>NC_080416.1:19737500-20937500 GCF_030265065.1 Corythoichthys intestinalis
GTCGAAGGACACCAGAGACAAAATTGTAGACCTGCACCAGGCTGGGAAGACTGAATCTGCAATAGGTAAAACACTTGGTGTACAGAAATCAACTGCGGGAGCAATTATTAGAAAATGGAAGACATACAAGACCACTGATAATCTCCCTCGATCTGGGGCTCCATGCAAGATCTCACCCCGTGGCGTCAAAATGATAACAAGAACGGTGAGCAAAAATCCCAGAACCACACGGGGGGACCTAGTGAATGACCTACAGAGATCTGGGACCACAGTAACATAGGGTACTAGCAGTAATACAATGCGTCGCCTGGGACTCAAATCCTGCACTGCCAGACTTGTCCCCCTGCTGAGGAAAGTACACATCCAGGCCCTTCTGTGGTTCGCTAGAGAGCATTTGGATGATCCAGAAGAGGACTGGGAGAATGTGTTATGGTAAGATGAAACCAAAATAGAACTTTTTGGTAGGAACACAGGTTCTCGTGTTTGGAGGAGAAAGAATAACGAATTGGATCGGAAGAACACCATACCCACTTTGAAGCATGGGGGTGAAAACATCATGCTTTGGGGCTGTTTTTCTGCAAAGGGACCAGGACGACTGATCTGTGTACAGGAAAGATTGAATGGGGGAGTTGAAAGTCCATGTTGCCCAATGACAGCCCCAAAACATCACTGCTCTAGAGGAGATCTGCATGGAGGAATGGGCCAAAATACCAGCAACAGTATGTAAAAAGCTTGTCAAGAGTTACAGAAAATGTTTGGGCTCCGTTATTGCCAACAAAAGGTACATAACAAAGTATTGAGATTAACTTTTGGTATTGACCAAATACTTATTTTCCACCATGATTTGCAAATAAATTCTTTAAAAATCAAACAATGTGATTTTCAGTTTTTTTTCCCCCCACATTCTGTCTCTCATGGTTGAGGTTTACCCATGTTGACAATTACAGGCCTCTCTAATATTTTCAAGTGGAAGAACTTGCACAATTAGTGGCTGACTAAATACTTATTTGCCCCGCTGTATGCAGCCCAGCAGCAGTCAATGTTAACAGTAACTTTAGCTTCTCATAGCTGTGTGCTGCGGGCGGTGACGTCTTTGGACAGCTTTTTTACTAGAAAAAGGCCACCTTCTGAGCCAGAAGAGGAGCCTACAACCAAGTACATTCTGCATAATATGTGGCTAAAAGCTAGCAAACGAGGCAACAAAAGTGAACGCACTGAGAGCATCATACCTCATGGAGAACCGTATTGCTAAAGCTAAGAAACCTTTCACGATTGGAAAAATAACTCATGATGCTTGCGACCACGCATTTTTGCCGACAGGTTTTAGGAGAGGCTGCTGTTTAAAAAAGGTTGATTCAGTGTATAGTGATTGACAATTTGCCTGTATTTAATATTTGTTTTTAGCTTCGACGTTTTATGTTTACTATCATTTTCTGCTACACATTGACGGTCCATGGAAAAAAAAGGCCCATATTACACCGGTCCGTGGTGCAAAAAAGGTTGGGGACCACTGCTCTACACCACATCCTGGCAGTACACCCTTGACTCATGATGGAAACTACACAAACACGGGGAAAACATACAAACTCCACACAGGATGACTTCTAGACTTTTATTAATTTGTCATGGTTATTCTATGGACACATTCATTTTCCATAGTATCCAACTCAGGGTTGGGGCTAATTAAGGCAATGGGCAGACTACAATACAGACTGGTCGCCAGTCAGTCATAAGGCGCATAGGGACAGAACCATTCACGTTCATATCCGCACTATCGTAGTAACTGAACACAGTCATGTCTAATAGAACTTAAATAAATCACCACAGTCTTCAGCAAAACCAAGAACTGTAGTGTGTACCTGTTTGGTATCCAGTGTGAATTCAAAGTCTCAATAAAAGTAGTTTTACTGGATAATGGCCAAAGGCAAAGTAGGAGGTGAGATTGGTTCCTCTTTTAAATGTCACTTATGCCTCAAAAAATTGAAAGTAGCCCGCAAAAGTCCAGTAAGTCATGTCAGTTAAATACCGTCGTCACACTCCGAAACTTGCCCAAACAGCGCTTACGTAGAAAAGACGAACAACCTCAACGCAAGACAGAGCCAGTGAAGTACCAGTCTATCGCTGCACAACTCAGACATGCAGCACAGTCAAATGAGGAGGGCAGACACACGCACACTCAAACTGACACTCAACCATCTACTCCAGCAGTCTCACATCACTTTTGAGATACTCTGAAACAACAATCTTTTTTGCATTGTGTAAAAAGCCAGAGGACTGGGATGGAGCACGGAGTGGGAGCACAGACGAAGGAGGGGGAAAGGAAAGAGAGCAATTTCGGTGGATGCAGAAGTCGTCAACAGCACATTTTGTTCTTTTCAAATTTCGACAGCGCTGTGCTCATTTCAATCAAAGGGACAATCACCACAACAGACGGATACAGGACGGATACTTCAAACCGCTACGGGACAAGGCACTGCGTGGAGTTGGATCCGTATTGGAAAAGATACATGGCATGGCATATGAATGGATATACCGCAAAACAACAGTGTTATTTTGTTTTTCCTGGTTTGGGATGGAACGGAATGCGGGATTTGCTGGGTCGCTTTGGTTTCGGAAGAAGAATCGGAGTCTGGGAAAGAGATAGAATCAGGAAGAAGTTAGGCACTGAGAAGGGAAGGATGCTGACAGAACAGAAGGAGGGGGAACAACTGCATGACATCCCCCAAAAAACATCCTGTTGTTGCTGCATATAAGCAAGGACTGCATCGTTTAACACTCCTCAATTTCCCTCTTTGCGTTTTTTTACCTTTTGTCTATCCTCTCCTCAGTTTAAATTATAGAGACATTCGTAAACGGCATAAACTTTGGAATGTACAGACAACCCCAATATAACCTTGCACCCCCACTTCCCCTTCCTCCTCCCCTTTTCCAAGTGTAGCATCCTCCAGGCAAGTCAGGTCAGTGGGATGGCGCTTCTGTCCTCATGTAGCCCAGGGAGCGCGCGGTGTCCTCAGCTCGCCTAGCCGCTAGCGGGGGTCGATGAGGCTCAGCCGTGGAGCTCGGAGACCCCTCTGCAGCTCCAGACAGGCTCCAGACGCAATGACCTACATCAGCCTCCGCCAGACGAGCAGAGAGTGGAAGAGGGTGAGGGACGATGGCGAGAGAGAGGGAGAGAGAGAGGATGCGCAGATTTGCAAGAGTGATCAAATTAACTGCAAGACAAGAGCTAGCATTCTAAACATTGTACCCTTAAAATCCCCCATTTTCCTTATGAGTTAATTCATCTCAATCCTCACCTTACTTGCCTTCCTTTCCCCCTCCCCCTTTCCTGTCGCTCTCCCTCATCCTCCTTCTCGCCAGTTTCCTATGATCGGCATCGCCCGAATCGTCTCTCACAGTAGGAGGATTAGTCGTCTGTGGTATGCCAACTTATCTGTCTGCATTAGAAAAATGTAGGAGGAAGCGGAGGGGAGGTTAGCCGAGGGCTTCAGCGCCGTCGTCCTTCCGCCGCCCTCGCTCAACGGCGTGCAGCATATCGGCTTGGTGCTTGAATGTTGCAGAGTGAGAGATTCTGCAGTGCGGCAGAAAGGGAACAGTTTGTACTTGCACCCATCACGAGGACATAGGTGTGTGTTTAGAATAACCGTGTTCATTCCTGCAGTGTGTCTACCCGCTACGTGTGATCATTACTCCCCAATGACACTAAACGAGGATCAATTCCAATAGCGTGGCAGATAGATCAGACTAACGGGAGCGTGGCTCTCCTGGGATTCTGTGTGGCTGTGGAAGTTAGTCTCTAATGCAACATAGCTCAGTCGCACTAACAATGTCTCCTTTATCTCCAGGTGAACATTAGTAAGCCCCGAGGAGTGAGAAAAAGAGGTAAAGCGTATTAGAAGGTTTGGTCAAATGTACCGGTCAGTGTATCCTGGTGGGGTTAGCGACTCAAACAGAAATTGGAAAAAAACGGACCATGGCCAAGGCCTTAAAGGGTTAATTTAGTTTTCTCCTCCAAAGCCCTCCTGATTTATTGCGAGCTGCCAGACCTTGCGGTTCATTGGCAGAGGACGGACCCCCGTGTTGAGGCTGCAGACATATTAGACCAAGTGTTTTGCTGAGATTGAACAGATCACTCGTGATAAAACAAAATCCTCTATCCCTTTACCAGTCAGTCACATAGCAAGACCTTCAAATTGCATCTGTCACATAAATGACAGTTTCTAATGGAGTAAAAGCGTATTTGTTCATGCCATCAGTCCAAAAAAAGATGTCATTGGCCATAATAACATGAAATAAAGAGCTAAAGCTTACTTTGTGGCAAGCTCCCTCCTCCCTGTCCTCCCTGTCTGGAAACTAAGCTACTACTTCATATTTTTTTCAATTTTATTCGAATGCATTGGTTATAAATATAAGTCAGGATTTATCCATCACTTACTCAGCACTGGGGACTGCTTCTCCCCTTTATCTGATTTACGTTATTCGAAAATAAAATAGTTTCACTTCTTTAGGCTACTCAACCTGGCTCTGAATATTCCCATAGGAATAGCAATATGGATACAGAGAAACACATGCTGCCAAGAGGAAGTGCCAAAGAATTGATCGCGGACTAAAATGGAGATTGATATGTTTTCGCATATCCGTGTAATCCCCAGATACAATGCAAATATGCTCCCGTCCTCCCCCTTGACGACATAGAAATAACATATCCCCATCCATGATGTAGTTTTTGATCATGTGAAGTAGGCTGATACTCAATATTGAAATGTTTTGGGACCAAAACGGTTCCAACTTTGAGTATCAAAGTGAAATTGACTCAAAACCAAACAATGGTGCATTTTCTTTTGTGACGAGATCGGCTAAGCTCTCGGTTGACGGCATGCTTAACGTAAACCATCCCGAGAAAGCTGAAGCTGCTTTTCAAAAAGCAGCACAATTCAGAGCTGTATGCTAAAGTATACAGACAGACGACGGAGGCTTGTTTCCTGCTGCTTGATTATGAAGGAAACTCTTAACTGGCACAGCCAAATTTCAAAGCCGGTCCCGATAGAGACAGATAGAGACGACAATGTATACGTTGGCTTTGGAAGGGAGTGATCAAGACCAGATGCAAAGAAAAGTGGGTCACCGCACTAAACATGCGCCAGACCCTGTACTTCCCTATATGTATGCTGCTTGCAATATAGATACGTACAGTTGCCAAGTCAGACCATTTTCCTCACCATCTCCCAAAATAGCATAGAGCGGACTTTGAATGTGTCTGCGGACTTCCATCTGGCAAGTCTTACACTAATGCACATCCTACATGCCTGCTTGCGTGGTTCCCCAACACAAAATCGCTCCACCATAACAACAGGGTATGTTTCACGTCTTTTGTCTTGAAGTTCTTCCCCGATGACGCCCAAACTAGTAGTTGCCTTAAACCCCCAGACTCTTTCATGCTGAGCTTCTGCCATCCCAAACAACAGTGTGGTTTGCTGCACAGATCTTTGATGAAGCGTTTCAGTATGACTGAGGCCATGAGGGATACTGTTGGATCGGGACCAGCTTGATCTCCTATGCAGGACTTTCAGAATAAGAGTTTGTTAGGATATTTGAGGCTGTTAGCTGAGGCTTTATTTGCATTCAGAACCGCACTATATCATCAAGTTTAGAGCCAAGTGACACTGCAAGAGTTTTCCACAAAGAGCCACTTTGGTGGAGTTGTTTGGAGTGTGGGCATGAAACTGGAAGGCCCTGGGTTCAAAGACATTCATCTGGGATGTGTACTTTACGAGCAAACTGTAGTCCAGCATCTTACTGCAGAAGGTGGATAAAAAATATGCTGTTTTGACAGTTCGTTTTAAGTACCAAGGTTTGGAATCTAAAAGGTAAAACACTGTACTTTTGTATTTGATTATTAAAAAGAAAATGAAAAATTTTGCCATATTGTTGTTTCAATGGTCATCGTGCTGCTCCCTCTGGTGTGTGTACCTTGGCCAGCTGGGGGCAGTGTAATACAGACGTGGCTACAGTACATTGACATACAGTGGGGCAAATAAGTATTTAGTTAACCACCAATTGTGCAAGTTCTCCTACTTGAAAAGACTAGAGAGGCCTGTAATTGTCAACATGGGTAAACCTCAACCATCAGAGACAGAATGTGGAGAAAAAAAACAGAAAATCACATTGTTTGATTTTTAAAGAATTTATTTCCAAATTAGAGTGGAAAATAAGTATTTGGTCACCTACAAACAAGCAAGATTTCTGGCTGTCAAAGAGGTCTAACTTCTTCTAACGAGGCTCAACTTGTATTGATGGCACCTGTTTTAACTCATTATCATTATAAAAATACACCTGTCCACAAACTCAGTCAGTCACACTCCAAACTCCACTATGGCCAAGACCAAAGAGCTGTTGAAGGACACCAGAGACGACATGCAACAGGCTGGGAAGACTGAATCTGCAATAGGTAAAATGCTTGGTGTTAAGAAATCAATGGTGGGGGCAATTATTAGAAAATGGAAGAAATACAAGACCACTGATAATCTCCCCCGATCTGGGGCTCCAGGCAAGATCTCACCCCGTGGCGTCAAAATAATAACAAGAACGGTGAGCAAAAATCCCAGAACCACACGGGGGGACCTAGTGAATGACCTACAGAGAGCTGGGACCACAGTAACAACGGCTACTATCAGTAACACAGTGCGCTGCCAGGGAGTCAAATTCTGCACTGCCAGACGTGTCCCCCTGCTGAAGAAAGTACACGTCCAGGCCTGTCTGTGGTTTGCTAGAGAGCATTTGGATGATCCAGAAGAGGACTGGGAGAATGTGTTATGGTCAGATGAAACCACAAAAAATAACTTTTTGGTAGAAACACAGGTTCTCGTGTTTGGAGGAGAAAGAATATTGAATTGCATCCAAAGAACACCATACCCACTGTGAAGCACGGGGGTGGAAACATCATGCTTTGGGGCTGTTTTTATGCAAAGGGACCAGGACGACTGATCTGTGTAAAGGAAAGAATGAATGGGGCCATGTATGGAGAGATTTTGAGTGAAGATCTCCTTCCATCAGCAAGGGCATTGAAGATGAGACGTGGCTGGGGGTTTTCAGCATGACAATGATCCCAAACACACAGTCAAGGCAACAAAGGAGTGGCTTCG
Source organism: Corythoichthys intestinalis (assembly GCF_030265065.1). Classification (NCBI taxonomy): domain Eukaryota; kingdom Metazoa; phylum Chordata; class Actinopteri; order Syngnathiformes; family Syngnathidae; genus Corythoichthys; species Corythoichthys intestinalis. Next base: position 19,744,643 of record NC_080416.1, read on the forward strand.
TAAGTAGCATTTCAAGGTCCTGGAGTGGCTTAGCCAGTCTCCAGATCTCAACCCCATAGAAAATTTGTGGAGGGAGTTGAAAGTCTGTTGCCCAACTACAGCCCCAAAACATCACTGCTCTAGAGGAGATCTGCATGGCTGAATCGGCCAAAATACCAGCAAAAGTGTGTGAAAAGCTTGTGAAGAGTTACAGAAAACGTTTGGCCTCCGTTATTGCCAACAAAGGGTACATAACAAAGTATTGAGATGAACTTTTGGTATTGACCAAATACTTATTTCCCAGCATGATTTGCAAATAAATTCTTTAAAAATCAAACAATGTGATTTTCTGGGTTTTTTTTTCACATTCTGTCTCTCATGGTTGAGGTTTACCCATGTTGACAATTACAGGCCTCTCTAATAGTTTCAATTGGGAGAACTTGCACAATTAGTGGTTGACTAAATACTTATTTGCCCCACTGTTTCTCAGGTCCATAATAATATGCACAAATGTTAGCCATTCTTCAGAGAAGATAAAGAATTTATCCCTCTGAGTATTGTTATTTTTGTCTTCATATTACGCCACCATGTGGTAAAATATCCGTTAAGTGAAGAATGACTACACCATGATATCAATTTCCCATTGGTGTGAGCATTACTTTAACAGCCATGATTCATTTTGTCATACGTAAACACACTAATCTTGTGTACTCTAATAGCATATGTTTGTTGTGTTCACCACTGTGATGGGTTAATTATGAATGTGAAAATTGTGTTCATGACAATAAAAGTGTTTGAATCCTGATTCTGCCTACAGCGAGATCTTTGTACTTAGAAAAAAAACAACAGCAACAACCTAAAATACATGGCACACTTTTTTCTCCCTTCCCTTTGCCTTCAGCTTTTTGTCTTCAGTTAACATGTTACAAGTACTGACAAATGACGTCGCTATGAGGGTTACAGGATAACCGCAATAGCTAGATGAACCCGGAACATGTAAACAATTGGGAGCAGACAAACACACACGACTGGGCTGGCTAGGGAAGGAGAACATGATTCGACTGGACAGCCAGTGTCAACCCAAGGGGCATTTCAGCAGTGTTATGATGCGTAATCATTCAGTTGTCTAAGGAGGTGTGTGTGTGCGCGTGTGTGTATGTGAATGTGACAGCGCTGCCACGCACAGGTCATTCCATAGCATTGCCCAGGGTGCATTGCATTGATTAGCGTCTGAGTGTCGGGCACATCTTGAGGCTGCAATGTAGCGGCGCCGCTGCCCTGACAAGGGTGGAGCGTGTGTGTTGTGTGGGGGGGCGTTCTTAGAGAGGTCTCATATCTATGTGCTTATTTAAACATGTATAATAACAGTATGACAACTGTAAACTTTTTTTAGTCATGAACTTCCTGGTCTTTGACATTTTGTACAGCAAAACAGAAAATAAATATATGTTATGCTTTTTTTAAAACAATTTGAATAAGGCCTTTAGGATAAAAAAAATTCAGTTCTCGATTGAAAGATTTCCCACAATAAAGAATGAAATATGGTGCAAACATAAGACACACATATGATTGTTGATATCTGAATCAGGCAATCAAAAAGGCGTTCTACAAACAAATCCCCTAACAAAGCAAGCACAAAATTTGTCCAAAACATTTTAGTCGTAAAAATTAGTCCTGACTGACAACTAGTCCACGGTGCCACCTCCATCTTTCAGCTGGGATCTACATTAAGTATACAGTGGTACCTCTACATACGAAGTTAATTCGCTCCCGGACCTTGTTTGTACGTCGAAATTTTTGTATGTCGAGCAGGATTTTCCCATAAGAATACATTTTAATTCCATTAATTCGTTCCACAGCCCGAAAACCCACACTAAATCCTTAATAAATACTGCTGGTACGATTGCAAATAGCAATTACACAGAGCAAAACAAATAAATTATGAAGAAAAATCAGAATAATAACATAATAGTCATAATAATAATAATAATAATAATAATAATACCTGTAATAATGTGACGAATCGGGTTGTAATGTGGCAGATGTATTCTTCGCGTGGTGTACCTGAACCCACTGCTTGGTTGAGGTGTCAGAGTGAGGGAGGACTTTTTACTTTCACTTCACTTGTTCAGCTGTGGCGAACAATAGGCATGTTGTGTTGTACAAGTTCTTAAGTAAATGATCAAAAACCTAAGGAAGCTTGAAATTTCTTTGGCGATGTTACAGTCATCATAATTATCACCTTAACTTATAAAGAATGGTGAACGGAGGAAAACCGCCAAGATCATAACTCGTCTACGGCCGTAGTGTTGAGCCAGTTCACCGATGCGCACCCCACGCTATTATTTTCGATCAACTATCTTCATTTCAATGGTAAGCCTCACCTTTTACCTTTATTCACCACCTGCACTCACATTGTTGGAACCCATATTGATTTCTCTCACGAGAAAATCTGCATTTGCGGGAAACCAAAGAAACTGCGGCGCTGTCTTAAAGCATCGTATTTTGAGAATGTTGTCGGATGTAGAACCAAATGGCGTGTCAAATTTTACGTCGGATGTCGAAAATATCGTGTGTCGAAGCGATCGCATATCGAGGTACCACTGCACCTGTATTTCTGCGACCCTAACACTGTACCACTGTTTGGTCCATTTTAAACAGACTTAGTTCTTTTTCTCAGACAGTCCGCTTTGTTTTGTAAATGTGAACGTGTATCCAAACTTTAGTTTGAACCAAACAATGAATTCTGGTCCACACAAAAATTATGAGTGTCGGTTCGCTTTAAGCGCACCCTGCACTGCTTTTGAATGCAACCGGATCACGGTGCGCTTTTTCTACTTTATGTGCATCCTTGGAAGCAGCATGCATGCTATTCAAAATCAACAAGATGACAGACGATTAACCATGGCCAAATGTTGTTGTGCTGCGCTAAGCAGTTGCATTTGATACACAGAATTGGGTTCTAATATTGCGGTTGTGTTTCGCATGCTGTTCCTGAACTGACTGCGTGGGAGTGACAGCCTTTTGGGGCATCCATTTCGTGAGTCTCCTTCTACTGGAAGTGGCAACAATATGACAGTCCAAAAAGTCACGAAAGTGAGAGTGATTATGTGCCTGTGTGACTTGGAGTACTAAGCAGTTCTTTTCTGTGGGCTAATTTTCCTCTATGCACTTTTTACATATTCCAGTTTGCTCGGCGTAGAGTCCGGAGGGAGCGACCCTTATTTATGATATATTACCTGCAACGTCTCAGCACCACGCTGTGACGCTGCACGCTCCTACCCCTTCCAGGGAGGATGTATTTACTCTTCTATTTGTCCAATCAATGTGTGCACCTTTCATCCACGTGATGCTACTCGGAAAGTTCGGTTGGCGCAGTGTGAATGGTGAACCTTTTCAACAAGTCATTTGCAAGTGTATTTGTGAGGTAGCTCTCCAACCAGACCCTAGTCCTCTTGGTTTAATGTGAAAGCACCCTAAGATGCGTCATAAAAAATGAAACGACATTTGCGTTTAAAGGTGTCAAACTCAAGTGTCTGGGGGCAAAATCTTTTCCACCAAATCATCTGTTGAGGCTCACTAAAGCAAAATGAGATTGCACCATAATTCTTGCATTTTTTGACAACTTCATTTAGGATGACTAATATTACTAAATTACATTTAAAAAGTATTTCTTAGGCGCTATCTTGCAACATCTTTGTGACAGAGCACTATGTTGAAGTGAGGGGAGACGCTTCATTTAGTCAGGCCATAATAATAGAAAAGTAGTGTTTTGCCACCATATAGGCCTTGCAGTCATGTGATATTAAAAAAAAACATTAAACATTAAAAAAAAAAAAAAAAAAAACATTGTTTACTTTTGACTGACTATACTATAAAAACAAGATCAACTTTATCTGCTGCTTAATACAAGTGGCTCGTTACAACACAGATCCAGCCACATGAATGTAGCCTCTGCCTGCAATTGGTTACGTGAGCCTCTCTCACCAAGCAGCGATGAGAGAGTCTGCAGATTTGTTTGTTATACAACACTGAGTCAGTGGTGCGGAGCTCTACAGTATGTGCACTAAAAACATTGAGTTGGCCAGCAGCCTAAATTGAACCGTTTTAATGACAATTGTCTCATTAAAATAAGTGCACATCACATATTAGCATTGGAGCAGTTGAAGCTGGCCTGAGCTGACCAGACATAAAAGGGAAAAAAATAAATAATGATTTCATAACGTTACTAAAGCCTTGGGGGGATTTTCGAGAAGAGACGGGAAGAGGGAGGATCAGAGAGAAGACAGAAATAAGGGCTGTTTGTGTTCCTCACCCGCACATACAGTACAGTATGTCTGTGTGTTCACTGCCTCACAATTTCTTTTTCTTCTTTTTTAATGCCTTCGTCTCTCCAGGCTGTGTTGCTTTTCTAGCCCAAGGAACCTTATCTAAGCAGGTCTCTTGAGAAAACGCCGAGACAGAGAGAGTGAAAACTGCACAGCGCACACGAGGGGAACGTATCAACAGGTCAGCTCTGCCCTGCACACTAATGAGTCACGCATTCTTTGAAATGCAACCGCTTCGACACTCGAGACAACAATTGTGTAAAACCGCCTACAGGAAAGAACTCAATTCTTGAACAAAAATAATTATGTGGTGAGTGAAGCAAAACCACCCCGGACAAATAACAATTCAGCAATACTTTTAATTGAAATCGACCAATCACCTCAGGTAACTCTTTAAGTGTGTGGGAGCAACACTGCGCTGGCTTGTGACATAAAGCTGCTTATATATTATGTCACTTGGTGTGGAGTCATTGCAGGTGAGGAAGAAATCCGCTGATTCAAACCACAAATTCAATCTAACCAAGTTCTTCTCAGAATGAGACGGTTTTCTCGGAACTTGGAAATTTCATTGAGCACAAACTAAACAAACTTACATCCATCTATTCTCCACAGTAGTTAAGTTGGTAAAATACAGATACAATCACAAATTAATTTATTCAACTACTAAAAATCTAAAATTGTCTATTTGTATCATTGTTTCACTGATTTTCATAGCAACAGTGTAGCAACAGTGGTATGAAAAAGTATCTGAACCTTTTAGAATTTCTCACATCTCTTCATAAAATCACCATCAAATGTGATCTGATCTTTGTCAAAACCACACAGATGTAAAAACAGTGTCTGCTTCAACTAAAACCAACCAAACATATTTTAGTGAGGATAGCATGCAAACAATGACAGAACGGGGAAAATAAGTACAGTAAGTGAACCCTCTGCATAAGCAGACTTAAAGAGCAATTGAAACCAAGCGTGCCCAATCACTGATGAGTGGTTTGAAGCTACCCTGCCGACTATAAAACACACACCTGGTAAGAATTGTCTTGATGAGAAGCATTATCTGATGTGCATCATGGCTCGGTCAAAAGAGCTATCTGAAGACCTGTGATCAAGGATCGTCGATTTGTATAAATCTGGGAAAAGATACAAAATCCTCTCTAAATGTCTGGATGTTCATCAATCGACAGTCAGAGAAGTTGTCTACAAATGGCGAGAGTTTGGCAATGTTGCTTCTCTCCCAAGGAGTGGCCGCCCACCAAAGATGACGCCAAAAGTTCAGCGCAGAATACTCAGAGAGGTAAAAAGGAACCCTAGATTGTCTGCTAATGATTTACAGAAATCACTGGCACAGTCCAATATTTCTGTGCAATTATATGTAAAATTATGGCCAAGAATGGTGTTCATGGGAGGACTCCATGGCTAAAGCCACCGCTGTCTGAAACATTGTTGCTTGTTAATGTCACAAAAAGGCACTTAAACCCTCCACAGACATTTTCGCAAAATATTATGTGGCCTGATGAAACCAAAGTTGAACTGTCATGTGAGGAGTAAAAATGGAACAGCTCACCAACATCAACATCTCATCCCCACTTTGAAGGGTGCATCATGATTTGGCGCTGCTCTGTTACCTCCGGGCCTGGACAACTTGCAGTCATTAATGGAAGAATGAATTTAAAAGTTTATCAGGATGATTTGCATGATTTGAAACCTGAGGCCGTCTGTCAGACAGTTGACGCTAAAAAGAGGATGGATGCTGCAGCAAGACAACGATCCAAAACACAGAAGTAAATCAACTTCGGAATGGTTTCAGAAGAACAAAATACACGTTCCGGGGTGGCCACCAAGAGTTCAGACTTGAACCCCATTGAGATGCTGTGGCATGACCAAAAGACATGCCAGGAATCTTACTGAACTACAGCAGTTTTGTACAGAAGAATGGGTGAAGATCAGTCTTGATCAATGTGCCAGACTGATCTGCTGCTAGAGAAAACGTCTGATTAAAGTTATTGCTGCCAAAGGGGAGGCCACAAAATATTAAATGTGATGGTGTGACAGCCCTTGGCTTAATAGTTAATTTTCTGAGACTCTTCCAGTCAGCTGATCGTCGCCTTCACCAGCTGGCTGCTTCCCCTCCCACTGTGACGACAGCTGATCGACGCCGGATGGACCGACGATGTCGCCCCTGCTGACTGGCCACGAAAAAAGGCGCCAAGCTTCAAAAACCTGCTGCTGTCAACGCGCTGGGAGGTCGCATTTGACAGCATTCTGCCACGGTCCTCCTCGCCAGCTGTTTGCTCACCATTCACTCTTGTGTGCGTTTGATCGCTAGTTTGATAGACTACCGCTTTTTCTGTGAGGTCTTTTGTGTTTATTCGTTATTGGATTGTTTTTGTTCACCACTGTAAATAAGAGCACTGAAGCAAGTAGGGGTAAGTCGCCATTTCTGTTCAACCCGTTTTCTCCTGTTTTGTATAGCATAGGAAGTTAGGTTAGTGGCTGTCTTTTCTTCGTTCCTTTTACATGATCAGGGTTTCGTTAGCGGGTGGGGTTTAAGTGTAGTTCCTTTTGTTTGTTGTTTTGGCCTGGGCTTACCCTGAAGTCACGCTTCTTCGGCATTCTGTATATATTCATGGCGAGTTTGATTATTGTAAATACATTTGTGTCCACTTGTAAATTTATGTGGCTTGTTTTATGCTACATCCTTAGCGAGCCGTGTGTGGGACGTAACAGATGGTTCACTTACTTATTTCTTTGTGCACTTACTTCTGTCATTGTTTGCATACTATCCTCATTGAAATGTGAAAACCAATAAATGTTCGGGTGGTTTTAGTTAAAGCAGACAGTTTTTTTTCATCTGTGTGATTTTGACAAAGATCAGATCACATTTGATGGTGATTTTATGCAGAAATTTGAGAAACTCCAAACGGTTCAGATACTTTTTAATACCACTGCATTTTGCTTTTCGTCGACAGGTTCAGAGTAGAAACACAGTGCCTGCTGACTGCAGTTTTGGGCCATCCCGCTCTGGTGTGTTTGACCCGGGACTAGTGAGGGAGTTAACCTCGTCACATATGGAAAGCTCATCCATTTTCAGCATGTCCCCTGTTTTCGCGCCAAGATGCTCATTTATGTTAACGGCACACAACTGTAACACGCTGTTGCCCCAGCATCACATTACTGGAGCGTGATGTTCCAAGCTCCAGGGCCAAACTCTGTGACTCCCTCTGTGTCTGTGTCCGTGTGTGTTTGCAAACTGCTGAGCACAAGCCAGAGCCTGGGTTCACACCGGATTAGCTGTGAGTTGGCTAAACACCAGATAGCAGAGATAACAATGTTTGTGCCCGTAGGTGTGTTTGTGTGCTGGATGAGAGGTAGGGAGGGGGTGGAGGGGTGCAGCTGATATCAGCAGGAATAGGCCAAAACACTGATAAGGCCTTTTCAGCATCGGCACTTCTAATGGTTGGTTGGATACTAACGAATGGGGATGCTGTTTACTGACCTTTATTTTGAATCACCAAAGTGAGTGGAGAGGGGTAAAAAGAAGTGAGGATTGTAGGAGAGAAAGAAAGAACAAGATTTCTTTATCCCTCTCCCACGAGTTGTAGCCAACTCCGAAGGGAGGACACAGTCTTTCCTTTCCCTCCCTCATCCTTCCTCTTGTTCACCTTTCCACCATCATTCTTCCCCAGAATAAAGCCTGCAAAGATGAGGATTCATCCCGCCTCTCCGTGGGAGGCGAAGGTGAATCTTTTAAAAGGCTCCTCGTGTTCCCTAGCCAATCGATTGATGTTGAAGTGTTTAACTCGCAAAGGGGCCTCACGTAAACGCCTCAGCCGCCTCGCTTTATGCGCGAGAGCGCTGCAAATCTTCCACGGGACCCCATTGATATTGCTCGTTTTACCTGAGAAAGAGGACGCTAATCCCCTTGATGCTCGCCAAGGTGATGTATGCGGGGGCGAGAGGGGAGGATCGCCTGTCTGTCAGCACCACATAAAACAAAGCTGCCTCTTCTTAGCCAACAAATATGCATGCCAACACGGAAATAACAGAGACACTGGAACAAGACAACGCATCTCCTCCAGAAAGCCATATTGTACAGGGGAACTGTCGAACATCCTTACTGACATGAATTGTAGAACAGCAATGCCCCGACTTTAAACAAACACTAAGAGGATTGGCAGCCTCTACTGGCCTCTGTGTTGCATGCCACTGTAGTAATGTTGCAGCAATTCAGCCGGTATTGCAAGTCACACAAATTGAGGCTCATTTTCAATAAACGGGAGATTATTTCAGTGGGTTTGACATGAAATGATCTTCCAACAACCGTTGTAGGGTATGAATAACATATGGAGACAGGGAATATGATATCAAAGCAAAGAAAGAAGCTTTGTCATCTATTTAAAGCAGCCGTTTTCATACAAGCCCTTAAATGCTTGTCAGTCTTGTGGACGGAAAGAATAATAGAAACCTTTAGGTACATCTGTAATCTGCAATACAAGGGGAGTGTGAAATAATACATATTGCATGGGATTAACACTGCGAATCCAAGTGCTCAATTCCAATCTAAAGGCTGAATCTAATTTATTTGACGGTATTTTCATGTTTCATTTCAAATGAGATATAACTGACACGGCAGTGATTACAGTGACAGATGACGTGAACAACAAACACGTGCAGCAAAAAAATATCCAACATTTAAAGCAACACAATGTAAATCTTCAGTTTTGGTAGATTTTGGCGACCCCGGTGGACAAAGTAGTGTTTTGCCTTAAGGAAGACTGCGTTTCCCATGAGGACCAGTGCACACCCGCACAGTGTGGTAAAATCATCAATCAATCAAAAATTAATCTCACGGTCAGCTGCAGATGAATTGAACGACATTTCTGTTTCCAGCGCCTGTGTGAAAGATGAATCCAGTTGTGGCTAAACAATAGTGTTTGACGTTAGCAACCGTGTGGCTTAGTGTGGCTACAACTCGTCAGTGTTGACGAGTTCGGTTGAGGGGGTGCAGGGAGAGGGGTCATGACACCAGCGAGTGAAAACTGGGCCAATGTCTATTCTTGAGTATCCTGGTAGCCTCCCTTTTTTCCTCCTCGGACAAAACTTTTTGTTGCCCTGCCATCTTTGCAGAATTTGCGCCAAAGCATTCGCATCGACTTCCATCTTTATAATGAATGGGGAAAGTGACGTATGCCGTAAAGCAGTCAGCACATTTATAGTTTTTTTTTGTGTGGCAGGGTTCCTGCCACCCTCCTCAAAGTGAATTAGTGCTGGTGAAGGCAATACAGACCCCCTCAAGATAAGAAAGAGGTGCCATTCAACTACCATTAAACAGTAAAGTAACAATAGTAAATATTGAAAATAGTTCAAGGACAAAAAACAATACCCAAAAACGTAAACTCTGGTAAAAGGACTCATTCTTGCCTTTAATTTCAATGAGCGAAAAGTAGTGCCGGTGCTTCCACTTTGAGAACGCTACGCTTGAAATTCCCTGGCCCGTGACCATTATCGCTATTTTGTCATGTTTGCCAGAGAGTGCAGTAAAGCACATCATGATCCACCCACCTAGCCAATCATCATCGCGTTTGCAACGGCGTCACCTACCCTCCTCCCCCTCCCATTCTGTTCTCTCCAGGCAGGGGGCAGCTAATGGTACAAAAATCAACTCGACAACTCGCGCTTCATTCAACCGAATTGTGGTAACGCGCCCCTTCACATCCTCTGTAACGGTAACGGCATTGCAAGATGGGAAAAGTAATTAATAAAATACTCACTACTGAAAAAACTAACACCATTAAAAACACTTATTATCAACACTGTCACCCAGTGTAGTGAAACAAGTGTTGTTAAAATAGATAAATAAAACATTGAAATTATAGCGTATTTAACTTTGGGGGTTAAATATATATGTTGAAAATGTTTTCTTTGTTGTTAATAACACCATCTGACACTTTGTTTGGTACTGGGTCACGTTGATTATGGCGCTATTGGAACGGAAAAGGAAACTTGACAGAGGAGGCGTTAACATGGCACATAAACGAATTAGCGATTTTTTTTCTTAACAAAAACAGCTACATTTTCTAAAAGTCGAAAATGAAGATGAACGTCCCTTGCTGTCTTCAAATAGGTAAGACATTATTGCATTGTAGCCATACTATTGTTTGTTGTTGCTGTTGAGCTGCTGCCATGCAGATCGCTGTTGGATATTCGGGTGCAATTGATTGTAGTGTTGTAAAAAGGGGGTGTTAAACGAGGCTTATAGGCCCTTTTAGTTTTCAAATGTGTTCTGGGTCATTGCGGCATCTAGCTGCGGGGATTTGCACTATAATACACGGGCGATAATATTTCCAATCCAAAAACTCCAGCATACACCATTGGTGAAATAGAACGCTGTCTTTGTAGTAGCCTAGTAGTAGTACGTGAACTAATAAATGCCTTGTATAGAGAAAACGTGCGAGCATGACACATTTGGACTTAAACGGCTGTTTTTGGATGCGAACAATTTCAATTTCAATTTATTCACACACATTCATATTTACAAATTTTACATCATATCATAGAGATTATGTGTGAGTCAGGTCTCCTTAAGAAGCTACTAAAAGCTTATAGTCAGGAGCCTGCGTACATCAAGACAATCAAGAAAAAAATGATCAGATGAGCAGAAGGGTGAGTTGTCGTATTTTACAGTGTTCTCATTCAGAAACATCCTAATGGACAATAACAAACTCTGTATACACACACACACCCACACACACACAGAGAAAAAAATAATAAAATAAAAAGAAATACTTCCCTAGAAAAGAATTTATAACCTACGTATGTTGGAGTTGTTGTATTTACTGATCAGAATGCTTTTTAGCATCATTTTAAAGGTGGAGATGGATTTCAACACTTTTAGATTTTCGTCGAGCTCATTCCAAATCTGAGGACCTCTAGTTGCAATGCTCAGGCTGGTGCTAACAAGTCTTCTCTTTTTTCCACTGATGAGGTCTTTGTTTCTGGTGTTATGAGTATGGAGAGGAGCCCAGACTGGAATGAGCTCAGTGAGCTTGCTATTCATATTATTTACCATTTGGAACATTATACCTGCGTTATGAAATGTGTTCAACTCAGTGAGTCGAAGAAGGCGTAAACTATAAAACAAGGAGTTGGTGGGGGCATTAAAACTAGCCCAGGACATGGCCCGTACCATCTTCTTTTGTAGAGTTTCCAATTTCTTTAGGTGGCTGGGGAACGTGTTGCACCATATGATGTTACAGTAGTTGATATGGGGCTCAAATAAGGTTTTGTACTCAGTGAGAAGTGCGGTTAAAGGGAGATGGTGTCTTATTTTGAAGAATAGACCAACATATTTGGATAGTGCTGATATAAGATGTTCTATATGGCATTTGAAATTAAGAGACTTATCAATGAAGACCCCCAGGAACTTTGTGGAATCAACTTGTGATAAATTGTCGTTGTTTACTTTCAGACAAATCCTGTTTGTGTCAATTGCTTTCTTATTTGATCTAAATACTACGTAATTGGTTTTGTTGATGTTGAGGGATAGTTTGTTGCATCTGAGCCAGCTATCTATTTTTATTAACGCTGCGTTTAAAATGTGCTGTAGGTCTAATGGGTTTTTATGTGAAAGAAACAAATTGGTGTCATCAGCAAACAAAATCATGTGTAGTATGTCAGAAGAATCAACAAGGTCATTCATGTAGATAAGAAAAATCAGTGGGCCCAAAATTGAACCCTGGGGGACTCCATATTTTATTTCCTTTTTTTGTGAAACATGATTTTTAACACTAACATATTGTTGTCACCTGAATAAGTAACTTCTGAACCAGTTGTATGCTATTCCTCTAATACCATAGTGATGCATTTTCTCCAGTAAAATATTATGGTCAATGGTGTCAAACGCCTTGGATAAGTCTAAAAAAATGCCCACTCTGCACTTGCCCTGCTCAAAGGCATCATTAATTTTTTTCAACAAGATCTAGAATGGACATGCATGTTGAATTCTTCTTTCTGAAACCATATTGTGAACTGGTTATGATATGAAACTTGTCGAGGTATTCGCTTAATCTATTGTGCACAACTCTGTCTAGTACCTTAGAAAGCGTTTGGTAGAATGGCAATTGGGCTATAATTATTCATGTTATTTTTATCTCCGGATTTGTAGACTGGAGTGATTCTGGCAATTTTGGTCTGTTTTGGCACTACGCCATGAAGTAGGGATAAATTAATGCAGTGTGCAATTGGTTTTGCAATTATATGGGCAATAGGAATCAGAATCCTACTGCTTAGTTCATATGCTGCTGCTGCATGGGAACTTCTCAGGTTTTTGATAATTGTACGGACTTCAGTAACGTCTGTAGGTCTAAGGAAAAATGAGTTTAAATAAATGACTGAAAGATAGTGTTTGTAAAATGAACCTATAGGGGGTCTGATTTTATTTGCAAGTTCCTCACCTATGGAAATGAAGTGGTCATTTAAGTATTTAATTAAAGATCCTCAGCATCCCCTGCTGTGAGTGACTTCCAGCGCCCCTGTCCACACTAGCCCAAAATAAGCAAAAATCCACAAGATAGAAAACACTTCTCTCCCTGACACGTAGGGTAGCGTATTGCATACACATGCGATAAAAATCAACCACAAACAAATCAATTAAGATTATAACTGTTTACTATCTTAAACATGATATAAATTCATGAGTTTGTCACATATCTAGCTAAACATTCTTTTGCAAACAGTTTTTCTAACTGCAAATTGAACTCCCTTCGTCTTTGTCACCTTCACACATATACACACAAACACACAGGACTCATCTTCATGTGGGAGTGTGAATAGAGCCTCCTCTAAATCCCTAAAAGCTGTCATTGACTTCAAACCCGCAAATACATGCTCGCGCACACACACGCACAAACGTCTTCACAGTGGAGTGCCTCTGCCAACGTCTGGCTTTATTTTTCTATAGGACGCTTTAGATATGGCCCCTACAGCCCAGACCTGCCACACTACAAAGCAATACTCAATTCATTGAAATATTATGTTCTTTTTAGCAGATTTAAAAAAAACACTGCCCTTAAAATGACATCATCAGGAAAATAAATGAGAGAAAATATATTTTATAGCAACTTTATGAATACTTTCACAAAAAAATAAGAGAATCAAATTATCTTATAACATTTCATGGGTTAAAAATTTGGGTTACACTTGTATAATACTCTGGAAAATCTGTTCCGTCCAGTCACAAGCAAGCTCACTAGCATTGTAGTATAGTATAAGAAAAATAAAATTGGAATAGATTACGGCTGTCAAACGATTAAAAATTTTAATCGAGTTAATCACAGCTTAAAAATTAATTAATCGTAATTAATCGCAATTCAAACCATCTATAAAATATTCCATATTTTCTGTAAATTATTGTTGGAATGGAAAGATAAGACACAAGACGGATATATACATTCGACATACTGTACATAAGTACTGTATTTGTTTATTATAACAATAAATCAACAAGATGGTATTAACATTAACATTCTGTTAAAGCGATCCATGTATAGAAAGACTTGTAGTTCTTAAAAGATAAATGTTAGTACAAGTTATAGAAATTTTATATTAAAAGCCCTCTTAATGTTTTTGTTTTAATAAAATTTGCAAAATTTTCAATCAAAAAAATAAACTAGTAGCTCGCCATTGTTGATGTCAATAATTACATAAAGCTCATGGTGCTGAAACCCATAAAATCAGTCGAACCCAAGCGCCAGCAGAGGGCGACAAAACACCAAAAAACACATGTAACAAGTGGACATGACACTGTGCTGTCATTTTAATCTGTTTGAGCGTGGCATGTGCGTTAATTGCGTCAAATATTTTAACGTGATTAATTAAAAAACTTACCGCCCGTTAACGCGATAATTTTGACAGCTCTAAAATAGATACAAAACAACCCTTACAACAAAATACACGAACGTAATAAAAGTTACAGTTAAACAGGGTGGCGTAAAAGATGAATGTTTTCAGAATATGGGAGGACACCAGAGTACCAGCAGCAGCAGCAGAAGTCCCCCAAATAATTATTTCTCCAGTTTTAAATTGTGTGTAACTTTTCACGTGTGCAATGTTATGGCGTGGGATTTCTTGTAGATACGGCATCCGTGTCAAAGTGACACAGTATGTGTGTGTGTGTCTTGGTGGGGGGGTGTGCGAGTGGGTATAATCTATTCTGTGACCCACATTTACGTGTTGAAAGGCAACAAAACTACACTGCAGCCCTCCCATCCAATTTCACAGCACATCACTGTCAATGTGTGTGTGCGTGTGTGTGTGCGCGTGCGAGAAAGAGCGATAAAAGGACTGAGTTATCCATCTTATCCAGAGGAGATGTTTTGAAAGAAACTATTAATAAATGTATGAGAGCAAAAAGAAAAAGGATCATTCTGCGGCTTTGCAAAAAATAATACCAAGAACAGGAGGGAGGTTAAAAAAAAAAAATCAGGGCTTGTTAGCATTCTATCAGACACTGCTTGCTATGAGCTATACGTCCGGACTGAAAGACGTTATCTCTGGTCAGCTTTCCTATTTATTATTCACAGCAGAAAGAATGGTGGCGAGATCAACAGCAGTCACTTACAATATGTCCCGCAGCGACGGCATCCCATTCATGTGCAAAATAAAGATTAATAAGTAGCGCTGCGCATCGAAAAGAGGCTGCAAAGTTAGCAAAAGCCAGTAGAAGCTCAGAGCTTTGATTTTGAAGGCTTATATCAAATGCAAACTGGATTATGGCAAAGTAACAGGGAAAGGATTTTTGATGTATTATTCAATGGCAGGTTATAGACACTAACCATCATAAACATTAGGCACACCGGCAACTCAAATCTTTTGTCTTATGAATCGTGAATTCTAGATATTTTCATAATTTTTGCCCACAATACACATTAGGGCGGCCTTTGCATGATCTTTCACCAATCCCAATTCGGCTACTGTTATCATTGCGTTCCTACCCCGAAATGTTTAGCTGTCTTTTGCACAATATAGCAAAATATAAAGGCTAGCATAAGACCACATCCTCCATCCATTTTACCATCAAGCACATGTGTGCGACTGATTGGAGGAACGAAAAAGCCAGTTAATTAGCCAGTCCTTAATGTTAACTGCATGAATTTCCACCAAGTCTATTTTTGAATCAACTTATCTGTTGACATGCAAATTACAGCTGCCTTTGGGTCTACCAATGAAGCATTTTCTCCCATATAGAGAAGGATAAAATCATGATTTGAGCTATTTTCTGTTTTCCCAAATCACTGAATCAGGAAAGGAAAATGTTGGTCAAAAAAGGGGAAAATACTGTTCAATTTATTTTCACTGTTCATATGGACACAAGAACCACTAGAATGAAAATGTATACCTTTAGATGAGGCTTCCTAACCTTCCTAAAGGTACCGAACCCCACGAGTGCCACATGTGTATCAATGAACTAGGGCTGCAGCTATCGAATATTTTAGTAATCGAGTAATCGACTGAAAATTCTATCGATTAATCGAGTAATCGGATAAAACATATATATTTTTAGGTGAAGAGCAATTATAAATATACATGAGAAAACAAGACATTTCATCTAATATTGAACCATTTTCAGTCAATCAATGTCTTTATTTTCGATGTACCATGTTAAAAACAGCCAACAATTGCATCTCAGATGTAACTAGAATAAAAAAAAAAAAAAGACTAATTCACTGCTTTCACTCAAAAAACTTTTATATATATATAGTTATATATATATATACAGTATATATTTCTCACGTAAAAATGCCATTACGCTTGATAACACACATCACTTAAAAGTTAGGATTTTTTCCCACGTGTTTCAATTGAATTTCTATTTGTGTCAAGCTATTTTTAAGTTCTAGTTAAGTTTTAAGTTAGTCTAAACTGTAGGTACTGATAGGATTTTGAGTTTTTGCAGTGTTCAAAATAAATGTATGATACAGGCTGTATTGGAGCACATTAGGGACCAGTGTTACTTGGTGTTTTATCCAGCAACGGCTACTTAGATAAAATTGATAGTTAGCATCATTAAGTTTTTATTTTACACTCATCACTCCACAGCGCTATGTTATGTTAAAGCCTGTATGTAAGACACGTTAGCCACGCATTGACAGTGGTCATAATTAATATAAACCTAGCCCTCCGCGGGGCTAACATTACGTGAGCGAATGACAGTAACGTAGAACTTATTTATTAGCGCTTAGTGCTCTATATTAGCGCTTAGCGCACTACTGCTTTAAGATGGCGACTGTTTACTAACGCCGCTGACTCTGTCATTTCGCATCTAGTTCAACAACATACACGTGATATCTTTGAGACGCATCAGATGCTACCTGCTACCATCGTAGCATCATGCGGGGTAGTTTTTAGCAACGTCGGCGTCGTTTGTAGCGGCTGTCGGCTGCGGTAAGTTTTTTTTTCTGCTTTTTTTTTTTTTATTGCTTCTTCCTCTACTCACGTGACATCAGCGCGTTGTCCCACGTTAAAAGTAGTCCGAGCAAAATGTGGTGCTTAGAGCTGTCAAAATTAAACGATTACTCGAGGTGAATAAAATTACTCGGATCAGTTTTTAAACTTGAGTTACTCGAGTTGCTCGAGTATTCGTTTCAGCTCTACACTGAACCCTTCGGGATTAGATAATAAAGCACCATCCCCCAACTCCAAATTAACATTAATATCTATGCTATCAAGCTAATACCTCAGGAAATTCCAGTTCTTCATTTTGATAGCATGTTTTTAAAGAGGTCAAAATTTGAGTCCAGAGTGCCCATTGATTTGATATGCTTCCTCATACCAAGTGCGAGTCAACCTTCTACTGAGCAAACCTGTCATCATATAGCGCAGTGATCCCCAACCACCGGTCAGTGTCTTATTTGCTACCGGGCCGCTGCTAAATAATAAATTTGTTAACTACCGCAATCTGGCCTATGCCTCTTGACCCATCAATATGCCTGTCTATCTTACCAACTAATTGAAGTAGAGATTTGTGTAGGTCGCCATCTAGTGGTTGTCTG
Source organism: Corythoichthys intestinalis (assembly GCF_030265065.1). NCBI lineage: Eukaryota > Metazoa > Chordata > Actinopteri > Syngnathiformes > Syngnathidae > Corythoichthys > Corythoichthys intestinalis. The sequence continues at coordinate 19,761,999 of NC_080416.1, forward strand.
CCATTACTGGGGTGTTTGAACACCTATGCAGCTGAGCATGAGTCAATGTAAATGATAACGTTAGCTGCTGTTAGCTGTGTGCGACGACGTCTTTGGAAAGCTTCTTTTTTTTTTTTTTTTTTTTTTTTTTTTTACGGGGAAAAGACTACCTGCTGAGCTGGAAGAGGAGCCAACGACCAAGTCCATTCTGCATAATATGTGGCTAAAAGCTAGCAAACGAGGCTACAAAAGTGAATATACGTATTACATTGTATTGCCAATGACAAGAAAGCTTTCACGGTTGGAAAAGAACTCATTATGCCTGTGACCAAGGGTATTTTCCGTCAAGTTTTAGGAGAGGCCACTGTTGGAAAAAGGTTGATTCGGCATTGAGTGAGTTACATTATCCCTGCACTTAAAGCAACACGAGGTAACTTTTTAGTTTTATCGATTTTAACGGCACGGGTGGACAAAAGCGGTAGTGTTTTGGCTTAATGAAGACTTCGCTTCCCATGAGGACCAGTGCACACCCGCACAGTGTTGTAAAATCATGATCTCCCGGTCTCCTGCAGATGAATTAAATTACATTTCTGTTTCAAGCGGCTGTATGAAGGATGAATAGTAATAAGGTAATGAATCCAGTTGTGGCTAAACAATTGCATATGACGGTTAGCAACGGTGTGGATTAGTGTGGCTAACACCCCCAATCCACCCGAACTCGTCAGCGCTGACGAGTTCGGTTGGGGGAGGTGTCTCGCCAGCGAGTGAAAGTCGGGCTAATATTTATTCTTGAGTATCCTTTAATTTCTGGTAGCCTCCATTTTTTTCCTTCTTGGACAAAACTTTTTGTCTCTTTTGTTGCTGTGCCATCTTTTTCGCAGAATTCCCGCGAAAGCGTTTGCATTGACGTATTCCGTATAGCCCCTCAGGAAGGCGGCCGAAGAGTATACAGAGCAAGACTACGAGGCTCAGGAAGAGCTTCATCCCTGAACCTGTCAGACTGTTGAACTCTTGCCTTGCTCTGTAGACTCTCCCCCTGCCCAATATCACTGGACTCACTTTAAAGACACTCAAATCACTTTATGATCATATCTATATACCTTATGTGCATTTTAGCACCGAACAAGCCTAAGTCAGCCAACTGCTAAATTGTGTTAGTAGTTATATTTTTATATTTCTATTTATACTGTTTTCTTGACGTTTGTTGTTGTTTGTCTTGTCTGTTATATTTTTGCATCTTACAATTTTGCTCTCTTATATTCACTTTGCATTCATATTGGCTTTTTTCTCACCATTAACATGTAAATGTGAACTGATGAGACAATAAAAATTAGGGTTGTTCCAATCATGTTTTTTTGCTCCCGATCCGATCCCGATCGTTTTAGTTTGAGTATCTGCCGATCCCGATATTTCCCGATCTGATTGCTTTTTTTTTTGCTCCCGATTCAGTTCCAATCATTCCCGATAATTTTTCCCAATCATATGCATTTTGGCAATGCATTAAGACAAAAATGAATAAAACTTGGACAAATACATACATTCAACATACAGTACATAAGTACTGTATTTGTTTATTATGACAATAAATCCTTAAGATGGCATTTACATTATTAACATTCTTTCTGTGAGAGGGATCCATGGATAGAACGACTTGTAATTCTTAAAGGATAAATGTGACTTTGTAAATTGTGACTAAATATTGCAATCTAGTGTATTTGTTGAGCTTTTAGTAAATTATACTGTAGCCATTTAACTTCTGGCCAAATGCATGATGGGAAGTGCAACCATGACTGTGCGCATTGGCACCAGTTGATATAGCTTCTCTGCATTGGGAAATAACACAGGGTGTAAAGAAAACGATCAATTACTACCTTTCTTCCCCACATTGCTTTCCAACACTATTTCTAATTATTGAGAGGAATTTTAAGGCTTTAGCCAATTTAAAAAAGGTGCCAAAGGCTGCCAAAATTCACTCTACTCATTTTACGCTGCCTTTTAGCTCTTTATATAGGTAAATCGGCGTCATTATAGATTGAACGCGATAATGCGTGAGTGGGTCATGTAGAGCATGCGTTAATTGCGTTAAATATTTTAACATGATTAATTTTTTAAAAAATTAATTATAGCCCTAGCCCAAAACTAAAGACTCTGGATGAGTGTAAGACATTTTGTCTGTAACGTTAAATACAATTAGAAAACTATTTAATTAAAAAATATATATATATATTTAAAAAAGGCATGTCCGATATTTTTTTGACGATTCCGATACTTTGAAAATGACGTGATCGGGACATCTTTAATAAAATCCTTCAATCTTAGCAGTCAGTACGTTTGTTTGTTTGTTTTTTTTTTGTGAGTGAATTACTGCTGTTGAAAGCGATACAGACCCCCGTCAAGATATAAAAGAAGTGTTATACAACTACTGAAGTACCCTTATGAAAATTATAACCCTTATGAAAATATTTCATAAAGGTTGAAAAGTTACCTAGTGTTGCTTGAATGTTTGTTTTTTAGCCCTGTTATGGTATTTTATAATTACTGTCATTTTCTGCCACAGGTGGACAGTCTGTGAAAAAAAGGCCCACATTATACCGGTCCGTGGTGCAAAAAAGGTTGGGGACTACTGATATGAGATGAGAGAAATGCCTTTAAATTGAGGTAAACCTGGTCTAAAACACCACCTTGCCTAGATTTAGTTGGCGTACGAAAACATGTCTAAACCGTCACTGAACTCCCTAGATATTCACCGAACTCAGGTTAAAAACCACTGTTCTAGACTATCTCTAACAACCAGTTATTTTTGCATTTTCGTGTCCATTTTCATATTTTCTATGATTATTTAATAAGTTTCTTTGAACAGGGATTTCTAATCATTTCTGGTGAACTATTATTCTAAAAATGTTAAACACATCAAAATATATGTGCTTTTACTTTTTCACATTCTTATGTTAATGTTTTATTATTTCCAATTACGCAATTAGTAAAAGACAGCAAAATCATTTACGTAATACTAGGGATGAGCCCCCACCTTCATGAAATACAGGTATACTTAATGTAGTGACCAGTGAGCACGTGTTTGTCGATTGTAGGCATGTTCAATAAAAGAGAATCCTGTATGTCCTTTGGGGGCTGTCTTCTTTTGACTTTACAAGCAAGCGACAACTGCTGCAGCTTATTGCTTTATTCAAATTGCCCATTCTACAAAACACACACATACATGCTGAGACGTATACAACAACACGGCATACGGTATGCATCAGTGAGTGTCCACAGAATGATGGTTCCTGTCTGAAATGCTAATAAATTCAAAGGGAAATTGCTTTGTGTTTATCTGTAATATGACAAAATGGCTCAACTTTGATCCCTGGCCCATGTCGAAGCTTGCAAAAACACCACTGGCATTTCAAATGCTAATTCCCCATTGTATGTGGGTTTATTAGATAATATGCGAATGCAATATGTGCCTTTCATGTGGACAATGAAATACACGACAAGATGCAGACAAGAAGAGTGAAGATTGTGTAGAATGTAATAGGACTGGCCATCTCAGAAAAGCTGTATTTATGAGATGTGTTCACGTTTGATATTGAATAGATAAACTTGTCAATAAACAAGCCACATGTGCTGCTTGTTTGCATAGCAATTCTGTGTTTCTGTCTGTTTTTTCTTTAACATCTATGGCAACACATTTGGATTTTAGTGATGTTCTGGCAGGCAGGGAATATTTAACAAGCCAAATAGCCTTGCTTTTTATTTTTTTCATTTTTCTTTTTGCTTTTTAGGCACTCAGCAGTTGCTATGCAACAGCATCCTCCAAAGTGTCAGGTTCAGGGCTACATTCCCTCTTTACTCCACCCTTCCTTCCACAGAAAAGGAACATGAATTGAAGTGTGCACTCAGATTCCCTCATCAGAATAAATTCCGACATTTTTATATGTTTGACATTTCTTTACAATTTAAGCAGGCTCGTCTAGATCTTTACGGCCTTGTCTTTGGAAGGCGCGCATTGTGTTCATTCAGTATTCACCCAGTCGCTTTTTCGTCCCATCAGAAATCACTTTTCCCCTCACTGTGATCACTGTCTGTTCCCTCTAGCATGCGCGCACGCACACACCAACGCGCACGTTTTCTAGTCTTGTACCTACCATACTACGTCTGTGGGGAGCCAGACTGTCTGTATAATTGGGTTATCCTTTTCTTCACTAGTCTGATGCACCGAGACACACATACTCAACTAGTTTGATATGTGGAGACATTCATGTACAGATTGTTGCTGAGGTAGGAGATGTGCTCTCATGCGTGGTTTCATTTCGGACTATAAGGATGGTGTTTTGACTGGACAAACATTCATTCTCATATCAATCCAATAAAATCTATCTTCTGCATGTTCAACATCATCTCCGCTGCAGTACTTTGTCTTAAGATTGACCTGCATGTTCTCATCAGCCCGGTGCACAAAGTGACAGCATTTCGTGACTTTGTACAGTATGTTTTCTTCAGAGCCAGCAAACGCAAATACATATAGACAGATGCACACGGGAATACAGTGGTGATGAAAGGGCACATTTTCCCAAGGTTTAGTGAAGAGTGCACTCACATGCAAAAGCCCTACCCCCCACGTGCAACGTCCACCTCCCCTCGATGTGTCGCTTTACAGCAAACCTGGACCTCAGTGAGGTGACCCTGTTTTAATGTGTGTTGAAAAGGTCTGAGCGGTCTCGTCCACTGATTCAGAAAGGCCCTTCTAGGCTTGTCTGCGCGACTGAGCTTTATTGTGATACCGCCAAAGAACGTTCACATGTTGGACCACTGACACCCCTCTTACGCACGCGTTCATTACCAAAGAAAAAGAAGAATCAAAAGGCAGTAGAGTGGATGTCGAACCTAACAGCTAAGGGGTTTAAACCTGTTTGAAACCCCCTCTGACAGAAAAGCCAGTGCTGGACCAGACTTTTTCAGCGGCGCTTTCACCTAATGAGGAACAACAGAAAGAAAAAGTGAGCCAAATCTCCTCAGGCTGCCAACAAAGTCCACACGTTCTGTCAGACATGAAAAAAGATGAAGAGGAGAAGAAAGCCCTTGCAAGTTGGTGATGGACGGCAACATAGTGCGTACAGAAGGTAGCAAAGGAATACAGAATGAAACTGTCTCATTTTTCAACTTTTAATGTGTCTTGTCTTCGTTTGTTTTTGAAGCACACTGTTAGACATACAGTACACAGCGCCTTTAAGAGCAGGGGAAAAAAATTATCTCAAATAGCTGAGCTAACTAACAAAACTAACATTTAGGTTGTTTGCTTGCATGGAAAGCGGATATGGGAGCCCGAAGATACAAATAGCGATATTTTTTTTCTTCTTAATTTTCATTAAGAAAAGATTAAAACAATTTATGGATTGTATTCATCTGACCAACCAAACAGTGAATGAAGAATTCTGGTATTAATGTGGGTGAAGGTATTTTGAAATCTGAATGAGTTGGGGGGAAAAAAGAGGGGTTGAGGTGATTGTGGCTCAAATTCAGAAAGAGTGGGGAAACAAGTGGCAAAATATAACAAGCAAACAATACAATAAAAAACAAGAACTGTAGAGGGCCGTCTACATGGTGACACTCTAAGAATACGATACATTCCATGTTTGTATTTACCGTCATTTTTGGACTATTGGCCGCTACTTTTTTCCTTCATTTTGAATCCTGCGGCCAATAGTCCAGTGCGGCTTATTTGGTGATTTATTTGATATAATAGGTCACACTTTATTTGACAGCGGCGTCATAAGACCGTCACAATTATGACATTATCATGGGTATTTCTAAATGCTTATGACAGATGTCATTAAGTGTCATCCGGCAAATTATGTCACTATTAAAGATGTCCCTATCGATCGGGATGCCAATCGATCGGGTCCGATCACGTCATTTTCAAAGTATCGGAATCGGCAAAAAAATATCGGACATGCCTTTTTTTAATATATATATATTTTTCAATTAAATCGTTTTCTAATTGTATTTAACGTTACAGACAAAATGTCTTACACTCATCCAGAGTGTTTAGTTTTGGCTTAAAGTAGGGCTATCAAATTTATCGCGTTAAAGGCGGTAATTTTTTTTTTTTTAATTAATCACGGTAAAATATTTAACGCAATTAAGTCATACGCTGCATGACCCACTCACGCATTGCCGCGTTCAATCTATAATGGCACCGTTTTACCTATATATAGAGCTAAAAGGCAGCGTAAAATGAGTAGATTGAATTTTGGCAGTCTTTGGAGCCTTTTTTTAAATGGCTAAAGCCTTACAATCCATTTCTCAACAATTAGAAATATCGTGGGAAGCAATGTGGGGAAGAAAGGTAGTAGTTGATCTTTTTCTTAACACCCTATGTTATTTCCCAACGCAGAGAAGATATAACAATTGGTACCACTACACACAGTCATGGGTGCACTTCCCATCATGCATTTGGGCAGAACAGATGGCTACAGTATCATTTACTGAAAGGTCAACAAATACACTAGATGGCAATATTTAGTCACAATATACAAAGTCACATTTATCCTTTAAGAATTACAAGTCTTTCTATCCGTGGATCCCTCTCACAGAAAGAATGTTAATAATGTAAATGCCATCTTGAGGATTTATTGTCATAATAAACAAATACAGTACTTATGTACTGTATGTTGAATGTATATATTCGTCCGAGTTTTATTCATTTTTTTCTTAATGCATTGCCAAAATGTATATAATCGGGAAAAATTATCGAGAATGATTGGAATTGAATCGGGAGCAAAAAAAAAAAAAAAAAGCAATCGGATCGGGAAATATCGTGATTTGCAGATACTCAAACTAAAACAATCGGGATCGAATCCGGAGCAAAAAAACATGATCGGAACAACCCTAGTCACTACCTCCATTTATGTCCAGCTCGGATCTTTTACATCCATTCAAAAGTGAGATAATTTGCCGGATAACATTAAATAACATCTGTCGTAAGCATTCAATAATGCTCATTACAATGAAATGACATAATTATGATTGTCTAATGACAGTCTTATGGCGCCACTGTCAAATAAAGTGTTACCAAATACCATAACTAGCAATTAACAACTGGAACAATAATTGAAGAAATAATTTGTACAGAACATTTTGATTGTTATTTACATCTGTAGTGCTGCAATGCATGTTAGGACGCATGTTGGACAACAACAGTGTTGACAGTAGGTGGCAGCAAATGAAGGCTCTTAAAGCAATGACGCTTTGCAGCCAATTCGTTCAAAGCTTCATTGTGGTTCATTTGGTCTTGTGACAGTCGTATGATGCCGCTATCAAATAAAGTGTTATGTTTTGGTGTAAATATCCCATAATACAGTGAAGACAGCTGTGGCTTATAGTCCAGTGTGGCTTAGCTACGAACATCCTTTTTGTGTCAAATTTGGTGGGTGGCAGCTTATAGTCAGGTGTGCCTAATAGTGCGAAAATAATGGTATATGGTCCCATCTTGGTTCAGTTTCCATTCGAGCTATGTCGCAATTCCATGTGAAAATGATGGAGTTTGCGTTTTGTGCCTTTCGAAGCAAAACAAAAACCCAAGTGGGCGCCATTACTTCAAGTAGGCAGGTATGTTGTCTTTCGGGCTGAGGAGCTTGATGACAAGGAAGTGCAGTTGGCTGTCGCATTGTAAAGCAGCACTGCCCCCTAGGGCCTGGCATGAATATTACATCATTTTCACGCGGAATTGCGACATCGTTCGAATGGAGACTGAACCAAGACGGAACCATGTAAATGCAAACATGAAATGTGTCGTATTCTCAAAGTGTCACCATGTAAATTGCCCTTAAATATAATAGCGTACCAGACAAATGCTATTTTTAAACCATAAGGTTGCGGTTGCGGACTTCACCATCATAAAGCGAAAGGGGGTCAACATAGAAGTGCGCTCGCATACAACCCATGTTAGTACTGCTTGTTTTCCGCCGGTAATCTTTCAAAAACAAAACAAAAAAACATGCCGATTAAACACTGCTGCTATAGAACTTGTTGATATGACTCTAGACACTACGACCATCCACATATTAAGGATGTTTTCTTCATACGTTTCCCAAAGCCAAAAACTCAGAGGGAAATAACAAGAACAATGGAATAACTTGTGCGGACGTCCAAAAGACCAGTTTAACGCCATCAAGGTGAAGCCATTTACCATCACATGCAGTAAACATTTGTTGGGGGCAATGGTCCTACGGATGACAATCCCGATCCATTGCCTGCCCCGAAGAGGTGAGCCATTTTGATATTTTCACTTATTTTTTAGCGTGGCATTTTGCCGTTTTGCCTCTGTCTGACAATGAATGACCTGAATAAAATTAGAATTTTATCTATATATCACAACAGTCATGTAGGCTTATTTTTCTAAAATACGGATATATAAATAAATTAGTCATGTTTGGCCTTCCTTGGTCTTTTTGTAGTAAGCCTGTTCATGCCAACAGGTAGTGTCGAGATTTAACAGCTTCACCTGTTCTGTTGTAAAGAAACAACCTTAGTAAGAGCAACGTGTAAATAAATCAATAGGATTAAGATTTGTTATTAATGAAAAAATTAAAAATGTTCGTTGGCTGTCACTGAGTAGCATTTGCAATCGCTACACAAAATTAGCAATAAAAATTAACTCCAAGAACGGTCACAGACGTAAGACAACCAGAGGATATAATATCCAAGAAAGACAGGGCATATCGTGGTAAAGGATAGCTTGCTCAAACAGGACAATATCATACTATAATATTGTCAGTGGGGTAAGACAATGCATACAAGAAAAAGATGTCGATAAAAAAGCTACCTCTGGATCAGGTAGGCTCCTTTCCCGGTCTTTTTCAACCCTCTACACTGAAGCCATCTTTTTAAATGAACATTTATATGTTCTTCCACATCTTTACCAGTGAATTTGGCACCAGGGAAATCATTTTCGGACAGAATTGGTAGGTTTAGCTCAGTAAACATCTCATTCGTACACTATTTAACATCATCTTGCATGAAGGACAAACGCGAGTTTAACCCTTCTAGCATCAGTTGGTAACGTCATGAACATTGATGAGCAAAGTAACGTGTTACATGCGTTACGCTATTGAAACAAGCTCAATTGTCATAACACATATACATCCTATTGATAACAGTTGGTTACATTATCCAGCACTATTGATTCTGAAGGGTCAGATTTAGGGGCTAAAATTAAATCAGATACATGTACTGCATCACTGCACTCAAGATATAAACAAGAAAAGACATCACGCACCAAAACAGCCTTTTGAGCAATTTGTATTTTTTTCAGTAGCATCAACAACTGCTAGTCTGGCATAAAGATTATGGTTTTGACCAATAAACTGTCAAGAAAAAACATGAAACAGTGGTTTTCTACAAATTGCATGAACACCGTAACTAAATTTTAACTAGGGCAAAGAATCTAAAAGCAGAAAGCTATGTGAACAATCACTTGGGTATTTCTTGAGGTGGTGCTTCATGTAAAAAGTTTGAGAGCGCTGAACTAGGGCATACCCTAAGTTTGTCCTTTGACAGAGTTCTGCAATAAAGTGAAAGCATTTGTATGTATTAGCTTGCAGATGGACTGCAGCACTCCCCTGGTGCTCTCTGTGATGATGAGCCATGTTCCTGTTTATCAGACAGGACACACTCAACACTCTACCTCATCTGCGTTGGTCTCAATCACACACAAACGTACCGCCTCGCCGACGGCTCTTTCAAACCATCTCCCCGGTGAGCCAAACCAATCAGGAATGCGTCCGTCTTTAACTTCAAACATGCTCATAAACCATACGTATGCATATGGAAAGCCCACCGTGCCGCCTCGCCTGCATAGCGACATGTCGGTGGGGCTTCAGGGGAGTCGCTTAGCTACACTAACAATATTATGTTGTACGTTAATTACCGCTCTTGCTTGATGCATTCTCGCCAACATGTGTCCCTAAAGGGACTTTAAAGTTGGTTGAATTATAGCCAGAAATACAGAAAGTGAGGAACATATACAGGCGCTGTAACTTTGGTTCATTGTCACCTTGGGTGAGATGTTAATAATAATAATTTTAAAAAAAGGATGCATTTTTTTTCTTTTCTTTTTTTTTTTTTTACAAAGAAAGATACTCATGGCGTTAGAAATTAATCGAATTACTGTTATGTGTCTTCGCGGTACCTTTTATTGGCAGGTGGCAGGCAGTGGTTGTACTGATTTTTGGGGCATTTTCATACTATTAACGTATGTTTCTGGCAACGTTTTACATTTACTTCCCACATTTAAGTAAGGTGGTTTTTAAGGCAGAAAAGAAGACACAGAAGCATTATTTTGAATGACGGTGTTAGAGTATAACAGCGCTATTTTTGTCAGCAGTGCGTTATCCAATTACTTTTCCCATCTTTGCAACGACGACATATGAGTTGGTGTAGGTAACGATAAAATGAAGGTGGTAATTTTGCGTGCGCGCGTGCGGCAGACGTTCTGTTAAAAGTTCGGATTCCTTGTTAACAACTGCGCAAAATGCATCTTCGCTCCAGGTCCGGCAAAAAATAGCGCCGGAACCAATTGTTCCCATTATATCCTATTGTTCAACGTACTATATACCGGCCGCGCCAGTGCTCCGGATTGACTGCGGAGCATCTCCGGGATGCCGGTGTTGTTGACGTGTGGGCGCTCCCGTCAGGGGTGACATTTCACGCGGGGCGGCTATTTTTCGGAACAACACCGAATATTTGAGTGGCAAATTAAGAGTGCTGTGCTTCTAACTCCTACTGTTTATGAAAGTCGATTGTCATATGCTGGTGTTGTGCAGTAATTAGCAGATTTGACTTCTGTGGCGTTTGCTAACTTTTTTAATGCACGCACACACTAGATATCATGAAATAGCAAACTAAATGTGCTACGTCCCATGCTATTTGCTTCGTGAGCCTAGAGTGATTATGGGAAACGTAGCCCATATACTACATCGATGAATTATAAACCGCCATGACTGAATGGAAGTTAAGAAGGCCAAATCAATCCATACTAGTGACTATAGATAATGCTGCAAATATTGTTAATTCATTATGTGACACAGATGGATTCGGACCACAAATAGGATGTCATGCTCATGTAGTAAACCTAGCTGCTAAGAGAGCTGTAGCAATCAACAGTGTGCCCCGCCTCACTTTATAAACAGATTGTTCTCAGCACTTTTATACTAAATTTCTTCAGATCAGTAAGAAGACTGATCTAAGCACATAGATATTATGCACTAAAAATTAATTTTTGCTTGTTTGCAAAAAAAAAAAAAAAAAAAAAAAAAAAGAATACAGTTCTTATTTTTTTCCCCAGAGCATTAAATGTATTGAATCAGATCGAAAATCAAGTCTCCCGTATCGAAAATCGTACTGAACAGTGACTTAACTGTATCGTTGCATCCCTATGGAACACCATTGCAGAAGCTATGAGAGGAAAAGTTTTCATTTGCCTAAATGCTTAAGTTATTAACTGCAATTGTATTTTTTTTTCTTGAAAACCACATTTTATTTATTCTGTGTTTCTGTGCGGTATTAATATTGTTGTCTTTTACTTAAGAGGCATGGTCTATTTTTTTTGTTGTTGTTGTGATTTAGCGCGTTAAATGGGTGTACTTGATCTATTAATACAGTATATACTGTATTCTCACTGTGTTATTGTAAATTGGTTTGAAAAAAAAATTGGGGGGGGCGCAATAATATCGCATATCGCAATAATTTATAAGATAAATTATCGCACAGTAAAATTTGTTATCGCGACAGGCCTAGTTGATGCCAAAGAACAAATCAATGCTTCCCACACTTAAATCTATCGTTGTCGATGTTTTTTATTTTTTCATATCAGGACACTTTCTCACATATTGGCTTGAAGGCTTTGCAAACATTGGCACACTGATTTCCAAAGAAAGTGTGCACCCTATAGCATATATATGTTTTTTTTCTTCCCACCCCTTACTCAGTTGACCTCCATCAGCTAACTACTTGGCAGGTTGACCACCGTGCCCCTGTGCTGCTGCTCCAAGCAACGGGTATACCCCGACTTTGAGTGATTATCCAGAGAATATCCTGACAAGCCTCCCCAGGCTAAGCTTGAGTCAAGCCGTGAAGCTGCTGAACCAGAATACCTTACCCTGCACCACATACAAGCCACCCGAGGGCCTCTGACTTCCAACCGCTAGAGACACAAGGAAAGAATTTTATTGTTGCTGTAGAATATGAGGAACAAAGCTTAGGACTGTAGATGGTGGGGAATTCATAGACAGTCAACTGTAGTTAGAGGGTGTGCTAAATTAGCATCACACTGGGACAGATGGTGGATGTAGCTGCGGGTTGAAACATATGGACATGCAAAAGCACAGCAATTGCCTCTCAATTCAGACCTGTACGCACGCATACACACACAGGCATGCGTGAAAACACACACGCATCCCCCGTCTGTTACTTCAGTTAAGTGCGCCGTAGGGCTTGAGAAATGTTGCGTGGACAGATGATGCAATACTGTCATATTATGGATCAGAGTAATGTAGGCCATACAGAAGGATATTGCTGTTCTGACTGTGTAAAATACATGTCAAGAGTGTAGTATGTGTAGTAATAGAAGGAATTTACGCGAAAATATAGCATGTGACACAATTTTGAGAGTTTAATGCAGTTTGTCTTGGAAGCTTGGATGTCTTCCCGTTCTTTACGCCTTCATAAGTTCACATTTTTCTTCCTCAATTTCCAACCGCTCCTTTTATGAAGCCTAATTGAGGGGAAGTTATCGTAATCTATATATGTCTCCGTGATTGACACAAATGCATTTTTCTCCACAACCCAATCTTACTCACGCACCCGCCATTAAACACACAGGACCTATATATGTCACAACGATGGAGCAATCACTCCCTACCTTCAGCGTATACAAAGGGGAAAAAAGAAAAAAGGTGGCGTCTAAAGCGAGGCAGTCATTGCAGGGGGCGTGATGTGTTTGGCATGTATACGTGCAGCAAGCAAATGGCTATATAGTCGATTGTTATGTGCAGTCATGGAAACTTTAGCCAAGATGCCAGCACTTCTTTCAGCGAGAAGTGGAGATGAAGTCTTCGCCTTAGGCTCGGAAGATGGAAGGGGTCTAATGGCAAAGTTTCCTCTTCTCACATGGATATGGGAGAGATGTGACATCTCTTCAGGTATGGGAATGCAGCCATGACATGCTTGTGAAGGAGTTGTTTGAAAGAATGAGAGCAGGAGATATAGCGGAGGATGGAAAAACTGTTCATAATCTTAATTGAAGAGGTGAAATAGGCTTTTCTGATGAAAATGTGAAATATTAGATCACTATTTGACCACCAGGAATCTTAAAATTCTTAAAGATGTTTTATATAGTTGTGTTCAAAATTACTCAACCACCACAGTAGATAAGTGTTTTTGCAAGTTTGACATTTTTCATCTTGTTTATAATCACATTAAATAATGACATGTTCAATAGACAAATACTGAAATAACAAAAATATTTTTGGGAATATTCCAATTCATGGCCTTTCTGTGATTACTTCATTGACAAAATTCAACCCCTTAGGTATGTATATAACTTTCGTACTTAGTTCAACATCCTTTGCAACAATAACATCCTTTAGACGTGAAGCTTAGCTTGACACAAGTGTCTTGCAGTGTTCTACAGGTACAGTATCTTTGCCCATTCCTCATGGGCAAAGGCCTCCAGTTCATTAACATATTTGGGCTTTGTGTGCTGCAAATGCCTTCTTCAATTACCACCACAGATTTTCAATGGGATTTAAATCTGGTGATTGCGATGGACACTCCAGAATCTTCCGGCACTTGTTCTGCAACCAAGATGTGGTAGATGTTGAGGTATGCTTAGCATCATTGTCCTGTTGGAAGGTCCAACCTCAGCCAAGCCTCAGCTTTGTCACTGACTGCATGCCATTTGTATCCAAGATCTCCTGGTTTTGAACTGAATTCATAATACCTTGCACACGTTAATGTTTCTTTGAACCTGAAGAAGCAAAAGAACCCCAGAGAATGACTGACCCCCCACCGTGCTTCACAGTAGATAGGGTGTTCTTTTCTTCATAGGCATCATTCTTTCTCCTCCACATGTACAGTTGCTCCATTGGCCCATTAAGTTCCAGTTTGGTCTCTTCACTCCAGAGAACAGTATCCCAAAACCTTTAATGTTTGTCCACATGGTTTCTGGCATACTTCTTGTGCTTTGGAGACAGCACAAGGGATGCCTCGCCCTTGCATGGAAGCCATCATTTCGTAGTGTGCGTCTTATTTTCTAGGATGAAACCTGAATATCTTCCTCTGACATGTCTTGCAATAGTTCCTCAGCTGTCACCCGGCGATTTTTCTCCACCTTTTGCTTCAGGTATCGCACAACAGTTGCAGACAGTAACCTCTTTCACGAATTTCTCACCACGCCCAGGTAGCGTTTCCATTGTGCCTTTAGCTTTAAACTTGAGGACAATGTTCCCAATAGTATCTATTGATTTTTTTAGTCCTTTTGCTATCTTTTTATATACATATCCTTGCTTATAAAGTGAAATTACCTTCTCTCTAAACTTCTTCAACCATTCCTTGGACTTCACCATGTTGTAAAGATGTCATTAACTGCCAAGAAGAGCCATGTGTCACAGTCCTTTTAAATCTGCTTAATTGCTGCTCATTACGGTTCCGTTCACATCTACAGTTTGTGTTTTCATTAGCTGTTTGACAATACCTGATGGAAACCTTTGTTATTAACTCATTTGCGCTCAAAAATGTATAAATACGTTCTATTTTTTATTGTTTCAGTGTCCCCCTTTTACGTTTTTTTTTCACAAGAGACATCTCTAGGTTCTGATTCAACCTAGCTCCAAAGCACAATGCTGAAAATCCATTTTAAAGCAATAAAACTGGCCACTGGAGGGCAGTAGCGCATTTGGTAAGACCCCCAACCCGATTCAACAGAATGAATGGCCGGGCTGCATGGCCTGGGCGCCAGCGGAAGACGACCGAATGGACGTCCAGGATGCCAGGCGGCGAACGACCAAGCAGAACAACTGGAAGGATGCCTGCGATGCCAGGCGCTGGACGACCAAGCAGAACGACCGGGACCATCAGTGCAGCGGACGATGCTGTTGAGTCCGTGCTTCTCGCCGAGCAGAGCCCGCACCGCCGTGCTCGGCCGCTCGCGTCCCCCGCACCCTCCAGTGTCCCGTGACTCAGCCGGAAACGCGCACAGCCAAACCAGTTCCACCCCAGGGACACAAGTTCCCAAGGCGAACTCCACCACGAGGCAGTGGGCACCACAAAAGAGAGACAAAAAAAAAAATCCATCTTTATGAGACAGGCGGCAATGAGGGAAAAGTTTACCCCAGCTGCCGCAGCCACAACAGCATCATCTCTCAGTTAGTTATGTGTAAATAAATTGTTACTTTGCTATCAAAAACTCTATTTGTCTTGTTGTTTATGTTATTTTGAAAAAGGAAAACATAATTCAAATGTTTGGGATGTAACTAAAGCAAAAAATATGTGTGTTAAAGTCAAAGTTTGAAATGTATGCGTTTACAAAAAGCTCAATTTCTCTGTTTTTTCATCAGAAATTGAAAAATTGCTCAAACTAAGCTATTTTTTCATGCTGATTTCTAAAGAATGGAAAAAGATATGAACTTTTTTTTTCCTGCTGAAAGAAGAGAGTCTAATCTTTCTTTTGGTGGGTTCCATGTTTATACAGTATAGCAATAGAACAAAATTTTCTGTGGGCCTTGCAAAATCAGTCAAAATCCAGTAAAACGGCCGTTGCACCGGTGAAAATGGCTGGGAGTGAATGAGTTAAGAGTGGTGGACTTGGGGGGGGTTGAATAATTTTGTCAATGAGGTAGTCACAGAAAGGCCATTAATTGTAATATTCCAATTAATGTTGTCTATTTGACATGTCTTTATTTGATGTGATTACAAACAAGATGAAAAATGAATGTCCAACTTGCAAAAACACTTCTCCACTGAGGGGGTTGAATAATTTTGAACACAAATGTAAGGCGGTGGATAAAATATCGACACATGCTCCACACATACTGACCATGGACTATTTTAGGCCTGATTCTTTAGATGATTTTTTAATGATAATCCTGAAGGATTCTGACAGCCTCACCTAAAATCTACTGAAAATGCATTACAGGAGTATGAAAGTTTAATTGAGCTGTGCGTTGCTTGCACAGTTGGACTACAAGTACACAACATACATGAATTTGGTAGGCCAACTTGAGCATGTGGCGAAACACAAATAGAGAGACTGAAGAATCAAGAAATAAACTAGGGTTGACACTTCTTTCCCTCACAATCCATTTCCCTCTTACGAATGGGGACACCAGCAGCTAATAATCTCCCTCCATCTCTTCACTAGGTACGAATGGAAGAAGACACCAGCAACAATACTAATTTAGCTTCTGTCTCTCCCCCACAAACGAAAATGCGGGTCACTGCTGACCTCCTACATGAATGCCGAAATCACTCCTGCAGTGCTAGAAAGAAACACCGACTCCTTTGAACCCTGTGGATGGTTTCCCATTCAGTATCATTAGCACATTCAGGTCGCTCATGCACATCTGCAGAGTGGCGAGTGACTGAGAATGCGTGCGAGTGAACGAGAAACTCTAAGGGCGTCATGGCCTGGCAGAATTCGCCTTTACAGATTCGGGCTTGACATTTGGAGTCAGAGCTGGTGAAATGTCAGATGGGTTATGACAGAAATGGTGATAGGCAGATTATGAATGACCTCTGACCTGTCATCTGAAAGGTCACAACTCACTCAACTGTCTGCTTGCTAATGTGCTTAAGGAGCACAGAATGAAATGACCAAAATAATTCACAGAGAACTTTTCAATGTAGATTGTCACTCAGGATTGACAGTTCAGTTCTCTAAGCATTAAACCATTTAGTTGCCATTGCCTTGTCAATCAAGCCTCATGGTACTTAGTTAGACTGACAGGAGTAAATTTACCACTTAAGATAGAGACAAGAACCTAAAAAGAAATGGACAACAGTGAGTCGAAACTCATTTCTTACCCTCATCTGTGGGGTCAGAATGGGTAACTATGAAAACTAGGGATGTCAAAATTATCGCGTTAACGGGCGGTAATTAATTTTTCAAATTAATACACGTTAAAATATTTGACGCATTTAACGCACATGCCCCGCTCAAACAGATTAAAATGACAGCACAGTGTAATGTCCACTTGTTACTTGTGTTTTCTGGTGTTTTGTCGCCCTCTGCTGGCGCTTGGGTGTGACTGATTTTATGGATTTCAGCAAGATGAGCATTGTGTGCTTATTGACATCAAAATTGGCGAGCTACTAGTTTATTTTTTGATTGAAAATTTTACAAAATTTATTAAAACGAAAACATTAAGAGGGCTTTTAATATAAAATGTCTATAACTTGTACGAACATTTATCTTTTAAGAACTACAAGTCTTTCTATCCATGGATCGCTTTCACAGAATGTTAATAATGTTAATGCCATCTTGTTGATTTATTGTTATAATAAACAAATACAGTACTTACAGTGGGGCAAATACTGTAAGTATTTAGTCAACCACTAATTGTGCTAGTACTGCCACTTGAAAATATTAGAGAGGCCTGTAATTGTCAACATGGGTAAACCTCAACCATTAGAGACAGAATGTGGGGAAAAAACCCAGAAAATCACATTGTTTGATTTTTAAAGAATTTATTTGCAAATCATGGTGGAAAATAAGTATTTGGTCAATAACAAAAGTTCATCTCAATACTTTGTTATGTACCCTTTGTTGGCAATAACAGAGGCCAAACGTTTTCTGTAACTCTTCACAAGCTTTTGACACACTGTTGCTGGTATTTTGGCCCATTCCTCCATGCAGATCTCCTCCATGTTTTGGGGCTAGGCCACTCCAGGACCTTTGAATGCTTCTTACGAAGCCACTCCTTTGTTGCCCTGGCAGTGTGTTTGGGATCATTGTCATGCTGAAAGACCCAGCCACTTCTCATCTTCAATGCCCTTGCTGATGGAGGAGATTTTCACTCAAAATCTCTCAATACACGGCCCCATTCATTCTTTCCTTTACACAGAGCAGTCATCCTGGTCCCTTTGCAGAAAAAAAGCCCCAAAACATGATGTTTCCAACCCCATGTTTCACAGTGGGTATGGTGTTCTTTGGATGCAATTCAGTATTATTTCTCCTCCAAACACAAGAACCTATGTTTCGACCAAAAAGTTCTATTTTGGTTTCATCTGACGATAACACATTCTCCCAGTCCTCTTCTCGATCATCCAAATGCTCTCTAGCGAACAGCAGACGGGCCTGGACGTGTACTGGCTTCAGCAGGGGGACACGTCCGGCAGTGCAGGATTTGTGTCCCTGGTGGCTCATTGTGTTACTGATAGTAGCCTTTGTTACTGTGGTCCCAGCTCTCTGTAGGTCATTCACTAGGTCCCCCCGTGTGGTTCTGGGATTTTTGCTCGCCGTTCTTGTTATCATTTTGACGCCACGGGGTGAGATCTTGCATGGAACCCTAGATCGAGGGAGATTATCAGTGGTCTTATATGTCTTCCATTTTCTAATAACTGCTCCCACAGTTGATTTCTTTACACCAATTGTTTTACCTATTGCAGATTCAGTCTTCCCAGCCTGGTGCAGGTCTACAATTTTGCCTCTGGTGTCCTTCGACAGCTATTTGGTCTTGGCCATAGTGGAGTTTGGAGTGTGAGTGACTGAAGTTGTGGACAGGTGTCTTTTATACCGATAATGAGTTAAAACAGGTGCCATTAATACAGGTAACAAGTGGAGCCTCATTAGATCTCGTTAGAAGAAGTTGGACCTCTTTGACAGCCAGAAATCTTGCTTGTTTGTAGGTGACCAAATACTTATTTCCCACTCTAATTTGGAAATAAATTCTTGAAAAATCAAACAATGTGATTTTCTGGGTTTTTTTTCAACATTCTGTCTCTCATTGTTGACGTTTACCCATGTTGACAATTACAGGCCTCTCTTATCTTTTCAAGAAGAACTTGCACAATTGGTGGTTGACTAAATACATATTTGCCCCACTGTATGTACCGTATGTTGAATGTATATATCCGTCTTGTGTCTTATCTTTCCATTCCAACAACAATTTACAGAAATTCGAAATTCGATTAATTACGATTAATTAATGTTTAAGCTGTAATTGACTCGATTAAAAATTTTGATCGTTTGACAGCCCTAATGAAAACCTGGGGCACGATCAGCTAATTGTCATAATAGTCTAAAACCGATCCAAAGCTGCCTCTTTGGGAAGGATCCACCCTACATAAGCAAAATTAGTCAAAATTGTTGAAAGCACCCCTCTCTCAACAAAGACAACATTTGATTCGACCTGGTACCTAAGCAACCTAATAGCTGTTAAGGCAGGCAAAGACTGCCTTTGGAGCATCAGTGCCAGATCGTGGGTTTCTTTAGATTTGACATGATGGCCATGTTAACCGAAGTCAAGCAAAGGTATCTCCAGAGAGATTTGCGTGGAATTACCTTGTAGATCATCATCCTTTACTGGGGAGAAAACCAAGGGAGCTCCCTACAGGCAAATACTTGTCTATACGTGGAAGTTTCCTCATCGCTTCTGACACCATGCTGTCAACAATGTCTCTTTTAGACAGAAAACTAGTTGAGACTTCAAGTCGGAACAAATCCAATTAAATGACACATAAATAAAAGAATTCCCCTCAATTCAGCAGTGATTTTTTGTGGCACAGCTCCAACATTTCTGAGCCAAATCAGTAGAAAAATGCCAACTTCAGGAAAAGTGATTGTTCAAATGCTGCTTGTTCTGGATCACTCAATGTTTATTAATCTTCGACTGATGGCTCGTCCTGAAGCAACTGTCACTTTAGCTGATACATTGCAAATAAAAGGAGAAATCAATACCATAGAAATTGAGGATTTGCTTCCACAGGATTAGTCTGAAACTCTGCAGAATACAAAGTACCCTACCCTAATGTCTATTTTCAATATAAAATATAGCATCATTACATAAGATCAGATGACTCCTCTGTCATTGTCTGTTTGTTTGCATGGCTTTGCTCTGAGGCAAAAAGCTAATTGATTATGATTTAGTAGCAGCAAACAAGAAGGACCAAAGAAATAAACCAGGGAGCCCTTTAAGCGCTTTCAGTTCAGCAGGGTTCAATCTCTCCTTGGGTGCAATGATACTAACCAGATTACCGTCTGCCATTGCGTCAGCCTGCAGCAATCAATAAATACCATTAGCGCTAAACACTCTTTAATTAGCGATGTATGCAAGGCCTCTTGCTAGCCTCAGTTTGCATGAAACATAGGCTCTATTCACTGTCAGAGGCCTATAAGGAGCACCCCATTTACCGGCAGCAATCCCTGGCCTTCATCTATAAAACAAATTAACATATCATTCAATGGTGGAGTCGGGAGATTGTCTTTCTCTCGGTACTAGATGTCTCTTTATAAGAAACAGCAATGATCAACTGGAGGATGGCTGAGGAAAGAAAAGGGAGTGTGTAAGGCCTCTCATTGCTCATTGAGAAAGGCATTAGCAATGCCTTTTATACACTATGAATGATGTTGGGCTCCCACCGAGAAGGGAGACACCGCTCGCCTTCGGGCAAGAAGAAGACAAGCTTTGATTATTGATTCACCACCTTACAAGTAAGGTACAGTTTTGAACTTAAATAACTCAAACGCTCGCACAAGAAGAGATGGAATGTGTAAAATCTATGTCGGTGTCATTTGGGGGGAGGGTTGGGCATTTGCACACAGGGGCCAAAATGAGTTACTGTGCCCTACAGCCCCATATCCCTGCAGTGTAGAATATCTGTGCCAAACTTGACTTTCTAAACCTAATGTATGTCTAAAGTGTCTAAGTCTCTAGCATGAATTAAAAAAAAAAAAAAGTCTAAAAACAGAAAATGAAAAACTATTTTGGTCACTGGCATACAGTGGGGAGAACAAGTATTTGATACACTGACGATTTTGCTGGTTTTCCCACTTGCAAAGCATGTAGAGGTCTGTAATTTGTTTCATAAGTTCTCTTCAACAGTGAGGGACGGAAGCTAATACAAAAAACCAGAAAATCACATTGTATGGTTTTTAAATAATACATTTGTATTTAATTGCATGAAATAAGTATTTGATACATCACAAAAATCAAACTTAATATTTGGTACAGAAACCTTTGTTTGCTATTACAGATACCAAACGTTTCCTGTAGTCCTTGACAAGGTTTGCACACACTGCAGCAGGGATTTTGGCCCACTTCTCCATGCAGATCTTCTCCAGAGCCTTCAGGTTTCAGCTCCCTCCATAGATTTTCTATCGGGTTCAGATCTGGTGACTGGCTCGGCCACTCCAGGACCTTAAGATGCTTCTCACGGAGCCACTCTTTAGTTGCCTTGGCTGTGTGCTTTTGGTCGTTGTCATGCTGGAAGACCCAGCCACGACCCATCTTCAGGGCTCTCATTGAAGGAAGGAGGTTGTCAGCCAAGATCTGGCGATACATAGCCCCATCCATCCTCCCCTCAATACGGTGCAGTGGTCCTGTACCCTTGGCAGAGAAGCAGCCCCAAAAAATGATGTTTCCTCCTCCATGTTTCACGGTTGGGATGGTGTTCTTGGGGTTGTACTTATCCTTCTTTTTCCTCCAAACACGACAAGCCGAGTTTAGACCAAAAAGTTCAATTTGGTCTCATCCGACCACATGACCTTCTCCCATTGCTCCTCTGGTCAGTGGCAAACTTCAGACGTGTCTGGACATGCACTGGCTTCAGCAGCGGGACCTTGCGTGCGCTGTAGGATTTTAATCCAGGACGGCATAATGTGTTTCCGATGGTTTTCTTCGAGACTGTGGTTTCAGCTCTCTTCAGGTCATTGACCAGGTCCTGCCGTGTAGTTTTGGGCTGATCCCTCACCTTCCTCATGATCAGTGATGCCCCACGAGGTGAGATCTTGCATGGAGCCCCAGAACGAGGCAGACTGACCGTCAACTTGAACTTCTTCCATTTTCTAATAATCGCTCCAACAGTTGTTACCTTCTCACCAAGCCGCTTGCTTATTTTCCTGTAGCTCATCCCAGCCTTGTGCAGGTCTATTATTTTATCTCTGATGTCCTTACACAGCTCTTTGGTCTTGGCCATTGTGGAGAGGTTGGAGTTTGTTTGTTTGAGCATGTGAACAGGTGTCTTTATACAGGTAACAAGTTCAAACAGGTGCAGTTATTTCCGGTAATGAGTGGCGAACAGGAGGGGTTCTTAAAAAAGAACTGAGAGCCGAAATATTTACTAGTTGGTAATGTATCAAATACTTATTTCATGCAGTTAAATACAAATTTATTATTTAAAAATTATACTGTGTGATTTTCTGGATTTTTGTATTAGATTCCGTCCCTCACAGTTGAAGAGAACTTATGATATAAATTACAGACCTCTACATGGCTTGCAAGTAGGAAAACCAGCAAAATCGGCAGTGTATCAAATACTTGTTCTCCCCACTGTATGATAGGGTGACCATACTTTCATTTTCAAAAAAGGACACTATGCTCAGCCTCTATATAGCTAAATTTTACTCAAAGTTCACTCAAAGATGCGTTGTCACTTTAATATGTTTAAATGTGCCTCCTCTGTCTGGATCGGAAAATTCGGTTAACCCAAAGCCCTAACCCTTAAACCCTAACCCTATTAAAATGCAATCACATTCGTAAATGAATGGTTCCTGGTTTTTGAAATGTAAAGAAACCAAGCTATTGCGATAAAACAATAAAATTGCAATAACTGCATTAACCATCAAGGTGAAGTCTAACTGTAAGTGTAGTCTTGAAAGAAATCTGAATAAGGAAAAACCTTGCAATAAAATAATGCAAACTGGTTAAACTTGAGAGTAGCTGAGATCTGTCATGACAGAACATCGCTTCAATGATATCTGGCGCCATCTAGCGTCGTGAATGGGTATAATGTCTAGACCGCGAATATAAGACGACCCCCACTTTTTCAGCCTTATTTCAATGCAAAAAACACTGTCTTATATCGGGCCAATACGGTATACTTTTTTGATTTTTATTTATTTTTATTTATTTATTTTTTTGATTGAATAATAAAGACAGAAATATACCTCCATATAATCAGTCAGCAACGTCATTGTTCAAAATCTAATAGCTAAATATTTTATGAATATAATGCAGACCCATGGAAGTGTAGTGCAGTCAATACACACACGCAGTAGGCTATGTGACAACTAAACATTTTTAGAAATTACTATCAATACAATTGTCGTTGACAAATTGCTCTTCCCACTCAGCTATTATACTCAATGTTCTAGATTGCTCGCAAACAATAACCGAAATAAACTGAAAAACAATTCAACCAGCATGTTTCCAAACGCAGCAGTTCAAAACTACAATTCCCATAATGTCTAGCGCAACTTAGCTCACTGACAACTACCCTATACTATATGTAGCCAAGAAAAAAATCAAACATTGCCATAAAAGTTTACTATCATCGGTAGCGCAACGATGCGACACCAAATGGGATTTTACAGATCACACCAGCACTCCAACAGGAGTCAACAGTTGTCGAAAGGCAAATTTAGCATGTGAGCTCCTGGCGTGACGAAGATTTGTTTGGGAATGACGCCATGAAAAAGCCAGTCTGTGACTGTGCACGCATGCGCAAATTGGTATCCGAAGAAGAATATATTTTGGATTTAATTACTCTTTTAGGTACATGAGCATTTGATTATATACCATTGAGCCGAATAAAAGTCTTAACAACTGGGCAGGCTCTCTGGGAACACGTCACAGGCAGCACAGTACCGTAGTATTCTGTGCAAAGTGTCAGTCAATTTAACACATGCTAATTAGTCCCGTGAAAAATAATGAAAACCAGACATTTCATGATTTCAAAAAACCCCGCTGGACGCCTACGACAGGATGTAAAAAGTGGACATGTCTGGGCAAAACAGGACGTTTGGTCACCCTAGCATATGATCATGTCACATCCTGTCAAAGTCATGTAAAGGGTTAAACCGATTAGTCGGCTTTACACCTCTCTGCTGCTATTGTTTGACTGTGACACTCTATTCTGTGGAGCAGTGGGATGTCTGGCTAACAAGGTGACACATTCTTTGGTAATCTGTGAGGGTCCAAGAGTACAAAAATAAGTGGTTGTGAATGAGAATAGCTAAACAAAATAAACAGCTGCCATGGTCTTGAAATACGGTGGGGCAAATAAGTATTTAGTCAACCACTAATTGTCCAAGTTCTCCCACTTGAAAATATTAGAGAGGCCTGTAATTGTCAAAATGGGTACACCTCAACCATGAGAGACAGAATCTGAAAAAAAAACAGAAAATCACATTGTTTGATTTTTAAAGAATTTATTTGCAAATCATGGTGGAAAATAAGTATTTGGTCAGTACCAAAAGTTTATCTCAATACTTTGTTATGTCCCCTTGTTGGCAATAACGGAGGCCAAGCGTTTCCTGTAACTCTTCACAAGCTTTTCACACACTGTTGCTGGTATTTTGGCCCATTCCTCCATGGAGATCTCCACTAGAGCAGTGATGTTTTGGGGCGGCCGTTGGGCAACACGGACTTTCAACTCCCTCCACAGATTTTCAATAGGGTTGAGATCTGGAGACTGGCTAGGCCACTCCAGGACCTTGAAATGCTTCTTACAAAGCCATTCCTTTGTTGCCCTGGCTGTGTGACCCAGCCATGTCTCATCTTCAATGCCCTTGGTGATGGAAGTAGATTTTCATTCAAAATCTCTTGATACATGGCCCCATTCATTCTTTCCTGTACACAGATCAGTCGTCCTGGTCCTTTTGCAGAAAAACAACCCCAAAGCATGATGTTTCCACCCCCATGCTTCACAGTCGGTATGGTGTTCTTTGGCTGCAATTCAGTATTCTTTCTCCTCCAAACACGAGAACTTGTGTTTCTACCAAAAAGTTCTATTTTGGTTTCATCTGAGCATAACACATTCTCCCAGTCCTCTTCTGGATCATCCAAATGCTCTCTAGCGAACCACAGACGGGCCTGGACGTGTACTGGCTTCAGCAGGGGGACACGTCTGGCAGTGCAGGATTTGAGTCCTTGGCGGCACATTGTGTTACTGATAGTAGCCTTTGTTATTGTGGTCACAGCTCTCTGTAGGTCATTCACTAGGTCCCCCCGTGTGGTTCTGGGATTTTTGCTCACCCTTCTTGTTATCATTTTGACGCCACGGGGTGAGATCTTGCATGGAGCCCCAGATCGAGGGAGATTATCAGTGGTCTTGTATGTCTTCCATTTTCTAATAAGTGCTCCCACAGTTGATTTCTTTACACCATGCCTTTTACCTATTGCAGATTGTCTTCCCAGCCTGGTGCAAGTCTACAATTTTGTCTCTGGTGTCCTTCGACAGCTCTTTGGTCTTGGCCATAGTGGAGTTTGGAGTGTGACTGAAGTTGTAGACAGGTGTCTTTTCATACTGATAATGAGTTAAAACAGGTGCCATTAATGCAGGTAACAAGTGGAGCCTCGTTAGATCCCGTTAGAAGAAGTTAGACCTCTTTGACAGCCAGAAATCCTGCTTGTTTGTAGGTGACCAAATACTTATTTTCCACTCTGATTTGAAAATAAATTATTTAAAAATCAAACAGTGTGTTTTTCAGTTTTTTTTCCCCACATTGTCTCTCATGGTTGAGGTTTACCCATGTTGACAATCACAGGCCTCTCTAATGTTTTCAAGTAGGAGAACTTGCACAATTGGTGGTTGACTAAATACTTATTTGCCCCACTGTAGTGTGTAAGTTTTAGCTAAAATTTTTATACAATAGATGAAACCAGAAAACAACTACACTTAACTAAATGGTCATTTGTCCTGGTGATTTATTAATTTAGGCTCAATTTCTTCTATGCCATTCTATCGAAATATTGTGACTTCAAATGGACCCTGTGCAGGACACCAAAAAAGGCTTGGGGGCTGCTTTACTGCACAGGCAGAGTTTGACTTTTGTGGCAGAGGGTGGGGCAAAACATGTTGATCGCCCCGAAACGCAGTGTCAGCTTACAAGATATACAGTATGCTCGTATAGTAGCTTAGCCAATGCTGGTACATACAGGCAGGCACCCCAGCTGTGTGTGCGTGGGTGTCCTTGCGTTTGTGAGCGAACACATTTTCCTGTCTTACCTAGTGGAGAAGTAGACGCTGCATCCTTTTTGACTGAATATTCCAGCCATGAATATTCATAATAATACATTGAAAATGAGCGTTTTTTTTTTTCTTTTTTTTTTTTCCCTATCATTTTTTAGGGGAATTCTAAATGAGGCTGCTTAGGACAGCTATGCTTTTGGCTAAGATCGCCGTGCATTGAATATGGTATGCCTGGTGGTGGCTGTGTTGCACAATTAACATCTATAGTGGGGCAAACTGAAACGCTGTTCACCATTCTGGCAGTGCTTTCCGGCGTTTCATGGTCCATATCTGCAATCCTTGGTTCTCGCTCAGTAGCTGCTGTCGCTTTTGAAAGCTTAGGTTTGAAAAAATTACATGTAGCCATCATGCCTCTTCTGTCCTCAGGTTGTTTTGGCTCAGCAAAGCAAATGAAAGTCTCTCAGGTGCTGGTCACATGAGTTGTTCGAAAAATAATTTTGACCTATTATAAAAAATATGTTTTTATGCTCATTAAATTCATTTTTGTTGTTTTATTGCTTTACAACTTTTATAGACAACATATTACCGGCAAAGTCTTAATTTTAAATTCATATATAGGAAAGTTAATTACAGGCAATGACATTTTCAACCCCTGGGGGGGCTATGCCCACCCGGCCCACCCTTAATCTCTGTGCATGACATTTTAAAGTAATCGATTAATAAACTTCGACTTGACTTCCATCACATTGTACAATAACAAACGGTCTTTATTACTTCAAAACTTACTATACCATTGCAATGCATTTCTTTATTTACAGTAAAATCGAAATGCGAGCACATATTCTGGTGAGAGATGGATTAGTTTATTATTTGCCAACAAAAACTCAAGTATTTAATGGTCAGCACAATCTGTCCCCACCAGTCAGCTGTGCTATGATACCGACAGAAAGAGAAAAAAGGTGAGTCTTTCTAGAGAAACATGCATCAGGAGACTTAAAAACTCGTGCTGAATTGAAATTTAACAGTTTGGGCAAATGTAAATTGAAGCATCAATTCCATTGCGCTCTTTTTGTAAGATTTACAAAACAGAAAATAAGCAAGGAAATCAAATTCAGTTGCTCATTGAAATTTGTCGGCGTTCTGTA
Source organism: Corythoichthys intestinalis (assembly GCF_030265065.1). Classification (NCBI taxonomy): domain Eukaryota; kingdom Metazoa; phylum Chordata; class Actinopteri; order Syngnathiformes; family Syngnathidae; genus Corythoichthys; species Corythoichthys intestinalis. The sequence continues at coordinate 19,789,310 of NC_080416.1, forward strand.
TCCATTCTGTTTCAATAGAGGGTTGAATTTAAATGAGAAAACAGCTCATCTCCCTGAAGAGGCGGTAATGATCTCTGGCTGCCTGATTTTATGTTAGTGCATTAACATAAAAACGTTACGCCAAGAGATGAGAAAATTTAGTCCTTTTTAAACACCATTGCTAAAAATACTGTGGATGTTGCAACACAACAGCAACATGTGTTGTTGAATGCTGATTTAAGATGCCCTGCAGCACATAGAGTACTTTAGATCTGTTTTCGCTTAAAAAAAAAAAAAAAACATACACACACTAAACCTCAGAAACAGTAGAAGTATGAAAACTGACCAGATACCAGTGTTGTATTGTTCATTCAATTGAGCAGCTTATTCTGAATGCAGCTGAACGAGATTAAAGTGGCTGAAAAGCACTTGAAAACACAAGATGATCAGATTCATTCATCTCTTTAACGTTGGGATTAAAAAAATGTGTACCAGCATAAAATGACTTTTTTGTTCAAGAAGTACAAAACAATGTTTTTAAAAAAAAAAAAAAAAATTCTACTTATTGTTCGACAGACAATAGTGAGCCCACATCCTTACGAGGTGTAAAAGCAAATATTGAGGCCGCTGTTGTCCCATATGATCCAAAAGAAGGAATCAAAATTAAATTAATTAAAAAGAGATTTTGTTCTTACACTAGCCTTGCTTGTGTTTATTTCTTTGCTTGATGGTTCAATACAGCGCTGCTCAAGGTCACTGTCTTTGTGTGTGTACTAGTATGTGTGTCTGTGCTGGCCGGTCACTCGCTTCTTTCTTTGCCCCCTTTCTTTCTTACAAACACATCCATTCAAAAACAAGCATGACCTACGTGTGAGTGACAAGCCATGTTGCTGAGCAGAACTGTGCGTGTAAGCAGGAGTTAGGTTTGGGGGTGGACGTCAGGGCAAAACCTATTAATATGTCTAAGCCTGCATCTCCAAATCTTGTTACTCTGAACTGATGCAACAGGAATGCAATAGGACGCCCCCCTTCTTCCCCTTCATCCATCCTCCCTCGCTCCCTCCCTCTTACGCTCTCTCCCTTTTCCTATGCTTTCTCTTGCCCACTTACTCGCCACCTGCACTATTCCAGCTTCAATCCTTGCCTCTGGACACACTCTATCTCCCGCTATTGTTCCAATTCCCTTCTGAAAATCTCCTCTTTCTCTCAATCCCAAATCACTGTTGCTAAGCAGCCTCCAAGCCTTTCCATTCCCTGTCTTTAAGTAAAAATTCTCAACGATGTTTTCCAGTACAGTGGTACCTCTACATACGAAGTTAATTTGTTCCAGGATCTTGTTTGTAAGTTGAATTGGTCATATGTGGAGCAGGATTTTCCAATAAGAATAGATTATAATTGTATAATGGTGATTGGGTCGGTCGCCAACGGGCTTACACTCACAAGGGATTCACACGATTACTGGGTTCTAGATCACAGAGCTGATATGTGTACACTCTACCCCTTTCAATCACTTAGCTTATAGACTCCCCCACCCCCATCCCCCTCTTTCCCTGGTCAACAGGCCCCACACATGGTGTCAACCGGAAATGCATCAAGCTGACGATAGTTCCAACATATTAGTAGTGTCGACGTTCAATGTATTTCTTGTTGTAGTTTGTGTTTCTTTTCTTTTTTCTCTTGTGTTTCTTTTCTTCTGTTCCCCCATAACCCCTTACTGTTCGCTGCTTTGTCATAATAAATGAGGTATGTTGAATGATCACAATGGGAGTATGTCAGACTCTCAATGTGAAACATTAAAACTGTTCAGACCATCCGGGCACTTACACTTCCATTCTCCGTGTCAAACAGCTGAACAGGACAGGTCTAATAAAAGATTATAATTCAATTAATTTGTTCCACAGCCCGAAAACATACACTAAATACTTAATAAAAGCTGCTGGTAGTATTGCAATTAGCAATTACAGAGCAAAACAAATACATTATAAATAAAAATCGGAATACCGTATTGGCCCAAATATAAGACTGTGTTTTTTGCATTGAAATAAGACTGAAAAAGTGGGAGTCGTCTTATATTCGCGGTCTAGACATTATGCCCATTTACGACGCTAGATGGCGCCAGATATCATTGAAGATGTTGAAGATCATTGAAGACATGATGTTCTGTCAAGATTTCAGCTACTCTCAAGTTTAACCAATTTGCATTATTTTACTGCAATGTTTTTCCTTATTCAGATTTGTTTCAAGACTACAGTTACAGATAGACTTCACTTTGATCGTTAATGCAGTTATCGCAATTTTGTTGTTTTCTCACAATAGATTGGTTTATTTACATTTCAAAAACCAGAAGCCATTCATTTACGAATGTGATTGCACTTTAGTTTACATATTTAAATGTTCAGATATTAAGATTTGTATGAGGCAAAATAACATGCTTTTTCTCTCAAATATATTGTTATAATCATTTGTTTCAGATGTAATGTAATTATTTTCTATATAAAAATTAATTTGGTGTTCAAAAAGTCTTTTTTCAAACTTAAGTCTTGAAAAAGAGGGAGTGGTCCTATAATCAGGGTCGTCTTATATTCGGGCCAATACGGTAATAATAAAATAATAGTAATAATAATACCTGTAATAATGTAATGAATCGGGTTCTAATGTGGCGGATGTGTTTTGCGTGGCTGACTTGACAGAGTGAGAGAAGACTTTTTACTTCACTTTTCATGTTCAGCTGTGGTGGACAGTAGGCATGTTGTGTTGCACAATTTCTGAAATAAATGATTAAAAACCTGACGAAGCTGTTTTTTTTTTGTTTTTTTTGCAATGTTACCACAATAATAATTGTCACCTTAACTTATAAACACTGGCGAACGGAGGTCGGAGGAGGACCGTCGAGATCGTAGACATACTACAGCCGCATTGTCGAGTCAGTTCACGGACGCGCACACCACGCTCATTTTTTTTTTTAATCATTTATATCTTCATTTCAATGGTAAGCCTCAACATTTTCCTTTTTTTCACCACCCGCACTAATATTATTGGAACTCATGTTGATTTCGCCTACAAAAAAATCCGCCGTGACTCCGTCTCGCGGAAAAACAAAGAAATTGTGGCGCTGTCATAAATCGTCGTATATCGAGCATGTTGTAGAAACAAAGGCAAAGTTTACGTCGGATGTCGAAAAGTATTACTGTACTTTGGTTCCTGCAATTTTTCATAAGAACGCCTGGCATATATATTTGAAGTCTACATTTAAAATGACTCGTAACAGAAAAATAGTTGTGATATGTGAAAATACTCCACCACAGCATGTCATAACTAAATGAATAAATGGAACTGAGAAGATGAAATGGGGGTAATACAAAGATAGATTGAAAGCATGAAGGTTTCATAAAAAAAGTTGTTGTTTTTTTCCCACATCATCACTCATGCAATGGATTCATTATTCAAGTTTTTGAAATGTGATTCTTAAATACTAACTACATCCAAGAGGAAAATATGCAACAATATAAATGGCCTCAACAAAAAAAAACTGCAGCTCTAAATATTGTACATAGTGAGATCAAATGTGGGCTTCTGTGTAAAAATCGGTACCAAAAAAAAAAACAAAAAAGAAAAACCAAAAAAAAGTAGTCTTCCCGTTAAAACATAGTTTCTTCCACCCTACCCAGATTTTTGTCTCCCAAGCATCTTCATCCAGCTTTCTGGGAGGATACTGAGGCGCTCCTGGGCAAAACATAATCCCTCCAGCATGTTCTGGGTTCCAGGGGCCTCCTTCTGTCAGGTAATGCCCTGGAAAAACTCACCAGGGAAGTGTTCAAGACGCATCCTAAACAGATGCCCAAGCCACCTTCACCTTGTCTTATTCATAATACATTAATATTACCCTTTTGGAAACCTTGGCTCGACTCAGACCATTTCACTGAAGAGAATACCGTAATTTTTGCACTATAAAGCGCATCTGACTATATGCCGCAACCAACCAAATTTGACACGAAAACAACATTTGCTCATAGATAAGCCGCTTTGGACTATAAGCCACAGCTGTCCTCACTGTATTATGAGATAGTTAGACCAAAAGATATTAACCGGTAACACTTTATTTGACAGTGGAATAATACGACTGTTAAAAAACCAAATGAACCACCATGAAGCTTGGAACCACTTGGCTGCGAAGCCTCATTGCTTCAAAAAGCTTCATTTGGCCATCACTGCTCCCTTGGGAGAGACAGTCAACCCTTGATGCCACCTGCTGTCAACACTGTTGTCATCCAACATGCCTCCTAGCATGCAGTGCAGCACTACAGATGTAAATCAAAATTCATGTTTTGTGCTTATTATTTCTTCAGTTACTGTTCCAGTTGTTTCATTAATTGCTAAATATGGTATTTGGTTACACTTAATTTGACAATGGCGCCATTAGACTGTCATAAGACAATCATAATTATGATATGACACTGTCATGAGCATTAATGAATGCTTATAACAGACGTTATATAATGTCATCCAGCAAATTATTTCACTTTTGTAAAAGATGCAAGACGCACATAAATGGAGTCAGTGCCATATTTGCTGGATGACACTTTATGACATCTGTCATAAGCATTCAGTAATGCCCATGATAGTGTCATGTCATAATTATGACGGTCTCATGACAGTCTTATGAAGCCACCGTCCAATAAAGTGTTACTTATTAACCCAAATACACCAACAAATAAGCCACACTGGACTATAAGCCACAGGATTCAAAATGAGGGAAAAAAGCAGCGGCTAATAGTCTGAAAATTACGGTAATTGACCAACCAAAATGGTTTTAATCTGGTAATAAGCCAATATTATGGTTCTCGCACCGTTTCAAAAGTCAAATTTAATGCTTTTTTTAATACATTTTTAAGACCTTAAAAACAATTTAAGACGAAAACATGTTGCCACAATCTCTGATGAAAACAAAAAAACGAATTTTATTTCACTGTAGCTGGTGTTTTTCTCCTCTCATGTGCGACTCGACAGCTTTGACCTCCTGTTGTCCCTAACGAAGTCTTTTTGCAGACTTTGCACTAGGTGTGGAAACCTTGGGTACCTCACGAGATGATACAATTTGCGACACAAGGCTCACGATAATAATCTTGAGATACAGCAATACATCTAGTATCGGTCATTGGTATTCTATGATATTCTACAAAACCACTAATAAACAGAAAAACAAGCTCTTTTCATTCTTTTGATCTCAATTGGAATGAGTTTTACATTTGTCCATTCGCTGCCATTCCTCCCACTTCAAACAGATCAGACTTCTATGGCAGTCAATGGCAGCCAATGAGTTAATTTTGGACTATTTCACATCATTTCCTGTTGATTTTTGATCAATTCCTTTTGCTGTTGAGGCATTTATGGGTCACTACCTGTTGATTTTGCGGCATTTACAGGCACCACCTGTTGATTTTGGGTTACTGAAAAGGAAGTGACTCAAAATCAACAGGAAGTAGCCTGTTAATGCGACAAAATAAACAGAAAGTGACCTGTAAATGCCCAGAAAAGAATGCTGAGGTTTCAGTGCCATTGATGGCGCTAGACGTCCAATCCAGTCAAAATAAATTGCATGCAAGAGTACCGTGATCACCCTTTCGATATCTAGTCACATCCCTACTTTGCACCGGGCACTGTTGGTATTTTCAACAGGGGCCAACCACCTCCAGTGTAAACCATCTTCCATCTGTTTCATTAAATTTACACTTCTCCATCTCTGCATATTCCCGCTCACCTCAACAACCGTGAATAACCAGGAAACGGCTTCGCGGCGGCAACTCAAGTCGCTGTGGTATGGTGAGGTTGGGGACAACGTACTATATAACATTTATCAATCTAAAAAATTTCGTATTTAGTGCACATCGATTAATAAAACCGCGTAAGTCAAAATTAACCCTTTAAGTACCCCTAGATACCCTCTAAAAACAAAACAATTATTCAAAAACATGTATTATAAGTAGGGCTGTCAAACGATTAAAATTTTTAATCAAGTTAATTACAGCTTAAAAATTAATCGTAATTAATTGCAATTCAAACCATCTATAAAATATGCCATATTTTTCTGTAAATTATAGTTGAAATGGAAAGATAAGACACAAGACTGATATTTACATTCAACATACGGTACATAAATACTGTATTTGTTTATTATAACAATAAATCATCAAGATGGTATTAACATTATTAACATTCTCTTAAAGCAATCCATGGATAGAAAGACTTGTAGTTCTTAAAAAATAAATGTTAGTACAAGTTAAATACATTTTATATTAAAACTCCTCTTAATGTTTTCGTATTATTAAAATTTGTAAAATGTTCAATCAAAAAATAAACCAGTAGCTCGCCATTGTTGATGTCAATAATTACACGATGCTCACTCATTGTGCTTAAACCCATAAAATCATTTGGACCCAAGCGCCAGCAGAGGGCGCCAAACACCAAAAACAAGTAACATGCGGACATTACACAGCTGTCATTTTAATCTGTTTGAGCGGCGCATGTGCATTAATTGCGTCGAATATTTTAAGGTGATTAATTTAAAAAATTAATTAACGCCCGTTAACGCGATAATTTTGACAGCCCTAATTATAAGTCATTGTAAATGATGTCAGACATCCGTGTGGTTTGCCGACTTTATTCAGCTGCTTATGACATCAACACTTGCAGAATTTAACTAAAATAAAAATTAAATTGGTTTCATGCTCCATAACAGCAATTCAAATTTGCATGTATAACTAGCTGCTGATACAGCAGTAGCAATCCACACAAACGATTAGCATTTATCAGTTAGCGTCGGCACGTCATCAAAAACAATCACAAACTCGCCCCAAGTATTCAACCGCGAATGAAAATGCCCAATAAACAGCACAAAAGGTGTTATACTCAGTTGTTGCCTTCGTGGATGCTTCACAAGCAACAAATGTACGCGCAAGCTTGCCTCTCTATCTCTCTCTCGGATGTGCGACTTCTTCGTTGGGACAAACATGCTCTTCCTCGGGTGTGCGCGTGTGCTCTTCTGCAAATACGTTCGTGTATACACGCACTCTTACTCCCGTGCCATTAGGACTACCTGCTCTACACTACCTGCGCCAAGATAAAAGCATGCATCACAAAACATAAGTCAACATTATAAAAAAATAAATAAACATAAAAAAAGTGACTCCGGCATTGTAAAGTCAAAATTACGTAAATCGGGTACGTTGTAACCCCGGGACTACCTGTACACACCATTAGAAGTTTTATGACAGACTACAGTGATTTCCCTGGCAATAAACGCATCGTCTAGAAATGTAAAACCCACTGCAATTTTCCATTAAATTTAAGAAAATTTAACACCTTGATAATCTGGATTTTCAATTTAAGACTGTTAAAGGACCCACGGGAGCCCTGAATATTTGTAAATATATTACTCTATTGAGATTACAAATTCTTTGTTTTTGTTGCATGTTTTTGTAATGTATTGATTTTTTCAAACATCCACTGTATCCCGCAACAATTAACATTGTGGGAATAGTACCAAGTCAAAATTGTATTGTAGGGCTTTGTGATTCTCACCGCTGTTTAAGTCTCTTCTATTTGAACAAGTCCTGATAACACCGGATGAAAAGCACTGATAATACAAAGGTGAGAGCACAGGTACCTTCCCATAGCTCAGCTTTGTTACTAATGTATGTTGGCTGATATCTTTTAGCCTCCATGTCAAGTCAGAGTGGTGTCAAAGGCATACTGGGGACATATCTTTCTTCCCAGTGGGAAAACCAGTCTGTCTTATTCTTCCTGCACTTACAACAGACTTTGCCTCTTTGCCTGGAGTCTCGCCTCTGTGGGGATTTCGCTAATACTCTGTATTCCCATCGTGGATTGCCAGGGTTTTCCTTAAGGCACATAAATCCAGCTGTGGTGAGAGTATACTGTATGTGCAAGCCACCATCCATTGTCACAGCACCCCGAGACAATTGCTCTCTCAGGGGAGTGAAGGAGAGGGGGGGGATGTCTCCGTTAGGGTTGGATAAGTTATGAACAGCACCATCCCCTTCTGAAATAATAATGCATGGGCAGGGTTGGACACCGGTGAGGCCTATATCATTTTTTATTGATATCAAATACTCGTATGCATTGAAATCCATTGTCCTGGCAAAAATCTGACATTTATTAATGATGAACTACTTCATCATGTTAGCAGAGGCTGTGATTAAATGTGTTGTTTTACGACGATGGCATAATTGAAGGAAGGCGCGATAAAAGTTGCCTTAGGCTTTCTTTCGTTTTTTTCCAATGGCAGAATGTATGAGGGGGTAAGTAAGAGGTGGGCTGCTGGAAACAAGGCTCTCCTTACAAGTCCCTTGGCACTCCTGCAATGCTGCAGCTCTTAGACTTGGAATGTGAGCAGGTATCACACACAACAGCTGTAAATTGTGTCCTGTCTGGGAAATCACTGGAATAACGCGACTCCAGAAGTCATAAATCTGGCTCAAATTGGTCTTATATGCGGTCAAATAAAGCATTCCAGTGCCAGTGCCTGCACATTAGAATGTCTACTCACTCCTGGTTGGATGGAAGGGTGCAGGGAAGCAGAATAATAAAACAAAACAAAACAAAAAAACGCAGAGCAACATGTAACATAATTTGGGACATGCATTAAACATGCTGTGTGAGCAAGGAATCATGTTACTTAAAAGCACATGTACTTGCAATGCAAAACAATTGCAATGAGGTTAATAGTTTTCTATTTTGTTTAATATCAAAACATAGACTTCACTATCAGTTGACGGGAAACGGGGCACGGGGCACGGGGCACGGGGCCGCTCTGTAGGAGGCCTATTTTTAAAAAATTTAAAATTTAAATATTTTCAAAACCAAAGCCGCTAGCGACCTAAATCCAAAACACGCACCTCCCTTAGGTATATATGAGTCTCCATGAGCAGCGGCATCAAAAAATTCAAAGTATTTCCCTAATAAAATCCCCATTAATCACCTATATTTTCAGGATCAATAGCAATATTTAACATATCATATATGTTTTTGCCAGAAATTGTGACTTTTTTTTTTTTTTTTTTTAATTTAGTGTAATTTTGACTTAAGTTTTCAGCAGCTAATAAATCACGCAATTTTCACACCAGAAACTTAATACTTGAGGAAAGCATGCAGAATCATCTTAATTTTACTCAAATGAAGCAGAATTTGCATTTTTCTACATAAAATCACAACTTATTAGGGCCCGAGCACCAACTGGCGCGAGAGCCAGAGCAAAGGATTATTATTCGTTTTTTCAGAGCAAATGAAAATAGCCAATTTGGAGGCCTGGACATGCTCGAAAACTCAGCAAAATTTGCACATAATGTGACTTCGCGTAAATTTCCATAATTTTGCAACTTTGTGAAAAAATGTAACAAATGGCTCAGTGGCGCCCCCTTGAACTTTTCAAAAAGGCCTTTCCTTCTGAGTTTTTTGAACATAGAGCGATGAAATTTGGGGAGTCCATACCTTGTGCAAACATTCTCCAAATATTGTCTCTTGTACCCATATTCCAAACCCAACAGAAAATCAGGTCTTTTGGATTGAATGTGAAATTTATATCTAGTTACAGGGTGCATATCTGAGACATTGGCACCTAGGGAGTTAGTTTGATCCTCCTCAAAATTGGTAAGACTGTTTATGAGACATATGAGAGCTTAAGTTTTCGAAATGGTGAGTTTTCATTCACGTGTCTGACCTGGGTGGGGTGCCAAAGTCGGCTAGTTTTTTGGCAACACACCATATTCAGTAAATGACTAATAACTCCCTGATACAAGGTTCAATATTATTCTTATCTGGCATGTATGTAAGGTATTCCAGCCTGAACATGACTGCATTGAAATATTACCCATTAGACCTGGCGCCCCCTTCTGGGAACAGGAAACGGCTTTTTTTACGAGACAGGCTCTTCCTCCAAGGGGAAAAAAAAAATCAATTAAGAAAAGTGTTCAAATAAATGCCTGATGAAAAATATTGTGGTTTGGTTGAATCAGAGGAGTCCGAACAGGAAAGTGAAAATGACCGTCGTCATTTTGTCTCGCCACAAATTTGGAACAGTCATAACTTGGCCTACATACAACATATCTGCACCAAATGTCCTGTGCTTGGTGAGAGTCGTACCATGAAGGGTCTTATAGGGGTCATTTGCATCAACCCTAAAGCGCCAACTAGTGGCAACATACAGTCACTCATTTTACTTCTCATTTCACTTATACATGTCCAGTTCAGGTTGGTCATTGTAGTTTCAAGACCTTTTGTAATACTACATTTTCAGGACCATGTCCACACGCCTCTGTGTATGTTGTGTATGTGTATGTATTGTATTCAATGTAAAGTTACGCTATTGTGTATGTATACAAAATCCACCATGGCGGCCATCACAAAACAAAGAGTTTTTCAAGTTTAGAATTCTAGTAAATAAATGCGTAAATCCTGGAATTTCTATAGATATGAATGTAAAACAGTCTCGATTTTTGGTTAAATGCAAAAAACAGGCAGTTATCATTAGTTTTACATAAATATTTCAAGCTAAAGTTTCAAGCTAATTTTTTCCATATCTTTTCAGTTTTCTTATTATTTTTCAAAGTACATGCTGGTGCTATTTTAGATCATAATTACATCAAATCCTAGATCAAATCACTCTTAAGACACTCCTTCCTGCTTGTATTCACGAAAACGTTCGTCCTGTTTCCACCTAAATCCCGCGTTAGAACGCATCGTGTTTAAGTTTATCGCAGTGAAAACTTCCACGACACTCTGCCTGGCCCGGCACCCTACGAGAAGCCGTGGCGCAATTTCTGTAGGAACTGTCTCGTCAACTGATAATGAAGTCGTTGATAAAAAAAAAAAAAAAAAAAAAAGTTAAAATGCAAAGGACAAAAAATATAGTATGCCTGTGAATATGATCAAAGTGTCAGTCTACACATTGTTGTACTTTAGTGGTTAAAAAAAAAACTAGGGCTGTCAAAATTATCGCGTCAACGGGCGGTATTTTTTTTTTTTTTTTTAATTAATCACGTTAAAATATTTGATGCAATTAACGCACATGCCCCGCTCAGATTAAAATGACAGCAGTGTAATGTCCGCTTGTTACTTTTTACTTGTTTTTTGTTGTTTGGCACCCTCTGCTGGCGCTTGGGTCCAAATGATTTTATGGGTTTGGGGAGTAAGCATGGTGTAACGACATCAACAATGGCGAGCTACTAGTTTATTTTTTGATTGAAATTTTTACAAATTTTAATAAAACGAAAACATTGAGAGGGATTTTAATATAAAATTTCTATAACCTGTACTAACATTTATCTTTTAAGAACTTCAAGTTTTTCTATCCATGGATCGCTTTAAGAGAATATTAATGTTAATGCCATCTTGTTGATTTATTGTTATAATAAACAAATACAGTACTTATGTACCGTATGTTGAATGTATATATCAGTCTTGTGTCTTATCTTTTCATTCCAACAATAATTTACAGAAAAATGTTATATTTTATAGACTGTTTGAATTGCGATTAATTACGATTAATTAATTTTTAAGCTGTGATTAACTCGATTAAAAATTTTAATCGTTTGACAGCCCTACAAAAACACACCACCACCACATAGGTGCTAATTGGTAGCCCATTATGTGGTAGCATGAATGTACTCGAAAAAGTGTGTTTAAAGAAAAAGACAAACAATATCTATTAACACTGCTGACACTTTTCTATATGTTCCATCATACATCACTGTGGCAAGGTTAGTAGGGGTTATTTGGTTAACTTCTTCTGTTCGGTTCTTATCGGATCCACCCTTAATCAAGTGAAAACGGCAGCCACTACCACTGAAAACTGAGAAATAACATATTCATTCCTCATTACAGCAAGATTTTACGCTTCATTCTCTCACCCGGCCTCGCACACATCTCCACCTCTGCCTTTGACTTTACGTCTACGAGTCTGTGTGTAATGTGTGTGTGAGTGTGTCAAGAGCCGAGCCTTCTTCAATTATTCACCCATGATGGCTTTTCAACTCAAGACGATCCCCTGGCTCTCGCTTTGCCCCCCTCATGCTGTGCTCTCCTTTCTCCAACTTTCTCCCTTTTTTCCCTCTGCTTTACTCACTCTTTCCGCCTCTATTCGCTCTCGTCTGCCTGCCTTTCATGCCTTCAACCTTCCATCCTTCTCTCCCGCTGAACAATCCTCCGCTCTGCATCCCCTATTTACATCTCTGGCAATCTTGAGGTATCCCGCATGACAAGTGATGGGTGTGCGTCTCTCTCACCTCCTCCCTCGACCCCTCCAACCTAGCTCGACGAACTCTCCACCTTCCGCACACACAATTTCCTCTCATGTCAGGGCGAACCTGTAGGCATCCGTGTGCCACTTTTGATCATTGCGTTTGCCGGGAAGCCTCATCGCCTTGCTCTGCCTTGGAGGTAGGGAGGGTAAGAAGAAAGAACGACAGAAGAGAGGAAAGTAATTTCGAGTCTGGGGAGCTCCTGCATGTGGCGGAGAGCGGAGTTGGCACATGCCGCTCTCAGGCAATAAACACAACACTAGTTGACATACTACCTGCATTTGCTCCATGCTTTTGAAATGACAAACTTTTTTTTTTCTTTTTTTTGAAGAGACAGTAAACAAATTTGTTCAAGTAATTGCTCCTCCCCTTCAAAAAAAAAGATACATAATTTCATGTCAACATATAACATCAAAAGTGAGATATTTACATGTAAAATTCATCTCTAGAGTTTCTGCCCAACCATCAAGTGTAAAATATTTAGCAAGTCTTCTGTTTGCAGACTGGTAACATCAGACACTGTGTGCAGTCATTTTAAATGTGGTTAAAACTAAGTGCAAACGAACACAATATCAGTTCCAAGATCAAGACAACCTACAGGGAAGAATTAAACTGTCAAGTAAAAGGAAATGACCTCATTACACTTCTAAGGTTACTAATCCAAAATTCAAGGTCTTAGCTGTTTTTCTTCATTCTGTAGCTAACATTCAACCATTAAAAATTTACTAATGGAACAGTGAACACAATATTACAGAATAGACACAGTGAGGAAAATAGTTATTTGAACACCCTGTGCAAGTTCTCCCACTTAGAAATGATGGGCGGGTTTTGAAATTTCCATGGTAGGTGCTTGTCCACTGTGAGAGAAAATCTAAAAAAAAAAAAAAAAAAAATCCCTATTCATATTATACTGCTGCAAATAAGTACCGTATTTTTCAGAATATAAGTCGCACCTACATATAAGTCGCACCAGTCATAAAATGCCCCACGGAGAGGAAAAAAAAAACAGATGTAAGTCGAACCGGAGTTTAAATCGCATTTTTGGGGGAAATTTACATGATAAAATCCAAAATATAGAACAGATAGTATATCATCTTGAAAGGCCATTTAAAATAAAAACACAATAGGGAACAACATGCTAAATAAGTGTACAGTATGATAATGTTACATGATGCATGGACAACGAAATGCGAACGTGGCCAATATGTTAACATAACATAGCTATTAAGAGTTATTCAGATAACTATTGCATAAAGAACATGCTAACAAGTTTACCAAACCATCAGTGTCACTGCAAAACACCAAAATAACATGTGAAAATGTGTTAAGAATTTCACACATAAGTCGCTCCAGAGTATAAGTCGCACCCCCAGCCAAACAATGAAAAAAACTGCGACTTATAGTCCAAAAAATACGGTATTTGAACACCTGATAATATCAATGTTAAGATTTGGTACAGTAGCCTTTGATTCCAATTACAGAGGTCAAACCTTTCCTGTAACTTTTCACCAGATTTGCACAGACTGCAGCAGGGTTTTTGCACCACTGCTCCTCACAGATCTTCTCTAGATCAATAAGGTTTCTGGACTGTCACTTTGAAACACAGAGTTTGAGATTCCTCTAAAGATTTTCTATTGGGTTTAGGTCTGGAGACTAGCTAGGCCCCTCCAGAACCTTGATATGCTTTTTATGAAGCCACTTCTTGATTATTCTGGCTGTCATGTTGGAAGACCTAGTCACGACCCATTTTCAATCCTCTAACTGAGGGAAGGAGGTTATTCCCCAAAATCTCACAATGCATGGCCCTGGTCATCCTCTCCTTAATACAGTGCAGTCGTCCAGTCCCATGTGCAGAAAAACACCCCAAAAAATGATGTTACCACCCCCAGGCTTCACAGTAAGGATGGTGTTCTTCGGATAGTACTCATCATTCTTCTTCCTCCAAACACTGAGTGGAATTAAGGCCAAAAGTTCCATTTTGATCTCATATGACAACATGACCTTCTGCCATGACTCCTCTGGATCATCCAAATAGTAATTGGCAAACTTAAAACGGGCCAGGACATGTACTGGTTTTAGCGGGGGAACCTTCCGTTCCAAGAATGATTTTTAACCATGATGTCGTGTATTACCAACAGTAACCTTGGAAATGGTGGTCCCAGCTCCTTTCAGGTGATTGACCTTCTCCTCCTGTGTAGTTCTTGGCTGATTCCTCACCATTCTTAGGATCATTGAGACCCTACGAGGTAAATCTTGCATGGAGCCCCAGTCCGAGAGAGATTGACCTTCATGTTTGGCTCCTTCCATTTTCTATTAATTGCTCCAGCTGTGGATTTTATATCACCAAGCTGCCTGGCAATTGCCCCTAACCCTTTCCAGCCTTGCAGAGCTCAACAATTCTATCTCTGGTGTCTTTGGACAGCTCTTTGGTCTTGACCATATTAATAACTGGAGTCTTCCTGATTGTATGGGGTGGACAGGTGTTTATATGCAGCTAACTGCCTCAAACAGGTCAAAAAGTCAGACTCAAAAACCTTACCTCCACTCCACTTATTTGTTGGACTTTTTAAAGGCGACTAACAGGTCTTTGAGGCTCATAATTCTAGCTAATAGACAGGTATTCAAATACTTATTTGCAGCAGTATAATATGAATGAATTGTTAAAAATTATCATACACAGTATAATACGAATAAATTGTTAAAAATTATCATGCACTGTGATTTTGGGATTTTTTTTTTCCTTTAGATTGTCTCTCATAGTGGAAGAGCACCTACCATAAAAATTTCAATTCCGCCCATCATTTCTAAGTGGGAGAACAAAATCACAGGGTGTACAAATACTGATTTTCCTCACTGTACAGTCCATAAGCACTGACTTAACTCATTTGCTCCCAAAAATGTATAAATATGTTCTATTTTTAATTGTTTCAGTGTCCCAAAGAGGTATTTATACAGCTTTTACATTTTTTTTTTTCAAAAGAGACATCTCTGGGTTCTGATTCAACTGAGCTCCAAAGCACAAAGCTGAAAATCCATTTTAAAGCAATAAAACTGGCCACTTGAGGGCAGTAGCTCATTTGGTAAGACCCGCAACACGATTCAACGGCAACGAACGGCCGGGCCGCACGGTTGGAGCACCGACGGAAGGATGCCAGGCGGCGGACGACCGAGCAGAACAACAGAGAGGACACCCGGGATGCCAGGCACTGGACGACCGAACAGAACGACCGGGACCACCAGTGCAGCGGAAGATGCCGTTGAGTCCGTGCCGCTCACCAAGCAGACACATTGTTATTTTGCTCTTAAAAGCTCTATTTGTCTTATGTTATTTTGTAAAAGGAAAACATTATTCAAATGTTTGGGATGTCACAAAAGCAAAAAATAGCTGTGTTAAAGTCAAAGTTATGTTTGAAATGTATGCTTTCACAAAAAGCTCAATTTCTCTGTTTTTTTTCATCAGAAACTTGCACAATTTGCTCAAACTAAGCTATTTTCTAATGCTGATTTCTAAAGAATGGAAAAAGATATGAACTTTTTTTTCCTGCTGAAAGAAGAGAGTCTAATCTTTTGTATTGGTGGGTTCCATGTTTATATTGCAATAGAACAGAATTTTCTGTGGGCCTTGCAAAATCAGTCAAAATCAGGTAAAACGGCCTGGAGCGAAGGGCCTTGCTCTGGTGAAAATGGCTGGGAGTGAATGAGTTAATAGCTGAATGGTGACGTTGCAGTAAGACAGTGAATAAAGAATCATTTAGAACATCAGAGTAAACTACTACGGCATTTGTTAACCTATTGTTCAAAAGAAATCTGAAAAATCAGTGCAATAAGTAAAGCCATGGGAATTCTTGCTCTTGTCCAACCGAAACATTAGCGGCTCATCTGGCATTTCGGATGCGTTATTATGAGATTATGGTTTCCGCACACATTTAGCCAGGAGACTAATGTGTGCCCTAAGCGGCGCCTCGAGGAACACCACATAGCATGTTTTGAGAGAACAGCCAGAAATTTTTTTGAAAACATTTTCAAATGGTGCCAGATGGCCCAACCCAGAATGGGTCATTATGTTAGTCTAATGCACGAAGATAGAACAACACCAAAATCGTACAAATTACGCTGATGTGCTCATGTAGTGGCTGTTATTTTACATCACGATGCCCCAGCACACACATTATTCTCTCAACTCCATTCAAAATTCACTCTACTACTGTCCAGGAATTGCACTTCACAACTCCAGTTTCCGCCGGTCAGCGCAGTCGTAACAAAGTCTTGTTCACATGCATGTTTTGGCATGGCCTGAACATTTTATGGTTGAATGGTCGTACATGCTGAAATGGTTGTTAAGAGCAGAATATCTGCCCATTCAGACCAGAACCTCATCAGCACTCTGTCATTATGCCGCATACACACGTCACAGCACACAAGTGTTGTGTTGTGTGTTTTGGCAAGACCCACTGAGCTTCACAGTCCAACCAGAGTTGGCTCAGCAAGGGTTGCAAAACCTCACAGCGCAACCTATGGTCATTTAAACACATAAACGTCCAACTGTGGTGCATTTACGCGTGCAATTATGCACGTGAAGAGCCAAGATTTAAGCCCTGCCATGTCACTACTGCTGTCAATTCAACATCATTTATTGTACAGTTATTTTGGTAGCAATGTCGCGACACACGATAAATGACATAATAATAGCTTTTAAAATTTATATAGATATAACCAGTAGTGGGAAAGTTAATTTTCTACATGAACCAGTTCAAATTGCAGTTTACAAATTTTAAAATGAACTGTTCAGTTCACAGCTCAAAAAATGAACTTTTGTAGTTCTGTTCTTTCTTCTCCCCAATAATTGCTGCAAGCTATTATTGACAGTCGATATAGAACCACAGACAGAAATTTTATCCACTTTAACACTGAAACTGTGTCAGATTCATCTTCATATTCAATTTCAAATCAGTGTCGGTACTGACCTGTTCGTAAAACTCACTTAAATGTTGGTACTGGGCCGGTGCACCCACCAGAAATTGCAGCTTTGCATTTCTGCGCATGTGCGTAACATTAGAAACGGTCACCATTGCAGTGATTCCAAAAGTAAACACCAAAAACTTTCTATAAAGAGTGGAATATGTACAGGAGGTGGACAAAATAATGGAAACAGCTAACGTTTTGGTATAATCATTGAACATAATTGTTAAAGACTTTAACAAGTAATGAAGTTGAGCATCTCGTATGGCCGTCACAACCCCCAGACCTCAACATTATAGAGCATTTATGGTCAGTTTTATAGATTCAATTAAGACATTGATTTCCACCGCCTTCGTCTTTAAGCCTGAGTTATGCTTCTGCGTTGTGGTGACGGCGTAGCAACGTTGTAGACCCTACGGCATCAATGAGCATTCGACAGTTGCGGCAAGGGAACGCGTTGCTCTGGAATTCACCACCAAGCCACTAGAGGGGTGTTGTGTTTTGTTAGTATGGTTTTGGGGACTATTGTCGACTTCGTCTCGTTTTCTTCCGGTTAGACAACAATGCCAAGGGAAATGGTACGCTTGAATGTGGATCTTTGGCTCATCAACATTGGACAACAAATGTTGAAGCACAGGCAATGCAGAAGACGGTTGCGGAGGTGATATGTCCGACTGTTGATGCGGCACAGACAGGCAGTTACATTACAAATTCTAGCATTAGGTGAAAGCCAGCAAGCTGTGTTGTTCAGCGGTTTGTCTGATTTCTTTGCAGTGTCCTTCAACCAGCCATAGCAATAAAATAAATAAATAAAAAAGCCATAGCAGATTTCTGGCGGCAATGGAACTTCTCAAACTGCGTTGGAAGCCCTGATGGTAACATATTATCATAAAAGCACTGAGGCACTCTCAAACAGTGATGCTGTGTGAAGTGTCAACTGTCTGTTGAAAATTAAACACCTAAACAACTCTTGTGACACCAAACCTGTGCTTTATTCTTCATATACTTATAGTGTAAAATGTAAATAAGTCACTGACTCAAAGCAAACATATGTACAAAATAAATCACAAAGTGCACCAACCAAAAATTACAACAAAGTGATAAAAAATGAAAGAAAAAAAAAAAAGCTGGCAGTTTTTGGCCGTCTGGGTCACCGCATCGTGTGGCTATTCGGTTCCGAACACACACATACTAGCCTAGTAGGTTCTTCCATTTTTTATGCATTCGCTGACCTCCAGCCCCCGTATTTTCAGCAATCTCCTTTCACGAATTGCTTGCTATTTGGCAATCTTTATTGATGAAACATTGTACAGGTGGTCGTACTTGCGGACCTCTTCAATGATCCTCTCGTCGGCTTGATCCATTTTTGAGAGTAGCGCAAAACTGTTTGTAAAGGGCAGTGATTTCACGCTGAACCGGAAACAACCGTCTGAGTGGACCAATCACAGTCCATTTGCGTCATGTTACCACGCGTTGATGTGATGCGTAGTCAGGAATTTGTGGAGCTGCACATCAGGCTACAGCGGAGGGTCGTAAATCGGGTCTGCTGCAGAAGCAAAACAGCCTTTAGAGCAGGGGTCTCCAACCTTTTTTTCACCACGGACCGGTGTTATTTGGGTCTTTTTTTCACGGACCGGTGTTCTGACAAATTTTGCAACCCATCAAAATTGCAAGGATGCGGTTCTGCGCATGCGTGTAACGTTAAACATAGATGAAAAAGCGCAAATGCAGCGATTCCAAAGTAAACACTACAAACTTTCTCGAAAGGAATATTACCTTACGTTTGATCATGAAAGGACTTGTAGAAAAGTTCTCCTCAGATACATCCTGCCATGTAAGCTGCACACAACAACTTCACACAGCTCTCACCATTAACGACTTCGCCTTGTCATTAAACATTAATTAAGAAGCCCGCTTCACAAAGATACGATGTTGGAAATTGTAGCAAGGTTTTCAATGCTCTTGTAGCGATGTCAGGATATTCCAGAATGACTTTAATCCAGAACCTCGGTAGAGTTGTTGTCTCAAATGTACGTTTAATAAGGTCGCCGTCATTTGCGATCTCTAGAAGTTGATCTTCCTGTTGCGCAGACATGCTCGAATCAGTCGGTTTATTCACAAACGGGTCACGAATCCACTCCTTTGTAGTTCGTGGGTCTTCGAGGTTGTAGGCTCGTCAGGTGCCCTTTTCGCCGTAAAAATATCTCCAAAGACGTCTGTTTTCCAGTCATCTTTGCTCGTGTGGGGGCTAATTATATCCGGGAACAAATGTGCTGCGCCCGCGGCCTAGGAATACGTTCTTATCGAGGACAAGCGCACATAGATATATTATATACACAAACAAGATGTACTGCCAGCAGTCCAATCAATGGATTTCTATGACAAATTTCTAATCTATCCTGTAGTATTATATCTAGAGTAGAAAGAGATATTGGTGTGTTAAGCAGGGGCACAGGGTTAATTCAGCCAGAATGCGGTCGTTATTATATTATTATTTCTGTGCGGCCCGGTAGCAAATGCGCTACGGACCGGTACCGGTCCGCGGCCCGGCAGATGAGGATCCCTGGTTTAGAGGGTAGTCTAACTGAGGAATGGCTTAAAATTCCTTTGGAAACAATTCACAAGTCGTACGAATCAATATGTCGAGAATTGATGCTGTAATTGACGCAAAAGGCGGACCTACACCATATTAAATTCCTTTTTGTAGATTTTTTGGTGTTTCCATTATTTTGTCCAAACCTAAGTTTGGTCATGGACGCACACGAAGGAAAGTTCTACTCACACACACCCTACCATGTGGCTGTGGTCAACTCGACTGCACACTGCTCTCTTACTGGTAACGTCTTTCCCGTATCGTTATTTATGCTGTATTCATGTTGCACATGTATGGTTATGATGTAACATGTTTGTTTCTCACCTTTGGATAAAATTGAGAGTTCTGCCAACACAGCCATGACAGACAGCTTGGGTTGCCAGGTTCTCACTATTAAGGTTTGTTTTTTTATATAATGTGTTTTTAGCCAATGGCTTTATCTGCAGTTTTGAACTCATGAACGAGGTTATGAACGCCACTCACAACCGGCAGAATGAACATGTTTACAGCACATTCATGAGACAAAAACATGATGTGTGACTAGATATAACCCTGTTGTCAAAAAAAGTTAATTTCTTTCACAGCCCCAGAGTTGGCGTGTAACACGATGCGAGTGTTCCACAATCGAGTGAGTGCAATCGAACGAGCACGGGTGCAGACAGCACAGATTGTCAGAATTTTGGAAAAGTGAGTCCAGATTCTCAGCTAAAGCAGGACTCTTTGCCTCTCGGTTGGTGCGCCAGGCTCAATGTGACAGACAGATGAGTCATGAAGTGTCCCGGAGCTGCACGACAGGCTGTGCAGACGACAGCCAGGAGAGGCGCAGCGAGAGGTTGGACAAAAGGGGAGGACACCATCGCCAAGGAGAAGAAGGAACACCTGTCTGCTTCTTGTGAGAGACAATTTTGTCTTTGAACGTTATTTTCTTCCGATGATGTCATTCTGTTTGTAGCAGTCTTTTTTTCCGTGAAAAACAATACACGTAATAACAAACATGGAGCAAACTTTCGGTACTTTTCCTCAAAGAAGCCAGATATTCAGTGAAGCTTGAAATTGACAAAAGTAAGACAGATTTACTGAAAATTATTGTTTTATATGTGTTTTTTTGAAACATTCTAAAACCAGCAAATACTGATAGAAGATACACATACAGCAGATACTAGCAGCTACTTGAATTTTGTCGAACGTTCATATTAAAAAAAAGAAAGAAAAAAAACTCGTACCTTTAGGTATGATTGTACACATTTTTATATCGTCATTTGTCTTCCGCTTTTTCTACTCAATTTTTTTCATTTATGGCGGACAACACTTAGGTGACTTAGGTGACCACCCAATTTGGCCAAATTTCAAAATTGGCCGATATGCATGTGTGATACATCATTGGAAAGATTAAAATCTCAATTTTCCGGGGGAAGAAAATTTTTTAACAGGAGGGCATTTAAAAAAAAAAAAAAAAAAAAAAAAATTAAACAGCAAAACCCTATCTGGAGGTGAGAGCACACAAGAGCAGAATTACCGACGCCATGACTTTAACGAGATATTATCGCGTAATTACCTTGTTTAGATCCAAAAACTCCATGCAGCATGTATGAATGGCCACAGCTGGATCTTTTTGGGTGAAACATGGTAATATAACAAGGGTCGCGATGTAGAAATCACAGACATCAAGGAGTGGTCGAGATTTTCTTTTTCATATATTTACCCTTTTAAACTTTTTTTTTTTTTCAATTTTTCTTTGTTTGGATCGATTATTTATCATCTAACATATTGGAGAAAATGCGACAGTAACAAAAAAAACCCCACACAATTAAGCGAAAGTTATGAGGTAGATATCCGTGACTTTTTTACAGACATCATTTTTTCATTGTGACGTAATTTGTTTAAAAGTTTAAAATATGCGAGTGAATAATGTTTTTTTTTTTTTTTTTAAAGAAAATATTAGACATTAATTAATGATTGTAAGCTAAAAATGACAGACATTTTGAATAATAAATATGATTACCTTCATTTTATGGCTGGATTGAGACAAAAGCGGTTGTGCGACGTCCGTAAACGGGGGTTTCCAGGGTAAAACAGACAAATTTAAAATAGTTCAAGGGCTTAATGCACCATGAATCTGCTATGGCAGCATATAGACATATTGTTTTATCAAACACAACAGTTGTTTTGGCTTGAAATACAGCAGTTTCTTTTAAAGAGGAGTGCAAGACCAGAAACTGCTTTTCAGTCTTGTCTGTGTTTACTGCCTTACCTATGTGCATACAACCCCAGTTATTGCATCACTGCGAAAGTTTTTTTTTTTTTTTTAGCATCATTTCATAAGTGTTATTTAGGACTTTTACCTCATTATGTCTGTGTGGAGGACGTGGTGACTTTTCTGCATGAGCGTACATATGTGAGAATGTGATTATGTGCGCTCGTGTGTGTCTGCTCTTTCTAATCTTAGGGGAATGCGAATGTGTATTTCTCTTCAGCCTTTGGGCCAACCCCACCGAGGTTTCCCCCCCAGATTAACACACCCTGAAACCTCCCGTCACATTTCCCATGTCTAGCTACCTCCCCCCTAACCTACACACACACACACACACTCACACACAACGCCCCCGTTTGCCCCTCCTTTTGGCCTCTTTAACCACGACACTTTGAATCAAGCAGAAATTAATGCAGATGATGCATTCACTGTCTCATTGTCTCCTTCATTCTGCAGATGGATATCGAGATGACAGCGACATGGGGAAAACTCCTGACGTAAAGCTTTTAGGGGCGCCGCGGGGTTTGTCGTTCTTGTTAGTGTAAATGGAAAAATGTGCTTAGAAGTCATCAACCGTGGGCCCCATGTGTTTGTGTAAAAATGCCTGTTTGCTCCATCTTTTACATTTTCCTCTGGGTGTATGCACATGTTGCACCGTAATCCACCACCTGGAGAGAGCAAAAAGGGGTTATGGGTAATATATGAGCTGCTGTTTGATTGATGAGTCAATCAGAGCAGCACAAAGGATTTCATTAACAACAGACACCCTGGCCCAAATCAGCAATCATCCACAAACACTTACTTATCAGCACGTAACAGTAGAAAAACACACACACACTAATCCACAGTCACTTTTGCAAGTCTTCATGCACAAACACATATCCTTCTGAGAGAGTTTTGAGTGTGACAGAGGTACTGCAGTGTTATCACAAAGTCAGCAGTAATACTGTGTTCATTTCATCAGAACGGGGCCAAGGGCAACCGGAACGCTCATGGGTCACCGCTTTGCTTTTGGGGAAAATCACTACCCCAGAATCTAAACAACAAGCGTGCATTAATTCTTCCCTTTGCACTTTTGTCGGGTTTCTCAACGGCATTTGATGAAAAGTCAGACTACTTGACAGAGCGAAAGAAAAAGAGAAAGTCGATGGAATTACTTTGTTTGAAAGTAAATTGCTTGTTACGCCCTGTGAGCCCTTTGCTGCATTTTGATGTGCTGAAACACACCAGCACAACAATACACATTGCATGGTAATAGGCCATACTTTCTCATTAGGGCGACAGGGGTGTTATTTCAGCGTTTTTTTTTTTTTTTGTCAGGGTGCTTCGTTATTATTGATTGCAATAAGGGGAGATGTGGACGTACAGA
Source organism: Corythoichthys intestinalis (assembly GCF_030265065.1). NCBI lineage: Eukaryota > Metazoa > Chordata > Actinopteri > Syngnathiformes > Syngnathidae > Corythoichthys > Corythoichthys intestinalis. The sequence goes on from NC_080416.1 coordinate 19,812,775, forward strand.
TGATTTGCATCCTTGAACAGGGTTATTGTTATTGGGAGGTGGGGGGATGATGTGATAATGACAGTCATATCTACTCTGCCTGAGGCGAGACGCTGTCTGTACGTATTTGCATGTGTGTGTGGAGTGGGATTTGGAAGGGGCCAAAAAGCGCATACCTGTGTCTGTCCTGCCATTTTCATAGGATTTCTACGTCTAATTGGCTGGAGTTGATTCCACCTCTGGAATCTATTGAATTTGGTTACCAAGGTGACAGCATCCATCGTAAGCCACAGTCTTGACACAATCATGTCAGCTCTCACGTGCACACACACACATTTACAGTGAAAACAGTGGGAAGTGTGCAGGCGCTCCAATCCCTCTTAATTAGCTCCATCTATTAGCTGCAAATCCACTAATTAAAGCCTAGCCAAGACACGACCCAAAGAACGCTATCTGTATAAGCCATATGGAGGCCGAAATGAGGAAGGGACCCAGAAATGACAAAATGCTTGCACGCATACAAAGACATTTCTATTCAAGGACATTATATTGACGGGCAGTCGGTTGTAGGACAACCCACGAAGAGAAAAACCGGCGTCCACGACATGAATGCAGAAAATGTGAATAATGAGGCAAAGTTGAATGACAAGTCCTTCCTTCAGGTTTCTCTTTCAATCGTGTCTTTTATAATACTGTTGTCAATTTGTATAAACTCCGGTTCATCTTTCCCCTAAAACTTAAACGTTTGATGCATGTTTTTTTTTTTTTTTTTTTTTTTTTAATCCTGTCCTGTACTGTTCAGCTGCTGCGGGGAGGGAGGCAGAAAGTGATTATGTTGGCTGGAGCGTACACAACTCAATAATGTGAGGTGTAAAACCCAGTATTATGTGAATCTCTTGCACGTGTGGATATGCTGACATCCTATTCAATGCCACCTGATCGCGAATCCTGGCACTGATAGTTTCTCTACTTGAGTGTGTCTAATAGCGTATTGCACAAATGCTATTTTAAACCGCAATGCGTAACATCACGATCGTAAACCGGAAAGGGGTCTACATAGAAGTGCACTCTCATACAACCCATGCTAGTTTTCTGCTGGTAATCTTTCAAAAAAAAGAACATGCCGAGCAAACACCGCTGCTATGGTACTTGTAGAAACGACTCTAGACATTACGACCGTCCACATATGAAGGATGTTTTCTTCATACGTTTCCCAATGCCAAAAACTCAGAGGGAGAAAATGTGAATAATGGATCAACTTGTGCAGACATCCAAAAGACCAGTTTGACGCCAGCCAGGTGAAGCCATTCACCTTCATAAGCAGTAAACATTTTGTTGGGGCTGATCCATTGCCTGCCACAGCCTGCCCCGAAGAGGTAAGCCATTTTGTTATTTTTACTTTTTATTTTTTTGTGTGGCGTTTTGCCGTACTGCTTCTGTCTGACAATGAATGACCGGAAGAAAATTAAAATTTTATTTATATATCACAACAGTCATGTAGGTCTATTTTTCTAAAATACGGATATTTAAATAAATTAGCCATGTTTGGCCTTGGTTGTTTTGTAGTAAGCCTGTTCATGCCCACAGGGAGGCTTTAGATTTAACAGTTTTACTGCTGTAAAGAAACGACCTTAGTAAGAGGGAAGTGTAAATAAATGAATAGAATTAAGATTTGTTATTAATGAAAAAATAAAAGTGTTCGTTGGCTGTCACTGAGTAGCATTTGCAATCACTACACAAAAATAGCAATATAAATTACCCTCAAGAACGGTCAGAGAAGCAAGACAACCAGAGGATATAATATATAAGAAAGACTGGGGATATGGTTGTAAAGGATAGCTTGTTGAAAGAGGAGACTGTCATTGTCGTAAGGCAATGCACAGAAGAAAAAGTCTTTCCACCGTCTTTTTGAGCCCTTGACACGCAAGTCATCTCTTTAACTTAACATTTGTATTTTCTTCCACATCTGTACCAGTGAATTTGGCACCAGCGACATCATTTTCAGACAAAATTGGTAGGTTTAGCTCAGTAAACATCTCGTTCGTACACTATTTACATGCATCTAGCATGAGGAACAAGTTTGACCCCCCTAGCAACAGTTGCTAGCGTCATGAATATTAATGAGCAAAGGTGACGTGTTACATGCGGTACGCTATTGCACCTAGTCATTTGTGAATCCCATCAGACGTGTGATCGTCCTGCAGACAAGTGGAAATGATGCTTGGGGGCCGCCCCTCTGCCAATCAGGGGGAGCGGGCCAACGCAGCCCATCAATCCTCCCGTGGCTCCAGCAAGAGGGCTGCCATCATCCCCTGGGAGCCAGGGTGGTCCTCTGGACCATCCTCGACCTCATTAACCGGCCTTCAGGAAAGGAATAAGGGGACGCACAACTGACCCCCACGCCCGCCTCCACCAGCCACTGCTGCAACCGCCCAACCGACACGGCACAAAGCGGGACCCCCATGGCCCACGAGGGCCAGGGTAGGACAGGGTCCCCACCGACTCACCGCACCGGCACCCGGCCAGCGACCCGCGCCAGAGCCCAAGGTGGATACCCAGGCAGAAAAAAGAGGGGAAGGCAGACGCAAAAGAACGCCGAGAAGCCGCTGCGGGACCAGAGCCCCAATCCCCGCCGACCCCCGTAACCGTAACCTGAAAGAGGCCATGCCCCCGGGAGCCACGCCATAGAGAAAAAGTGTGGGACCCACCTACCGCCCTACTAGTATTACTATGGCTGGCGGGTCCCTGACTGGCAGCCATTACCCAGCACCGTGATGGGATTGTGTGGGGAGGGTAGTGCAGTGTAGGTATTAAAATAGGAAAGCCCGAATGAGGGCAGTGGGACCCCCACATGTAAGTTTATGCTTTTTTGTTAAATGTGACTCAATACGCCCTATCAATATACTATATTATATTGGGTTCATTACTTTTTGACTGCCCCATATTTTGTATAATGAGTCTGACCCCAAGGCTACTTGCTCAGAGAAAAGGCAACTTTTGAGAAAATATGTAAATGACACGAGAAGGGAAAGCTTTTGCATTTAAGTTCAGTTCATTTGCCTTTGTTCAATGAGTGGGCAAAGATTACTTTTTTTCTCTCTTTTTTTTTAAGATGTCGCGCTGTGATTGAAATCTTGACATTGATAAATGGAACGAAAGCCTGCTGCGAAGCTTTTCTTTTAGCCCGAACCACTCACCATCTCTGCCTCCATCCCCTTCCTCCTCCCTATGTCCATCTTTTTAAAAGAGACAAGATGAATGGGAACAAGACAAACAGCGGGAGACAAAAGGAGTCATCAAAAATATTACGGCCGAGGAAGATGAGGGAACAACAATGATGACAGACGGTGTGCAAACATGCACGTCGCTTTCAAGAAGCATCACAACGGGAGGCCACACATCAATTTAAAAACAGTCACAAAATTTAGAAAGAATCATCACTGGAGTGAGCTGCCGATAAGTTTGTTTTGATGCTGCTTTATGATGGATTTAGCATTTGGTTTTTGTGTTTTTTGGGGGCTGTGCTAGGCATGGTTAACTAACTGTGGAATCACATGATGATCTGATGATTGGAGTTAAATAATTGCGTTATATAGGTCAAATTAATTACATAGAACTTTACTCACAATGTTTTAGATGAGTCATTGCTATTAATCTTTCTTGGTGCTGTTGGATATTTTTGCCTCAGTTGGTTCCATCCACTATTCATCAGCAAACAAGTTCACTAAGCAGAACTTTTTTTTTTTTTTTTTTTTTTTTAACTATCCAGGAATTGATTGTCGATTTTTTTTCATTACATAGCTGGTTATGAAAATTTGGGCAAAAGCCCATCCTGATTAAATTCACATTCAATTTGTGTTTTCAAGCAACTCTCATTCTAATCAATAAACAGTTGTATGTTGAGCTCCATGCTACTAACACAATACAAAACAATTGAAGACTACCATGTTTTTGATAACCGTTCTCAACACAAAAACTGAACTGACATCAGTTGCACAGTGGCAATTGTGCTCAATTTTAAGATTGTGTTAATCATATAAATACAAGGGCATATGTCCTCATAGGGACGGTTGGGACATAACACTACCAAGTTTTCAGGATGCTCAAATTGTCCCCACCAACTTTTAAGCAACCTTATTTGAATTATATAATGAGTTCAGTTATATAGGTAATTTAGATTGTCTTCCCATATGTTGTAAGGATAGAATAGACCCTACCATTATTAAGTGAATTGTTTTCATTATGGTCAAACATAGACTTCATAATGATATTTACGGGGCGCGGGGCCGATTAATAGGGGGCCTATCTCCGTCAAAGCTGACCGAGTGGAAACACAGAAAACGAGCTTTTCACATTGAAAGTTATTGTGAATAAATACTTAAATCCCTGAATTCTATATAGATATGGACGTAAACCAGTCTCAATTCTTGGTTGAAAGCAAAAAAGCAAAAAAAAAAACAAAAAAAACGGGCAGTTAGCATTTATTCTATGTAAATATGTCAAATGTGCTGCTAGTCTTTCAGTCACAGTGCTGCCGCCTTAACACAACAATGAACTTTTTACGTTGAAATTCTTGTGAATAAATGCTTTAATCCCTGAATTCTTTATAGATATGGATGTAAAACAGTCTCGATTCTTGGTTAAAATTAAAAAAAAAAAAAAAAAAAAAAAAAAAAAAAAAAAAAAAAAAAAAACGGCAGTTAGCATTTATTTTATGTAAATATTTCGAATGTGCTGCGAGTCTAAGTCACTATGGCGCCACCTTACCACAACAAAGAGCTTTTTACGTTGAAATTCTTGTGAATAAATACTTTAATCCCTGAATTCTTTATAGATATGGACGTAAAACGATCTCGATTCTTGGTTAAAAGCAAAACAAAAACGGACAGTTAGCATTTATTATACGTACAGTGCTGCTCGAAAGTTTGTGAACCCCACAGCGATGGTCAGATTTTTTGTAAAAAAAACTAAAATAACCTTATTAAATGTTAAGTTATACCCAAATCCACAATACTGACATTCCAAATAATGGACTGAAACAAAAGAAATAGTTATATTGTCATTCTTTATTTAACAAAAGTGGTTGATTTAAGAAAAACTCAGATATCATGTGTGCAAAAGTATGTGAACCCCTTCAGTTAATAGGATATTGCGCCTCCTTTTGCAGAGATTACCTCAACCAAACGGTTTCTGTAGTGACTAATCAGCCTCTCACATCTACTTTGGGGGATTTTTGCCCATTCTTCCTTGCAGAACGCAGTCAGTTGAGAGAGGTTTGATGGGCGTCTGGCATGAACTGCTCGCTTCAGGTCCCGCCACAGCATTTCAATGGGATTTAGGTCAGGACTTTGACTGGGCCAGTCCAGAACACGAATCTTCTTCTTTTTCAGCCATTCCTTGGTTGTATTGCTGGAATGCTTTGGATCATTATCATGTTGCATGATCCACCTTCTGCCAAGCTTTAACTTCAAAACAGATGGCGTCAGGTTATGTTCTAGGATTTGACAATATTCCTCAGAATTCATGATTCCCTGGACTATGTGGAGTTGTCCAGGTCCTGAGGATGAAAAGCAAGCCCAGATCTTGACATTCCCACCTCCATGCTTCACTGTTGGGAGAAGGTTCTTTTGGTGGTATGCAGTGTTGACTTTTCGCCAGACATGGCGGTTTTGGTTGTGACCAAACAGTTCAATTTTGCACCTACATCAGTTGATGAAAACTCTTTTTAATTTAGTCTCGACAACACAACTGTTAAAAAAACAAAAAAAAAACTACTGAATTGATTGATTAGGAAATCAGGTTGAAATAATAGAAAATTCCAAAATGTTGAGGGGGTTCACAAACTTTTGAGCAGCACTGTAAATATGTCGAATTTGATGCTAGTCTGTTAGCCAATGTGGCAGCCCCTTAAATCCCTGAATTCTTTATAGATATATGGACGTAAAACGGTCTCGACTCTTGGTTAAAAGCAAAAAAAACAACAACAAAAAAAAAACGTGCAGTTAGCATTTATTTTACGTAAATATTGCGAACTATTACGCCAATGCCGTAGCGGCTAATTTCTCCCATTGATTTTTTTCACGTTTCAAAATGCATGCATGACACGAAAGACATAATAGTTACCTTGGATCCTCTAACAAATCACTCCTGAGACAATCATTCCTGTTTGTATGCGGTGCAGCTTTCGTACTTTTTCAACTTAAAACCGGTGTTAGATCGCTGCGTGCTTGTTTGAGAATAACTCCTCTTGATGTGGGCAGGCTCCTTACTTGAAGGCGTGGCGCAGTGTATGACGGATGTGACCCTTCAATATAATTATGAAATCGAGGGTTCAGACTTACATTTATCCCTTTTCACTGAATGTGCCGGCCCATTTTCCCCTCAAACATACGTTTCATTAGCTGATGACTTGACCCCCACCTCCGCCACAAACACACACGCACAGCCCCGACGGATTCATGTCGACAACATGCCGCCTCCTCTGCTCCCTTCAAAGAGTAAGGATATTAGAAGTTTATTTTCGGCCAGGAGCAGCCACTGTAAGTAAGGTAAAAATACATCAATGTTGTCGAGAAGGGGGAAACACCACTAATTTTGCTACTGTAAGTTAGACCTCCAACAGCGGTAGCAAAACAAAAACTGGGAGCTATCCAAAAATGAGCCCACTTCAGAGGTACACCGACATGAACATGAACTGACATGAAAAAAAAAAAAAAAATCTGAAATGAACTAACACATCAAAATTTCATGAGAGTACTTTGTTTCGAGTCTTTGAGTACTCTAGTATGCCTCGGATGTAGATCGGTCCTTCAATATCTCAAGATTTTTTTCCATCACCTCTATATTACAATACTTTAGTTTTGAGTCTAGGGGTGCTCCAGTGTCCCCCAGAATTGGACCCATTATTTGGTAGCTCTGTTTTTTTTTTTTTTTTTTTTTTTTTTTTTTTAAATAAAGGGACTTGCACTTAAACATGTTTCTTAAGTAGTTTTTGAACACAAAAGTTTGAATCGAACGTTGTATCACCTGAACCAATACACATGAAAATTAGTATAAATCAATACAGATTTATTTTGCATCAGTCATTTGGCCTATTAATTAATTAGGTTCATTTTCAGGAGAAATGTAGCCCTGGCCGCCATTCAATACTCTGTTTTGTCTTATTAATGCCCAGTCCCCAGCAAAAAGCCTACTAGTACATGCAGGTTATGCTGTTATATCGACCCTACCAATGTTTAAACCAAACCTATGCCCTTGTATAAATATAATTGTGGAAATTTAAGTGTCCCGTGTTAGTATGCAACAGGCCTGACATCCTCTTTAGTGACAGTGAATTGAAAATCTTTCCACCTGCCAACAGCTCCTTCACATCACCGCAGGACACTTTTGCAGGGCTATTTTCTGTCTTGTCGTATCTCCACTTTAGTTGTCAGTAGGAGAAGAAGGGATGTAAAGAATGTACAGGAAGATTATAGGGAAGGTGCACAGACACCTTGCTGCCGCCACTGCTATGTGCCTCCTCGAGTCTGATGAATGTTGAGAACCTTTCACAGACTTGAAAATTGTTTATCATGCAGCCTCACCACTCTGTCTAATGGGCTGTGCATCGGTGGCACTTATATGGCCCGAAACATTCAACACCATTGAACATGACCTGTCGTTCATAAGAGGGCTAACCTCCAACGCTGAAAGAAGGGTGAGTGAGTAAGCGGGGTAAGGGAGGAGTGGGGGGTTAAAGGTATGTGCTGTCTCCCTGCCGAGCCTTTTCAATTCTTTCCACTCCATTGCTTCACCCCTCCCCTCTTCTTTCAGCAGACGCAGCTGCACTCAGTCGCTCCCCTCAAATCACCATCTCCATCTATAAGGGGGTAAAAAAAAAAAAAAAAAAAAATCGATACAACACCAAACAATGGCTTATAAGCCTTAGGGTGCAGCGTGCAAAAAGGTCACCGCTATACATTATGTATGGTGGCTAGCTAATGGTCAGTGTGCTCCCAGACAAATGGACTGTAAGCTTCTCCCCAGTGCAAAGAGCACACTGGGGAGAGGTTTACACACGCACATAGAAAGCAGCACGGGTGCTTATTGGCAGAATTGGATGTAAACAAGTGCGCGTAATCACCAGCATATTCACACGCGCACACTCGTATGTTGGCCTCGGTTTAAAGCGCTTGATGGGCACATGTACATTCACAGGCACGCTCACAGAGGCACACACACACACAGTTGGTCACATATTTCAAAATTCATCCATCAGAGCACCACGGAGCCCCATTACGAGAGCAGCACAGTCAGCTATGTATAGTTTCTATTGCTTGTAATGTACGGCACCTTTGCCTCATTAAGTATAACATACCGTTGTGGTCAAAAGTTTACATACACTTGTGAAGAACATAATGTCATGGCTCTCTTGAGTTTCCAGTTATTTCTACAACTCTGATTTTTCTCTGATAGAGTGATTGGAACAGATACTTCTTTGTCACAAAAACATTCATGAAGTTTGGTTCTTTTATGACTTCATTACGGGTGAACAGAAAAAAGTGATCAAATCTGTTGGGTCAAAAATATACATACAGCAGCGCTAATATTTGGTAACATGTCCCTTGGCCATTTTCACTTCAATTAGGCGCTTTTGGTAGCCATCCACAAGCTTCTGGCAAGCTTCTGGTTGAATCTTTGACCACTCCTCTTGACAGAATTGGTGCAGTTCAGTTAAATTTGATGGCTTTCTGACATGGACTTATTTCTTCAGCATTGTCCACAAGTTCTCAATGGGGTTTAAGTCAGGACTTTGGGAAGGCCATTCGAAAACCTTAATTCTAGCCTGATTTAGCCATTCCATTACCACTTTTGTTATTTGTGTTTGGGGTCATTGTCCTGTTGGAACACTCAACTGCGCCCAAGACCCAATCTTCGGGCTGATGACGATAGGTTATCTTGAAGAATTTGAAGGTAATCCTCCTTCATTATGCCATTTACTCTCTGTAAAGCACCAGTTCCATTGGCAGCAAAACAGCCCCACAGCATAATACTACCACCACCGTGCTTGACAGTAGGCATGGTGTACTTGAGGTTAAAGGCCTCACCTTTTCTCCTCCAAACATATTGCTGGGCATTGTGGCCAAAAAGCTCGATTTTTGTTTTGTCTGACCACAGAACTTTCCTCCAGAAGGTCTTATCTTTATCCATGTGATCAGTAGCAAACTTCAGTCGAGCCTTAAGGTGCCGCTTCTGGAGCAAGGGCTTCCTTCTTGCACGGCAGCCTCTCAGTCCATGGAGATGCAAAACACGCTTGACTGTGGACACTGACACCTGTGTTCCAGCAGCTTCTAATTCTTGGCAGATCTGCTTTTTGGTGATTCTCGGTTGAATCTTCACCCTCCTGGCCAATTTTCTCTCAGCAGCAGGTGATAGCTTGCGTTTTCCTCCTGATCGTGGCAGTGATAAAACAGTGCCATGCACTTTATACTTACAAACAATTGTTTGCACTGTTGCTCAGCTGCTTTGAAATGGCTCCAAGTGACTTTCCTGACTTGTTCAAGTCAATGATTCGCTTTTTCAGATCCATGTATGTATATTTTTGACCCAGCAGATTTGATCACTTTTTCTGTTAACCCATAATAAAGGCATAAAAGAACCAAACTTCATGAATGTTTTTTGTAACAAAGAAGTATCTGTTCCAATCACTCTATCGGAGAAACATCAGAGTTGTAGAAATAACTGGAAACTCAAGAGAGCCATGACATTATGTTCTTCACAAATGTATGTAAACTTTTGACCACAACTGTAATATGGCGGAAAACACAGACAAGACTGAAAAAGCAGTTTCTGCTCTTGCACTCCTCTTTTAAAAGGAACTGCTGTATTTGGAGCCAAAACAACTGTTGTGTTTGAGAGAACAATATGTCAATATGCTGCCATAGCAGATTCATGGCGCATGAAGCCTATGAACTATTTTTAATTTGTCAGTTTTACCCTGAAAACCCCCGTTTACAGACTGTCGTTTTCTGCTTAGAATCATTAATTGATGTCTCATATTTTGTTTAAAAAAAAAAGACTTAAAAAAATTATTCACTCACATATTTTAAACTTTTAAACAAATTATGTCACAATGAAAAAAATGGCGTCTGTAAAAAAGTCACGGATATCTACCTCATAACTATCGCTTAGTTGTATTTTTTTTGTTACGGTCGCATTTTCTCCAATATTTTAGATGATAAATAATCGACCCGAACAAAAAAAAACAAACAAAAAAAAAACGTTTAAAAGGGTAAATATATGAAAAAGAAACTCGTCCACTCCTTGATGTCTTCGATTTCTGCATCGCGACCCCTGTTAAATTACCATGTTTCACCCATAAAATCCCCAAAAAATCCAGCTGTGGCCATTCACAGCTGTGTCTTGACACTCAGTGATACATGCTACATGGAGTTTTTGGATCAAAATGAGGCAAGCACTCGATAATATCTCGTTAAAGTCATGGCGTCTGTAATTCTGCTCTCGCGTGCTCTCGCCTCCAGATGGGGTTTTGCTGTTTTTTTTTTTTTTTTAAATGCCCTCCTGTTCAAAATTTTTATTCCCCTACAAAATTGAGATTTTAAGCTTTCCAATGATATATAACGCATGCATATCGGACAATTTTGAAATTTAGCCAAATTAGGGGTCTCAGAGCAGGACTTCAAGTCACCTGAGTGTTTTACGCCATATACAACCCCTAGTAAAAAGTATGTAATCACCAGTCTCGGACGAGCACTCACTCAGACATTTTATCATGTAGAACAAACTCAGACAAAAAGCTTGTTCCAGCATCATCACCTTGCCCAATGCAGATTCTTGACTCTTGATACCTTGTCCAATGCAGATTCTTGACTCTTGACAAGGTGATGATGCCGGAACTTTGGTTTGGTGCTGCTCCAGTGAGATTTACAAAGATGACTGCCTGAAGAAAACATCAAAATTCCCTCAGTCCTTGATGATATGGGGCTGCATATCAGGTAAAGGCACTGGGGAGATGGCTGTGGTTAAATCTTCAATAAATGCAGAAGTTTACGTTGAAATTTTAGACAGCTTTCTAATCCCTTCAATGGAAAATATGTTTGTCAGTTTCCAAAATGACAATGAATCATGCCACAGAGCTAAAACTGTTAAAGCATTCGTTGGAGACAGACTCATCCAGTCAATGTTATGGCCTGCAAATAGCCCAGATTTCAACCTAATTGAAAAATGCCTGAGTGAGTGCTCGTCCGAGACTGATGAGTCCATACTTTTTGCTAGGGGTTGTATATACTAGTCTTTCTAAAAAAAAAAAATAGCATATCGTGATAAATTTCATTATTTTCTGTAATGTACTGATAAAAAATAGACTTTCATATATTTTAGATTCATTACACACAACTGAAGTAGTTCAAGTCTGTTATTGTTTTAATATTGATGATTTTGGTAAAAAAAGTCTAGAAAAACCAAAAATCCCTATCTCAAAAAACTAGCATATCATGAAAAGGTACTCTAAAGAAGCTACTAACCTAATCATCTGAATAAACGAATTAACTCAAAACCCCTGCGAAAGATTCATAAGGCTTTTAAAAACTCCCAGCCTGGTTTATGACTCAAAACCGCAATCATGGGCAAGACTGCCGACCTGACTGCTGTCCAGAAGGCCATCATTGACACCCTCAAGCAAGAAGCTAAGACACAGAAAGAAATTTCTGAGTGAATAGGCTGTTCCCAGAGTGCTGTATCAAGGCACCTCAGTGAGAAGTCTGTGGGAAGGAAAAAGCATGGCAGGAAACGCTGCACAACCAGAAGAGGTGACCGCACCATGAGAAAGATTGTGGAGAAGGGCCAATTCTAGACCTTGGGGTACCAGCAGAAACAGTGGAGTCTGGAGTAGAAACAGCCAGAGCCACCGTGCACAGGCGTGTGCTGAAAATGGGCTACAGGTGCCGCATTCCCCAGGTCAAGCTACTTTTGAACCTGAAACAGCGGCAGAAGCGCCTGACCTGGGCTAAAGATAAGCAGCACTGGACTGTTGCTCAGTGGTCCAAAGTGCTTTTTTCAGATGAAAGCAAATTTTGCATGTTATTCGGAAATCAAGGTGCCAGAGTTTGGAGGAAGACTGGAGAGAAGGAAATGCCAAAATGCCTCAAGTCCAGTGTCAAGTACCCACAGTCAGTGATGGTCTGGGGTGCCATGTCAGCTGCTGGTCTTGGTCTACTGTGTTTTATCAAGGGCAGGTTCAATGCAGCTAGCTATCAGGAGATTTTGGAGAACTTTATGCTGAGATGAATATTTTTCAGTACGACCTGGCACCTGCTCACAGTGCCAAAACCACTGGTAAATTGTGTACCGACCATGGCATAACTGTGCTCAATTGGCCTGCCAACTCTCCTGACCTGAACCCCATAGATAATCTGTGGGATATTGTGAAGAGGAAGTTGAGAGACACCAGACCCAACACTGTGGATGAGCTTAAGGCCGCTATCGAAGCATCCTGGGCCTCCATAACACCCCAGCAATGCCACAAGCTGATTGCCTCCATGCCAAGCCGCATTGAAGCAGTCATTTCTGCAAAAGGATTCCCAACCAAGTATTGAGTGCATAGCTGATATAATCAATTCAAGGTTGACTTTTTTTGTATTAAAAAACACTTTTTTTTTATTGGTCGGATGAGGTATGCTATTTTTCTTAGATTTTGGTTTTTCTTGACTTTTTTGCCAAAATCATCAATATTAAAATATTATTTTGAGAAGGACCAGTATATACTAGTATTTATATACTGTAATTTTATATTCTCATTTGAAGTTTCCTTTTGTGACAGACTAATTTCTGTGCTTAGCGGTTTTACTGTCTTAAAGTGATCCTCTAACTTAAATGCATGTAGGCTCTAATAAACCACAATTGTTCTCTTGTACTAAAATATGTTGTTAGAAACACATAAAATGTTAAATCTATGGCAATATTTTATACTATTTAGTCCATATTTTGACCGTTAGTTGGCGCCATGGTTTGCGGGCTCGCAGTGATGATGTAATTGGGATCTTTCCAAATGTTTAGTGTGTTCAACAATTGCTTTTTGTTGCCTAAACTCACGAAGTAAAATGCCACGATGTGCTGCTTTTGGATGCAATTTTCAGTCAAATGGAAACAAGGGGAGTGTAGTGAGTGGTCAAGGTGGAATTATTTTTAGTGAATAAATGTGCATAAGTGGAAGCTTCTCCCCCTTTTTGGTCCCTGTAAGCACGTACCCTACCCACCATGCGTTACAACCGGCACCCGAACATTTTTCCTGGATCCTCAGTCAAGTAAGGGATCCCTCTATTTTCTGGATCTGACGGTCCCACCACGTCTGCAATATTGGTTTCGGATCTGTCCTTTTTTTTTTTATTCGTCGGTCCCACAGCGGCTTTTCGGATCAGTCTATTTTGTGGAATCGACGACTGCGACATTGCCATGGGATCGGTCTAATTCCTGGATCTTCTAGTGAGTAAAAAACGCGGATTTGGATTACTATTGCTATCTTTTATGTTGACTATTTTTCGTGGGAGTTTTCCCCAAATCATACTAAATAATTAAAACACTATGGCACGCCACAGTGACAACAGTGACTCTGACGTGGACCTCACAGCAATGTTGGAGTTCGTCAGGGAAGGCGTGTTTGCTTACTGCTGAGCTCCCGAGTGAAGAGTGGTCAAGGTGGAAAAATTATTTTTTGTGAATAAATGTGCATAGTGGAAGCTTCTCCCCTTTTTGGTACTTTTATACACGTATCCTAGCTACCACGCGTTACAATGTACAAGACATGGTTTACACAAGGTGTGCTCTTTGGCTTGTACTGTATGTAAAGCACACGACAGCTCTGGATGCTAAAAATCTACATAATTATATTGGGATAAGTTTGAAAACGCAATATGCTTACCTTGAATATCTGCTACTAAAACCGGAGTTCCCAACACTCTCGTTCCCAACCCGAGTTCCCAATAGCACCCTGTCGCTCTGTTGCCATTGAGACAGCGAGTGCATGACCAGTTTGGCCCAACTTTTGTCTGATCAGGTATTTGCTGCACGCATTTTTCCCTGAAGCTCGTCTTGTGAACGACCGACAGTGCTGTCCTGCTCTTCACTTTTCAGATCTGGTTCAAACAGGAAGGGTAGAACTGACGACATGCTGGGAAAGCTAACTAGTGACACGCTGGAATTTCAGCATCCGGACCTGTGACGTCATGCACTGCGGCGTAACAAAAATGGCGACCTATCACTTAAAATAATTTTACAAACTTTATTCAAACAAAAACATTAAGAGGGGTTTTAATATCAAATTATTATAACTCATACTAACATTTATCTTTGAAGAATTACTTGTTTTAAAAATAGAGGATCCCTTTAACATACACAAAAACTTGACAACGTAGCCTTAACAAAATACAGTCTTGGAAAAATGAAATCCTACCAATCAGGTGGAACTATCAGTCAAAGATGCAACCTATAGCAGCACAGCACATGGTGACCACAGCAACAACAAAAAAGGAAATGGAAAAAAAAACATGACTAAATTCACAATTATTGCTTGGTAGCAAAGCAGAGTAGATACATCAGTATGATGTGGTAATTGCCTAGTGGGGGCAGAGAGCACATTCTTTTTACAGGAGAGTGAAACAACATGACGTGTGTGCGTGCGTGTTTGCGTGAGTGTGTATGTGCATTCAAGACAGAGTTTGACCTTCATGTAGTAATGCTGGAGTTGACACAAGCACGTCTGCACTGGGACAAGAGCTCAGGTTTAACAGGCATATTGAAAAGGTCAGAGCTGTCACTCAAACTCCCTCGCACACAAAAGATGCACACTCCACTAAAGTGTGTATGTCCACGCACAGGCCCTAATACGTGCAAGTACACATAGAGAGAGGCGTACTCCAAAATTGCTCACCATGTCAAATTAAAATAAGCCCTCTGCTCATTTTGCTCGAAACACAGATTGGGCAGCTGCCAAAAAATCCCTCAAGCTAGCAGGTTTTTTTTTTCCACCCTCTTTCATATTCTCCTCGATCCTTCCACACCCACACACCGGCTCACAAACAAATTCAGTCAGGGTCATTGGTGAATGAAGTTGTTTTGGTTCGTGTATGGATTTGTGATTGGCTGCTGTGTTGCTAACCCAAAATATATAGCCCCCTCCACACACACACACACACCTAAATTGCGCCACTTCCCCTCCCCTCACTGACCCCCCTTTTCCAACCAGCCCTCTAATCTTCCACCTGATTGGATGATTAAGATCCTCACTTTCCTTCCTCAGCCTATACTTTTCAGGCACACAAAAGCTGCTGCTTCCACGATATCCCAAATTAGGTTGTTTTTATGAACACAGGAGGAAAGGTTGAATCACCTGATGTCCTATTTAAAAAAAATAAAGACAAGTTAATTCAAGTAAAAAAATATCCATGGAGAGAGAGGGGCCTTTACAGCCAACAGATAGACAGGGAGATATGAAAGTGCAAGTCCACACATGTTCCTCTGAACACAGTGCCACTCTGGCAAACACCTTCCTCAGTAATAATCAGTTGAAGGTGTTAATTTATTCTGTCTTCTTACCTCCCTCTCACGCCACATCGCAGCAGGCAGCAAATACCTCGCAGTGTGCGGAAAATTCTGGTTCCATGCCACAGATGAAAGGTAACTGGCTCAATGAAAAAGTTGAAAGCAGCAATATGTTCTATTTTAAAAGTTAAAATAACAGGTTCAGTCAGTTGGAATTGTATAGTTTTTAAAAATGTTTTGTCACTTGCCTGGCAAGCCTGGATAACTTGCATAGTGGTTTAGAAAGTAAGTGGAACAGTTTGAATATCATCCGCTAATGCAACTGTTCCGAGACATTATAGCGATGTCCCAATGGGCTGCATTCTTTGATGGCAGAATTACCGTAATTCTTAGACTGTAAACCACTAATTTTTTTCCCTCATTTTGAAATCCTGCGGCTTATAGTCAAATGTGGCTCTATATTTGACAGCGGCGTCATCAGACTCATATTATGACATGACACTATCATGGGCATGAATGAATTCTGAAACTGCTGGCCAAAATTATTGGAACCCCAGCAATTCTGTCAGATAATGAATTTCTCCCTGAAAATGATTGCAATTACAAACACTTTGGTAGTAATATCTTTATTTATTTTGCTTGCAATGAAAAAACATTGACATTGAAAACATTGAAAAAACACAAAAGAGAATGAAAACAAACAAAAAAATCATTATCCTTTTGCACAAAACAAAAAATGGGCCAGACGAAAGCATTGGTACCCTCAGCCTAATACTTGGTAGCACAACCTTTAGACAAAATAACTGCGAACAACCGGTTTCGGTATACATCAATGAGTTTCTTACAATGCTCTGCTGGAATTTTAGACCATTCTTCTTTGGCCAACTGCTCCAGGTCTCTTGAGATTTGAATGGTGCCTTGTGCAAACTGCCATTTTCAGATCTCTACCCAGGTGTTCTATGGGATTCAGGTTTGAACTCATTGCTGGCAACTTTAGAAGTCTCCAGTGCTTTCTTTCAAACCAATTTCTAGTGCTTTTTGAAGTGTGTTTTGGGTCATTGTGCTTCTGGAAGACTCATGACCTCTGAGGGAAATCCAGCTTTCTCACACTGGGCCCTACATTATGCTGCAAAATTTGTTAGTAGTCTTCAAACTTAATAATGCCATGCACATGGTCAAGCAGTCCAGTGCCAGAGGCAGCAAAGCAACCCCAAAACGTCAGAGTGTTAGGTTTTGAGTTGATTCCCTCCTAGTGTGTTCCTGTGATTACCCATTGATTTCACCTGTTCTACCTGCTCCTAGGTTATCCTCCAACCTGCATCCTCCTGTGTAACCCAGCTGTTCCTCGTTGTCTCGTTACCCCTTGTCTACGTGTGTGTATATAAGCTCTCAGTTCCTTTTCACTCCTTGTTGAGTCATTGTCTATGTCAATGTTCATGTCCACTGTGTCCACTAAATAAGTACACGTATGTAAGCAAAGGCTCAAGTAAACAATGGTCAAAATGACCCAGACACTTCAGTTATGCAACGCTGCGGCCATGGAAGATGTCCTCGGATGGAAAATTGTCCTCGAAGGGCTAGACGAAAGTCCAGACGCCAGGTGCTGAAGATGTCTCGGAAGGTCTAGTTACGCAATGATGCGGCCATGAAGCAAGGCAGTTGTCATCCCGACCCTCTTTTACTCTTTGTAACACTTAAGCCTTATACTACAATCTAGTATAGCAAGCAATAATCATTTACTGGTTATATCAATATGAGAAAAATATGGCAATATGTATTATTTATGGTATATATGAGCACAAGCAAATATTCAATCAATCAAGCAAATATTTAATCAATCAACCCTCGATAATTACCTCAACATCCACGTTCTGGTCAGCATTATTTTAATATATCCAAGCCCTTGTTTTTTTTTTTTTTTTTTTTTTTTAAACCAGTCTTCTATTAGTGACAGTTTGGTTTGCCTCTGTGCTTTCTTGGGAGCCCCACAACCTTTGTTTTGTACTTTGTTTTTTGTTGGCTTTAATTAAATCAATTTTGCGCCGTTCATCTGGCTTGCATCCCTTTCCCTGCATTTGGGTCCACCTGCCTGCCCGCGTTTCCTGACACAGGGAACCTCCGCCATGTTTGACTGTGGGGACCGTGTTCTTTGAATGCCTCGTTTTTTGTTTTTTTTTTCCCCTGTAAACTCGATGTTGATGCCTTTTCCCAAAAAGCTCTCCTTTTGTCTCATCTGACAAGAGAACATTCCTCCAAAACGTTTTTTGGCTTTCTCTTGCCCCTTTCCCACTGAAACTAGTGGGTCAACGCGCGTTTTTTCCAAGCCGATGCAACCCACTAGCAATTGGCATTTGGCACCTTTCCCATTGACAAAAAAAAAAAAAAAAAAGCCGTGTCTTTTTATTTTTTTTTCACCCGTCTAACCCCCAACCCCTCCTCAGCCGTGCGTAAGGTTATGTGACGTCACCACGCGAAGATGAACGTCGACAAGTGCGACCGAATTCATTCAGTTCAACGAAGTAAACAATGCAGAGCATTATGGAAGCCTCCTTTCCGTTTTTGTTCTCTGTTTTCATGCTTTTTACTGCCCTCAAAATGGTCGAAATGTGGCAAAGGATCAACACTCTGCTTGTGCTGAGGCAACGTAGGCGACGTGAATTCTTCTTCTTCTACTAGCTTTGTTGTCGACGTAACTACGGTTGTGGGGCGTGTTAAATGGGAGGCGACTGGCATGTTGTTATGACGCATCATGTAAGAGACTGCGTCACCACGTAGATTAGGGTGTTGACTGGTGACCCGGGGTTTTGCTTTCACACTGCATGACGATCAGAGCCGAGGTGATTTTAACGCGGGTCGCTTGGCGGATTGATTGACACGGGTCGAGGCAGGTCGCTGCACCTTTCCCACTGCCACCAAAAGCCGATTGTTAGTGCGTTGACACGGGTTTTTTGGCCAGTGGGAAAGGGGTATCATTTGAGTTTTTGCAAACTCCAGTCTGGCTTTTTTTACATCTTTGGGTCAGAAGTGGGGTCTTCCTCGCTATCCTACCATAGAGTCCATTTTCATTCAGACGCCGACAGCTAGTACAGGTTGACACTGTTGTATCCTCGGACTGCAGGACAGCTTGAACTTGTTTGGATATGGGTAGAGGTTCTTTATCCACCATCCGCACAATCTTTCGTTGGAATCTCTCGTCAATTTTTCTTTTCCGTCCACATCTAGGGAGGTTAGCCACAGTGCTGTGGGCTTTACACTTATTGATGACACTGCACACGGTAGACACAGGAACATTCAGGTCTTTGGAGATGGACTTTTAGCCTTGAGATTGCCCATGCTTCTTCACAATTTTGCTTCTCAAGTCCTCAGACAGTTCTTTGGTCTTCATCTCTTCTCCATGCACAATGTGGTACACACAAGGACACAGGAAAGAGGTTGAGTCAACTTTAATCCATTTTAATTGGCTGCAAGTGTGATTTAGTTATTGCCACCACCTGTTATCTGTCACAGGTAAATAACAGGTGCTGTTAATTACACAAATAAAAGAAGCATCACATGACTTTTCAGAGGGTGCCAATACTTTTGTCTGGCCCATTTTTGGAGTTTTGTGTAAAATGATTATAATTTTTTTCCCTAGTTCTCTTCTGTGTTTTTTCATTGCAAGCAAAATAAATGAAGATATTACTATAAAAGCATTTGAAATTGAAATCATTTTCTGGGAGAAATTGAGCGTTATCTGACAGAATTGCAGGGGTGCCAATACTTTTGGCCAGCAGTGTATGACAGATGTCATTAGGTTTCATCCGGCAAATTTTGTCACCAACTCCATTTACATCTAGCTCGGATTGTTTACATCCATTCAAAAGATAATTTGCCGGATGACACTATATGACAATTATGACGTTGTAATGACAGTTTTGTGGCGCGACTGTCAAATTGTTACCGATTAATATCTTTTGGTGTAACTATCCCATAATAGAGTGAGGACGGCTGCGGCTCCTCTATGAACAAATGCCGTTTTCATGTCAAATTTGGTGGGTGGCGGCTTATAGTCAGTTGCAGCTCATAGTTCGAAAATTACGGTATGTTATAATGCCCCAGTCAAAGACTTCCCAACAATAAATATCATCTTTTCAAGTTTTTTGGCAGTATGCACCACCCCTATCCTTCAAAGATCTTTGGCATCATTACAACTTCTAAACATCGTTGGCAATGGCCAGTTAATAGGATTCTAAGGTTGTCGCATATTTGCAATAAATTAGCTGAAAGTTCCTTTTGGAAGTTGAACTGCAGGATTTTAAAACCGTTTACTGGCATGCACAATTTGTTTTTTCATCTATAACATAGATTAAACTATTAGGAGAGACTGGAAGCAAACAATCAACCATGTGTAATTCCAACCGATCAATAGTGAGTTGATTTGGATGTGAGGTGTTAATATGCCATCCATTAACTTTCAATGGCTTTTGTTCTACGCTGACTTTGAGCAGTCAAAGAAGTTCATTTTCAACACAATTTAAAGTTTGAATTGCAATTAAATGAGTGGCTGACGTTGCTTGTTCAATGTAACTAGTTGGTGAAACATGCAAACTGTGCAAAACGGAATGTTCTTTCCTACCTTTACTCAACTAGCTCACTTTTATCTTTTATGCTGTCTGTATTTATTTGTTTTCCAGTTGTAAAAACACTGTCAAGAAGGCGAACTGTTTTAAGTTGCAAAGGTGGATATTTTTACTGGTTCATATAAATATAAATGAAAAGTGGGAGACAGGCGGGCCAGGCAGGCAGTAGGAATGGAAATGCAATATTCATCAGGTGATACCTCCGGTATCAGTCTATTATTTATTAAGTCTGAATCCGCTCTGTCATCATCCACATTCTAACAGGCACAGCCTCCAGCACCGCCACAAGGAGGCTGTGTGCCGTATAGAGAAAGATTTCCCAAATGGAATTGGTGGACACGATGCAATCTGGTCAAAACAGGGCTAATGAGAAAGCAGGTTTCATGTAAAATCTGCTGCAAGGGGATAGTGCCGATTTGAGAGCAAATATTTCATTTCACTAGCAAACTCTTCCAGGTGAACAGCAATGTATTCACTGCATAATTTCTTTCTATTCCTGTGAATGGCATTAATCAAACCACATGGAGCTCTAATGTACTTTCAGTGTACTCACGCAGGCCATTAACACATGAAACCTCATGTCCAAATAGTTAATACTTGCAGCTTTAAATAGCCATCAGATGGATTGATGATGGAGGTAATCATTTACAGTACGTTTTATTAATGTGCTCTCCTGTTATTAGGATGGTTATCAAGTCTGTCAGGCGTAATGGCTTGATGGTAACTGGCAACCTTTATAGACAGTAGGGATATCTTTATTTCCATCTAATGTCATATCTGAGTCAACAGCTTTTTCACTTTTGCTCACCGTCACTTCATTCCCGCCAAGCGCCGACAACTTCAACGATGTGCTGACTTGCGTAACATTGGCTCAGAGCGAGAGAGAGCGAGATTGAAAGAGAGAATGAGAGAGAGAGCGCACAGTGGAACAAGTCTGCCAGGTGTCAGGTACACCTTTACTTCAAGGCAAAATATCATCATGGGTCAGAATGGAAAACATGGTATGGTCGGTGAAAATGAATATACTTTTTATTTTTGGTGACTGATAAATAATACAAATATGAAAACAAAAAAACAGGGATTGATTACATGGTGATAGATTAGTGATATATTTTTAACCAAAAGGAATAAAGAATATCTTTCTCGTTAGTCCTTCATCAAGTATCAGTAACAGTATAATATGAGAAAGAACACAAATGGGCATTAGTTACATAGTTTCACACATGTTGTACAACTGGATACCTTGGATACCAAAACTGAGCAGAACAATAAAAATGTTACTTCAAATTTAAGAAGGTTTGCTCTTAACGATCAATTATAAAGAATTACATAGGGCGGAAAACACTCAGGCGACTTGAAGTTCCGCTCTGAGACCCCCAATTTGGCCATATTTCAAAATTGTCCTATATGCATGTGTGATGCATCATTGGAAAGCTTAAAATCTGAATTTTCTGGGGGAAGAAAATTTTTGAACAGGAGGGCATTTTGGGAAAAAAAAAAAAAAAAAATTAACAGCAAAACCCTATCTGGAGGTGAGAGCACACAAGAGCAGAATTAAAGACGCCACAATTTTAACGAGATATCGCGTACTTATCTTGTTTCGATCCCAAAACTCCATGTAGCATGTATCACCTAGTGTCAAGACACAGCTGTGAATGGCCACAGCCAGATTTTTTTTTAGATTTTATGGGTGAAACATGGTGATAAAACAAGGGTCGCGATGCAGAAATCGCAGACAACAAGGAATGGTTGAGATTTTTTCTTTTTGGATTGATTTATCATCTAACATATCAGGGAAAATGCGACAGTCACAAAAAAAATACAATTAAGCGATAGTTATGAGGTAGATAGCCGTGACTTTTTTACAGACGCCAAATTTTTCATTGTGTCGTAATTCGTTTCAAAGTTTAAAATATGGGCGTGAGAAATTTTTTTAAGTGTTTTTTTTGTTTTTTGTTTTTTTTTAAACAAAATATTAGACATCAGTGAATGATTCTAAACTAAAAATGACAGACATTTTGAAAAATAAATATAATGATGTTTCCACCCCCATGCTTCACACTGGATATGGTGTTCTTCGGTTACAATTCAGCATTCTTTCTCCTCCAAACACGAGAATTTGTGTTTCTACCAAAAAGTTCTATTTTGGTTTCATCTGACCATAACACATTCTCCCAGTCCTCTTCTGGATCATCCAAATGCTCTCTAGCGAACCACAGACGGCCTGGACGTGTACTTTCTTCAGCAGGGGGACACGTCTGGCAGTGCAGGATTTGAGTCCCTGGCGGCGCATTGTGTTATTGATAGTAGCCTTTGTTACTGTGGTCTCAGCTCTCTGTAGGTCATTCACTAGGTCCCCCCGTGTGGTTCTGGGATTTTTGCTCACCGTTCTTGTTATCATTTTGACGCCACGGGGTGAGATCTTGCATGGAGCCCCAGATCGGGGGAGATTATCAGTGGTCTTGAATGTCTTCTATTTTCTAATAATTGCTCCCACAGTTGATTTCTTTACACCAAGCGGTTTACCTATTGCAGATTCAGTCTTCCCAGCCTGGTGCAGGTCTACAATTTTGCCTTCGACAGCTCTTTGGTCTTGGCCATAGTGGAGTTTGGAGTGTGACTGACTGAGGTTGTGGACAGGTGTCTTTTATACCGATAATGAGTTGAAACAGGTGCCATTAATACAGGTAACGAGTGGAGCCTCGTTAAACCTCGTTAGAAGAAGTTAGACCTCTTTGACAGCCAGAAATCTTGCTTTTTTTTGGGTGACCAAGTACTTATTTTCCACTAATTTGGAAATAAATTCTTTAAAAATCAAACAATGTGATTTTCTGTTTTTTCCCCCCACATTCTGTCTCTCATGGTTGAGGTTTACCCATGTTGACAATTACAGGCTTCTCTAATCTTTTCAAGTAGGAGAACTTGCGCAATTGGTGGTTGACTAAATACTTATTTGCCCCACTGTAATCGTGCCATCCTACACGAACTGATTAGCAACAGGCTAGCAGCAGGTAGCATGTGTTGCAGCCACAGCAGTGCAGTAGGTGTAGTAAATAATATTAAACATCAGCATCATTACAATCATCGTAATAGCAATATCAAAGACAACAAGTCGTTTCATGTGCAAGATTTAAGCTTTAGTATTTTATTAGCATCGGACACATGAAAATGCAGGGTAGGAAGAACATATCTTCCATAACACCAGCGGCAATATGGCTACATAAACACCCGGATCTTTGTGGTGGCACAGGTTCGGTTCCACATCTGCTTTCATGAACATGTTTTCCTCCCATGTCGTGACGATGGCAGATTGATGCGGTATTTCCAAATTGTCTTTTTTGAGGAATTTTGATGAGTGTTGCCACTCCAGATCCTCTGTTGTTTTGGATGGCGAAAGTGTAAAATGGAAGTCGCGAGCAGAAATGTGGAAGTGAAGCGGAAGTACCTCGAAAACGTGTCTATAGTGCCTTTGTAGGGACCCTAGGATGCAGAAACATGCCACAAGTACGGGCCCAGATATACTGTATCCATCTGAATTATGCAATTATTTGCATTTCGTGGAAAGTTGGCAGTGCAAATTAAACTGCAAAAGCGGTCAAGAAAAGTGCTGAATTGGCTTCAACGATCAAACTGTGGATAATAACACCCCTCAATTGTTGATAATATGCTCAAATTACTAAGCAAAGACTTCATCCATTAACATCACTTTTCTTTGGTTTAACTACACCACACTTTTCCCGCATATGAGACAAATCATCCCCTTCCAGAAATAAACGGAGATCTGATCGGGAAGCACAGGCAATAAAAAGTCTCAGGAACAGGCTCACACTCGCATCCAATGTTTTATTGGCGCACCAAGACAGAAAAAGTCTCACATCTGGCGAAGTAACTTTTCATTTTCTGCCAGCTGTGTTTGAATAAAAAGGACACCGAAGAAGCTATGTGGAGACTTTATAAATGTGATCCATAATTGATAAGATAAACGACATGCTGTTGCACGGTGCACCTGAATGCCCAGCGAGATGAGCTTCCAGGCCAATCAAGTTTTGACGTTGGGGCTGCTGTGTGCCTACTCACTATGCGTGCGGTTTCGCCTCAGTGCACACACACTTATTCCAAAGCTAATGAGGCCTTGGGAGGTTGGACGCAACTGAAATCGTTTCACTGTCTGCTTGCTTTCGTGCATGCTTAACGGCGCATGAACCTTCCGGGGTGCATCCTATGGATACTGTACATGCAGGGTTTACAGCAAGGCAATTCCTCATGTACACATTCGCCACACTCATTTACCCTGTTTGGCTATTTTTTTTTGCTGCATGCTATCTTTGCATCTTTCTATCAGTGGAGTCAGTGAAGCATGGGCAGCGGTTAACAGCATTCCTGTCTGAAGAAAACATGCCTACCTCTCTAGTACTATTAAATGAAAAGAAAGAAATACAACTTCTTGTTTACTATTGCAAGCAGTATTCATACTGATGCACATCCAAGTTAACTGATGAGGCGCGCTTTAAAGTGCCTTTCGTATGAGACTAGATTGAATTAAATTGTAGGGCTGATCCTGATGGGAAAACACAGAAAATGTAAGCAGAGAAACAAACAGCACCCAAGTGTCATAAGCATTCCGCATGGTGGGCGAATGCCTGACTCCACTTCAAAGCGCTGTCTGACAGTGGCTAATGATAAACACTCACATTGAGAGCAAAGAGATGCCGAACCAGGCTCTGCATGAAAAAAAAACGGCCTCTTCCTGTCTTTTACAGCAAGATAAAAGATGAGCACCCGTGCTAGACTTGGGCTAATGTGCATTTAACCACTCATACAGTACATACATAAATGAGTGCATAGACACACACTTATAATGCAAATGCAGAATAATTACAGCCCTGTCTGCTGAAGGAACATTGAGTTGCTTTTGATTCTAAGGTTCTTTCATAGATGAAAGGATGTCACATGGGGCAATGAAAAAAATGCAAGCATCTCTACCCTCTGAAAATCCTCCAAATAAAAGGACACTTACCAATGTCATCTTGAGAGCTAATCCATTTTATTAAGGTAAGGTCACTTCTTTCCATCAAGGTAGATCTTTATGGTTGAAGTTGGTTGACCTATGACGATTTCAAAAGGTAAAAGAAAGTCACTTTTTTCATTTGAACCTTAACAAAACAAGGCTCATCCAAGTGTACAGTCAATATTACTCAAAATTAATAATGAATATACAAATGCATACAAATTTGAGTTACGCCAACACTGTCGAAACAGAACACCGATGTGAACCCCCTATTATTGTTGTTTTCTTCGAATAAAAATAAGCATTAATACCAAATACAGGTATGTCCAGAGACAGTGGTATGAAAAAGTATCTGAACCTTTTGGAATTTCTCACATTTCTGTGTAAAATCACCATCAAATGTGAGCTGATCTTTGTCAAAACCACACAGATGTAAAAACAGTGTTTTAAATAAAATCACTCAAACATTTATAGGTGTTCATATTTTAATGAGGATAGCATCCACACAATGACAAAAGGGGGGAAAATATGACGTGAACCCTCGGCCTAAGGAGACTTAAAGAGCAATTGAAACCTATTTTTACCAGTCAGGTGTGTGTGCCCAAACACTGAGGACTGGTTCAAAAGTAGGGTTGGGAATCTCTGGCATGAAGCTGATTCAATATGTATCTAGATACACAGGTTACGACTGATTAAAAAAAACGACACATTTTTAAGGCCGAGCGATTCGATACGATTCGATACAGTTTAAGAACGATACGGTTCGATACAGAGTGAAAGCGATATGATAAACATTTGTTGTGCGTGTTCGTACAGTATTTTAAACATATAAAAAAGATTAAAGATTAAATTAAACAACAAAATTTCATACCAATGTTATGTTTTATTTTTTTATGAAAAAAAATTAAGCTGACTATATGACCGTCATTTTGTTGGATGGGACTGATAATAAAATAAAACTCCAGTGACAGACAATAATGTGCGGTAATTTAATTACTGTATTTCCTGGTGTTTTGAACACAATAGGTCAGTAATGTAAGTGCAAACTTTCAACGTAAACATCCTACAAGCAAAAAATATTAATTATATGCAGCAGCTCTAGAAAAAAAGAATTAAACCTGCTAGTGTTATCATAAATAAAAAATAAATTATGCTTTATCACTGGTATAACTGGGGGAATAAAAACATGGCATTTTAGACAGACAGGTCTATAATCGTTACTTTAACCTTATACACAGCAAAGTCATTCACTTATGCCAGTGCTTCCACATTTTTTATTCCTCATCACTGTCTATATCTTTTTTGAAGGGCAGATTTTTTTTGAAGATCAACTGATCCACATATTCATGTTTAAGTAGACTGCGTTTCGTGGAAACAATCTGCCGCCCTTTCCACCATTGTAGTGGGTTATTTTTCAGGGTTAAAAACTCACGATCTCTGTACCGCTTCACACTAGCTCTGTCCCATGCGAACAGATCTGGCTGCCTTCGTCACTTCAAAGTGTTTTCCGGGGTGCGTTGAAAATCAATCGCTGCACGTCGCTGGCGTGGTGCGCAAACTGTCCATTGTTTCAGCATGTTGCTTTGTTGCCACTACTAGTTTCGTTTTGGGCTATGAAGAAAACTCTACGGAGCGTGCGTTACAGTGGTTTTGTTCGCTCTTGCGTTGTTATGACACGCCCGAGATGATCGGGTAATGAGGGCGACTAGTAGCGGTTCTGCCGAAATGCATGGGAAGTTGAGGCAACCTCGACTGTGAGTAGTGCTTGTCCATATTATATCATGCGTGCGGTCTCGATCTAAGTGCGCTGTGTGGTGAATGACACAAGTGCAGCATGTGAAGTTAAAGCTAAATTATTATCAAGCAATGCATTGAACAAGGCATTAGAAGCCGAATTCTATCTCTACTATCGGTTCATTGAATATTTAATGGCTAATAACTGTCGAATGGTAACTTTACTATCGATACAGCTGTATCTCTCGTCTAAAAAACCGGATATCCGGTCGTATCGGTTTATCGTTCTCAAGCTTAGTTTAAAGGTGTCCTGCCCACTATAAAACACACACCTGGTAAGAATTGTCTTGATTAGAAGCCTTGTCTGACGTGCATCATGGCTCGGTCAAAAAAAGCTGTCTGAAGACCTGCGATCAAAGATTGTTGATTTGTATAAAACTGGGAAAGGATACAAAACCATCTCTAAAAGTCTGGATGTTCATCAATCGACAGTCAGAGAAGTTGTCTACAAAGGGAGAGAGTTTGGCACTGTTTCTTCTTTCCCAAGGAGTTGCCGTCCACCAAAGATAGACGCCAAGAGTTCAGCGCAGAATACTCAAAGAGGTAAAAAAAAAACCTAGAGTGTCTGCTAAAGACTTACATAAAACACTGGCACAGTTCAATATCTATGTGCACACATCAACTATATGTAAAACTATGACCCAGAATGGTGTTCATGGTAGGACTCCACGGAGGAAGCCACTGCTGTCTAAAAAAACATTGTTACTCATTTAATTTTCGAAAAAGGCACTTTGACACTCCACAGAAGTTTTGGCAAAATATTTTGTGGACTGATAAAACCAAAGTTGAATTGTTTGGGAGTAACACACAACCTCATGTGTGAAGGAAAAATGGAACAACTCACGAGCATCAATACCTCATCCCCACCGTGAAGCAAGGTGAAGGGAGCATCATGATTTGGGGCTGTTTGTTACCTCAGGGCCTGGACAACAAGTTCATCAGGATGTTTTGCAGGAAAATCTGAGGTCGTCTGTCAGACAGTTGAAGCTAAAAAGAGGATGGATGCTAAAACAGGACAATGATCCAAAACACAGAAGTAAATCAACTTCAGAATGGTTTCAGAAGAACAAAATACACATTCTTGAATGGCCAAGTCAAAGTCCAGACTTGAACCCAGTTGAGATGGTGTGGCATGACCTAAAGACATTGATTCATGCCATATATCCCAGGAAAATATAGCAGTTTTGAGGAGAAGAATGGGCCAAGATTCGTCCTGATTGATTTGGCAGACTTATCTGCAGCTACAGGAAGCATCTGGTTGAAGTTATTACTGCCAAAGGGAGGGCCACCAAATATTTAAATGTGATGGTTCACTTACTTATTTTCCCCACTTTCTTTCATTGTTTGCATACTATCCTCATTAAAATATGAAAACCTAGAAATGTTTGGGTGGTTTCCTTTAAAGCAGACACTGCTTTTTCATCTGTGTGATTTTGACAAAGATCAGATCACATTTGATGGTGATTTTATGCAGAAATGTGAGAAATTCCAAAAGGTTCAGATATTTTTTCATACCACTGTATACTTGGTTAAAGTTGGCTACTGCTGGTTGTTTCCAAGTCAAACTTCTCATGGAAACTGAGGAAATAGCAGAGGGCAGAGGACGCATGCACACATACAAATGACGAAGCTGGACAAATCAAACCCAGGCACGCACCCACCACATACACTCGCCACAGACAAGCACACAAACTAATTGGCCACCCCATTAGTAATTTATTAAGCTTGTCCTTGTAAATTTTATCAGGTATGCAGCAGGGGAATAGATTTATTGATTCTCTTTGCATTCATCAGGCCCAGAAAACAGAAAGGGAGAGCGGATGAGTGCAAGGGATGCAGAGAAGGAGAGAGCGATGGAGTACATTTATCAGGAAGGACAGCATTGGGTTCCAAACAGCTTTGCAGGAGATCAGACTGGAGTATGTTGTGATTCCCCCTGGGTCACCACTATATCCTGCTTCATTCACAACACTGCCCCGCCTCAGCTCATCAATGTGCCTCCCCTCCTCGCGATCAATGATTCTCATAAAACACCATCCTGACTTATAGCCGTATATTATACACTTGGCCCCCAAAAACAACAACAGGAAAGAAAGAAAATAGACTTTATTTTAACCCATAGATACTACAGGGGCAAGCATACAGGGTCAAGGTTATACTGTTAGAATCTAAAGAAAAATACAGCTGGTTGAGGAAAAGCTATGTTCAATATGTATGAGGTTGTGACCTCATTACTGTACTGCCGCAAGCCCACCAGTTTCCAGGTTTATCTCTCCCCCTTTTTTTCTCAGGTATTGGCGAGTAACGACAGGCTGGAGTAGTATATTGTTATTGAGAGAGCATCACTCTCTGTGGCTCATCCAACAAGCCTATCATTTCACCAGTGGACTTCTGTTTGTGATGCTAGTGTAATCCAAAGGGGGAAAAAAGCTCATATTCACTGTTTTCAATCATCCCTTCAAGAGAAAAAAAATACCAACAGGAAGTAGAGAAAGTCAAACTACTAAATAGTGAAGTAGAAAAAATTGATTTTTCACTTTTTACAGTTGTTTTACATAGGCAGAGTTTGACTTTTGGGGCAGAGGAGGCACAACATTACCCCGATGACCCTGAAACGCAGTGTCGGCAAAAAAATTAGCTTTCAAGAATATTTATAATAAGAGGGGTGAAAGTGGCTCGAATTTCTTGCCGGAACTCCCCGACATGAAGGTCGCCACGGAGCCAGAATTTAAAAAAAAAAGTATTTATTTATTTATGTATTTTTTTTTTTTTTGGGGGGGGGGGGGGGGGGGGGGGGTGTCAAACCTCGTAAACTACTGAAATGCAAAGAAAACTGTTTTAGCAGTTATTTCTATAACACATACAAAAACTGGTTTTCATTTAAAATTGTATTTTTTCAATGATTTTTAAAATAAAAGTTAACAAAAACAGCTATAGCCCCAACTTCCAGCTTATTTTCCCTCATTTCCTCACATACTAAATGCCAAATCTCAGTTTCTACTAGAGATGTCCCAATCGATCGGGATATCGATCGGGTCCGATCACGTCAAAGTATCGGAATCGGCAAAAAAATATCGGACATGCCTTTTTGTAATATATATATATATTTTTTAAATAAATCGTTTTCTAATTGTATTTAACGTTACAGACATAATATGTTAGAGTCGTTAGGCTTAAGGTAGGGTTATCAAATTTATCCCGTTAACGGCGGTAATTATTATTATTTTTTTTTTAATTTATCACGTTAAAATATTTAACACAATTAATGCATGCGCTGCACGGCCCACTCACACATTGTCGCGTTCAATCTGTAATTTCACCTATATATAGCGCTAAAAGGCAGCGTAAAATGAGTAGAGTGAATTTTGGCAGCCTTTGGACCCTTTTTTTAATGGGTTAAACCCTTACAATCCCTCTACCTACGATTAGAAACATCGTGGGAAGTAATGTGGGGAAGTACGGTAGTAATTGATCTTTTTCTTAACACCCTATGTTTTTTTCCCAACGCAGAGAAGATATAACAATTGGTACCGCTACGCACAGTCATGGGTGCACTTCCCATAATGCATTTGGGCAGAACAGATGGCTACAGTATCATTTACTGAAAGCTCAAGCAATACACTAGATGGCAATATTTAGTCACAATATACAAAGTCACATTTATCCTTAGTCTTTCTATCCATGGATCCCTCTCACAGAAAGAATGTTAATAATGTAAATGCCATCTTGAGGATTTATTGTCATAATAAACAAATACAGTACTTAGTTATGTACTGTATGTTGAATGTATATATACGTCCGAGTTTTATTCATTTTTTTCTTAATGCATTGCCAAAATGTATATGATCGGGAAACATTTTCGGGAATGATTGGAATTGAATCGGGAGCAAAAAAAAGCGATTGGATCGGGAAATATCGAGATCGGCAGATACTCAAACTAAAACGATCGGGATCGGATCGGGAGCAAAAAAACATGATCGGAACAACCCTAGTTTCTACTTAAGAACATGGGATGTACATTAAAATTGAAGTTAATGTAAAGATTTACTTTTTTTCATGTATTTATTTATTTATTTTTAAATAACAAAGACATAAGTAACATACATTTAGAAAAGTACAAATGACTTATACTATGCAGAGTCAAATGGAATATATTTTGAAGATCGCGCATTGACTTTTTTAAATCATAAGGAAATTAATAAGTAGCCTAACATAAATGAACAAATTTAAGTCCAAAGTGCACATTGACAGCTAAGATGTTCTGAACCTCCCCATCAGAGCAAATAAATAAATAAGCCTCCTCAAGTCTTTCGTTGCTCTTAAGTTTTGTTCCATTTTATGTTGCATTGCCCTTTTGTCGC
The DNA here is from genome assembly GCF_030265065.1 of Corythoichthys intestinalis. Taxonomy (NCBI): domain Eukaryota; kingdom Metazoa; phylum Chordata; class Actinopteri; order Syngnathiformes; family Syngnathidae; genus Corythoichthys; species Corythoichthys intestinalis. The sequence goes on from NC_080416.1 coordinate 19,844,070, forward strand.
ATCAATTCAACAACCTTTTTTTTTTTTTTGCTGTTCTAGAAAATATGCACATTTGAACCAATCAGAGCTAACTATGAATCAGATAACTGCAGCAGCTGGGGAAACCTCCATGCCATTTGTGGAAGAAAATAAATAATAAATATTGGTGGAAACGGATTACGCTACACAAGCACTTTATTATGCTTGTTGTTAACACTTGTATATGTATTATGCTTGTTGTTAATACTTGTGTATGGAAATCTGATGTTGGTAGATTCTTTTCTTCTTCGGAATGAAATGCATGTGTGGCAGCTTAGCATTTTTTATTTATTTATTTTTTTACATAGCGTTTTGACAGTTGCCGTCATATTTTCGGACTCAAAGCACCGTGTACCGGAACAGCAGTCCGGCCCTGAATCTTATACCGGAACTGTGTTCTGGCCCTGAATCTCATACCAGAACTGCGTTCCTGACCGTTCTGGCCCACTTTCACCCCTGATAATAAATGAGCGAGTTTTTTTTTTTTTTTTCATGATGGCAATTCTAAATCAGGCTGCTTAGGACAGCTATACTTTTCGCCAAGATCGTCATCCATTGAATATGGTACGCCCGCCGTTGTCGTGCCAATGCAGTTACCTCGGTCAAAAATTGTATCCCCTGGGCGGAGCCACTGCGCTGCACTGATTTGCTTGATTTCCGTATTTTGGTGATTTAGTTATCTACGAGGTTTTAAAACATGGCCCATCCATCAAAAAACCAACATTTTTTTTCTGTCGTATAACGTAACATACGTATTGAACGTAAAAAACGGCAATGTTTTACTGTTTTACTTGTAGGATGACCTATAACTTATTATTGTAATTCATGTCCTGTATGGAGTTTCTCCAGTTTAATAAACATCAATGTCCAAAATGTATAACTGTGGTTCTTTTCTGGCTTCAATTAATTGTTTAAGTCGACATAACTCATAACTATTGTGTGTGTCTGCGCTCCCGCGGCCAGGAGATACAATTATTGACAGAGGTAACTAGAATAGGAAGACACCGGTGATGGCTGTGTTGTACTCTGTTAGCGTCTTTAGTGGGGCGAAACTCCGCTCACCATTTTGGCGGTGCTCTCTGGCGTGTCATGGTCCACATTTACAATCCTTTTGTCGTTGTTGTCGCTTTTGAAAGTATAGGTTTGAAAAAAATTATGTATATCCATCTTGCCTCTTTGGCTAAGCAAAGCAAATGACCGTTTAAGGTGCTTGTCACATAATCTGTTTGAAAAATAATTTTGACCCATCATATAACTTTTTTTTTTTTTTTTTGGTTCATTTAATTCATTTTTGTTGTTTTTTTTATTGCTTCACAACTTTTATAGAAAATATTTTACCGGAAAACTCTTAATTTTAAAATCATATACTCGTATAGGAAAGTCAATTGCATGCAATTACACTTTATAGCCATCGGGGGGAGGCTGCCCCCCCAACCCACTTCACTCCACATATATTCTTTTATACTCTTAATGAACAGGAGATGACAACACAATTCAGGAACAAAAAGGAAGCAATAATCACCTATGATAAAATATATTTTTTGAGAAAAGAATAAGTAAAAGCTGGCCGGCCAGGACAAATGTCCCCAAGAGCCACACGCAGGTGCCCCCAAAAACACCTGTCCCGAACCCTCGAGATCATAGAGTTCATATGTCATTATACCAGGCAGCAGACGATTGCCAGCCCTTTCATGGGGAAAAGAATAGGAAACTGTCTGATAGGTTCATGACCTTGCTTCAGAGAAGACGCCAAGAGCTGTGAATCTTATCCGGTAAGAAATGATATAAAAATGAATGTACTGAGTACAATGAACAAACATCTGGGAACGAATATCTCTACAACAGAAAATAAAACATGTCTCTGCCCAACCATCAAGTCAGAAATCACGTAACTATGTAATTATTTAGTTGCCTCTTACTTAAAATGGGTTTGTAAATGATGAGTAGAGAGTTTTGTCAGTTAGAATATGACTGATTTACACACCAGGTTTATTTACCATTGCTTTAGCAGCTACACTGAGCAAATTACAGTACATTTGGATTCAAGGATCTTCAAGGAACTTCATATCTCAGTGTAAAATCCACACTGACAGGTGAATGACCTTTGAAACGAAAGGATCCTTACCTTTGATCTAACCGATATTGGTCAAACATTAACAAGCTTTATGTCGCTTTGGCTTTTACCGTAAAGACAACAACACAAAGACATATTAGGGACTGTTAAAAATAAAAGTCAATGTGTACCCAATCCAAGTACAGATAAGGAGTGTTAAGTGGCTTCTGTGCAAATAAGCATGATTGTTGACTTGATTTTTGACTTTGTTAAGTAATGACTAGACCCAACTTGAAATCTGGACGTAGCAAATTTGGACTTGCTTGAAACTCAAAAGGTTTTGATTTCAGACCAATATTCCCTCTAAACTGCGTACAAGAAAGTTAAAAGTCAACAGAAATGCATTGTAGTGTAACTAGGGCTACTATTGGTGCTGCAGTGATGTGCCAGCACGACACACCTATTGGTGCGTTCGGTAAGACAACGTGATGCTCCCATTGGTTGGGTTACTACACCACGATTGTATATAATTGTGAGGTGCATGGCCTGAAGCAATTGCTTCAGTATTTATCAATAATTAATTTTAACTGATATAATCTATTTAATTAGACCAACAAAATAGTTTTCCGCAACCATTTTGCAATAATTCAATGAGCAACAGGCTTGATTGATTGAATCATTGATCGATCAATCGATTGATTTTGAGCAATAAAAATAAAAAACAAGAAAGGACAAAAAAATGAAACGGTAATGATAATTATATAACAAAAATAATAATACATACACGTGTAGCTCAAACACGAGTGTGAAGGAGTCAAGCTTTTTTTGGGTCCCACCTCCATATCACTCCAAAAATTCCATAAGAATGCAGTCACTTCCCAATATCGTCATCATCATCGCATCATCACTATGGTTTCTTGCCAATAATACAATACAGTTTACTTCACTTACGCTATGCAGCCAATCATTGCAATGACAGTCTTGCGCATATGTGCCCTGCCCATATGCACCGTGCAGGTTAGCTAGCTAACAACAGTGCAGCGGAGTTAAGAGACGCAAATGCTAACCCCTTATCATGGCGAAAGAAGTCACCCATGCCACAACTAGACCTTATACAGGCCACATCAGGACTCTATGGTTTAAGCAGAACTCTTGCATATAACATAGTACACATCTCATGAACAAGATTTTTGTCTTTTTCATTTTAAGTGGGCCAAATCAATTTTATTAAAAGTAAACTAATGAAAATTGCTCCTGTAATTTCATTTTTTTTGATAAGCCATGTAACTTGCTATGATCCAAGGTTTTTAACACGCGCGAGACTGGTGTTGCCACAGTTTACACGTCTGATGTTGCTGATGATGTTTTTCACGTTTCAGAAAAAAACGCACATATATGGGCCAAAAAAGTCCAATAGTACAGTTCCGCTACAATTAAATCCGTTCAACACACACAAAAGCACACAACAACCAGTGGACGCACCCTCCCTCACAAATCCACGCACGCACAAACACAATCATAGTGTAGCACTAATTCCTGTTTGGTGCGTGCTAAACGGCAGAGCTTGATTATGCCGCAGGTTGACAAACTAGAAAATAGACGTCGTTCGTATTTTAGTTTTGGCGGATTGGAGATGCAGGACTTAGGCGGATCCGGATCGGAGCTGATCATGTGGACCACCTCGTATTGACTACAATCCAAAGGTATTTGTTGCGTCGTTCGGACCGTAGCTGAGCATAGCGAGGCGGACCCAGTAGAATTCCGGGGTAACACATTTGATGTTGCTCACAGTGGTCCTCAGTGTTCGCAGGGAGTTTGTGTGTCTGCTCAGACACATGAAAAATTTGAGGGAATATTGTTGGAGACTTGACATACATTACCCTCGATTTCAAAAATGGAGCAAAGTGAAATTACATCAAAATACACATTTTAGTCAAACTATTCCAATTTGACAACTGGAGGATATTCTTTCACATACTTTGAAAGACAGGCACTAAGTAGTCTTTAACAAGTGTGCATCATGCATGTGTGTCAGTGGGCGTTCAAGTTAAATTAACGTGACAGCAGTGGAGGTTTGCTGTAAAACTGGTTTCTCAAATGCAATCCTCTATGAGATGTCTTTTTCTTTAAAATCGACTATTTTCTTTTTTGTGTGGAGGCTGGGGTGGAAGCTGAATACCTCTGCACCAACATCCCTTTCCCCTGAAGGCAGAGCCTTGACTGGTATTGTTCCAGGATTCCCCAGCATTGCTCACCAGGAGGCTAGCATTGCCTGACGTGTGATTGGTGGACCGAGCCATCCGTGTCTGGGATTTGGGAATACCATTCTCTAATCCCTGGCATGACTTCCTCTGTCTATGGATGTCTCAGGTTGGAACATGTAGGTGGAGTGCTGTAAACACACACGCACACATTAAGACGTATGGACACAAGCGATAAGGCCCATGGATGTTTTAAGTTACTTATAGTATGGATTCTAACCATTTAGCCCCCGGCATTTGGACCCTTTACTGCCATGTAAGCTCCAGATATTATTGAAAAAAAGTTTTGAAAATACACCCTCAGCATTTGAGGGTTTCTCTTTTGTTATCTCATATCACTACTTGAAGAGAGAGAGTAAGTGGAACCCTTACATTTGCCACGTTTACATGGAGCCAAATATTCCAATTACAATCGGAATATTTGTTCAAACCGAATAAATGTGTTCCATATAAACACCTCATTCGGAATGAACAGGCCCAAACCGAATGGAATTTCATTCCGTTTCACAGGGGTGGAATATTCCTTTTCCCAAACCAATTAGAAGTAAAATTATATCATGCAAACAGGGAAGCGGAATGGTGTCTGGTTGCGTTCTTTCTGCACATGCTCCGTACTGACGTGGTGACGTCACTTGGTGACGTCAGTAACGTCACTTGCAACATGGCTTCCAAGCACACGCACAGCGCACCCACACAACTTTTTAAATGAACGGCGTGTCATTCTGAAGTTTTGTTTCCACTCGAAAAGTTAAAACAGCAGCTGATCTGATGATCGATCTCCATGTTTTGCAACGTGACGCTTTGTTTTGATTAATCTGCGCATGTCAGACGGCAGTTGTCAAACGTCCTTTCGGAATAAAGGCAGTCACGTGTAAACGCTGGATCGGAATAGATGAAGTGACATGTAAACAGCTGATGTGAAATTTCCATTCGGAATGATTTGAATCGGTATGAATAAAAGTCAGCATGTAAACGTGGCTACTGTGTATATACATTTCATTATTCACACTTTACTTTTGACATGATTATACACACAAATTTCAAGTGAGTTGCCTAACTGGCACTTCAACAACAATACACCATATATCAGACATGACTATAATCTGTTCCAGTCCATCATTCACAGTTTTGTTCGTAATTAAAGTACAGTACATGCAATAAACACTTTAATTAAGGATAAAATGTGTTTAAAAGGGTGGTATCAATCAGGTTGTTCTGCATTTCAAGTTTTAGAAGAAGCCAAGCGTGGATGAATTTGTCTTAATTATTCTGCCAGTGTGACTCGTGTCAGGGGTGCCATGTGTTCCACAGAAATAAATTTGCACCCCTTAAAAAAATACAGATCCATGCATATATTGAGGCGCTTTAATCAAACCCTCTTTTCCCCACCTGCACACACACTTCCTGGGTGTGGCTGAGTGATTTCCGATGTGAGAACACTTGAGACGAGCTAATTGATGTTCACTATTCATGTATACAGAGTCAAAGGGGCTGTGGGCAGATGGTGTTTGTAAGACACCATTTAAACCAGCAGGAAAGGGGGGGGGGGGTGATCGGGGGGGAAAAATCAGCTCTTTGAGAGAAAACGTGAAGTGTGAGCATCTGATCCAACCTAATAAGCGGCACCAGGAGTTAAGTTAACCACTTGATCCACGTGCTACCCGAATGTAAAGTTGCCAGATGTACAGTATTTTTTGTTTATGTACAGTTGTATGAAAAAGTATCTGAACCTTTTGGAATTTCTCACATTTCTGCATAAAATCCCCATCAAAGATGATCTGATCTTTGTCAAAATCACACAGATGAAAAAACAGTGTCTGCTTTAACTAAAACCACCCAAACATTTATAGGTTTTCATATTTTAATGAGGATAGTACGCAAACAATGAAAGAAGGTGGGAAAATAAGTAAGTGAACCATCACATTTAATATTTTGTGGCCCCCCCTTTGGCAGCAATAACTTCAACCAGAGGCTTCCTGTAGCTGCAGATCAGTCTGGCACATCGATCAGGACTAATCCTGGCCCATTCTTCTCTACAAAAATGCTGTAGTTCAGTCAGATTCCTGGGATATCTGGCATGAATCGCTGTCTTGAGGTCATTCCACAGCATCTCAATGGGGTTCAAGTCTGGACTTTGACTTGGCCACTCCAGTACATGTATTTTGTTCTTCTGAAACCAATCTGAAGTTGATTTACTTCTGTGTTTTTGCATCATTGTCTTGTTTCAACATCCATCCTCTTTTTAGCTTCAACTATCTGAGAGACCGCCTCAGGTTTTCCAGCAAAACATCCGCTAACACTTTACAATAAGGGTCCCTTAATTAACATTAGTTAATGCATTTTCAGACAATAACTCATGTTTAAGTAACATGACAATAATTTATTTGATCCCTTATCTAACATTTATTAATTAATTAACATAAGTTAATGCATTAGCTAATGCATTTTAAGACAATAATGTTTAAGTAACATTACAATAATTAATATAATTGCAGAGCTAACATTTATTAATATATTAATTAACATGAGTTACTGTCTGGTTATGTATTAACTAATGCATTAACTAATAGACACATGTGCTACACTTTACAATAAGGGTCCAAAAAGTATTCAGTAATGGTTAATAAAGGTTGGGGGGGGGGGGGTAACTTAAGCATTTATAATTTCTTAGTTAAGGGACATATGCGCTACACTTTACAATAAGGGTCTAAAAAGCATTCAGTAATGGTTAATAAAGGTTAAGAGGGGGGAACTTAAGCATTTATAACTTCTTAGTTAAGGGATACGTGTGCTACACTTTACAATAAGGGTCCAAAAAACATTCAATAATGGTTAATTAAGGTTAAGTAATACTTATGAGGTACGTTCACGTGAGATAATACCATACTTAAGGTTAGGTTATAGTATATAATATATATAATACATTACTTAACATTAATTCACATATACGTTAGTCCATTAATAAATAGTTATTAATGTATATTGGTACTGGTAAGTGACTGTTATTTTAAAATGAAAAACATTCTTCTGTGAGTCCTTGGGTGCGGCTAACTTTATAAGAAATTATAAAAGTTAACAGACCTTAACCCTAAACCCTAACTGTTCGGCCGTTTAGGCTTTTATGGCATTTTCCCAACCGAAAGGGATCCGAAAGAGAACACACTGGATAACTCGGCTTGTGCTTACAGTTTATGGTTGATTTTATATTGTTGAATTTTTGGAGTTGCAAGTTGTTATCGGATGCAGTAAGTAGCAAGGACCAAGTAGTAAATAGCAAGCACCAAGCAGGTTATAAACCTATAAATGCAAACAAAGAATGTACATATATATCTATAAATACAAATAATCATAATGATTTATTAACCCTTTAACACCGAACGTCATCTTTGAAGCCTCGTCACGCTGTAATTACGTCACCCATGTGCCGCTGGTTGCTCTCATTAGAAAGTGCAGAAGTTGATGTCCACACCAGTTTTTATTTGAAGTCAATCGACCAAGTAAAACGGGAGATGATGTCATTTGAGTTTTAAAGTTTTATTGCACTCATAAATAAGCATTAAAACATTGCATGAACCATGTGTTTATCTCCATATTTCCATCATTTCTTGTCCTTTTTCAAAACAAAGCAGCAAGAAAGACTACAAATCCCAAGAGCCGTTATGAGGTCAGGAAGGACGAATATAATGTGAATATTTTTAATAAATTGCCGAGCGAGGCGCCACCTAAGGAAAGGGAGGCATGCGAAGCGAGCACCGGCTGGTTGGATTGAGCGAGCGACTTTGAAATGTGCGGAATGTATCGAAAACTAAATTTAGCGCAAGCTAATGCATTATTTCATTAACTGAAGGAAGAGGATGAGACGTTTTTGTTGTTGTTTTCCTCAGATGAGTCAGTGTGGCCTATGTGATGTAGCTCTGTGTCCTGTTCAAGAGGAAATTTTATTGAGTCGCAAAAAAAAATACAAAAAAAACAAAAAACAAAAAAAGTTATTTGAGTCGCCTATCTGAAAAAATTGAACCGAACTAGTTGTCTTTTTTTTTTTTTTTTTTACACTTTTTTTCAAGGTTATATTTGATTTTTTTCCCCCTTCATTATCAATCTTTTCAATTTGTATATACTGTAGATGTGTGTGTCTTACGGCAACGTGAACGTGAATGACCGCGACGCTGATCAAGCTTCCGCTTAAATGCGAATCCACACCCTTTATCCCAATTGACGGTGGATTAACCCTTTCGGACAAGATCGCAGGTGAGGCACAATTTAAACATGCGTAACTTAGCGGACGCAACACTAACCCTATATAGGCCTATATGTATCTTTAATTTTACCAAACCATTAGTTACTGTCTGGTTATGCATTAACTAATACATTACCTAATGCATTAACTAATGCATTAGCTAATGCATTAACTCATGTTAATATATTAATAAATGTTAGATAAGCAATTATATTAATTATTGTAATGTTACTTAAACATGAGTTATTGTCTAAAAATGCATTAAATAATGTTAATTAAGGGACCCTTATTGTAAAGTGTTACCAAACATCCTGATAAACTTTTGAATTCATTCTTCCATGAATGATTGCAATTTGTCCAGGCCCAGAGGCAGCAAAACATCCTCAAATCATGATGCTCCCTTCACCATGCTTTACGGTGGGGATGAGGTGTTGATGTTGGTCAGCTGTTCCATTTTTCATCCACACATGATATTGTGTGTAACTGCCAAACAATTCAACTTTGGTTTCATCAGTCCACAAAATATTCCCATGTACACCATTATTGGCCATAGTTTTACATATAGTTGATGTGTGCACAGAGATATTGGACTGTGCCAGTGATTTCTGTAAGTCTTTAGCAGACAGTGTAGGGTTCTTTTTCACCCCTCTGAGTATTCTGCACTGAATTATTGGCATCATCTTTGGTGGACAGCCACTCCTTGGGAGAGAAGCAACAATGCCAAACTCTCTCCATTTGTAGACAACTTGTTCACTGTCAATTGATGAATGTCCCTACTTTTAGAGATGGTTTTGTATCCGTCCCCAGCTTTATTACAAATCAACAACTCTTGATTGCAGGTCTTCAGACAGCTCTTTTCACTGAGCCACGATGCACATCAGACAATGCTTCTCATCAAGACAATTCTTACCAGGTGTGTGTTTTATAGTGGGCAGGGCAGCTTCACACATTTGATTGTGATTTTATGCAGATATGTGAGAAATTCCAAAAGGTTCAGATACTATTTCATACCACTGCACATGATATAAAGAGATGATATGATTCCATATTTTTTTAAAAAATCTCCTTAAAATGTCACTCTGACACAAGTAGCTCTTTAAAATTTGTGGCATCATTTTATACACTCTTGATTATTTCCCTCATTAACCGTCCTGTAGTGATTTCTGCATGGCTGCCATTCTGCATTTTACTGCTGGCAACAAGGACATTCATTTATAATCCTTCCATCCTTGGCTGGTCTTATTTGCATCGTGTTCTGCTGTGATGTGTCCCGTTACTATTTTCATGTGACATTTTGTCTAATTTAATGTGTATAACAAAGCTGTCACACCTCTGGACAGTGCCGTGGATGGAATTTTTTTTTTTTTTTTCAGGGCGCTGATATTTGTCAGGTAAAAAATAGTCGTTGAGCACTGCTGTGATAGTCTTCATCAATGCCTAACTGCTTATTAAGTGTGCGGATTCGCTTCTCGTCCTCTCGAATTAATGAATTAAAGCATGCCGTCGTAAAGGGCATGCTGTGATAATGACCCCACAATGCAGACCGGCTCTTGGAGTTGTGAATGATTGTGTCAAGCTCAGGCAGCTATGGAAATGACTGTGGCACCTCCAAGTCACACATTTTCAGTTTCCAATAGGGAAGCTATCACCATGGTAACACAGCTTTTTGGCTTTACCGGGTGATAACAAGGTGGAGATGTGCTTTAAGCGGGAGGGGGGCGAGGTAGATGGCAAAGGAGCGAGCACAGAGGGAGGGAGATAACTAAAAATGGTTTCACTAAACTATTTCAAACCCCAGAGGGTATTTTCTGTGAAAATGTTATATACAGTACACATATTTGTATTTCACTACAATGCACAGTATGTCTTCAAATAATGTAAAAGGACAACTTGGCAGATGCTCCAAAATTCTGATAGTAGGCACACTTGCACAGCCAACACCCTTTTCTTAATTGCCAATTCCACAAAAAAACACACCGATTCACTCTCTTTCACACGTACTGTACAACCACACACACTCTTACCGTTTCACGCATGCACACTCCCACACACACACACACCTCAACCCCCTTTTCCGTGATGCTATCAAAGGCTTGTCTTGCTAATCAAGTTTTCAGCTCTGAGGGATGAGCAAAGCTACCAGCAAGCCAATGAACTGATGCTTTCTCAAAAACTCGCACACTTACATCAGCTAATCAAGAAATGGAGGAGGTGCAAGACTGAGGGGGGTGCAGGGGTGTCGACATCCATGAAAACTGGCCAACAGGAAGTTAGAGCCATGTCACAGGAAATAGGATGTGTCTTTTTCCTGGGGCCGCAGTATCCCCGCGATTAGAGGGAGCAGATTGAGCTGTCTCTTCACATTACACACACGCACATAAAAAACACATGTGCATGCGGACATGGTGACACACACAACCAAGTAAAGAGGAAAGCCAAAGAAGATGGAATTGAATATGTTGCTGCAAAACAGTTTGTTATTGCACTTGGAACAAACTGGAAATGTGACAAATGGTTGTCACTGGACAGCAATGATATGTATTGTACATGCGGAGGAGAGATGGCAAACTCATTTTCGACATGGGCCACTATGGACTTAGGGTTTCCCCCAGGGGGCCATTATTACTGGAAAGACCATTTGCATGTACAATCAGTTCATCATATTAAAATTTCCTCTGCGTTTGATTTGTTATTATATATTTTAAATAAGAAATTGAATTTTAAATCAGAAGTCACGGAAAACAGGCTAATAATTATTCATGTATATGCTATTACTCGATTTACAAATTGGCTCCAACTACCTTTAATTATAGGTTGGTAATTCATGTTTTTCATATATGTGAAGACATGAGTCAAATTTGTTTAAATAGCCCTAAATAACCAAAAGCATAGGCTTCATAATATATTGACAGGTCACTTCCCCCAGACACTGCTCCACGCCTTCGCATAAGAGGCCTGCCCACACCCAGCATCAAGAGCAGTTATTCTCAAACACACGCAGCGAACTAATGCTGGATTGAGGTTGAAAAAGCACAAAAGCTGTACCGCGTACAAACAGGAAGGAATTTCTCAGGAGTGATTTGTTTGAGGGTTCAAGGTAAATTTTTGTACCATGCATTTATGAAATCACTAAGAGAAATTAGCCGCTACGGCATCGGCGTCATACTTCGAAATATATATAAAATAAATAACTACCCGTTTTCTTGCTTTTAACCAATTCCGCGATTTAAGCATTTATTCAAAAGAATTTTCAACGTAAAAAGCTTTTTGTTTTGCTAAGGCGGCCGCCACATTGGCTTACAGACTAGCATCATACTCTGACATATTTACGTAAAATCATAACTGCCCATTTTTTTGCTTTTGACCAAGAATCTAGACTGTTTTACGTTCATATCTATTAAAAAAAAAAATCCAGGGATTTAAGTATTTATTCACAAGAATTTTTTAACGTAAAAAGCTCTTTGGTTTGCTGAGGCGGCCGCCACATAGGCTTACAGACTAGCATGATAGTTCGACATATTTACGGAAAATAAATGATAACTGCCCATTTTTTTGCTTCTAACCATGAACTTAGACTGTTTTACGTTCATATCTATAAAAAAAAAAATCCAGGGATTTAAGCATTTATTCACAAGAATTTTCAACGTAAAAAAAGTTATTTTGTTAAGGAGGCCCGCACATAGGCTTACAGACTAGCATCATACTTTGACATATTTAAGTAAAATAAATAATGGCCCATTTTTTTCTTTTAACCAAGAATCTAGACTGTTTTATGTTCACATCTTTAAAAAATTCAGAAATTTAAGCATTTATTCACAATAATTTTCAACGTAAAAAGCTCTTTGTTTTGCTTCGGCGGCCATGTTGGATTTTCTATCTCCAAATTTTAGACATTTCTGCGTCCATATAAAAAAAAAAAAAATCAGCTTTTACGTGTTTTATTGTATGTAACATTTAATTATGAAGTCTGTGAAAGTAGTAATAACAATAATAATAATAATAATAACAACAATTAAGATGAGGTCAATTTTAGAAATACAATGGTACCTCTACTTATGAAATACATTGGTTCTGGAAGTAGTTTCTTAACCTGAAAATTCTTTAAGTATAGGCGCGTTTTTCATGTAAATGCCTTAGTCCTTTCCAAGCCCAAAATTCAGACACACATCTTTTATAAAGCATAAAAATGCATCAAAGCATTTAATATGTAGTATATGTTACAATGATATTATTGCACAATAAACAATATGAGAGTTGTGCATCATGTAAAAAATAAAGAATATAAATGATGGTCATGTACACCTTTTAACTGCGGTACAAATCTCCTTTTGCACTCATCAATCACCAATTGTTTGAATTTCTGCACAGATTCATCGGCCGCTTTGTGGTCAGCGCTACTTACATCACCATGCCGAACAACAGAGTGAATTCCAGGTCTCTTTTTTAACTTCTTGCGCCGACATTTTAATAACGTGCCCATTGTTGATGTATTACCGCCAGATTCTTTAGCGAGATCAACCAAACACACCCCCTTTTTCATACTTTTCTATAGACAAGTTTCTGAGGTACTTCCGCATTTCTCCTCCGGACTTCCGCTTTACACTTTCTCCAACCAAAACAACAGTGGAGTCCCTCAAGAAAGACAATTTGGAAATGCCGCATCCATCTGCCATCATCACAACATAGGGGGACAACATGAAGAAATGGCTAAGAGTCACCACAACCAAAATAGTTTTGTATTTTATTGATATAATAGCAGTGGACGGAAACGCAATCAGGGACCTGTAAAGCTCAGAAGCATCCAGTTGAATGTGTTCTAAACTTCTAATACATGAATATGGGAATTTTGTGTTCATGAAGGCAGATGTGGAACCAAGACAGTGCCTCCACAAAGCAATAACAGGTACAATTATGTTCAACTATACGACAATTCTGTGTTGCGTCACAGCTGAGACATCCTTAGCTTTGCATTAGCTTCAACAACAAAGAATGAAAAACAAACACTCATCGACTACAAGTCATACACGGACGTTTTACCCTAAATGCATAAATTCAAGTGTTTCACGTTTTTTGTTCGTTTGTTTACAGGTGGAAAACACTGTTAGGCAATGGAAGACAACTTGATGTGCCTCACAACAACACTTATGTTGATGGACATACTGTATATCAAGACTACGTGCGTTCTACCCTTATGATGGAAGGCTCGATTTATGCTCCACCTTGGTTAAAATTCTTTGTTATTGGTGCATGTGCAAAACATTTGTTTAAAAAAAACATATCAAGCAATTGAATCATGTTGGGAAAATGTTTTATTGCGATCAGTCTCTGCAATGAAAAAGAATGACATACTATTTGTGTTTATATATACATGTGCGATGTCGTCATAAGACCATAACTAGAAGCTAACTAGATAAAAATTACCTCATAGTATTTTCTTGTAACAAGAAAATCTGTGCCTTCCCTTCTGCATTCTGCAACTGTAATATTTGTAATTTCGCATTATTTTGGTCACTCAAGTGGCCGGTGTATTAATCTACACCCCACGCTAACACAGGGTACACAGATTGTTAGAATTTTGTCCACTAACAATCAAGGAAGGAATAAGAACAAACATGCAAACTTTTAGGTGGATCGTTTAGGTTCAAGCTGCAAGCCAAATCCTTAATATGAAGCTGGTTTTGATTTAAGGCGTATGGCAAGGCAGATCCACACTGGCGATTTGATGCTGGACACTGTTCAAAACATTTCACTTCCAAGCATATACAGTGGGGAAAATAAGTATATAGTCAACCCCCAATTGTGCAAGTTCTCCTACTTGAAAAGATTAGAGAGGCCTGTAATTGTCAAAATGGGTAAACCTCAACCATGAGAGACAAAATGTGGAAAAAAACTGAAAATCACATTGTTTGATTTTTAAAGAATTTCCAAATTAGAGTGGAAAATAAGTATTTGGCCACCTACAAACAAGCAAGATTTCTGGCTGTCAAAGAGGTCCAACTTCTTCTAACGAGGTCTAACAAGGCTCCACTCATTACCTGTATTAATGGCACCTGTTTTTACTCATTATCGGTATAAAAAACACCTGTCCAAAACCTCAGTCAGTCACACTCCAAACCCCACTACCTCCTAGACAAAAGAGCTGTCGAAGGACACCAGAGACAAAATTGTAGACCTGCTCCAGGCTGGGAAGACTGAATCTGCAATAGGTAAAACACTTGGTGTAAAGAAATCAACTGTGGGAGCAATTCTTAAAAAATGGAAGACATACGAGACCACTGATAATCTCCCTCGATCTGGGGCTCCATCCAAGATCTCACCCCATGGCTTCAAAATGATAAGAACGGTGAGCAAAAATCCCAGAACCATATGGGCGGACCAAGTGAATGACCTACTGGTGTCCCTCTGCTGGAGAAAGTGCACGTCCAGGCCCGTCTGCGTTTCGCTAGAGAGCATTTGGATGATCCAGAAGAGGACTGGGAGAATGTGTTATGCTCAGATGAAACCAAAATAAAACTTTTTGGGAGAAACACAGGTTCTCGTGTTTGGAGGAGAAAGAATACTGAATTGCAAAGAACACCATACCCACTGTGAAGCATGGGGGTGGAAACATCATGCTTTGGGGCTGTTTATCTGCAAAGGGGCCATGATGACTGATCTGTGTAAAGCAAAGAATGAATGGGGCCATGTATCGAGAGATCTTGAGTGAAAATCTCCTTCCATCAGCAAGGGCATTGAAGATGAGACGTGGCTGGGTCTTTCAGCATGACAATGATCCCAAGCACACAGCCAGGGCAACAAAGGAGTGGCTTCGTAAGAAGCATTTTAAGTTCCTGGAGTGGCCTAGCCAGTCTCCAGATCACAACCCCATAGAAAATCTGTGAAGGGAGTTGAAAGTCCGTGTTGCCCAACGACAGCCTTAAAACATCACTGTTCTAGAGGAGATCTGCATGGAGGAATGGGCCAAAATACCAGCAACAGTGTGTGAAAAGCTTGTGAAGAGTTACAGAAAATGTTTGGCCTCCGTTATTGCCAACAAAGGGTACATAACAAAGTATTGAGATGAACTTTTGGTATTGACCAAATACTTAGTTTCCACCATGATTTGCAAATTAATTCATTAAAAATCAAACAATATGATTTTCTGTTTTTTTTTTTCCACATTCTGTCTCTCATGGTTGAGGTTTACCCATGTTAACAATTACAGGCAGGCCTCTCTAATATTTTAAGGTGGGAGAACTTGCACAATTAATGGTTGACTAAATACTTATTTTCCCCACGGGTATATAGGGACTCCCAGGAGTTTACACAGCCAAGCACAGCACAGAAAGTCCCGGAGTGTCATCTATGTTGAATCCCTGGGGGGTTCTTTGGTTTGATTTGGCAGTTTAAAACTTTGTCTACTTCAACCGCAATTCATGGTGTTCTGTCTGTCTGCCCATACACGCAGCTCCCCATACTGTGCTGTATTTTTGCCTTTCGTAACCTGAGACTCGTAACAAAAGGCAATTTCTCTCCCTTTTTAGGCGTGTCGTAACCTGAAAATATCGTTTGTAGAGACGTTCGTAAGTAGAGGTACCACAAAACAAAATTTAGATTATTTATAATATATATTATTTATATTATTAATTTAGATTTATAATCCCCCAGTGGGCAAAGAACAACCATGTTCATCATGTTAAGGTA
The DNA here is from genome assembly GCF_030265065.1 of Corythoichthys intestinalis. Lineage (NCBI taxonomy): Eukaryota > Metazoa > Chordata > Actinopteri > Syngnathiformes > Syngnathidae > Corythoichthys > Corythoichthys intestinalis. The sequence continues at coordinate 19,860,322 of NC_080416.1, forward strand.
GAAAACAGACTGTATCCCAATGCAAACTACTTTGTATTCATTACATTTCACAACAAATCGCAATGACCATGGCCTCAGATATAGAGGTGGATGTAATTTGACATATTTTCGTATTTTTAAAAGTGTTTTTCAAACATGCACCCCTCCAAAAACAAATCTGAAAAGATGAGAGGCTTTAGAAACTGCATCTTTAATAAATCTAGAAAAATAAACCATTCACATTTGAAGCTTGGGTGAAGGTCACGCGTTCAAAACTGTCATCTTTCATGCATCTTACGATGAGGAAAAGGTGATTATGTGTCTTTATTGACTCATCGGACCTAAGCGGTTTTGACTGCACATAACTGGATTAGGGAACAGATCCAGCGGATTTTATTTCAAAAGAAAACATTGAATACTAGATTTGGTTTGATTAAAAAAATTCAAACATTTTTTAAAAAAATGAACCGATTATCAATCAAATGGCATGAATGAATGCAGAGGCCAATGAATCAACACTTACCTCAAAGAGAAATGAAAGCTACTCCCCAACGAATCGTTTAATAGTATTAGTAGCAATCTGATTAGCAATCATCAGATTAGCTTGCAAAGAAAGTTTCCTGTATTTACACAACGCAAAGGAGCACTTTCACCTAGGATGGCGATTAAAGGACGACGTAAGGTGCCAAAAGGGAAAGGATAAAGATATGTCAAGGTAAGCAATGAGTTGACCAATGTGGTGTCATCACATCACATTGACGTCCTTCCTAGTTGCAAAATTGTGTCCTCAGGAGGCCTCAGAGAGCCGTCTTTATAATCTTAACATGCAGGAAGAGGAAAAAATAAACATAAGAGGGGATGGTATGGTCACTGAAGAATGACAAGAAAAGACATTCTTCGACAATCAGACATACAGGACTTTTGTAGGTAAATTATGTTAATTTATTCAGATTTTCTGTCAAATTTTAATCAAAGGACTGTCTACATCACTTTTAGATCATATTGAGCCGCTTGCAGAGTTTGACGTTGTTCATGGCATCCATTGTTTGTGCACTGATGCCTGAGGCATGACTATTAAAAGAATATGCATAGGAATGTATTTTACTTTGAAAGATCAGTTCCCAAATCATTGGGATGCCAAAATGACCACTGATTACCGAGAGTGGATATAAGAAATTAACGCAACTTTTAGGGGCTGTTTACATGGTGACTCCCCGAGAAGACGAAAAATTTCATGTTTGCATTTATATGGTTCCGTCTCCATTCGAACAATGTCGCAATTCCGCATGAAAACGATGTAGTATTCATGCCAGGCCCGAGGAGGCAGTGCAGATTTACAAGGCAACAGCGAAGGATGCACTTTGACCTCCTCAGCCCAAAAGACAACATGCCCGCCCACTCCAAGCAATGGCATTTTCTTTTGTTCAAAAAAGCACAAAAATGGAAACATTCAACCTATTTAAATTAAAAATATTACAAAAACAGTAAATTAAAGCCAACGTTCCGCCATATTTGCTGTTTAGTAGCAACGCTGCGCACGCCCAATGTGGCGTGCACGAGTGCTGACGTTATCAGCGTGGTCCCGCGCCATGGGAGCTTTGATAGGCATGCGGAGCAAGCCCCCGCAATAGAATTCTTCCACTTTGGAGGCAGGATTCCAAGGTTTGCGTCTTCGCATTCAGTTTTCGGCGACACCATACGAACATGAGGCCACTCCACAACACAGTCATTGCGTCTTCGTGTCGCAGAGCCGCCATGTAAACTGCCCCTTAAAATGCTGTGTTTTTTAACATACAAAAATAAGACTAATATAATGAATAAATAAATAAATAAGGGGCTGTTTACGTGGTGACGCTCCAAGAATAAGACAAATTTCACGTTTGCATTTACATGGTTCCGTCCTGAGGTCTCCATTCGAACGATGTCGCAATTCCGCGTGAAAACGATGTAGTATTCGTGATAGGCCCTCGGGGGCAGTGCAATTTTACAAGGCGACAATGACGCACTTCATGTACCCCTTTCCCACTGAAACTAGTGTGTCAACGCGGGTTTTTTCCAAGCCGATGCAACCCACTAGCAATTGGCATTTGGCACCTTTCCCATTGACAAAAAAAGCCGTGTCTTTTTTTTTTTTTTCACCCGTCTAACACCCCACCCCTCCTCAGCCGTGTGTAAGGTTACATGACGTCACCACGCTAAGACGTGCGTCGACAAATGCGACCGAATTCTTTCAGTTCAAGGAAGTAAACAATGCAGAGCAAAATGGAAGTCTCCTTTCCGTTTGTGTTCTCTGTTTGCATGCTTTTTACTGCCCTCAAAATGGTCGAAACGCAGCAAAGGATCAACACTCGCTTTGTTGTGAGCATCGACATAACTACGGTTGTGGGGCGTGTTAAATAGGAGGCGACTGGCACGTTGTTATGATGCTTCACGTAAGAGCCTTCATCACCACGTAGATTAGGGTGTTGACTGTTGACCCGGGGTTTTGCTTTCTCACTGCATGACAATCAGAGCCGAGGTGATTTTAACGCGGGCCGCTTGGCGGGTTGATTGACACGGGTCGAGGCGGGTCACTGCACCTTTCCCACTTTCACCAAAAGCCGATTGTTAGTGGGTTGACACGGGTTTTTTGGCCAGTGGGAAAGGGGTATATTAACAACCTCCTCAGCTCGGAAGACGACGTACCCGCCCACTCGAAGCAATGGCGTCCACACGTTTTTTTCTACGGCTTCAAAAGGCACAGAAACGCGAACGTAAAATATTATTGAATTAAAAATATAAAATCAGTGAATTAAAGCCGACGTTCCACCATGTTTGCTGTTGTGACTGTTTACTAGCAGCTACTGCGCATGCCCAAAGTGACGTGTGCTGACATCATTAGAGCGAGAGCGTTCCATTTATATGGTTGCGGAGGAATCCCTGCGATCGAATCGTTCCGCTTTGGAGGCCAGCATCAAAAGTCACCATGTAAAGGCGAGGCCATTCCGCAACTATTGTCTTGGTGTCGCAGTAGCCACGTTTACATGCTGACTTTTATTCATACCGATTCAAATCATTCCGAATGGAAATTTCACATCAACTGTTTACATGTCACTTCATCTATTCCGATCCAGCGTTTACATGTGACTGCCTTTATTCCGAAAGGACGTTTGACAACTGCCGTCTGACATGCGCAGATTAATCAAAACAAAGCGTCACGTTGCAAAACATGGAGATCGATCGTCAGATCAGCTGCTGTTTTAACTTTTCGAGTGGAAACAAAACTTCAGAATGACACGCCGTTCATTTAAAAAGTTGTGTGGGTGCGCTGTGCGTGTGCTTGGAAGCCATGTTGCAAGTGACGTTACTGACGTCACCAAGTGACGTCACCACGTCAGTACGGAGCATGTGCAGAAAGAACGCAACATGCCACCATTCCGCTTCCCTGTTTACATGATATAATTTTACTTCTAATCGGTTTGGGAAAAGGAATATTCCACCCCTGTGAATCGGAATGAAATTCCATTCGGTTTGGGCCTGTTCATTCCAAATGAGGTGTTTATATGGAACACATTTATTCGGTTTGAACAAATATTCCGACTGTAATTGGAATATTTGGCTCCATGTAAACGTGGCAACTGTCACCATGTAAACGGCTCATAAGATAAATCGACAGCTGTCAACTGCACTAAATGAGTTCTTCAGATTAACCATAAATATATGGTGGTATTAAAAGTATCTAAAACTTTTGAAATTTCTTACAGTTCTGCATAAATTCACCATAGAATGTGATCTGATCTTTGTCAAAATCCCACAGATGAAAATACAGTGTCTGCTTTAACTAAAACCACCCAAATATTCATAGGTTTTCATATTTTAATGAGGATAGCATGCAAACAATGACAGAAGGGGGAAAATAAGAACGTTAACCCTCTGCCGAAGGAGGCTTAAAGAGCAATTGAAACCATTTTTTACCAAACATTTTAAGTCATGTGTCTGACCAATCACTGATGGTTTAAAGCTGCCCGGCCAACTATAAAACACACACCTGGTAAAAAATGTCCTGATGAGAAGCATTGTTTGATGTGCATCACGGCTCGATCAAAAGAGCTGTCTAAAGACTAGCGATCAAGGACTATTGGTTTGTATAAAGCTGGGAAAAATAAAAAACTATTTCTAAAAGTCTGGATATTTATCAATCGACAGTCAGAGAAGTTGTCTACAAATGTGGAGAGTTTGTCACTGTTGCTTCTCTCCCAAGGAGTGGCCGTCCACCAAAGATGACGTCAAGAATTCAGTGCAGAATACTCAGAGAGGTAAAAAAAGAACTATAGAGTGTCTGCTGAAGACTTACACAAATCACTGTCCAATATCTCTGTGGAACTATATATATATAAAATTAAAAATAAAATAAATAAAATATGAAAACCTATAAATGTTTGGGTGGTTTTAGTTAAAGCAGACACTGTTTTTTCATCCGTGTGATTTTGACAAAAGATCAGATCACATTTGATGGTGATTTTATGCAGAAATGAAAGAAATTCCAAAAGGTTCAGATACTTTTTCATACCACTGTAGTTCAACTGGCTCACTTTGTTTCTAACATTTTAATTTTGCTTACCAACAGAAGCCTGCATATTTCGTGCCAGTACTGACTGCTTTTTTACCACTGTTGATAATTCCATTTGTTAAAAGCTTCGATTCCATTACAAGTACTATAGGTATGCTGTTCTCCATTATGAACAGTGTTGTGTTTGCGCCAAACATAATTATGGCCAAAAATGTCAATGTTGGTTTCATTGCATCATAATAAAATCTCCCAAATGCATATAGGATTAATGTTTTTCCACTTGAAAAAAAAGTTGGTATCAATGACATAAACCTGTTTTTGAAGTTTGTCTTTTTTTGCATGGTACACAAGAGCATATTATACTAGAGAAATTACAGTGAGTTATTGGACAAGTGCTCCTCGCCTCTGCCTTCATAATTAGCATAGTGTTATGTGGCTGTTGGCTAATGAAGAGAGCTCATTACATGGCTGGAGAGACACTTAAGAGGTGCGAGGGCTCTCATTGGGCTCTGGTTAACGTGATCGTTAGCCATGCTGGCAACTGTTAATTGCTACACAGGAGGCTCAGGTCCACGGTGTTAACCTGCATGTTCATGGGTGTACACCACCTCAATTTGAAAAGGCAGAAAATCTGAAAAATTAAGGATATTTCATGCTATGATCAAATATTTAAAGTTTTGGTTGTTTTTTTCCCCCTCATAAGACAAGAAAATACCGAGTTGAATGTTTTGTCAAAAGACGTCTTTGTTTCCAAAATATTAAATCTATCATTATATTGGCAAAGAATTGAGAAAAGCCCTTTTTTGGTAAAAGCATGCCAGATTGTGGTTTTGAAACTACAAATCAAAACTTGGAAAAGTGAAAGTTGTGGTTGAAAATGGGAAACAGCCGTTGCCACTGTGTACTAAATCAGTGTCAGTGTTGTCAGTTTTTCAAAAAAATAATCCTCAGTTTAAGTATTTTCTTATTCCTGTACAGTATCTTAATGCTTTCCAACTACTTTTAATGTGGTTGTGGTTATTTTAAGCATCCATAGAATAAGACTGAGTTGATTTATTGATGTACTCAAGTCAAGTGTACTTTAAACCTCCAAAAAACGTTGACTAATCTTGACACTAAAACATTCATCTTGAGTAAAAACATTTTTTTGTCCTCAGGCCTATCACACATGAACCAATATTTCAAGTAAGTACTACTGAGCGCATTCACTCACATGAACATTATGCATAAACCCGAAAGTTAATCCAATAATCCATGACAGACTGTGAGGAAACTGGTTTCACTCAACCACCTACTCACTGTCAGATTGGATGTCAGTTACCTACAGTACAATTGTAATTTGGAGTCATCATGAGCCAAATATCTCCTTCCTTGTCCTAGATGCTCTCGTCTTTTTCTAGACTAATCTGTTCTGATCTACTCTGCAGTTGGCTGGTCAAAGGAGTAATACGTTTTCTGAGTATAAAAAGGTAGCGGAGGCCTGTGGGGTTGTGGTGTGGAGCGCATCGACTGTTTGAGCATTTTCTTTTTTATCTTTGTTTGATGTTTTCATTTTCCCAAAACCCATTCTACATAATTTATCTTTTTGGCCACGATATCTCCTAATGTGGAGCATGGGGTGTTCATATCGGGGTCTAACCCAGAATGCGAGACCCACAGAGATGAGGCCCAGACAGACAACTTCAGGGTAGGTCTCTGTACTTTGACAGTGACACCAGATGGCTGTAAAGTATGTTGTAACAGAATGTTAAATATAAATTTAAAATTGTCATTGAAATAAAAGCAGTGTGCTTGTAGTGGTGCCAATGAGTAACAGTGTGTGTGTGTGTGTGTTTTTTTTTTTTTTTTTTTTTTTAGCTTTCATATGATGCCACCACATTCAGTTGTCAAAAGGTTACCAACATTGCTGTTAAACATACTTTTAAAAAATGGTTGCAAACTACTTCTCCCAAAAATTAATTGAGTAAATAACTCAGTTAACTTATTGTGAGTGTAATTAGTCGCTTAGCAAAGTAGCTGACGTGACTTTTCATGTTTTACACGTTATTACATGAAACATTATATAGCATCTTTCACATGAAATATGTTTGTATTAACTGATTGAATTGAACTCATTTTTTTCACCCCCCCCCAAAAAAAAAAAAAACTGAGGTCGCACTTTTTACATTTTTTGTTTAAACTTCACCCATATAACAGTTTAACGGTATACAAACTTTAACTTTGACGTGCTAGGGGGGGGGGTTGTTTTTTTTTTTTTTTTATATCTGTACCGAGGTACGTACCGAACAGTGACTTATATTGTCACACCCCTAATATATAAAGATCAGAGGTGGGTAGAGTATCTAAAAAAATTACTAGGGTTGTTCCGATCATGTTTTTTTGCTCCCGATCCGATCCCGATCGTTTTAGTTTGAGTATCTGCCGATCCCGATATTTCCCAATCTGATTGTTTTTTTTGCTCCCGATTCAATTCCAATCATTCCCGATAATTTTTCCCGATCATATACATTTTGGAAATGCATTAAGAAAAAAATGAATAAAACTCGGACGAATATATACATTCAACATACAGTACATAAGTACTGTATTTGTTTATTATGACAATAAATCCTCAAGATGGCATTTACATTATTAATATTCTTTCTGTGAGAGGGATCCACGGATGGAAAGACTTTTAATTCTTAAAGGATAAATGTGACTTTGTATATTGTGGCTAAATATTGCCATCTAGTGTATTAGTTGAGCTTTCAGTAAATGATACTGTAGCCATTTAACTGTTCTGCCCAAATGCATGATGGGAAGTGCTACCATGACTGTGCGTAGTGGTACCAATTGATATATCTTCTCTGCGTTGGGAAATAACATAGGGTGTTAAGAAAAAGATCAATTAGTACCTTTCTTCCCCACATTGCCTTCCACGATATTTACAATCGTAGGGAGAGGGATTGTAAGGTTTTAGACAATTAAAAAAAGGCTCCAAAGGCTGCCAAAATTCACTCTACTCACTTTACGCTGCCTTTTAGCTCTATATATATAGGTAAAACGGCGCCATTACAGATTGAACGCAACAATGCGTTAGTGGGTCATGCAGCGAATGCGTTAATTGCGTTAAATATATTAACGTGATACATTTTTTTTTAAATTACCGCCGTTAACGGGATAAATTTGATAACCCTACCTTAAGCCTAAACTAAAGACTCTGGATGAGTGTAACATATTATGTCTGTAACATTAAATACTTTTAGAAAACGATTTAATTAAAAAATATATATATATATAAAAAATGGCATGTCCGATATTTTTTTGCCGATTCCGATACTTTGAAAATGACGTGATCAGACCCGATCGATCGGCATCCCGATCGGCATCCCGATCGATCGGGACATCTCTAAAAATTACTCAAGTAAAAGTAGAATTACTTCAAAATAATATTACTCAAGTAAAAGTAGTCGTCCAAAAATGTACTCAAGTACAAGTAAAAAAGTATTGTGAAACTCAGGGGCAGTTTACATGGCGACGCTGCGACACAAAGACGCAATGACTGTGTTGCGGAGTGGCCTCGCGTGCATATGGTGTCAGCAATGACGAAAAATTCTGAATCCTGCCTCCAAAGTGGAAGAATTCGATTGCGGGAGATTGAGGGGGGCTTTCTCCGCATGCATATTAAAGGCTCCCGCAGCGCGAGACCGTGCAGATAACGTCAGCACTCATACACGTCACTTTGGGCGTGCGCAGCGGTGGTACTAAACATTAAAAACAGCAAATATGGTGGAATGTCGGCCTTAATTTGCAGTTTTTATTTTTAAAAAGAATATGTTGAATGTTTCCATTTTTGTGACTTTTTGAACATAAAAATGCCATTGCTTCGAGTGGGCGGGCATATTTTTTTCCGGGTTGAGGAGCTTGGTCGGGTCAAAGTGCATCATTCGCTGTCACCTTGTAAATCTGCACTGCCTCCTAGGGTTTGGCATGAATACTATTTCGTGTTCATGCAGAATTGCGACACTGTTCGAATGGAGACGGGCCCATATAAATGCAAATTTGAAATTTTTCGTATTCTCAGAGAGTCACCATGTAAACGGCCCCTCAAGTAATGAGTAACATTGTGAGTAACTGCTTTATATTTTTATTGGATTTTTTTTTTTTCTTATACGTTTTTTTTTTTTTTTTTTCTGAGCACAAAGTTATCTTTATGGACACATTACATACAGTGCCTTGCAAAAGTATTCGGCCCCCTTGAATCTTGCAACCTTTCGCCACATTTCAGGCTTCAAACATAAAGATATGAAATTATATTTTTTTTGTCAAGAATCAACAAGTGGGACACAATCGTGAAGTGGAACAACATTTATTGGATAATTTAAACTTTTTTAACAAATAAAAAACTGAAAAGTGGGGCGTGCAATATTATTCGAGCCCTTTACTTTCAGTGCAGCAAACTCACTCCAGAAGTTCAGTGAGGATCTCTGAATGATCCAATGTTGTCCTAAATGACCGATGATGATAAATAGAATCCACCTGTGTGTAATCAAGTCTCCGTATAAATGCACCTGCTCTGTGATAGTCTCAGGGTTCTGTTTAAAGTGCAGAGAGCATTATGAAAACCAAGGAACACACCAGGCAGGTCCGAGATACTGTTGTGGAGAAGTTTAAAGCCGGATTTGGATACAAAAAGATTTCCCAAGCTTTAAACATCTCAAGGAGCACTGTGCAAGCCATCATATTGAAATGGAAGGAGCATCAGACCACTGCAAATCTACCAAGACCCGGCCGTCCTTCCAAACTTTCTTCTCAAACAAGGAGAAAACTGATCAGAGATGCAGCCAAGAGGCCCATGATCACTCTGGGTGAACTGCAGAGATCTACAGCTGAGGTGGGAGAGTCTGTCCATAGGACAACAATCAGTCGTACACTGCACAAATCTGGCCTTTATGGAAGAGTGGCAAGAAGAAAGCCATTTCTCAAAGATATCCATAAAAAGTCTCATTTAAAGTTTGCCACAAGCCACCTGGGAGACACACCAAACATGTGGAAGAAGGTGCTTTGGTCAGATGAAACCAAAATTGAACTTTTTGGCCACAATGCAAAACGGCGTAAAAGCAACACAGCTCATCACCCTGAACACACTATCCCCACTGTCAAACATGGTGGTGGCAGCATCATGGTTTGGGCCTGCTTTTCTTCAGCAGGGACAGGGAAGATGGTTAAAATTGACGGGAAGATGGATGCAGCCAAATACAGGAACATTCTGGAAGAAAACCTGTTTGCATCTGCACAAGACCTGAGACTGGGACGGAGATTTATCTTCCAACAGGACAATGATCCAAAACATAAAGCCAAATCTACAATGGAATGGTTCAAAAATAAACGCATCCAGGTGTTAGAATGGCCAAGTCAAAGTCCAGACCTGAATCCAATCGAGAATCTGTGGAAAGAGCTGAAGACTGCTGTTCACAAACACTCTCCATCCAACCTCACTGAGCTCGAGTTGTTTTGCAAGGAAGAATGGGCAAGAATGTCAGTCTCTCGATGTGCAAAACTGATAGAAACATACCCCAAGCGACTTGCAGCTGTAATTGGAGCAAAAGGTGGCGCTACAAAGTATTAACGCAAGGGGGCCGAATAATATTGCACGCCCCACTTTCCAGTTTTTTATTTGTTAAAAAAGTTTAAATTATCCAATAAATTTTGTTCCACTTCACGATTGTGTCCCACTTGTTGTTGATTCTTGACAAAAAATTAAAATTTTATATCTTTATGTTTGAAGCCTGAAATGTGGCGAAAGGTTGCAAGGTTCAAGAAGGCCGAATACTTTTGCAAGGCACTGTATAACCCATATGTGGGGTGGCGTGGCTCAGTGGTGGAGTAGTTGTCCCCCAACACAGAGGTCAATCCTCCGTCCTGATGAACTTGCCTAAGTGTCCTTGAGCAAGATACAGAATCCCACGTTGCTCCTGGTGCTGCATCACCAATAGGTGGATGGCGAGATAGTGTAAAGCGCTTTGAGCGCCTTGAAAGGTGGAAAAGCGCTATATAAGTATAACACCATACATATATTTACATTAAGCCCAAGAAAAAAACAAACCAAAAAAAATTTAAATCCTTGAATTCTGACAAGAGAAAAATAAATAAATAAATGAAGCATTATTCGTCCAAACAGCAGGACTGACCTCTGGTGAAGAAAATAATTCTGAGTTTAAATAGTGAAGAGTTCTTTCATAATTACTTTTTTGAAATTAAAAGGATCATATCCCTGGTTTTCAGGGGTCAATCGGTGACAAAATCTAGGAGCGAAGTTAAAATCCACGCTTTCGAGTCATGTTGAGTGCAGTGCTTCATATCAAATACTTCATTTTATACGGTGATTTAAAGACGCCACATGATTGGACAGGCTGGTGTGAAGATAGAACGGCAAGCTTGCGTCTGATTGGTATAACGGAGGCATGTGACTATAGTTGCGACGTCTCATTGGTGAAATCGGCAGCACTACCCCGGTAATACACCAGGCACGTCTCAACTCTTGGCATCGCTGGCCAAAAAAATATAAATCTAATATGTACAATAAAGAGCAAAAATGTAACGACTCTTGTGTAGCCCAAGGTAGCGGAGAAAGAATAGCGTTTTTTTTCTTCAAATAAAAACGTATACTGTAGCTTAGTAAAACTACTCTTAGAAGTAAATTTTTCTCAAAAAGTTACTCAAGTTAATGTAAGGGAGTTACTACCCACCTCTGATAAAAATATATTTTTCAATATGGTGGTGAGGCTCTGAATCTCCTGTCTCTCCTGTCTCTGCTCTAGTTGTTTTGATTAAAAAACATCACACAAGGTTCATGGATACGTCATTCAAGAAAAGTTTAGGGCAAGTGACTTTTGGTAGTAAAAAAATATATATACAGTATATTATTATATCTTACCGTCTACAAGAACAATGCCAACTTGGTGATGATACCACACAATCAGCAGTTACACAGTACATTATTTTCAATTAATTGTACCCACCTGGAGGCCACGAACTGTATGTAAAAAAAAAAAAAGTTACCCGAGAGTTTAAGATGACGCTCGCCACACTAAATGCTAATGCTAACAAAAACGCGAATGCTTTGCTATGCTAATGCTCCGAGCAATCATCATCATCATCGCGTTTGCAATAGCGTCATCAACCCGCCCAGGCTGTGCTCTCTCCTAGGCAGCTGTGACAAAAATCAGCAAACTCGCGCTTCATTCAACCAAATTGTTGCAACACGCTCCTTCACATCCTCAGTAAAGGTGTTGCAGAGATGATAAAAAGTAATTAATTACACTGCTGGCCAAAAGTATTGGCACCCCTGCAATTTTGTCCGATAATGCTCAATTTCTCTCAGAAAATAATTGCAATTACAAATGCTTTGATAGTAATATCTTCATTTATTTTGCTTGCAATAAAAAAAAAAAAAACACAAAAAAGAATTAAAAAAAAAAATCAAATCATTATCATTTTACACAAAAATGGGCCAGACAAAAGTATTGGCACCCACCAGCCTAATACCGTATTGGCCCGAATATAAGACGACCCCCTCTTTTTCAAGACTCAAGTTTGAAAAAGGACTTTTTGAACACCAAATTCTTATACAGAAAATAATTACAGTACATCCGAAACAAATGATTATAACAGTACATTTGAGAGAAACCGCATGCTATTTTGCCTCATTCAAGTCTCAATATCTGAACATTTAAATATGTAAACTAAAGTGCAATCACATTCGTAAATGAATGGCTTCTGGTTTTTGAAATGTAAATAAACCAATCTATTGTGATAAAACTACAAAATTACAATAACTGCATTAACCATCAAAGTGAAGTCTAACTGTAACTGTAGTCTTGAAACAAATCTGAGTAAAGAAAAACATTGCAATAAAATAATGCAAACTGGTTAAACTTGAGAGTAGCTGAGATCTTTCATGACAAAACATCGCTTCAATGATATCTGGCGCCATCTAGCGTCGTAAATGGGTATAAAGTCTAGACTGCGAATATAAGACGACCCCCACTTTTTCATTCTTATTTCAATGCAAACAACACAGTCTTATATTCGAGCCAATACGGTACTTCTTTGGCCAACTGCTCAAGGTCTCAGATTTGAAGGGTGCCTCCTCCAAACTGCCATTTTCATTGCTGGCCCCTTAGAAGTCTCCAGTGCTTTCTCCCAAACCATTTTCTAGTACTTTTTGAAGTGTGTTTTGGGTCACTGTCTTCCTGGAAGACCCATGACCTCTGAGGGAAAACCAGCTTTCTCACACTGGGCCCTACGTTATGCCGCAACATTTGTTGGTAGTCTTCAGACTTCATTATGCCATGCACACGGACAACCAGTCTAGTGCCAGAGGAAGGAGGCAACCCCAAAATGTTTATGTCTTTTGGTCAGAAGTGGGGTCTTCCTGGGTATCCTACCATAGAGCCCCTTTTCATTCAGATGCCAAGGGATAGTATGGGTACACACTGTTGTACCCTCAGACTGCAGGACAGCTTAAACTTGTTTGGATGTTAGTCGAGGTTTTTCTATCCACCATCGTCACAATCTTACCTTGTAAATCTCTCGTCAATTTTTCTTTTCCGTCCACATCTGGGGAGGTTAGCCACAGTGCCATGGGCTTTACACTTATTGATGACACTGCACATGGTTGGCAAAGGAACATTCAGGTCTTTGGAGATGGACTTATACTTTTTTTTTTTTTCCCCCATTCTCTTTTGTGTTTTTTCATTGCAAGCAAAATAAATGAAGATATTACAAGTAAAGCATTCGTAATTGCAATCATTTTCTGGGAGAAATTGAGCATTATCTGACAGAATTGCAGGGGTGCCAATACTTTTGGCCAGCAGTGTAGATTAATCACTACTGAAAAAAATAACTGTTAGAAACGCCTTTATACTCTAACGCTGTCATTAACAACACAAGTTACCAATGACTAGAAGAAAATTGTGACACTTTGAACCTAATAAAATACAGTAGTCTCTGCTCACCTATTGATTAAAAGTACTTCTGAAAATGTCTCCAAATGAATAGATAATACACTTTCAATGTTGAATTTTTCCTTTTCTAAGAGGAAATGGCCAACTTCCAACTAATGGCAGAGATAAAGCTTTTGTTTCCGAAATGGTCAAAAAGTCATCACAATTGCTCTTTTATTCCACAGCGAGTCTGTTATCGAGCAAGAAAAGAAAGTCTAAGGGGGATTTGTTCTTTGTAAAAAAGGTGCCAATTATAAAGATTACATTGCAAACGTCCTCAACTATGTATGATTTCATTCCCTCGTCTTCATAGCTGTTTCAGTATGCAGCAGGCTTTTGACAGTCGAACATTTTGAAATGAGTTACATTATTGAAACAGGTCATTAGGACACTGTTTTTTATGATATATGTCGCATAGGAGTACTTAAAATACACATGTACAGATGTAAATAGAACTTGGAGACACAAGAAGAATGCATGTATAATAGACAACATGCATAATGGAGAAGCTATACAAAAGACGAATTGCTCATGCTGGAATACATACATAATGTAATACAAATCCATATGCAGGGTGTTGTGAATGTGCTGAGTGTGCAGAATCACCTTGACCGAACATCTCTGACTCATAATGTCTTCAAACACCAGTGCAAGTCGCGCACAGTCATAAATACAATGCGATGAGACACAAACATATAAAACGGAGTTTATGCATTGCTGTGATAAGAAAAGGCCGCACAGTTTCAACAGCTACTTAATCCCTATTGAGTATGCAGTGAAGGAACACAGATATTAATAATAAAAAAAAGGAGCAAAGTATACTGATGGTTCTAGCTGAAGCTTTATCTCACTGGTTTTGTTTTGGACACAAACACTTTATCAGCACTAAACATTCTAAAGCAGACAGAGGGGGAAAAACAGTCTTGCCCGTCCTCATGGGAGCATCTCTAAGTGGATACAGACTTTGCCATTGCAGTGGAAACTATTGCCAAAGCATACCCACTTTCTTCTTCGTCTTTCATATTCTTAATTCAGGGTCATTGACCCTTTTTGCCTGTTTTTCACCTGACTTTCAACTTCCACTTCTCCCCACCACCTGGTCTCACTTCTACAATCTCTCCTTGTGTCACCCCATGCTCTGGGATTCTTACCTCGAGTCAACTTGGCTGTTTGAGGGAGGGAGGTGGCCAAGAGAGAAGGGAGGGAAGTATTGTGGGAAAGACAACAAGGAAGGAAAAATGGAGGGATGGCTGCAGTGGGATGTAAAATGGGTGTTGATGATGAGGAAAAGAGTGGAAGGGGTGGCATGGTGGGAGGGGTGGAGTGTTGCGGAGCGGAAGAAAGGAGGGAGGGAGTAAAGGGAAATGGGGACAGCTGAGTTTACATCAGTCCATGGCAAATGGAAATAAAACAAGACGCATGCATGCTGACTTGGTGTGGCTGAACAAGATGGATTTGATGGTACACAGGGGGAGGCAGAATACAGGCACACTTGCTATTTTTATTGGATTGCCTTTTGAGGCTCTCCAGATACCGTCCATTTAAAAAACAAACGTATAAACTAAGAAAAAGGGAGAAACAATTGGATAAAAGAGGAAGAACTGACAATGTCCTCTGACAGTCTAGCAGTTTAAAGCACATTTCCGCCTTGCATGGTTATGCGGGGATTCATCTGAGGTGACTTAGTTGGCTGGAGTTGAACCGAGGACACATTCTATAGCCACATGACTCCTGAGGCACTCAGGCAGCAGAAGCAGGCTGTTCTATAAGCGGCATGTTGGTATGACTCACTGCAGTATGGATGAGGGTCGATGCACGCTTAAAGGATTCACCTCATATGCTCTTGCAGCATTGACATGTGACTGAGGAAAACATTGTTTTGAAGCTGTTCATTGAGTTTGCAGCATGATGTAAGCCTGACCTCACAAAAAGATAGGACATAGAAAAAGGGCTTGTTTGTTGCTTTCTGATCAATAGCTCAAGCAATCATATACACATATAGAAAAAGACACAGAGCACACATCAATTAGCCAATCAGTGGGCTATAATGGGCAACCCTTTTTCCCACAATCTATTCTACCATTGACTATTTGAAAATTTTGAAAAATAAAATGTGGCAAACCAATGTATGTACTTGTAAAATATTGAGGTTCGTGCCTGACCAATCGTGTGCTGTCGATTGATCAAATTGCTCAAAATGTGTTAGTTTTTAGGGCCCGAGCACTAAGCGTGCGAAGGCCCTATTGTTTTGCAAAGGATTTTTTTTTTTTTTTTTTTTTTTTTCAGGGCAAATGAAAACGGCCAATTTGGAGGCCTGAACATGCACGAAAAGTAACAAAAATTTGCACATACGTCCGGAAAATTGTAAATTTCGATAATTTTGCAACGTTGCAAAAAAATATAACAAAATGGCTCAGTGGCGCCCCCTTGAAATTTTAAAATTGGCCTTTAACATTAGGGTCTGTCAGCGTAGAGCAATGAAATTTGGGGGGTCTATACCTTGTCCAAAACCGCTCCAAAAAAGCATTTACACCCATATTCCAAACCCAACAGGAAATCGGTTATTTTGGATCAAATATGAAATTTTTATCGATTTACAGGGTGCACATTTGAGACCTTTTCGCCGAGGGGGTTAGTTGGATCATCTTCAAAATTGGTGAGACTGTTCAGGAGACATATGAAATCTTAAGTTTTGAAAATGGTGCGTTTTCATTCACGGGTCTGACCTGGGCGTGGTGCCAAAGTCGGCCATTTTTTCGGCAAAATGACAAATTCAGTAAATGACTAATAGTTCCTTGACACAACGTTCAATCCTTTTCATATTTGGCATGTATGTGTGGTATCCCACCCTTAACACGAGTGCATTGAAATATTACCCATTAGGTCTAGCGCCCCCTAGTGAGAACAGGAAATGCCTTTTTTTACGAGACAGGTTCCTCCTCCAAGGGAAAAAAATCTGTTGACCTCAAACCTGCATCAGGGGAGCCTTAAGACCTGTGTTCAGGTGCCTGATGAAAAATATTGAGGTTTCGTTGAGGCGGAGGGGTCCAAACAGGAAAGTGAAAATGAACGTCAACAATTTGTCACGCAAAAAATTTTGAACAGTCATAACTCGGCAGATATACAACATATCTGCGCCAAACTTCCCGTGTTTGTTGAGAGTCATACCCTGAAGGTTCTTGTAGGGGTCATTTGCATCAACTCTACAGTGCCAACTAGTGGCGACAGAAAGAAGCTTTAAAAAAGGCCTTTCCTATTGGGTTTTTTCAACATAGAGCAAGGAAATTTGGGGAGTAGATACCTTATGCAAAACTGCTCCAAAAAGTCTCTTGCACCCGTATTCCAAATCCAACAGGAAATCAGATATTTTGGATAGAATGTGAAATTTTCATGGGTTCACAGTAGGAGTTTACATTTGGAGGCTTGAATATGCACAAAAACTCGTAAAAATTTGCACATACATGCGGCTTTGGATAACGTTCGATAATCTTGCAATGTTACGAAAAAATGTAACAAAATGCCTCAGTGGCGCCCCCTTGAATTTTTCAAAAAGGCGTTTCCTATTAGGTTTTTTTAACATAGAGTGATGAAATTTGGGGAGTCGATACCTTGTGCAAAACTGCTCCAAAAAGTCTCTTGCACACACATTCCAAATCCTACAGGAAATCGGGTATTTTGGATTGAATTCGAAATTTTTATCGATTTTCAGTGTGCACATTTGAGACCTTGGCACGGAGGGAATTAGTTTGATCATCCTCAAAATTGGCGAGACTGTTCATGAGACATATGGAATCTTAATTTATCAAAATGGTGTGTTTTCATTCACGGGCCTGACCTAGGGGAGGTGCCAAAGTCGTCCATTTTTTCGGCTAAACGCCAAATTCGGATAATGACTGATAACTCCCTCATACAACGTTCAATCTCTTTTAAATCTGGCATGTGTGTGAGGTATCCGAGTCCGAGTACCGAGTTTGCATGGTGTCCGAGTTGCGCCAAACTGCGAGGGCCCGTTCAGTCCTGCTTGCAGGCCTAGTTTTGTTTTGTTTTTTCAATAAATATATTGAAAGTCATCGGTGAATGTCCCTATTTTAATGTTTTCTAACTAACTAACTGTCTTCGGTTCGTAAATGTTAGAGTTGTTTTGGTACAGTAGGTAGTAGATTCAGAGTCAGAGATTTATATGTCACTAGCTCTCACAAGATGACAACAGATGCAACGAAATTCCATTCAATGAGTGAGCATCGGGCCACTACAGACTTTGTTCCGCGCCGCCACTTCTCGCTTTTCTTCAGAAATTACAGAGCAAGTTAGAAGTAGACACACATACCGTATATCATACATCATAGCATAGGTATGACACGACGCACAGGTCACGTGCATGGATTTTTTTGTATGAAAAAAAAAGGAGAACTACCAGTCATGGCTGGAGGAAGGGGAATCAGTGATAGTGAGAAAAAGGCGGTGGCGGACAGAAGGGTGGGGTAAAGTTTGGCAGTAGACATTGCTTTTTATCTTTATTTTTTTAAAAAAAACAATCCCTTTGGAAAACACCTCCAAATATGCATAACTCCTAACATATTTCCCTACAGACCTTACACACTACCAATAGCAATCAGGGATGACTGGGCTTGATGTGAAACTACTCTCACAATTAATACAAGTACAACGTAGTTTTTCCCAAGTATCCTCTGGTAAACTACAATGACACCTTGCTTAAAACAGAAGACATGACCTCCTTTTGAGAAGTTATGAGGACTGTGTATTGAAAAATAATCTACAAGACCAACAACATATATAAAAATAAGATCAACATTTGATGAAAACGGAAATAGAGGTCTGTACTCGGCATTATCACCACATTCACATGCGGCAATGAACACTCCTGAATAGACCACTTACTCATTTACATGAGACATCCCACACATATAAATGTTGAACCACTGAAATACAGTAGGCCTTTACAAATATAGAACAAAGCATGTCTAAATGCAGTTTGGTCTTGCAGGTTAAATACAGGACATGTTCAAATCAAGTCAATTTTACATGATAAAAGGGGGGAAAAACAGATCAGTGGCTATTTACACTTGTTTTTCTTTTTCTAAGAAAAGCTTTTAAAATAGTTTTCCAATTTATACACCATATTTTCAAGGATTTTAGCTTTATTCTATCATTACAATTAGCCCTTCACACACATTTTAAGTGTGTGGTATGGGTGTGGTCGCTGCCATCTCATAGCTAATTCAAATTCACACAATCAGCAATGAGCCCCCATGCACCACTTTTGCCCACCCTCCAGTTTGTCTAGGAGAGAAAAGAGGGGTATGTTTCCACGACAACTGGTCTCCATGACAACAGCCACCCCATCCTCGTCCCATCTTCTGCCTCCCTTCGTAATCCCCTCCAACAAACGGTCTCCACAACCCAACTCCGCTCATTGACACCCCACCACACCCTGTCATATCGCTCATTGGCCAAAACAGGCAAACCCCTAAAAAGCATTGGGAGTAGCTGTAAGCTGAGATGGAGAGCTGGGTGAGGGCAATGAGTTTGATGAAAAGATGGATGGAGTCTGTAATCCTTTGCACACCCCGCTAACCGTGACCCCGATTTCTAATCCTTTGAGCAGGCTGGAAAGGTGGGCCTTTTTGCCAGAAACACACATAAATACACAGTATGAGATGGCAGTGTGACTTTAGCTGAAGGGCATACATCTGGTGGAATGGTTAGCCAGTGGACAAACGTTGGCAAATGGAAGATGAATCAGGTCGCTCAACGTCCCCTAATGACATCCAAGGGAATATCCATCTTTCATGGCAGCGTCATTCAACCTGGGGTTTGGCAGGATGTATTTGCACGCGTATGTGTCTCGAGGCGTTTACCGCCACTAATCGCTAGGCTCAGGTGCGACACCCTATTCCATGCACTCACAGGGAACCATGGGATTTTCCCCTCCTATGCCAGATGATGAGAGCTGATAGAGGGGAAAGTAGGCCAAACAAACAGCCGTGGCTGCTGAGCGCAGTTACGTCATTGAAGATTAAAACCTAACAACAATAACAAAGGCACGTGAGGGCCTAACATGAGGGCATGATGGAATATCCTGTTTTTGTTGTACAGGACTTGGAAATGACGAACTAAGTAAACTTAAAGCAAATGACCTTAAAGTTCAATGTTTGACTGAGATGTTGAAAAGGAACTTTTATTTGGTTTCTTTTAAGTGTAATATTCTGTCACCTCTACTGCAGTTTCCAAAAACAGTGCAGTTTCCTAGAACCGACAGATTGCGTGAGAAACAGATGGGGAATGGTGGAAAAAATAACAGAAGAGAAGAAATACTAACCTTTGCGGATAGTGTGTATGTGTGTCTGCGATTGGTTAATTTTAGCACTGTGAGTGATACTAATTGCATGTTAGGAGGCCAAATAACTGTGTATATGCCTGATTAAGTTCTAGCATGGTTGCACTCCCTATTTGAACCATTTTGGCAACATGTCCTCATCAGTTGAAATGTTTCTTTGTATAAATTTTCCACCTGATGACTGCAGTCAATTGTCCCATTCGTGTCGAACGAGGAATTATATCAATTTCATAGTAGGAGAGAAAAAAATCCCAAAACAGCTGTTGAATGGCAGTAACGAAACATTTGTTCCATTTATTGGTAAGAATATAAACATGAGATTGTAAAAAAATACAACTTCTATGATTATCATAAACATTGCAAGCCTATGAGCAAGCACAGAATTTTAAACTCCAAAACCAACATTGTAATGTATAAAGTATATGAGGCCAGACACGACACACGCTATTATGCACAAAATGCATGCTAACAGGCAGTTATACTCAGACTGAGCTGGCATATACAGGAGCTTGTTAGTCAACTGCTTGCTGTATGCACACTTGTAAAACTGATCAGCAGGAGCCATGGCCCTCTTATGTCTGTCCAATCTCCCAGGAGAGTAAAACTATATTTTAAAATGTATGTCAATACACTCATTATAGAAACAATACTGTGTAAACACAAGGGAAGAAAAACAACATGCACAGTACGTGTGGTTCCCACCTCCAGTGGGGCAAATAAGTATTTAGTCAAACACTAATTGTGCAAGTCTCTCACTTGAAAATATTAGAGAGGCCTGTAATTGTCAACATGGGTAAACCTCAACCATGAGACAGAAAGTGGAAAAAAAAAAAAAAAAAAACAGAAAATCACATTGTTTGATTTTTAAACAATGTATTTGCAAATCATGGTGGAAAATAAGTATTTGGTCAATACCAAAAGTTAATCTCAATACTTTGTTGTGTACCCTTTGTTAGCAATAACGGAGGCCAACCGTTTTCTGTAACTCTTCACAAGCTTTTCACACACTGTTGCTGGTATTTTGGCCCATTCCTCCATGCAGATCTCCTCTAGAGCAGTGATGTTTTGGGGCTGTCATTGGGCAACACGGACTTTCAACTCCCTCCATAGATTTTCTATGGGGTTGAGATCTGGCACTCCAGGAACTTAAAATGCTTCTTACAAAAGCCACTCCTTTGTTGCCCTGGCTGTGTGTTTGGGATCATTGTCATGCTGAAAGACCCAGCCACATCTCATCTTCAATGCCCTTGCTGATGGAAGGAGATTTTCACTCAAAATCTCTCGATACATGGCCCCATTCATTCTTTCCTTTACACAGATCAGTCATCCTGGTCCCTTTGCATAATAACAGCCCCAAAGCATGATGTTTCCACCCCCATGCTTCACAGTGGGTATGGTGCTCTTCGGATGCAATTCAGTATTCTTTCTAGAGATGTCCCGATCTGATATTTGGATCGGCTCGGACGCCGATATGGGCAAAAAAATGCGCATCGGTATCGGATCGGAACACGGAAAAATTCCGATCCAGACTTCCGATCCAGTTTTTTTTTTTTTTTTTTTTTTTTTTTTTTTTTAAAGTCCGGTCCGGATTTTCCAGCGCGTAATCCATTCCAGTTTTTGCTTCGGTTTCCCTAAAATTCGGTCCGCATTTTACGGCACACCTTCAGCACACTACATTTACATTACCGTCTCCCAATTTACCGAGAGACTATCGGTAAAAATGTCAGCTGTGTGGGATCATTTCACCTTAAAGGATGACAAAGACGAAGAGGCAGAGTGCAACATATGCCACAATAAAGTCAAGCGTAGTGGTAAAGCTGTAAGAAGTTTTAATACAACCAACCTAATCAAGCATTTAGCGAAATACCACATCAAACAATATGAGGAGTACGTTAAGAAAACCGAAGACAAAAAGAAAGGTCCTACGCAACTAACACTGGCAGAAACTTTTGCTATGCGTGACAAACTGGCACTCGACAGTCCCAAAGCCCAGGGAATAACAAGAATCATTGCCGAACAATTCAATCTGGATGACGAGACATTATCTCTCGTGAGTAAAGACTCACCATCCAAAACTTAGAACCATGGTACAACATGCCCAGCCGTCATTACATCCTTGAGCAATTTGGCTGTGGAAGATTCGAGAACGATTCACAAACATCCAAATTCCAATTATTGAAATATGTCAAGTAAAGCGGAACTAATACACAGCGCGGTCTTCGGGACGCAATGAGAAACTGACCGCATTGTGTCCTGAAAGTAAACATAATGCTTGTCATAGACCCGGGGAATGCCAATGATCAACTCACGGCTTTAGCTCAACTCATGCCGCTGGATAAAAAAAACACAAGAATACCTGACTGCTGCTGACAGCCGCTACAATCTACGTCAACGTCGTTTTACTGGAGATAATAGATATCATATGTATATAAAACTAGATACAAAACGACAGACTCGACTGCGTTAGCAACACTGAAGTATTGAAAACCAGATGCGTTAGTGAACAGCCGCCATCTTAAAGCAGAAGAGCCCTAGTAGGCTGTTGTGAACCTTCCAAGAGAATTAACTTTTTATCTAAAATCCTCCTAAATCTGCAAAATCTCGACTTGAATCTATCTTCAAAACAGTTTTAAAACTTCCACATGTCGAAAGTAGACAGAAGGGAAATTATGGAATAACGGGAGCAATTTTAACAACTTTAACAGTTGATTCGCAAAACTGAATGTAGTTTAAAGCTGCTGATACAGAATGGGGACTTGAGTATTTTATTTACTGTTTTAAAATATTAACTCGATACTGAAATAGTCGTTTATTTAAACCTGAGAGGCTTTTTATACAATTTTTGTAACTAATCACGAAACATTAAAGCAGAAATGTGAAGTAATTTCTTCACATGCGAAATAGGGTCACAAGTAATTAAACATTGTCCAACAAATAAAGCATGAAAAAATAATTTATATGTTGTATATTTGACAAAATAATCGCGTTTCTGAAGTTCGAGCCTGAAAGGGGACGAACCCAGAAGTCATACGTCACACCGGGAACAGCGATGGCAGCTCCATACATACAGCCGCCATACAAAGCCCTTCAAACAATGATTCAAACAGCGATATAAGCGATAGATCAAGCGCAAGGGAGGAGATCCAAGTTTTTGAAGAGTTGGAGGAAGAAGAGGGGATTGGAATTTTATGTTATTAGCCAGATGCTAATCAGGATGCAAACAATGTGCCTAGACTTCCTGACATGGAATGGACACAGGACCCATCGAGATTACAACATTGGTAAGATATAGGCTGTTATTATATTCATGATTTGAAGATGCAGGCATTTGCACATAATTTTATGTTTTTTTCTATCTGATGACATTGTTAAAAAAAAAAATCAGACTTCATGTTCATTTTGGCAGATCCGGCAGCTCTCGTGCATATACAATAATATAAAAACGTTGGGGGGAAAGAAGGAGATGAGTCGTTGTTATATCTTGACCGAGTGACCCACACGACACCTTTATTGGCTTTTACAACTTTACTCAACGTCTTGCCAAGTGACTCTGAACAACAACTTTTCTCTCTTTTAGTGGAGGAGTAAGGCACAAACAATAACACATCTAAATGACATCCGTACACTCTACTGGTGAACTCCGTATTACAACTAAATAATATCCACTATATCACAGTCGCCGATGGCTTTCTCCACTTTATTGTGGCAACAATCAGAAAACAAAGTGGCGTCTAATGGCGTGAGGAAATGTAGTTTTTTCACACAAGCGAACAGATTACAAAGCACCACTTCAGCGTTGTCCCGAGACTACATTTCCCATGATTCACTGAGTGGCCTGCGCGCTCGCTGATTCGCTGCCAGACATTAAAAGCAACACTTGTCACCTGTCAGCGGCTCTCGCGAAGCGGCGAAACACAAACTAGAAGGCTATCAAGCGATCACCGTGAAAGAAACGGTGAACCATACAAATGCAATGCAATGCTTGAAGCATGAAGGTGGAAATACATAATACAAATACAAATAAATGTGCAAAAACTCACCGGCGGTGTGTGTCTCTTACTGCAACGTGACCGTGAATTACCGCGACGCCGACCCGCTTATGTGCACATCCACACCTTTTTCCCGATTGACAGTGAATTAACCCTTTTGGACAAGATCGTAGATGACGCAAAATTTAAACACGCTTAACCTAGCGAACGCAACAACGACTATGATCGGGGATAGCCTCGGCTAACGTCGCTAGCTTATACTGTTCATTCCACAACAGTTGGCAGCTCTGCTTTGACAAAGTCATCAGTCATCTATCCAAAAATCACACTTACTTTTTGGCAAATCCTTGATCATAAGCAGACCGGTTAAGGAAGCAGGCATCTTCGAAGTGGTTGCAGCAGAGAACACTACTCGATGATGGCATGAAATTCATTCGCTTCGTGCGAACGAAAGATGTCCATTTACGTGCCCTGCTATCCTTCGGCCACTCATACAACTTTTCGTTTGAGTGACAACAAAACATCGCCACACGCCGCTGTGGCATCTTACCGAGAAGCAATGCAACAAACAATACTTTTCTATGGCGGACTTCCCTCGCACTTCCCGGTGTGACGTAATTTCCGAAGATTTCCGAAGATTGCCGAAGAAAAGCATTTTCGTTGTCAAGGGCGTTGCTATGGGTTAAAACAAAGAATCTGGAAGGGTTGCGTTAAAAAAAATAATGAAAATATGCTTATAATTGTTTAGCCATTGATATTATCCAAAAACATGGTTGGCCAACCTTAGTTCACATTTCCCCTTTAAAAGCATCTCATAGCTCGGGGGATTTGTGGGATTTTCCACTGAGGTTGTTGGTGTGTTTTGCTTTTTAAAGACAGTTAACAATATTATTTGCACGTTTCGCTGACTATGCCATTTCTGTTTGTTATTAATAATGTTTTGTGTTTGTCACTGAATAAACAGGTCAGTTTCTTGTTACCAACCGTTGTGTGTTATTCAAACTCACCTAATTCAGCTGGCTAGTTGTTATCAAGAGTACTAAAACCTTTTTCAACATGAGTCTGACAACTAAGTGAGGAGGCTAAATAACTTTAAACTTTAACACATGCTCAGACAGGTCGGTATCGGTATCGGCTAGTATCGGATCGGAAGGGCAAAACAATATCGGTATCGGATTGGAAGGGCAAAACAATATCGGTATCGGATCGGAAGTGCAAAAACCAGGATCGGGACATCCCTAATTCTTTTTTCTCCAAACACGAGAACCTGTGTTTCTACCAAAAAGTTCTATTTTGTTTCATCTGACTAGAACGCATTCTCCCAGTCCTCTTCTGGCTTCAGCAGGGGGACACGTCTGGCAGTGCAGGATTTGAGTCACTGGCGGCACATTGTTTTACTGATAGTAGCCTTTGTTACTGTGGTCCCAGCTCTCTGTAGGTCATTCACTAGGTGTCCCCGTATGGTTCTGAGATTTTTGCTCACCGTTCTTGTTATCATTTTGACGCCACCGGGTGAGATCTTAAAAAGTGAAATAAATAAATGTTGAAATAAATAAATGAATGAGGAAATAAATAAAAAAATGAAATAAATAAAAATTGAAATGAATAAATAAAAGTTGAAATAAATGAATAAAAATTGAAATAAATAAAAATCGAAATACATTTTGAAATAAATAAATATATATTGAAATAAATAAATAAAAGTTGAAATAAATATAAATCGAAATAAATAAAAATTGAAATAAATATAAATTGAAATAAATATTGAAATAAATAAATATTGAAATAAAAGCATTTTAATGACACTTTTAATTATTTATTTAATTGTGTATTTATTTATTGAATTTTTGCACTCCTGGTCCTCCATAGATATTAGGGCTGCTGCATTTGTCCTTTCCAGAAAATAAAGACGAGACCACCTTTATTGAAATGTACTGTATTTGTGCATTGTATTTGCAAGTTTTCTTCCTTATTATTTAGAATGAGGTTCAGTTTGTTTATGGCCCGAACACAAATTGTTTGTGTAATCTCCAGTGGGTCATCTGGGGTAACAGACATTGCAGTCTGCTCATGTACACAATGTGACTCATCCTCAGGCCTGTATGCTGTCATTTCTTCTACTCACATCCACGGCACTATCGCCGTTTACATAATTGCTTCCCTGAACACATTAATTCCATCCTCCTCTTCTTTCTGTGCGGTCATAGAGGCTTTCTCTCACCTCTCGCTACCTACAGGGTCTGTTAATAATAGACCGAACTTGTTTGTTAAATGTGGCCCGCTATGATTATAATATGAGTGAATAAATGCTTTGTCAACAACGCAGAGTTTGTGTCAAGCCCTTTTAGGAAATAATCATCTATTTCTCCAATTTTGTCCTTGTAAACACACAGAGAACCTGTTTTTTTTCCCTCTGTCCTTACTTTGCAATGACAAATAGGGTTTAAGAGTTCCTGTTTCAGTGGTTGGTCAAAGTGCAGAGCCAGCATCCTGGAATTCTTTCTTGCAAGCACACGCACAGTGAGTGACAGGTGTAAACAGTTTAACAGGCACGCCAACAGCTGGTCTTTAAGCCCACAGTGACTCTGCAGCTATAAAACCTTCCAATGAGCTCACTTTCTTGGTATAAGCATGGTTCTGCACCAATGGCTCTGT
Source organism: Corythoichthys intestinalis (assembly GCF_030265065.1). Taxonomy (NCBI): domain Eukaryota; kingdom Metazoa; phylum Chordata; class Actinopteri; order Syngnathiformes; family Syngnathidae; genus Corythoichthys; species Corythoichthys intestinalis. Next base: position 19,886,839 of record NC_080416.1, read on the forward strand.
AGTTAAAGGTCCTTAAACGCTTGCAAATGAAGGTAAATGGTTCGCTTTTCCAGCTAGTCCCTGAGCAGTGGTTTCCTGATGAACACTCAGCAGCTGAAAGTGCAAGAGGAACGTGGAGCATGCTGGGAAGGAAATGAAGGGGTATTGTTCGGTATGAATGTTTTGGTTCAGGCAGGGTGGAAAAGTTGTTGGAGCGCCATTACTTCAAAAATCCCCACAGAGTAAGACAGGTTAGGCATGAGGACTGCTTGTGTAGGTTGGGGAGAGGACATAGGAAACAGCTGGGATGATGGAGGGAGGAAATGGAGGACATGCCAGAATTGAGCTCAAACTTCCCGTAAAGGATTAAAACAAACAAACAAATAAGTTTCGAGCAGCACAAATAGGGAAGTTGCATACAACACATGACACTTGATCATTATACTTTGTACATACACACTTTACAATAAAACAACTGTAAAATTAAGGACTAGCTAATTTATGCTTATGAATAAAATCACATGATTACAAATTTTTAAACATGTTGCAATTAGGGCTGTCAAAATTATCGCGTTAACGGGCGTTAATTAATTTTTTAAATTAATCACGTTAAAATATTTGACGCAATTAACGCACTAGGCAGTACAGTGAAAAGGCCAACTTGTTGTGTTTTATGGAGTTTTTCCGCCCTCTGCTGGCGCTTGGGTGTGACTTGCATATGTTATGTGGCGTAATGTCGCCCTCTGCTGGCGATTCAGTGCAGCTGATTATTTGGGTTTCGGTGCGCTTTTCTGACGTGATTATATGTCGACGCGAACTCACCCTAATAGACAGTGCTATTCAGACCAGCTAACGTCCGCATCCAGTATTCAGTGGCAGTTCTCATAGCCCCATCACACTGTTTGTGTCTAATACATGCATCGCTTGTGAGTTATATTCCTCCTTTGTTTATATTCATGAGCATTAGATAGTTATTGATGATGTGTATTTGAATTTGTTCACATATATGGTGAAATGCAGTTACATTGTTAGATGCTTATGAGCTAATTGGCTGGTGCTACTGCTCAAATGGACACGTGTGTGTACATTTTATGTTATTTTGTGATTTATGCAAGTTATTGACACATTGCCTTGTTATTTTCAGTTTTACAAAAATACAAGAAACGTGCTCCTTTCAAAAAGAGATGACTTCAGTAAAGCCCATGCAACTTTGCCACACCGTCTGATTTCTTTTTGGAACTTATGTTCGCTATCTGTTAATTTGTGTACTCACACACATTGAGGACAGAATAGGGCTACTAGTTTATTTTTTGATTGAAAATTTTACAAATGTTATTAAAACGAAAACATTAAGAGGCGTTTTAATATAACATTTCTATAACTTGTACTAATATTCATCTTTTAAGAACTACAAGTCTTTCTATCCATGGATCACTTTAACAGAATGTTAATAATGTTAATGCCATCTTGTTGATTTATTGTTATAATAAACAAATACAGTCCCCTTATGTACCGTATGTTGAATGTATATATCCATCTTGTCTTATCTTTCCATTCCAACAATAATTTACAGAAAAATATGGCATATTTTATAGATGGTTTGAATTGCGATTAATTCCGATTAATTAATTTTTAAGCTGTAATTAACTCGATTAAAAATTTTAATCGTTTGACAGCCCTAGTTGCAATGTAAATTGCTCTGTTTTGAAGCCTCCAGTGGCAACCTGTGGTAGTGCAGGGCTGTAAAACACTTCCAAGGACTCTTTTTACCACACTGGAGGTTGATCTTTGATTAGCCATAACTGTACCAGTGCAGTTTATTTGAAGGTGAATAGTTCTTTTCATCATGGTGGTTCTCTTAACCCTGCATCCTCTCTAATGAGGTTGCGTTTTACTTAATTGACCCCCTCTTATCGGCTCTCACATGTGAACCATTTCCCTTGTGTAGTTTCTAATATCATAATGTCACTTGGGTTCAACAGTTGTGTTTCTACATCCATTTAAGCCACTAGCCATTGGCTAAATAACAGTGACTCATCCTCAGTTTGCTTCCTTTCCTCCTTCCAACCTTGACAGATAAGGCAAAATCCAAGACTCATCAGATGGATGCCCTGGATTCATGCCACTGGATAAATATATACCATGTGTTTAAAAGATTAAATGGTCTGTGCCTCTGCATGCACGCACACAAACAAACAGTAAGACTTTGAGTACATTTGGCAGAGCTGATTAGAAAAAAAAACAATCAAGTCCCCCAAAAAATATAAACTATTTTGCCTGGATTTCTGTAGTTCATGCCCTGACTTTAATTATCCACATATTCTCTGTATCACTCTTATACTTATAACGGTAGGAGCCGAGTCTATCCCAGCTGACCTTGCATACGAGGAAAAGGTACAAAGTTAACTTGTCGCCAGGCAGTCAAAGAAAAAGAAGCATTCACACTCTCTGACAATTCAAATTAATCAGCTAACCTTCTGTGATTGTCAGTTTAAAATGGTTCTGTTTGGGACTAATTTATCCAAATATTTAACCATTTCTAAAACACACAAACCAGTGGAATACATCATCAATACAGGAAAAAAAAGAATGGCTATTCAAGATATTTTACTTTGTAAATGTTTCTGAGTACCATATTTTTTAGACTATAAACCGCTATTTTTTTCCATTATTTTAAATCCTGCGGTTTGTAGTCCAGTGCGCCTTATTTGCCGATTTATTTGGGTTTATAGGTAACGCTTTGTTTGACAGTGGCAGCATAAGACTTTCATAAGACCGTCACAATTATGATATAGATTGTAGATGTTATTGAGTGTAATCCAGCAAATTATGGCACTAACTCCATTTATGTCCATCTTCATTTTTTTACATTCATTCAAAAGTGAGATAATTTAATGTGCTAGGGCGCGCTCAGGTGGGGGGTCCCGGTGCCGGGATTGGCGATGGGGCGGCGTAGGGTCAGTCGCCAACGGGTTTACACTCACAGGGGATTCACACGATTACTGGGTTCTAGATCACAGAGCTGATTTGTGTACACTCTACCCCTTTCAATCACTTAGCTTATAGACTTCCCACCCCCGTACCCCTCTTTCCCGGGTCAACAGGCCCCCCCACATGGTGTCAACCGGAAATACATCTAGCTGACGATAGCACCAACATATTAGTAGTTAGTCTAGACCAGACATGTCTAAAGCGCGGCCCTGGGGCCAAATGCGGCCCATGGTCAAATTTCATCCGGCCCCTAGCCTCTGTCATAAGATCAATAACGTCTGGCCCACACACAAACTTAATAAATTGGTCAGCAGTACTGCGACCAGCATATGAAGTAGCTTACACATTAAATGTTGCTCCTCATTTACCCACTAAAAGGTACTCTAAGCAACATTAGCTGGTGTGACCCTTGACTTCGTTTTCTAAAATGGCAACAATCAACAACAACAAAAAGTTAACCGCGACGGCTGACGCTTCAAGGATAGGTGGAAATTGGACTATTTTTTCACTAAAATACGCAACAACTATGTCTGCCTCAGAGTCAGTTGCAAAGAGACAGACGCTGTTTTTAAAGAGTTCAATGTGAGGCGATATGACCAAACAAGACATGCTGACATGTACGACAAGATTACAGGGAAGATACGCAGCGAGAAATTGAAGCAACTTGAAGCTAGTTTAATTTCACAGCAGCAAGATCCCGAGAATCGAAGGAGAACGCCACAAAGGCTAGTTGCGAGATTGTTGAAATTATTCATTTCAAAAAATAATAATAAAGCAAATGTGACACACTTAATGGCTAGCTAAAATTTGCTTAACTATACTGTTCTACGTAAAGGACGTCAGCCAAGGTGGGCCCCCCACATTTTTACCACACCAAATCTGGCCCCCTTTGCAAAAAGTTTGGACACCCCTGGTCTAGACGTTCAATGTATTTCTTTTTGTAGTTTGTGTTTCTTTTCTTCTGTTCCCCCATAACCCCTTCCTGTTCGCTGCTTTGTCATAATAAACGTGGTATGTTGAATGATCACAATGGGAGTATTTCAGACTCTCAATGTGAAACATTATTAAAATTGTTCAGACCATCCGGGCACTTGGACTTCCATTCTCCATGTCAAACAGCTGAACAGGACAGGTTTAAAAAGTGAGATAATTTGCTGGATGATATTAAATAACATCTGTTATAAGCAGTCGTTAATGGTCATGACCGTTTCATGTCATAATTATGATTGTCTTATAGCGAGACGTTCAAATAAAGTTTTATCAATTACCGTAATTAGCAATTAATGAAACAACAGGAATAGTAACTGAAGAAATAATCAGCACAAAATTTTGATTGTTATTTACATCTGTAGCGCTGCAATGCATGCTACGGGGCATGTTGGATCACAACAGTGTTGACAGCAGAGGTTGACTGTCTCAAGGGAGCAGCGATGGCCAAATGAAGCTTCTTTAAGCAATGAAGCTTTGCAGCTAATTGGTTCAAAACTTCATGGTGGTTCATTTGGTCTTATGACAGTCGCCAGATTCCACTCTCAAAGTTTTACTGGTTAATATATTTTGGTGTAAATATCCCATAATACAGTGAGGACAGCTGCAGCTTATAGTCCAGTGCGGTTTATCTATGAACAAATGTTGTTTTCGTGTCAATATTGGTGGGTTGTGGCTTATAGTCAGGTGCGCTTCATAGTCCGAAAACTACGGTACATTTCAGTCCCTTCAGTCACAAAAACATTGAGTCAGATGCAATTGTGGTGCAAATGAAAAGGAGTTTACTCACAGCCAGCTTCTTTTCAGTTTCATCTTAAATGTATTTGATGGGGTTGAGATCAGGGCCAGTTAAAATTTTTCACACCAAACCAAACTCCTCCAGGCATTCCTGAACCTGCTGCCATGCTATGAGTCATGCTTGAGTTGAAGGGGCCCTTCCTAAACTGTTTCCACAAGCCGGAAGCATAGTATAGTGGTATCATGACTCAGTTCAGGAGTTTAAGTTCAATTTACACGCATACTGTAACATCCATATTCCATATAACACAAATAGTTGCTTCATATTAAGTTTAAAACTAAAGAGATAATGCAGTAAAAAGTCACATTGATCCTATAGTGTTATGCATAGTCTATGGCTACACGTGTCCCACTAAACTTTACCTTTGATTGACCTTGATAAAGCAGCTTGTTGACCTATCGGGAGAGCAGGGGAGCCCATTTAAAATGCCTGGTCTATTCTTAATGGGTATCAATAGTAGCAGGTGGCCATAGGTTGCTTCTACAATGAGTCGCCTTGGGGGAGGACTTGTTCAAGGCCAAAACTGAAAGGAATAAGGGACGGAAGGCTCAAGCAGCAAACATGGCCATGTTAATATATGTGTGTCTGTATTGTCACTGGATGTGTGCGTGTGTGAGAGAGTGTGTCGTGCCTGCTTCCATCTCCCAAATCTCAGTGTACCTCTAATTCATAGTGACCGCTTCATTGTTGCAGAGCAGATGAGCTGGGTGCAGCGCCATACTGATTGAATGGAGTACTCCGAAGCCATCTCTGTGTTTTCTACACTATTCCCCTGGCTGTCTCCCTTCATTCTCATCCCAGCGCACTGTTAGAACCAAAACGCACAAACGACACATACACATATACAGAGATAGCCCAGGGCAAAGCAAAAGGGCAAGGGAAAGGGGTCCTCCTTTATTGCTCTGATCAAAACATTCATCCATCCTATCCATCCTTCTCTCCTTCCATCTATTCAAGCCTCTTTATTAAATCATTCCCCTCCTATTTCGCCTGGGTTTATCCACGGATATTACCCTTGCCCCTGTCTTGGTGAGGGGCGCACACCAGCTCGCACACAATCATAAACACAAGTGGCAATTGTGGGCAAATTTGCACTATTTCCCTTCAAGATAAATGAGATGGAAGTGGAACTTTAAAGTGGGAGTGTGACCTTAAAGTTAATTCTACATGGTAGGAGTAAATGAAACACATCTTCATGTTTTCTTTTTCTTACATGGGTCAGTGAAAGCTGATAGAATATAACCGAGCATAAATTTGGTAGAGGAGGAAGGATTCCTTATTTTTCCCCCTCTGAAAAATGGGTCAAAGAACTAGAATTAGACTGTTGCAACTACTTGTCAGCGATTCCTTGCAAAAAATTGACTGCCTCTATTGAGAATGTCTTGGGGAAACTTAGAATTAGAGCAAAAGGATAAAGCAGGGGAGCAGCGAGGATGCTGAGGAGGCATAAAATAGCACTCTAAGGGAAGGGGGGGGCTCAGTCATCGCGTTTGAGGAATTCAGTAATCCAATTACCGAGTTGAGAACATATAGTACTTAAGGGTGCGAGCCTGCACTGATGTTTGTGAACATGCACACAAAATACTTCAAAGACACGAGTTCCCAATGAGAGATAATGGTGCACATGCTCCCTATGCTGTTTTAAATGCATGCATTATCCATGTTCAAACAGAAAAGAATGAGTCGTGTGTGTCAGATAGTACCAAATGGGTCTGTTTTTACTTTCCTTAAAGAGATTAAAGAGGGCAATTAACTGCAAAACACAAAGACATACCACTAATCTAGTTGTATGCCAAGACATGTTTGCCTTTAATAATCCGTGTTTGGCAGAGCAATAGAGGAACAGAACACTGCAAGGTGTTGGAAATCTGGCCAGTCGATGGCTTGATTTGTGGCTCATGCCACCGGAATCAATATTAATTTAAAACAGCTGATAAAGTTTTTAAAAATGAGGAGCCAGGATAAAGCATTAGTTCGCCCTTGATTTGATGAGTGAGGCCACAGGTATGAGATATTTCATAGGTGTAGGCCATTGTCATGATAAAAGCGCTTGGATCATTCCCAGAGAAATAAGAAAATGGCACAACCGACCGACACATCAGGGCAAACTATTGGTGCTGTAATTGTCTTCATTTCAGAACCAATCATCATTATTGACTGCCGCTAATTTGAGGTCAGTTGTCTGTTCTATAAGCACAACTGCCAACCTGACCAGATGCTCCATAGGCTAAATCACAGCTGCTCAGTGGGATTATTTCGCTGTGCACACATACACACAGTATATACACATCTTGACCGACACTGCACTCAAATCACACACATGCAGAATTAAGAGAGGTGTCCAATGTGACTAATCTCATCACCCAGGGCAGATTGGTATGTTGTAGACACATCTGTCACACCTAAATAAATCACTCCCACACAATTTCCCTGAGTCATACGCAGATATATATTGACTGCGTGAGTGCGTGTGTGTGAGCGCATGGCCATCCACAGGAATGAAGGGGCTCAATAGAAAATGTCATTGATTGATCTTTTTACCATTTGGCCCTGATTTAAAATGTGCTAAACATATGCAGGTACACACACTATATAAGCACCTGCAGATTTAAGAGTCAATTGGTTTTAGCCATATGATGCAATCAAATTCTTTATACTAATCCATGCCAGGTCATCACATTACTGCTGATTAGAACCTTGTTGTCTCTATACATTCGCTAAACCCCAAAGTCCTGGCTCCAAATACAGGGCAGAATTATCCAAGTGTTAGCCTACATTGCAGGCACATGCAGTTCTGTATACAAAAATTAAGGATTGGGAAAATCTGACTCTTATGCAACACAATCCTTTACATTTCATGCTGTGTTCATCTGGATGCACTGCCCTGCAATTTGTATTAACCGCAATGTACCCATATAGGAGGAGTAGAGATTTGAGGAAATGTAAGGGATTTGGAAGCTGGAGGTATTGAGAGTGGCCAGGAAAACCAATAAAGAAAAGTGAAAAGGTTAGATATTTAAGCACTAAGGGTGTATTTTCACGTTGATTGAAGAATGGTGATTAATCCAAAGGATGTGCAAGATAAACGAGCATCCATATTATTTTAGTATGACATATGAAGTGGGACACAGCCCAGTGACTCTGAAAAAGGGGCCCTTTCTCATTTGACAATAGGACTGCGAATGGGGTCATGGGAGCCACCCCAGATGGCGCAGATGGGGTAACCCCAACCCCTCCTTCTTCGATAGGCCACGACCACTGTGTCACGATTCCCGACCCCTAATGCAGCCATCACGCTGAAAAATGAAACCTTAATGGAAGGCATCATGGGATATTGATCCACATGCTTGAACCATTTCATCAAAACTGTCATGTGTTAAAACATCTATTTAGGAGAAGTAAACATCTAATTAGTTGACATTTAACACAACAGTGAAGGGCAGAGAAAGGCACGAGTACGAGACAGCAGTAGTATTTTAAACTTCTATCATTGTGTTTTAGCCCCACAACTTTATTTTCATTTTACCATTTTTTTTAACTCAGCAAAATGTATCACACTCCAATTGTACATTGTGGGTGTTTCAGTAAATCATCATTAAAGGGCCCATGACAGCAAAAAGCATGTTTATTTCACATTTCACGCAGTATTTTATGCTCCTGAATGAAATGGACCGCTTGGATGTGTGTGGAAGCAAGCTTTTTATTTATTAATTTTTTTTAATCCAACGCTATGAAAATGAATAACTTAATAAAAGGAATGCGAATGTGAATATCTCACAATACAGCATTGCTTTATAGTATGCAGATGGACTGCAGATTCAGCTGATTTTGCGGATTAATTTGTTTATTTTTCACATCACGCCAGCCAAATGTGCTGCAGGGTTTTGTTGCTGCACCAGGGAGAGGCATGTGAGCCTTTTTGGGTTTCAAAAACCCCCACCCCGAGATTGCCCAAAAAAAGTCAGACAACTGCGGGACTATTGGACTTATGAGGAAGTGAGTAAACATCGTGTTTTGTAGTATGTCAAATACTAGGATTGTGGCACACTTTTTGAGGTGGCTTTCATTTTGTGGCTGACAATGCCACTCAGCCGACGACCGGCGGCGGGTCGCACAGCCCTCACACCTCTTCGCGTGCCCACCGGAGAGCACTATACTCAGCTTATGCTCGTGCGGTTCTCTATATCGTCCAGACTTCCAGCCCCTCTGCTGTCTTTGTGTGCCCGACAATAGAACACTATCCTTGAGTTGGGCTCGGGCAGCTACGCGCTCCTCCAACATCGGCAAGTTTGTCAGGCGGTAATTCTCCAGCTGCTTCCGCTGCAAACGAGCTCTCATGCCCGCAGCAGGGGAAAGTCGAGCTGTAACTCGCTCGCCGCCAGGAGAGTTGCCGATCAGCGAAGACAATCGACAACCCCGCCACCGTGTGATATGATCCGGGGTAGTTTTGTGTTTGTGTTTTTTGCTTAGAAAGGCGAGAATAAGACTTTGAAATGCGGCTCGGTTCGGGTTAGCATGTCGGCTAGCTGTGACGCCTCCTCATTTGTTCACGCTCTCCGAAGCCGGGGCAGGGAAAGGATAAAAGCCGGACTAACTCCGGTGGCATAATATATTGTTCGGGAGGTGCAAGAAGTCGATAGTTTTGACCATTATGGAGTATTTTTGCCATGTCATAATGAATAAATGCATTTTGAATATTTCATATTCCATTTAGCACAAGACTGTTATTTGTCATGACCATACCATTTATTTGGCAATTGGGGCAAAATACTAAGATAAAAAGAATATCCTGTAAAATTATTGGAGAGATAGAAACAATTATATTTTGCTGCTTTGTCGCATTGCCGTTCTGAATAATTCCCCCTCAATGGGCTGAATTCTAAATCGGATGAAATCGTGACCCTGCCGACATCATCCTTCAGCTGGGGACGCTAGAGCGCTATAATGACAGGCGGGGCTAAACGGCAGATTAAAAGACTAATGTTTCGTCATCTGCCATTTGCCAAATTGTTGTATATAGTTGAATCGTCTCAGATATGATTCTAATTCACATAATTATGATATTTAAGTTTTTTTTATGATGTTGCGGGTCCTTTAAGGGTATGTTCACCCTGCAGGGCACAATGCTGTATTCTTTTTTTTTGTGTGCATAAAATTGTATCTTTTATGTTGTCTCGTATGACAAAATCAAATACAAATTCTAATTTAAAAGTGGGTTTAGACTGATTACAAGTCACATGCTGTGATGCATCACTTAAGGAGCAACATTAAACCTTAGCTTTCATGTAGACAGGGCTGCATGGACTTTGGATGAAGCCATTTGAGTTCCTTGCTCCGTTTGATTGGTTACATGATGAACCATACGTAGTATATACGTTGGATTGATGAAACGATCTCAATGTAACAAAATCTTTTGCCTTGGAAAAACTGTATGCTGCATTAAATCTACTGTGAAAACTACAATTGATCCCAGATGTTACTGGAATAGCTTAGGAATAAATGTAGCTCGCTATGACCATAGAATTTAGAGGAACATTTTTTAATTCCAAATATTATCCTTTTTTGGAATTTGACTTTAAAGGTTGGACTACATTTGAAGCTTGAATTGATATATTAAAACTATACAACACATTACATGGCTTCTTTGCAAACTGATTGGCAGATTGTATACTGATCTAACGTACTTAACCGTTCATCTGGACTCGGAATGTGCCAAAAAAATAAATATAAAATGCAGTCCAACTGAAGAATTCTGGCAGAGTTTTCTACAGACTGTAATCAAAACGGCATCATATCAAACATGCTGGACATGCTGATAAATATTTTATTTGTAAAATTAACACCAGCAGGGTGTCATGCTGTCAAACCAGATTTAATCCCTCCACTGACAGTTTCTACCAATTCTAAAGATCTACCATCGCCTCTACCACGTAATTTTCTCTTCAAAACTTTGACAGCCAATCGTTTTTCCCTTTCTGTGGTGTCTAGCAAAGTTTAACCCTTTCTGACCCTGATCATCGCCACCACCACAACCGTCATCCTCCTCTACAACGTCGACTCCGAGCTCGTCTCTTTCCATCCACAGTGGAAATGCTGATCTGATTAAGGCATTATGGCCTGCTTCAAACAAACAAGTACAGCAGGAGGTTGTACTCACTTTTATTTGTATGTTTTCATCAAGTAAAGTGCTCTTCAAATGAGTCTGCCGAATGAATAACATTTGGATGTTGCCTGCTTATTGTAAAGCATAAGAACCTTATCCAGAAAACTGACCTCGTTGACATCAAGACTCCGGGGACTTGATGATGATAAGTCTATAAGCCTGTGTTTAGGTATGCGGCTACAATCAGGTAGCAGTGTGTGTCCAAGTATGCGGTAGAATTTGGCATTTGCCGGTGCTACTCAGATCCTTGTGCCTGAATATTTATGTATTTGCGGAATATTTACAGGAAAACATAAGCACGCATTAGACTGAGCATTTGCGAGTGAAATCTAATCTGAAAAAAGCATGAAAGCAGAATTTAAAAAACGACAAAACAACAAACGGCTGATGCTGATTCTGTTATAGTTTGGATTGGGGACAGATTAGTGGAATATTAGGATGGGATTGACTGGTCAGGTTAAGCTATTTGATCGTCAACTAAATATGGCTTAGAAACTGCAGACGAGCTGATGTCACACAGAATTAATCCAGCCATGATTTCGTTTTAGAAACTCTGTTCTAATCCACTCATGATTTTAGCATACTGTCACACTAGTTGGGGCTAGGGATGAGGGTCCGTGTGTTTTCAGTGATCATGGGCATTAATCAAACTTTATATGGCAACCGGACATAATTTGGCACTGAATGATTTTACAGGATGTTGTACTTTTTCCAATACATGATCGGTCACAGAAATTTTGCTTAAGGTTATGTGAAAGCACAGATCAGACCTGCTTTGTGCCAGACCTTTCAATATATCATTGAATTGTTACAATCATTACGATTTTCAGGCATTAAACGCCAATTACTTTTAATAATTTGAGAGGGATTACACACATAACATTGGTGCGAGGGATTAACAATACAGATTTGCTACTTTGCCAGAATGGTAGAAAGCATTAATGACTAGCCAAGCCATTATTTATTATAATGCCTTATGAGGCTTGTTTATTTGTTTTCATCCGCCTTTCAAAACACCAATGTGTGTTCTCTTTGGGGTTTTGGATGAATAAAAAAACAAAACAAAGAATATTTGGAAGGCTTTCATTGAAATGTGATTATTTAACGAGTAGTTCATAAAAATCTACTTTTTGTACAACAATCTTAGGTCTCACACATACAGAGTGGCTAACACAGCCTCACATCATGTGAGATCTAATGTTTTTTTTAGGTTCACAGCTTTTATTTGTCTGCAATGGATATAAAAAAAAAACGACACACCTCTGTTCAAATGCCATCTTTTTGTGAAAGAAGACCAAGATAAATCATTTCAAAACTTTTTCCACCACTAATGTGTATTTTGAACTCTACAGCTCAATTGAAAAAACATCTTTGAAAGGAGGAGTAAAAAAATAAATAAATAAACAACCAAGATGTTCCTTTTGGTTATGAGCAGTGCTGCGTTTACACAACACATACCTTTTGGTATTACAGGCAGAAAACTTTAACCTTGATTCTATCTGACCAAAACACATTAGCCAACATGTGTTTGTGAGATTTCAAGTGTGTTTTTGAAACATTTTGAAATGAAGGTCATCATGCTTTAGGGCTATTTTTCCTCAGCTGCAACTATGGCTTTCGAAAAGGTGGAACCAATTATCAACAGTACAATATAGCAGGATGGTGTTTGCACACAAACTGGAGGCTTTTTCGACAAAACATTACATGTATACTTGTATGTTAGGAAAAACCCGTAATATCTAAAATGTATTTTACATTAATCAGAGGCACTTTAAATGTTGGGCATTAAAAAAAATCTATTAAATTGTATAGGCTACAGGTCAAATTAATGATGAAAAAAATGGCTAAAATTATTACAAATTAGCACTTTTAAAAAAGGTAGATTGAAAATATCTAACGTATGCCCATAGGCGGACTTTGACTTTTGGGCCAGGGGGGGGCACAACATGTTGATGACCCCAAAACGCAGTGTCAGCAATTAAATTAACTTACAAGAATATTTATAATAACAAGTTGAAAATGCACGTTTTTTTGTTTCCCATCATTCTTTAGGGGAATTCTAAATCAGGCTGCTTAGAACACTGGTAACACTTTATAATTACTATCCGTTTTACTAGTTAATAGATCATTAGTAAACTGTTGATAAATGATTTATTGTTGATTTGTGAAGTATTTGTTAACAGTTTGTTAAGAATTTACAGGGTGTTCTTAACCTGAAACACAGTTTGTGTAGAAACGTTTCAAGTTTTTGTGTGTAATGTTTGGCATTTCTGTCTTTTCAGGTTAAGAAATGCCGTTCACTTCAAAAGAAAAGGCATTTTGTTTGATAAGGCATTTTGCATGCAGCGCTCATGTTGCACATTTATGAAAATATGCCATAGAACCAACAAATATTTGTACTTTTCTTTGTATATTTAACTAATAAAACTTATGACCTTCAACATAAAGTGTATATAGTTTTATTAAGATCCATCAACTAGCATGGGCATTTAGAATGGGGTCAACCATATTGGAACACCCTGTAAATGCTTAACAAACTTAATACTTCACAAATACACAATCAATCATTTATCAACAGTTTACTAATGATCTATTAACTAGTTAAACAGATAGTTATTATAAAGTGTTACCAGAACACTTATACTTTTCACCAAGATCGGCATCCATTGAATATGGTATGCCCGCCGGTGTCGTGCCCCAGTCAAAAATTGTATCCCACTGGCAGATTCATTTGGAAGTAGATTTGTGTCTTCAATATTCGATCAAAAAATTGTTTGAAAGCACAAATAAAATTGAAACTCCAAAAAATGCATTTGAAAGCTATTTTTATTTGAATTTCTTTTTTTTTGTAAGTCTTTTTTTTTTTTTTTTTTTTTTTTTAATTTTATTTTTTTATTGAAGCAACTTTTTTGATTGAAGTAATGTTTTGCGTTTGGGCCACATTTTGGCTAGGACATTTGTGTCTATTATTCAATTAAAAAATAAGTTGCTTCAAACAAAAAATCTATTTTCAAATGAAAAATCAGTTCAATCAAAAAAAGAAAAATTTCAATCGTAGAAAAAAAGTTTTTGAATGCAAAAAAATATTTGAGATATTTGCATTTGAACACAATTTTTGATTTAAAAAGTTTTCTTTTATTTTAGCAATCGTTTTTGTGTTTGGGCCATATTATGGGTCGGACATTTGTGTCTAAATCATTCAATCCCCCAAAAAGTTGCTTCAATCAAAAAAATATATATTAAAAAAAAAAAAATCTTGAAAAATAAAATTGCCCCCCCCCTATTTTTTTTATAATATGCAAATGAATGTCTAAGGTGCTAGTCACATGATCTGTTCGAACAATAATTTTGACCCATTATAAAAATATATTTTTGTTCATTTCATTCATTTTTGTTGTTTACTTTATTGCTTTACAACTCACATATAATATATATATATATATGAAAGTCAATTACATGCAATGACACTTTTCGGCCACCGGGGGGGGGGGGGCTGGTCCCCCTTAAACTCCGCTTATGTGTATGCCCACAATATGGATGTAATAGCAAAATAGAAATGTTTCTTATGCCTATTTGGACGCTAAATGACGACTAAGAGAATACCAGAAAATTAAATACCACAGATATAAAGGATTGGACGATAAAGATTGTTCACATGATTTTCTGGTGCAATTAGTTACAGTCAGGGCCGGCCCAGGCCATTTGGGGGCCCTAAGCAAAATAATGCAAAGGGGCCCATATTTTTGGCCCACCATTTCGTCACAGTGTACTGTGAATCCCATACATTCAATCCAACCCATACGTCCATATTTTGTATATTAATCAGATTTTGTAGCACTGCATACTTCAAACTTCTCACCCCAAATGATTGTCAGTACTTACAGTAGATAGCGCCAAACCTTTTTCTAAAAGAGGAAAGTAAGAAGTTAAGGAAGAACTTTTATGTTTTTTAAGCTTGTAATCAAGTATCAAAACTCACAAAAGTCAAATAAAGTTGTCAAAAAAAAAAAGTCACTGTTGTTAACAAAATAGAATATAAGTTAAACAATTGCCAGATTGGGGGCCCCGTAACGGTCAGGGGCCCTAATCAGCTGCATAGTCTGCGTATAGGCTGGGCCGGCCCTGGTTACAGTATAGCCCTTTTCCCACACATATCCAGGGAAATTCCTGTGTAAAATGACGCGGGATTTACTCATGTCATTGCTTTCACGCATGCAGAGATGTCCCGAGAATGACACAGGTTGGACACTTTCACAGACTTGTCCCGTGTTGCCCACTAGCGCTATCTGTGCGGGGAGGGCTGCTGGCGCGATTTTATTACCCGGACATTATGCTATTTTTGGTCGGCATATGCTGTCACAAAGTTGGTCAAATCGTGTTTTGTTCCCGACGTCGTAACAGCAGTGTGACGGGGTAGCCCCGTCAGGACACGCGGGAAACTCGGCGTCCTCAATATAATGCATGTGACGCGGCAAACCCGGCGTTTTCAATATTATTCATTTAACACACACACACACGTGCGCGCTCACACCGTATCTGTTGATTATTTGCCGGTTCCACTTGTTTGGAATCACGGGGGTCTGGGGTGCACACTAGACGGCCGCTATAACATCACGATGTCAAACAAACATTTCCACAAGTATACATCCTCCATTCACATGCTGGACTGTCAATACCGAGCGCGCATTTACTTCCTGAATTTATGACGTCACGGGCGGTACGTCAACGTGTGACGTCACCGTACGGGGTGAGTTTTTGGCCCGCATAAATTTATTTTTCTTTCCAAATGTTATTTCGGTGCAGTAGTACCAGTATTTTGTTGTATTTTTGTTAATTTACAATGAAGCTAATATTGAACAAACAGGAGTTTTTAAGCAGATTGTATTTTTGTTAATTTACAATGAAGCTAATACTGAACAAACAGGAGTTATTAAGCAGATAACTGGACTTTTTGAGTTGATTGGTTTGAGGGGAGAGGCCAGGAGAAATATAAAGAGGGACCTACCTTGCCTGGCACGGCCAGACTGTTCTTCCTGTATTTTTCAAACACTGTGTGAATAGTCTGGGACCTAGCCCATTAACAGCCTCTCGAGAACCGTCGAATCAGATTTATTTGTGTGCGTATTTGTGTTCTTAATGAGCAACGTCACTCTTCCGCGTCAGAAGTCGTCTCTACAACAACACAGATGGCGAACAGGAGAGCCGAGAATATGTTCCAATCCACGGTAAAATCAGTTTTTTAATGACAAAAAACACATCGACACAAGTCAATAAACTCCGCCCTCCTCGTATTTTTACTTCCTCGCGCAAGTCCCTCATCGCCTTACTAATGTCACGTCCGCCCGTCGCTGATTGGTCCACTCCGCTGTCCATTTGCTGTGGCTTGCTCCTCTCTGGAAATTTTATCCACTGAATGCCGGACTCAATAGCTGGAACAGCGGTGAGTCTGGTGTATCAGGCTAGGAATTACCTTGCCTACTAGTCACGCAGTGGTGCAGCTCAGGTAACAGACCTTTTTATTTTATTTGTCATACTTTGAATGTTTTTGTAAATATGGTGAATGTTGGTTTAACTTTTTGTACATAATCACTTTTGCATTTTGTCACAGAACATTGTTGGGAACATCGTTAATAAAAACACTGAAAAACCATCATACTGCTTCGGTTGCCATTTATCGTGAGCAAGAGCCCCGCCACAAGCAGCCAATTCAAGCTCCTCAAGACTGTATTTAAGCCCAGGCGATCCAAGAGAAGGCTGGAAGGAAGAATCCCGCTGGCTTTGTTTTGTTGTTTTATCGGCTCTCTGTCTACCGCTTTGGTTAGTATTTTATTCAGGGGTGAAAGTGGGCGGGAACGGTCAGGAACGCAGTTCCGGTATAAGATTCAGGGCCGGTATACGGTGCTGTGATTCAGAAAATATAAAGGCAGCTGTCAAAACGCTATGTAAAAAAAAATAATAATAATACAAAGCTGCCACACATGCGTTTCATTTCCAAGAAGAAAAACAATCTACCAAGATCAGATTTACATACACAATTGTTAACAACAAGCATAATAAAGTGCTTGTGTACCGTAATCCGTTTCCATCAATATTTATTATTTATTTTATTCCACAGACGGCATGGAGCTTTCCCCAGCTGCTGCAGTTATCTGAGTCTGACGATGACGAGTCACGTCAATGTGCGAATGCACGCAGCAAAGCAAAACGCCTGGACTCATTTATCCGTTCATTTGGCTGACATACTGACATGTGATCACCAGAGATAGTTAGCTCTGATTGGTTCAAATGTGCATGTTTTCTGAAACAGCAAATAAAAAAAGGGCAATGCAACAGAAAATGGATCAAATCTTTAAGAGCAAGGAGAGAGTTAAGGTGGCTTATTCATCATATTTAGTTTAATTTGCTCTGATGGGGAGGTTCAGAACATCTTAGCTGTCAATGTGGACTTTGGACTTAATTTGTTCATTTATGTTAGGCTACTTATTCATTTCCTTATGATTTAAAAAAATCAGTGTTTGCGCGATCTTCAAAATATTTTCCATTTCACTTTGCATAATATAAGTCATTTGTACTTATTTTTCTGAATGTATGTTACTGATATATTTATTATTAAAAAACACAACAAAAAGTAAATGTTTACATTATCTTCAATTTTAATAAACATTCTATGTTCTTAAGTAATTAAAATTGAGATTTGACATTTAGTATGTAAGAAATGAGGGAAAATAAAAATTAGGAGATGGAGGTTGGGGTTATAGCTGTTTTTGTTAACTTTTATTTTGCAAATCATTGAAAAAGTAAAATTTTGAATTAAAATCAGTTTTTGTATGTGTTATAGAAATAACTGACCGAAACAGTTTTCTTTGCATTTCAGCTATTTTGACACCCCCCCCCCCCCCCCCTCAAATTTCTGGCTCCGTGGCGATTGTCACGTTGGGGAGTTCCGGCAAGAAATTCTAAACACTTTCACCCCTGATTTTATTGATCCCCGTCGACCTACTGTCACGGACCCATTGGGTTTTTCCCTCTTTTTAGCCAGTGATCGCATGTATTTTTGTATTTTAAAAAACCATTGAAGGCCTCCCTCCATTGTTTCCCGCTTTGAAGTAAAACCTTGTTTCCACAGTAGCGGACCCTAACATCGGGAACAAAATAAGCCACACATTACGAAAGATGGACGATGGACTCGGTTCCTCGGTACTACTTTCACGGACACGTTGTATAATTCCCCCTTTTCAGCCAGCGATCGCGTGTATTTTTGTATTTAATAAACCGTTGAACGCATCCCTCCATTGTTTTCTGCTTTGAAGTACCTTTTTTCCGCAGTAGCGAAAGTAGAGTAGTACAGGAAGTGACGATCGGCTCCCAATGATATTTAAGTCAACAGCCATCGTGCTGTGACCCGGAAATTTTAACGCCTGCTTTCACGCACACCGCTTCCCGGGAAAGTCCCAAACATGATACAAACACGCGACCCGTGAAATGTTCGCGTAATCTCCCTTTCAGTTGACCCGGGAAATTGTTTTCACATACAACTGCTGCACGGTTAAATCCTGCGATATTCCCGGTGTTTTGGAGTGTGTGAAAGAGGCTTATGAGAATACCAAAGTTTGAATAGTACGATAAAGTTTGTTCACATGATTTTCTGATGCAATTCGTTACAGTATGTTATACATAAATATTTGACTGAAGGTGTACTGTATTTGTGCATGTCAGCTGGAGGTGTGTGTATACAGTATAGGTGGGGAGGGTGTTGAAAGGGTGTGCACTGTATTTGTTTTTCCATATTCAATCACATCTGTGTCAAAGCCCCCTGGACCCCTCTTCATAAAAATAAAACACATGCATACTCTCAAAGACTCAAGCTCCAAAATCCCCTTAAAGCTTTTGATCCTGCATGAATGTGGAACTACGCTTCCCCAACCCCCACCCTCCAAAAAAAGTGGGATTAAAAATTGCTCATATCAACACCGCCACTGATTGGGGGAATTTTTTTCTCATAAAAGAATTTGACAGCATGTGAGGATGCTTATAGGTACGTGCATGTGTTTGTGACAGCTGTCTCATACAACTGTTTCATTGCCGTCTTCAAACAGCAGCCACCGAAAAGCGTGTGCAGGAACACGCCGGAAGATCATCGTTTCCCCCTGAGGGAATTTTTCCTCGCATCCCACCGACTTCACCTTGTGCGTAACGGCGCTGCAAGATGTGCGTACAGTGTGGCGCCATCGAGATGATGAAAGTGAACGAGTTGTGACCTAAAAATGTCACCACAGGAAAAAAAAGAGTGCAAAACTGTAATGAGAACAAGACGAGGAGATTTAAGGAAAGGAGTCAGGGCGAAAAAAAAAAAAAAAAAAAGAAAGAAATGTGGTTGCATTTATGTTTTTTTGTGGAAATTATCTTCCTGGTGTGCACATTAAAAACATGTTCAGGGAGAAAAACAGGATTTCATTTTGGAGCCGCTCCCATATGTCTACATACAGAACACTTTTGGCACTTTTTCTTCTGCTGACTTTGCATATAAATGAGAGTGAAGATTATCCAAATGTCTGACGCTGAGGGCGCACACCATCCTGTGCATGGAATGGGATGGCTCATTACGTTGCCGTGGCGACAGACAACCAGAGAGAAAGCACAGCAGGAGGGAGGGTGGGGTAGCTTCGGAGTCAAAACATTTGATGTGTGCAGAAAGCAACTAAGGTGGGTGAAAGGTTTGAGGGAATTCTAAATTCATGGGCAAAAGTGAGGCAGCATATCAACCTTATCTTCACCTTACGGCCACCTTCCTCCTCCTCCCATCTTTCCCTGTATTTCTTTCTCTTCCTCTCCTGGGCAGAGAGATGGAGCAGAAAGTGGCGTGTAATTACATCCTAATCTTCACTTGGTATCTTTTCTGCTATGGGATGTGTCGTTACAGAGAGCTGTCAGGGACACACTGACGCACACACCCACGGCTCCACAGAGATTTTGTCCACAATTCTACACATTTAATCTGGTTAAATAGCTGTGTATGTGAGCCAGACATCGCCGCTTGACTGATGGACCAAGACGTTCCCAGAGACAGATGGGCGACTGATTTCACTTCGTTGTACACTTTATAGGCCTATGCGTTTGGTTATATAATCACACTTTTAACAGAACCCAGCAGTGTTTTAATATCATACAAGGCTGATAAAGTAAGGCTCAGTTAGCGCATTAAAGCTGAACATCTTGAATGTGAACTGACTTGCTATCTGACTCTTTATAAACCATCAAGTGCCTCCCTTCCTCTTATCTGCGCCAAGTTCTAAGTCTGAGCGATGGAGATCTCAGAGCCAAACGAGGTCATGCTGCATGGCCATACATCTTCCACATACAAGAGCAAATGTTACCCGTCACTCAAACACACAGAGAGCGGTTAGGTCTCTGGGAACATGCAGCTAAAGATAACAGATCCCCCCAAGCATGACGATATATGGATCCATATCCGAGGAGTTTTGCATTATACATGCAAAGCTAATTTGCGGCGTGTACATATGTAGCGGACAGTCCCTCACACAAACATGCACTTAAGTCAGTTTCAAGTGCAAGGAAGTCTGTGAAAGTAGGCCAGGAGAGTGTAAACAAGTAGAGATGGTTCCCATCCAGTGTAACAACTCTGAATTAAACATAACATATATGCAGGGCTCAGGCACAGACCTGAGGCTATGTTCGATCTATCTGGCTATAATTTTAAATTAAAGGTTTGCTCAGGAAATACAGCCTTGCCTGTTATAGTCTCAGATCATTTGATCATGTGTGCGTGTGTGTAGGAGGGCAGGAGATGTGAGATGTCAGCATCTAAGTTTGCAATTAGAATCCTGACAATGCATTGACAGGGCAAGTTAAGAGGTAAAAATCACAAAGCTTATAAACAGGAGAATTACAGTTGCTTTGTTAACAATAACTTTGTATTCATATGTAAATGAGACAATTCACATTGAGGGGCAGTTTACATGGCGACTGCGACACGAAGACGCAATGACTGTGTTACAGACAGTGTTGGGCACGTTACTTTAAAAAAGTAATTAGTTATAGTTTCTCACTACTTCTTCCAAAAAGTAACTGATTTAGTAACTGAATTACTCTATAGTAAAAGTAACTAGTTACCAGGGAAAGTAACTATTTCCATTACTTTAAAAAGAAGTTGTTGTATGTCAAAGAATTTGAAATTTTCTGAGCAGTATTCGAGTCAGTTGAATGGAGAAGAACAGACAGGTAGTTGTGTTATAGAACCTTGTAATATTTATTGCACCTCACCAGCAACAGATTTATCCTACACTTGAAGTGCAACAAAAATAAACAGATTTGAATTGCTTACTACAGATGTCGACAAAGGGACATAAATTACACGTTACAAACACGTTCTTTTCTAATTTCGACCAACTTGAAGTAGTGTTTATATCTCCACCTCGTAAATGACAAATTTTCCTTTGAATGCTCTGCCATCATATCTCTATGCATCTGTTTTGCGTGTGTTTGCCGCACGCTCTGTTCCGGTTTGTGTGTGAAAACACCGGCTCTGAAGTACGTGCGCTATTAGGCTCGAGCGTTTACGTAACAGAATAGGGGATCACGTGAGATTTGACAACAACGCAGCCATACAGGAAGCAGGTCTGGTTCGCGGGGCATTAAACTTTAACTTGCCAGTTCGATAAAGAGACAAACATGTGATCAAACTTAAGGATGTGAACAATGTTGACCCTTATGAGCAAGCCGAAGACAAATGTAGTAAAGATGTCGACGGGCTTCCACAATTACGTGAAATGGACATTCTGTCGTATTTGTTTAGTGTATGTTACTAAACTCATCAGCGATTCCGAAATTACAAATCGCTACAAGTCTACGAACAGTTTTGCTGCAGATGGGTGGAGAACCTGCACATTATGACCGTATCAAACGGCAACTCCATCGTTCTTGCAAAGGTAGGCTATGTGTGTTTACTATTTTTTATTGCCATGAACCTGAACGCACCCCAAGTCTTGGATGACAAATAAACAGAGCAGAGTAGACTCGCTACGGCTGCTAGTTTCTTCAATTTATTCAAGGTAAGTAACGCACCGCTTTTGACCATCAGTAACGGTAATGGCATTGTAACGGCGGAAAAAATAATTAGTTAGATTACGCAGTTACTGAAAAAATAACGCTGTTATGTAACGGCGTTATTCCCAACACTGGTTGCGGAGTTGCCTCGCGTGCATATGGTGTCGGCGAAGACGGAAGGGGAAGATGAAAAATTCTGAATCCTGCCTCCCAAGTGGAAGAATTCAATTGCGGGGGATTGAAGGGGACTATCTCCGCATGCATATCAAAGGCTCCCGCGGAGCGACACCGCACCGATAACGTCAGCACTCGTGCACGTCACATTGGGCGTGTGCAGCGGTGCTACTAAACATTAAAAATAACAAACATGGCGGAATGTCGGCTTTAATTTACTGTTTTAATAATATTTTTTTAATTAAATATGTTGAATGTTTTCATTTTTGTGCCTTTTTGAACAAAAGAAAAATGCCATCGCTTCGAGTGGGCGGGTATATTTTTTTCCGGTCTGAGAAGCTTGGTCGGGTCAAAGTGCATCATTCGCTGTCACCTTGTAAATCTGCACTGCCCCCTAGGACCTAGCATGAATACTACATTGTTTTCATGCGGAACTGCAACATTGTTGGAATGGAGACAGGCCCATACGAATGCAAACATGAAC
This sequence comes from Corythoichthys intestinalis, assembly GCF_030265065.1. Lineage (NCBI taxonomy): Eukaryota > Metazoa > Chordata > Actinopteri > Syngnathiformes > Syngnathidae > Corythoichthys > Corythoichthys intestinalis. Next base: position 19,909,480 of record NC_080416.1, read on the forward strand.
TTTTTCGTCTTCTCGGAGAGTCGCCATGTAAACGGCCCCTTAATTGGTTAACCATCAGAAATGCAGAAACATTTAAAAATTGATGAATTGGAAGTAAATAGCATTTTGAGATGAGTTGTGTTTGGTCTTGAGATCTGTCATATTTCCAGTTTTTAACCATGGATGTAGCCCCAGTGCACACATAATTGAATGACACCTTTTCGGTGTGGCCTTCTGTCATTAAATGTTTCCCTTACAAATTCAATTTGAGATTCAAGATTGGGCAAATGAAGAGATTTTTTTCCCTCAAAGATCACGTAATACTGTCATGATGCTGCGATTAAAAAAAATGTAAACACTACCTTGAGAGAAGAGTTAGTGCCTATTTCAGTAATTGCTGCCATGTTCTTAGCATAATAAAATCAATCTCGTTAAAGCAAAAACACGACAGAAGCAGCATGAACTAAAATAAAAGGAAGCGCTAACAATAGCACAGGCATTAACATCCCGCCAAGCCAAGAGCGTTCAACCTAAGTAAACACGGGGAAAATAATCTTAAAGTCATGCATGAACAGATCATTAGAGCAGCACACTTTATGCTATGCAGCAAAAAACAACATATTTCCCCTCGTGGCAATAAAACTTTGCAGGTCGATGTGAGGTCACCTGAATCAGATCATTGACTTTTTGAGGATTGTATATCCTGAGATGACATTGGCTCAATCCATACATGCCAGTTCTGCATGATATTGCCCAGGATCCAATCATATTTTGCCTGAATGGCAATGAGCCCAGCTATTTTGGAGTACTTGGCGTTTGCTGTTCGACCTACAGACCCTTGTGGGAGACACTCTTTGGCAATAAAAGTGCTGCATAACTAATGCTTTTATCTACTGTAAAAAAAATTTTTTTTAAAAGGGTGCGATAGTGCAGGTTTTAAAACTGCATTAGTGACAGAAAAGAGTCAGAAAAGTCTGTAGTCTATCAGAGGGGCTCCAGTGCAAGTAGGGTCAACGTGTTGATTAAACACACCAGCAATAAAGAGGAATGAGTCAGAACAGATGAGAGCCTTCCAAAATATATCGCATGGATGAAACCCTTTCAGTAGAGTAGATCACATCTTTCCCTGCAGCGTTATAAATGTGTTTGGGCCAAGCTACTATTTCAGTCCCTCATTTCAAGGGCATCTAAGGTTGCCTTCACAAAGAATGAAAGAATCATGCACCAATTATAATTATTAATGACTGGTCATTTTATCATTTCTGTGTAACTTGCAACACAAAGAGGCATAGCTCATTTCACTACAGGCTGACTTAAAAGCAATTAGTCTGGCTTTTAAACCAGACTAATTGTTTGCGTTTATATCTGTAATGTTTTTTTGGTTGGGGAAAAAACAGTAATATAAAACTTATAGTGGGCCAAATAAGTATTTAGTCAACCACTAATTGTGCAAGTTCTCCCACTTGAAAATATTCGAGAGGCCTGTAATTGTCAACATGGGTAAACCTCAACCATGAGAGCTAGAATGTGGGGGAAAAAACAGAAAATCACATTATTTGATTTTTAAAGAATTTATTTGAAAATCATGGTGGAAAATAAGTCTAGAGAATCTAGAGCAGTGATGTTTTGGGGCTGTCATTGGGCAACACGGACTTTCAAATCCCTCCATATTTTCTATGGGGTTGGGATCTGGAGACTGGCTAGGCCACTCCAGGACCTTGAAATGCCTCTTACGAAGCCACTCCTTTGTTGCCCTGGCTGTGTGTTTGGGACCATTGTCATGCTGAAAGACCCAGCCACGTCTCATCTTCAATGCCCTTGCTGATGGAAGGACACTTTCACTCAAAATCTCTCGATACATGGCCCCATTCGTTCTTTTGTTGACACTGATCAGTCATCCTGGTCCCTTTGCAGAAAAACAGCCCCAAAACAGGATGTTTCCACCCCCATGCTTCACAGTGGGTATGGTGTTCTTCGGATGCAATTCAGTGTTCTTTCTCCTCCAAACAAGAGAACCTGTGTTTCTACCAAAAAGTTCTATTTTGGCTTCATCTGACCATAACACATTCTTCCAGTCCTCTTCTGGATCCTCCACATGCTCTCTAGCGAACCGCAGACGGGCCTGGACGTGTACTTTCTTCAGCAGGGCGACACGTCTGGCAGTGCAGGATTTGAGTCCCTGGCGGCGCATTGTGTTACTGATCGTAGCCTTTGTTACTGTGGTCCCAGCTCTCTGTAGGTCATTCACTAAGTCCCCCCGTGTGGTTCTGGGATTTTTGCTCACCGTTCTTGTTATCATTTTGACGCCACGGAGTGAGATCTTGCATGGAGCCCCAGATCGAGGGAGATTATCAGTGGTCTTGTATGTCTTCCATTTTTTAATAACTGCTCCCACAGTTGATTTCTTTACACCAAGCGTTTTACCTATGGCAGATTCAGTCTTCACAGCCTGGTGCAGGTCTACAATTTTGTCTCTGGTGTTCTTTGACAGCTCTTTGGTCTTGGTCATAGTGGAGTTTGGAGTGTGACTGACTGAGGTTGTGGAAAGGTGACTTTTATACCGATAATGAGTTAAAACAGGTGCCATTAATACAGGTAACGAGTGGAGCCTCGTTAGACCTCGTTAGTAGACCTCTTTGACAGCCAGAAATCTTGCTTGTTTGTAGGTGACCAAATACTTATTTTCCGCCCTAATTTGGAAAAAAAAAAATTTTTAAATCAAACAATATGATTTTCTGTTTTTTTTTTTCCCACATTCTGTCTCTCATGGTTGAGCTTTACCCATGTTGACAATTACAGGCCTCTATAATATTTTCAAGTAGGAGAACTTGCACAATTGGTGGTTGACTAAATACTTATTTGCCCCACTGTATGTGGACTGATGTTTACCATGTTCTTCTCACAGGGATGCTTTCTGAGGTATTCTTAGTGTAAATGCTTGACAAAGTGTACCCTGCAATTTTCTGTTCTACCCAGTTCCTCCACCAAAGTCAGCTGGCATGAGGTACAGGTCATCCATGACATTAATGAGTCAATGGGAAATGGTGGGACGTTCCCCAGGCTGGGAACGATAATACAAGTTATTTTGGCCTGAAAGAAATTAATATTTTTGGAATATTTCACAAACAGTAAAAAATGAGAGAATTTATCATTATGATTACAAAAATTCTGTGAAAGTCTAATGCCTGAAAGTGCCTATGACAGAAAAAAGCATGTTTATTTCATATTTCACGCGGTATTTTATGCTCTTATATGAAATGGAAGACTTGGAAGTGCGTGAAAGCGATTGTTTTATTTATTCAATGTTTTTAATAACGCGCCATGAAAATAAATAACTTCCTGTTTTGAGGAGGAATGCGAATGTGACGTCACCTGGGCAACCATCTCACAAGACAGCATTGCTTTATAGCATGCAGATGGCCTGCAGATTCAGCTGATTTTGCAGATTAATTTATTTTTCACATCACGCCAGCTAAATGTGCTGCAAGGTTTTGTTGCTGCACCAGGGAGAGGCGTGTGAGCCTTTTTGGGTTTAAAAAACCCCCACCCCACCCAAACAAGTCCAAAAACTGTGGGACCATTGGACTTATGAGGAAGTGAATAAATTTACGCCATATTTGTGTTGAACGTATGCTTACGATGTTACTTGTTTATTTAGCACCTGTGGATAACATTGAGAGTCTAACTGAATGTAAATAAGGGCTTATTCACAGCCACAACAGCTTTGGAGCAAAATATTATAAGGGTGCAAAATTTGGCAGAACACTGGCAATAGACCACTATCCTCGAGTTGAGCTCAGCAGCTTGGCGCTCCTCAGACGTTGGCCGGTTTGTCCCGCGGTCATTCTCGACAACGATCGACAACCCCGCCGCCGTGTGACATGATACGGTGTAGTTTTATGTGATTTTTCGCTTTGAAAGGCGAGAATAAAACCTGGAGACGCGGCTCAGTTTGGGTTAGCCTGTCAGCTCGCTGTCACGCCTCCTGTTTTTTTACGCTCTCCGAAGCTGGGGCAGGGAAATGATAAAAGCCGGTCTAACTCCGGTGGCGTAAAATATTGTTCGGGAGGAGCAAAAAGTCGACAGTTTTTGCCATTATGGATTAATTTTGCCATGTCGTACTGAATAAATCCATTTTATATTCCATTAAGCACAAGACTTATTTGTCAGGACCATACCATTTATTTAGCAATTGGGAAAAAATACTTAAAAAGAATACTCCAATATTTTTACAGGATAGAAAAATGTCTTCATTGTTTCTATCTATCCGATAGATAGAAACAATGAAGACATTTTGCTGCTCTGTGTCGTATTTTCCTCGTTCTGAATCTTCCCTCTTAATGGGCTGAATTCTAAATCAGCTGAAATCGTGATGCTGCTGATGTCATCTTCCACCTGGGGATGCTGGAGCGCTACAATGACAGGCAGGGCTAAACGGCAGATTAAATGACTAATTTCTCGTCATCTGCGCTTTGCCAAATTGTTGTCAATAGTGGAATCGTCTCAAAATATGATTCTAATTAACATATAATGCTATTTAAGACTATTTTATCCTTTCATAGGCACTTTATCAATGGCCGAAGCAGAAGCTTTAACAATGCGTGTACTGTGTTGTCCAGTCGACCCTTAACCTCATGAGAGAACGTCATCGCTGACGTGCTAAGCAGCATTCCGACAATAGTGCTCCACATGCTGTGTCACGGTACATTCCTTTTGTGTCATCCTAGGTCATGGTGAACTGTGAGGAATTAAGCCTAGTTTCAGTTGTAAATATTGTTTGGAGGGTTTTGTGTGTGGCTTGTCACAGCAAACTGTAAAAAAGTTCCACTGAAACTAATCAGGTGAAATTCATTGGCAATGGGGCTGCACAGTCGTTCAGAGTACAAAGCTCTTATTGATTCACTGTTGGGTAAAGCGTAAATACAAGAGTGTAAAAAGTGCTCCTGCTGACTTGCTTTTATTGTTTTTTATTTTGCATGTAGGCTAAAATGGAGTTAAAGTGTCAGCTCCTAGGCCCCATCCTGTCCTGTTGCACAAAAACACAAAATCTTATATGCATTATATTCAATAAATATTCACATTTGTAAAGCTTTGAGCAGGGAATTATGATTATTTCTGGTGCGCACGGTCAGGGGTCTTTATCACTAACCTTGGTCTATAACAAATGATTTTTTCCCCCTTTCTTTTTTTCTTCTGGCGACATTTTCTATAGAGCTTTAACTCTCTTTTCCCAACTGCCTCCAAACTGGGAAGAGAGATTTGTCAAAAACTATTCCTTTTACGAGGACTTTAAGATTCAGGGAGGAATATATTTCATTATTAATGCACATTTAAGCCTATCCGAGTACTGACCACAGTGGTATAAAGGTAAATTTCAATTGACAGCTATAGTAGTTGAAGTAGTGTGAGACTAGCTCAGAAGAAACAACACTATAGTTTTTTTTACAGGACTGTATTGTAACTCTGTGAAGGTACAGAAAAACAAAAATACACACAGCAGGAGCGAAAGGGCTTACAAACTATCCAAACAGCCAATGCAAACCAGACACAACCTCTTAATCCCGGCAACACGTTGAGATGAAAAACAACGATAACAGTGTAGAGACAAATAAAAGATTAATCTAATAAGTCTGACTCACTCAGGCCACCAAATACAGGAGAACACTGCTGTATAAACAGACGTGGCTGTGGTTGTGTGGGGTTGTGTGTGTGTGTGCGTAGGCCTAACAGACAGAGATTCTGTGCAACACTAAAGCTGCCCTCACCATCTGGCCTTGGCAAAATGAACACAGTGTTTCTCCAGTCGCTCTCTCTTCCTCTCTTACTTCAATGTTTCACTGGCGGATTTGATACTCATCCACCCGCAGAGATTAAGGGGGTCCATATTTCAGTCATACTCCCTGTGTTGTTTTTGCTTTCTAAAAACAGTGAGTGTGTGTGTGCCAACATGTTGATGAGATGGTTGGGAATGCTGGTAGCTAGGCAGAAAGACAACGCTAGACAAAAATACAAAAGGGGAGGGGGTTGAGGGCGATGGAAAAGGATGTGGCTTTTAAAACAGGTGATCTATAAAAATATACACTCACCGGCCACTTTATTAGGTACACCATGCTAATAACGGGTTGGACCCCCTTCAGAACTGCCTCAATTCTTCATGGCATAGATTCAACAAGGTGCTGGAAGCATTCCTCAGAGAGTTTGGTCCATATTGACATGATGGCATCACACAGTTGGTGCAGATTTGTCGGCTGCATATCCATGATGCCAATCTCCCGTTCCACCACATCCCAAAGACGCTCTATTGGATTGAGATCTGGTGACTGTGGAGGCCATTTGAGTACATTGAACTCATTGTCATGTTCAAGAAACATGTCTGAGATGATTCCAGCTTTATGACATGGGACATTATCCTGCTGAAAGTAGCCATCAGAAGTTGGGTACATTGTGGTCATAAAGGGATGGACATGGTCAGCAACAATACTCAGGTAGGCTGTGGCGTTCCAACGATGCTCAATTGGTACCAAGGGGCCCAAAGAGTGCCAAGAAAATATTCCCCACACCATTACACCACCACCACCAGCCTGAACCGTTGATACAAGGCAGAATGGATCCATGCTTTCATGTTGTCGACACCAAATTCTGACCCAACCATCCGAATGTCGCAGCAGAAATCGAGACTCATCAGACCAGGCAACGTTTTTTCCAATCTTCTTTTGTCCAATTTCGATGAGCTTGTACAAATTGTAGCCTCAGTTTCCTGTTCTTAGCTGAAAGGATTGTTATTTGAGTCACTGTTGCCTTTCTATCAGCTCGAACCAGTCTGGACATTCTCCTCTGACCTCTGGCATTAACAAGGCATTTCCGCCCACAGAACTGCCGCTCACTGGATATTTTTTCTTTTTCGGACCATTCTCTGTAAACCCTAGAGATGGTTGTGCGTGAAAATCCCAGTAGATCAGCAGTTTCTGAAATGCCCAGACCAGCCCTTCTGGCACCAACAACCATGTCACGTTCAAAGTCACTCAAATCACATTTCTTCCCCACACTGATGCTCGGTTTGAACTGCAGGAGATTGTCTTTAACGATGTTTACATGCCTAAATGCACTGAGTTGCCGCCATGTGATTGGCTGATTAGAAATGTGTTAACGAGCAGTTGGACAGGTGTACCTAATAAAGTGGCCGGTGAGTGTATAAACACTGTAGTGGACAATTCATTATGTGTGTCCAATGAAATCTATTACTAATACTGTATAAAAGAATCGGAATCTCAAATTGTTTTCTGGGCTGTTTACTGACAGTATCCGATGTTCAGATTGACCCTTAAAGCATAAATTGGCAGAGGTGGTTCGAATAGCCCAAAATTTTACTCAAGTAAGAGTAGCTTTACTTCAAAATAATATTAATCAAGCACAAGTAAAAGCAGTCATCCAACATTGTAACTGCTTACAATGTCTATTTTTTTGTCTTTTAAATAATGGTATATTTTTCTCAGCACAACTTCATTTATATGAACTGTTATTTTCATACTGTAATATAACCTATTACAAAAACTATATTAGGCCAAAAAGATGACACAAAAATCCTCGAATTCAGACCAGAACAATGTGAAACATCATCCATCCAAAGAATACCTCTGATTGGTATCATGGAATCATGTGGTTATTGTTGCGACATCTCATTGGTGAAACTGAGCCAGCCAGTGTCTGACAAAAATAAAGTCAATATGTAGAATAAAGAAGAAAAATGTAACAACTCTAGCGTAGCACAAAGTAGCGGAGTAAGAGAAGTGTTTATTCACAAATCTACTCAAGTAAAAAGTATTGCGTGATAAAACTACTCTACCAAGTATATTTTCTCAAAACGTTAAAGTAAATGTAATGGACTAAATGTAACACATCACCACCCACCTCTATTAATTGGGCATGTGTAAATTGGACATGCATTTTGACTAATATTTTAGACAATTAGACCCTGATGATTTGTGACGTCAATGGCGCAACGTCAATTTAATGTCCTTCACCAAAACAATGACATCATGAAACAAAGTTGTTTTCGAAGCGTTTGGTGGGTGCAGTTTACATGTAAATAGAGTATAGTCATGATCAAGACATGAGTTTGCTTATGAAGGAACTTAACTCATTTGCTCCCCAAAACGTATAAATACGTCCTATTTTTAATTGTTTCAGTGTCCCAAAGACGTATTTATACGTCTTTTACGTTGTTGTTTTTTTTTTTTTAACAAGAGACATCTCTAGGTTCTGATTCAACTTAGCTGCAAAGCACAAAGCTGAAAATCCATTTTAAAGCAATAAAACTTACAACTGGAGGGCAGTAGCACATTTGGTAAGATCCCCAACTCAACGAAACGAACGGCCGGCCGCATGGCCGGGGCACCGGCGGAAGGATGCCCGGGATGCCAGGCACTGGATGACCGAGCAGAACAACCGGGACCACCAGTGCAGCGGACGATGCTTATGAGTCCGTGCTGCTTGCCGAGCAGAGACAGACGGCGATGAGGGAAAAGTCAGCTTCATCTCTCAGTTAGTTATGTGTTAATAAATTGTTACCTTGCTATCAAAAGCTCTTTGTCGTGTTATTTTGTAAAAGGAAAACATTATTCAGATGTTTGTGATGTCACAAAAGCAAAATATAGCTGTGTTAAAGTCAAAGTTATGTTTGAAATGTATGCGTTTACAAAAAGCTCAATTTCTTGGAATTGGAAAATTGCTCAAACTAAGCTATTGTCTCATGCTGATTTCTAAAAAATGGAAAAAGATATGAACTTCTTTCTTTTGGTGGGTTCCATGTTTATATAGCAATAGAACAAACTTTTCTGTGGGCCTTGCAAAATCAGTCAAAATCCAGTAAAACGGCCGGGAGCGAAGGGGGTTGCACCGGTGAAAATGGCTGGGAGTGAATGAGTTAATTTGATCATAGTGTACATCACAGCAAAGACCAGTACTTGTGTACGGGAATAATCAAAAGGTTTATAATAGTGATTGCAGTGTGGGCAGGGGTGAATTATTTTTGGGGACCATTTTCTATAATAAGGATAGGTTGGGGAATAGCATAATGCATTTCCACATTAACAGCTTCACTAGATACCTGCAGGGAGCCTTGCAGGTGTCAAATAAAAGTGTGCACAAACATGTGTGATCATATGTTCTGTATGACTGGGAATGGTGTTAGTACTTCTAGCACCATGGAATTAATGTTAAAAGCAAAACTATAAGACTGTTCGGAGAGATCTTCCATTGGCTGACTATTTAACGGGGGAAAAAAAACAGGAAATCCTGCAAATCAAAATCAAGGCATAAATCTCAACAGAGAAAAAAAACATTAAAAGATTTGCATCATCTGTCTGTACATTTGAGGTCATTTAAGAAAGAAAATACATGCTTCCACACAAAACCCTAAACCACTTGACTGGTGTAAACCCACAGAACAGTAAGAGGCTTTACCAGAACAGATCATTCAACCCTGCAGTGGCCAAATCAGCTTTTGGTCAACAGCACTCTAGTCCTTCCGATGATCTGTCATCATGTTCGAAATAATTTCTATCAGTAAATGAATTGCCAACCGGGACTGAACACAAACCATTCACATGCCCACATATATTCATCCAAATAGTATAGCTCTGATCGGACAGCTTCCTTCGAAAGCCGGGGTGCGCATTCATGCTTATAACTAAATAATTCAGGGAGGACAACAACTCACCCCATCTCGGGTCTTAACCCCCTGCTGTGTCTCATCTCCCGTTCTTTCACAAACACTACAGTATTCACTCTTTCCAGGAGACTGTACCCATCCAAGGACACGCAACAAAACAAAATGTTCCATTGCATGTCTTCCTGTGGCTCATTACTGAAAAGCATAATGATGAAAAAAACAGATTGCTATGCTTGAGGGGTAAAAAAAAAAAAAAAATCATATTGCACCCAAATCTCATTTCTCACACATTAACAATAACTTTTGTCTTCAACCTGCATATTAATAGGAGATCCCATTAGCATTCTTGTTTCACTTTTCATTTTCTGTGTTTTTACTAAAGATGCAGTGATACCGATATTGGCGGCGGGGGTGGGGGGGGAGTTGATCTGGCCCGAAATGGTGGTATCGGTATCGGCGAGTACCAACAAAGAGAGCGGCGATAGCATTTACTATAATAGTTGACCGCAGCCTTTTCTCCTGACGCTTACTACACCCTCTGTTGTGTGATGACACGTGATCACTTTGCATGCCAAGCAGCTATCGCTATTGGCCTGCTCCAGACCAATGAGAGCGGGCCAATAGCCGCTCTTGAGTCTTGACCAATGCCAGAGCATCTTTTTCATATGGAGGAAAAACAAAATACGACAGGAAAATGTCGGCGGTCTGGAAATATTTCAGCATAGAAATTCCTTCGATTACAATCAACGGCTGCATGCAAGAGTTGCGGCCTGAAAGTTTGGCGAGGTGGAGTTAAGTCGGCCAGTTTCAATATCTCGAACCTGATAAAACTTTTGAAGATGAAACACAAAGAGTTTGAGGCTGCAACAGCAGGACTGCTATCCAGAGGAAGGGAGCTGGACCGTAGCAACAATCTCTGGTCAATTCAGTTTATGTACTTAACTTTTATTGTCTTTTACTGAAAGAAATGCCGCAGTAATTTGAGACCTGTTTCAAAAGTAGGGTTCTCACCTTTCAGAAATAGAAATAAGGGATGCTCCCCTCGCACCCAAAGCCATACAGGCGACGAAAAAAAAGGGACATCCCTAAAACTCCTAAAATGCATAGAAATGTATCTATCTAGCTATCTATATTCCGTATTGGTTCAAAACGGAACGCAACTTTTAATTCCCAATTTGGAACGATTCCTTATTTCAAAGGACGGGTGGCAAGCCTATTCAAAAGTGCTGTAGAAGTAAGCTAAGCTAAGTGGCTAAGTGGGTCTTGTTGCTGGTGCACAGAGAGGGAGGTTAAAAGACAGGATGCTCTGGTCAATTATTATTACTTATAATTTCATGAAAGTTGCACTGTTTGGGCTTTGAGAGCCAAAACTCAGGGTTAAAAAATTCATTGTACGGTATTTTTACTTTCTTACTGTTGGCCTAGTATTATGGTACATGTTTTAATTTCAAGAATTTAGCACTATTTTGAACTTTGAGAGCCAAAGGTTTATATAACTATTGTCACCCATACCAGGTATGCAATAAAAAGTTCGACTGGATTCACTTTGCATATAGGCCTACAGTGTATGTACATATATATGTATATAATTTCAAAGAAAGTGGTATCGGTATCTGGGCCAAAAAATGGTGTTGTGCAATACTAGTTTTTACCAACAACAGCAAATAAGCAGTTGATTAGATTAAATATTTTGACTCATACTTTTGAGTAAATTCTATGACTGAACTAATAGTAAAAACTATCATGAGCCAGGATAGATGATTATCCTCCACAAGGTACTGTACTTGTTTCAGCTTTTGTAGTCCTGATGAGGAAAGGGAATTTAAGTCAGTCAGGGAATGCACAGTGGCAGGTTTGACAGGCAACAACTGCATCTAAGGGTTGCTCTACCCAGAGTTTATGACTGGTAAGAAGGTGTACAAATGACATATTTGCCCCAGCATACCTGTGATGTTACTTTGGGACATGGGGGGTAGCGATGTTTCACTTCAAGGTATGCACATGTCACTCACACTCAATGTCACACACATACAGTATGTGGACACATACACACCATGTTGAACAGCCTGCCTGTGATATCTCAGTACACACCAGATGAGCAACTGGTTTGCCGAATTGTGGTTTCGAGATCGCAACACGACTTCCAGACATTTACGTGACTCACTCTTTTCTGTAGTCACGAGCACATGCATACACATGCACACCAACACAGTGGGAGTTTGAACGATTGCGTGAGTTGGGTTTTTATGTGCTGTTGGTCTTCCCGCTATGTAAGTAATATACCAGTCAACTGAAGCGCGACAATTTATTTTTTTCAAGTTACCATACCACTTCTGAGGTGTTGGTTTCAAATCTTTCCATGCTTTGCATGTGATTGTGTTCGTCCTCTTGCATCTTTCCACTTTCCAAAGGTTTAGTTGAGAACTACATTGTCCACTGGTGTGAACGTGAAAGATATTTAAAATATGTCCTTACATTAGTTGGCAATAAGTCTGGACTAATTGGTTTACTTTACCTCTTACCCAAATCCAGCTAAGATAAACTCCAGATCACCTGTGTCACCAATGAGAATAAACAGTATAAAATGTATGAATGGATGAAGCCCTTTATCATGCAATGAATGGAAAACAATTGTATTCAGGTTCCCTAGGCTGGTCATACTTCTGTAGTTCTCTTTGTCTATTTTAATAGGAAACATCAACTACGATTGGCAAAATACAGTATATAGAGTATACATATTTTTTCCCAAGAATTGCTTAACTCATTTGCTCCCAAAAATGTATAAATACGTTCTATTTTTAATTGTTTCAGTTTCAGTGTTTTACGTTTTTTTTTTTTTTCCACAAGAGAGATCTCTCGGTTCTGATGCAATTTAGCTCCAAAGCACAATGCTGAAAATCCATTTTAAAGCAATAAAACTGGCCACTGGAAGGCAGTAGCGCATTTGGTAAGACCCGCAACCCGATACAAAGGAACGAACGGCCGGGCCGCACGGCCGGGGCAAGACAACTGGATGGACCTCCAGGATGCCAGGCGGCGGACGAACGAGCAGAACAACCGGGAGGACGCCCGGGATGCCAAGCGCTGGACGACCGAGCAGAACGACCGGGACCACCAGTGCAGCGGACGATGCCATTGAGTCCGTGTTGCTCGCCGAGCAGAGCCCGCGCCGCCGTGCTCGGCCGCTCACGTCCTATACACTGTACCCGCACCCTCCAGTGTCCCGCGACTCAGCCGGAAACGCGCACGGCCAAACCAGTTTCCCCCAGGAGCATAAGTTTCCCAGGCGAACTCCGCCACAAGGCAGTGGTCAACACAAAAGACTCCAAAAAATCCATCTTGATGAGAGGTGGCGATGAGGGAAAAATTGACCCCGGCTGTCGCCGCCACAACAGCGTCATCTCTCAGTTCAATAGTATAGTTATGTGTAAATAAATTGTTACTTTGCTATCAAAAGCTCTATTTATCTTGTTGTTTATGTTATTTTGAATTTAGATGTTTGGGATGTGACAAAGCAAAAAATAGCTGTGTTATAGTCAAAGTTATGTTTGGAATGTGCTTTTACAAAAAGCTCAATTTCTCTGTGTTTTCATCAGAAATTGGAAAATTGCTCAAACTTAGTTATTTTCTAATGCTGATTTCTAAAGAATGGAAAAAAGATATTTTTTTCCCGCTGAAAGAATGGAGTCTAATCTTTCTTTTGGTGGGTTCCATGTTTATATAGCAATAGAACAGAATTTTCATTGGGCCTTGCAAAATCAGTCAAAATCCAGTAGAATGGCCGGTAGCAAAGGGGGTTGCACCGTTGAAAATGGCTGGGAGTGAATGAGTTAATTTCATTTCTATCTTACAGTATAGCTTCAGATAAAAAGCAAAGCCATCATCAAACAATGTTTTGTACAATATGTCGAAAAATAAGGTGCTACTCTACTTGAACCATACTGTACTACCACAAAATTATGCCTCATATGAATTTTCATGAAGTCTTCATACTGGTCCTTGGACTTAATTGGTATACCCAACAAAATGGTCTTGTGATATTATTACTGATTTTGAAAGTACTGGTCTTCTAACCACTCATTTTACCAGTGGACTTGAATGATAGAAGACGTTGTGGATGAGTGAGACTGACAGCATAAATGACTTAAAGCTGTCTGTCACATACACGCACCCAATAACTTTGAGTTGAATTCAGGCTGATTGAATGCTCCGCCTATAGTCTCGGCTTTGTCCCTCTGAGCCCTGTCGAAATATTGAAGCACACTGCAGTGAAAGAGTCAGCTATCCAGAGGATTTCACCAATCTGCATATTCATACAATTAATTAGGATTGCTCTCTCTGCTCTGTGATTTTTTCCCCCTCTTTCCGACTTTATTTCTCGAGAGGCAGCTGTAAGACAATGGTGGGGCGGTGATCAGAATCAGTCATCAGTGGGGATGGAGGCGGGGGTGTAGACGGAGAAACCACGCGCCCACACACCTTTCTTCTGAGTTGACTGTCTGCATCAGATATGATGATGAGTGCTTTGCTGCAACTCTCTGTTGATACAAACTTCTACTGCTTTGTCTCATTTTGTCTTTTAACTCCATTGTCTGGTGCCGAATTGACTGAGGGGTGCCATTGTGTGACGGGAAAAACTAACCAAATGAAGAACGGCAGCATTCTCGCAAGGCTACCTCTTAATTGCTCAGAGAAAAGAAGGCAAAATATTATGAGGAGGGGGGAAACCATGGACAAAAAAAGAAAGTTTAATAAATATGCAATATGGTATCACAGAATCAGATTTTGAAGTCCGTTTGTTGTTTTCACAGTAAGAACTGCTTACCTGCCGCTGACTGAGCTAAAATCTCAGCCGGCCAATTTCCCTCCCTGAAAGTACTTAAATTGAGCGCACAAACAAGTCATTTAAATCATAGCACTTGTGGCCCTCATGTAAAAATGAAGTGAGATAGTCAAGCGCATAAAAGCCTTGCATTTAAAATAATGAGCAGCAGTGGAACATCTTTGGCATACGTCGTCGTGGTGAGAATTCCGGGAAAAGGACAGCTCTTTATATTTATTGTCAAAGTGAAGGTCTTCATATTTACTTTTTTTCCATTTCATGTATTTACAGTGAATATATTTACTCTGGCAGTATATGGTCTGTCAATTTCTTCTTCTAAATAAAGTAGTATGTTACACCAACATTTTATCTACTTGTGGATTATGTCAATCTTTTTTAGGAAAACCAGACAGTTTAATCTAGTTACACAGCCTCCAAAATTAAAGCCTTTAAAATGACCATGAAACGATCCCAAGTTGCACCTCTCTCAAGCAGATTAAACACATTATCATTTTCATGAAGGGAAGATTAAAAAAATACTGCTGAATTAATACTTCATCCTAAACCTGTCAGTGGTTGTACAGTTGTGTCTGATTGGTCTGTAATCTAGTGAATTTAGTGTGGGAGAGGAGTTAAAACATCGAAACTCAGAAATAAAAAAGGGGGATCAAGCATGTGACAGTTGACAGAAGTTGTCCATTAAGCCTACAGAACAGTCCTGGCGTGAATATTGCATTTCCATGTTTACCACAATTACAGGCCTGTTTGCCGGTTCACCTGCTCCGGGCTAAAACTAACGGAGAACATAACAATCCTTTGGGAGGAATGAATAAGCTACCCTGTTTATTTTACCCACCGCTTCTCAATGGTATTGTTTATAAATGACAACTTTCATGTGAGAGAAATTAAAACATTACTTTTGCCAAAAATGGTTTCTTCTGTGATCCATGAGAAACTGCGAGGAAGTAGAACTAATGCCAGACATGTCCAAAGTCCGGCCCGGTGGCCAAATGCGGCCCGTGGTCAAATTTCATCCGGCCCCCAGCCTCTGTCATAAAATCAGTAACATCTGGCCCGCACACAGACTTAATAAATTGGTCAGCAATACTGCAACCAGCATATGAAGTAGCTAACACACGAAATGCTGCTTCTCATTTACCCACTAAAAGGCAGCACCCTAACCCTAACCACTTTAACCCTTTATTGGCAAATGTATCACATTTGATACACCTAAAATTTCATATTTTCCGACTAATTTAGAATTTTGACATTTCTTTTTGAAAAAAAAAAAAATGATGGATGCAAGTCAACACATGCATCTGCAGGTTCCATAAGAAAAAACATGATTTAGCCTGGGTTATAGATATTAGAGCGCTTATTACACATATTAATTTTTGACTTTTCTTTTCACAAATTTGAAAAAAAAGGTTTCATTAGGACCTTATTTTTCAAATTTTGGGATTCTCTGATAATTGCTTCATGTTGCAGGTATTTAGGGGTTAGCAACATTACTCCGTGTGACCCTCTACTTCCAATTTTCTAAAATGGCGACGATCAACAACAACAAAGTTGACTGTGACGGCCAACGCTTCAAGGATAGGTTGAAATTGGACTATTTCTTCACAAAAATACGCAACAACTGTGTCTTGCCTCATTTGCAAAGAGACAGTCGCTGTTTTTAAGGATTTAAATGTGAGGCGATATTACCAAACAATACACGCTGACATGTACGACGAGATTACAGGGAAGATATGCAGTGAGAAATTGAAGCAACTTGAAGCTAGTTTAATTTCACAGCAGTAGTATTTCGCGAGGGCCCGAGATTCGAAAGAACGGCGCAAAGGCTAGTTGCGATATTGTTGAAATTATTAATTTATAAAAAATTATAAAGCAAATGTGACACACATAATGGCTTGCTAAAATTTGCTTAAATATATTGTTCTACGTAAAGGACGTCAGCCAAGGTCGGCCCCCCACATTTTTACCACGCCAAATCTGGCCCCCTTTGCAAAACGTTTGGACACCCATGAACTAATCCATCAAAATATAATGACAAATGAGGAATTTGAAGTTGAAAACAGCAAGTGTTGATTCATAAGATGTTGAGACAACATTGTTGGATGGACAAAGACTGCCGTGCAAAGCCGACTCCTACACAAACCTTGCATGTGGAGGAATGTCTGAGACCACGTAATGGGCCTTTGTGTTGCCACGGAAAATCAAGAAAACTTTGGACAAATACACGCAAGAGCCAACTTAATAAGCCATGCCGAAGAAGCCAGTCAGGGTCAAAGGCCAGTAAAATGACAACTTTGAACCTAAGGCCAAAATTCTCTTGCCCGCCTGCTGTTAATCTCATCTAATGATGTCCCTGTGTGCTGACATCCTTTATGCCAACTTCATTGTCCTGACAGAATGTATGATTCTCATGGTTGTATTTTTCTGAAGCAACTTAATTTCCTACATGCTCTGTTCTATGATCAATACCTTCGAACATGTCTGCAGTTCTTCAACTTTTTCATCTTGTTAGGTCAGGATAAAATCAAGGGCGTTTGTGTGCTCCAACTTTAGATCAAACTGTTTGAGGTGCTGATAGTGTAAAATACGTACCAACTTTGGATATGAGCTCCTTTTTTCTTTAGCGATGCTGTCACATAATTATCTTTTTAATTATCTTTGACCTTGCTATCACAAATGTCATCTTTTTAACCTTCCTGCTCCAGTTTCAGTGGAAACATCGTGTCATTTGTTCTTGGCCATTGTTTGTGCACCTTTGAACAACAACTAATGATGAACAAACCAGTGTGTGAAGCACAGTTAGCAGCAAAATCCAGGCTGTCAGGAAGTGATGAAACACTTAGTTCATTATAAGGGGGGAGTGAGACCACAGTTGCTTTTGTAGTGAATAAATAAGCCAGGTTGTCCTTTGTCATTTCAAAATTCATAAAGGATGTGCTACCATCATTGAATACCATACGATGATGAGTAATAGTTACCTGTAGAAGGTAAAATCATGTGCTACTGTAGTTTCAAACCGTTCTCATAAATCATCTTTGATGTCTTCAATAAAGGAAGAGATTCATGGAGACTCACAACACATTGCGATTCCATTACTGAAAGGGTTTGCCTTGGAAAACCTTTCAAATGAGCTGCTAACAAGGGGCTGGTACAAAGATTACAGCTGAGCACAATCACTTCCAGGATGTTGGTTGACCATAGTTAGCTGTTCTAAGAAGAATTGGACATAAACTTTTTCAGAGTCAACCAAATACCATCCATTAAACCTGTACACATAATTATCCACTCTTTGAAGTTGTATGACGTGTAGGTGTTACACAGGGGGAGGGGGAAATTGCTGAAGGGAGATTTTTTTCATGCATCAGCTGTAAAAAATATATAAGTTAAGTGCTGTGTTTGCATCATTTACCTAGGTCATGCACACATATGTGACATTGATGAACATGCAGAGAGATGTGAGCCCCAACACATAACTTTGTGGCTTACCTCCATTATTGATATGGGCTAAATGACTGTCTCATATTGCAGTGATCAACCAGGACAAATTCCATTTTCCTATGGTCAGTGTTGTAATTTTTTGTCACATACCTCTAATGCTTGTCGTCTATAGTGTCACCACTATAAAGAACCTTCTAACTAATATTAACACAAAAATCTCTTGACTAACAAAGTGTATAACAATTAGTGTTACAGTTTTGAGAGAGATTCCACCAAATGTTATGCTATGGTTGCAAACTGCAAATTTAGGATGTTACTGTAGGGCAGTGCATTCGATTGTGTTTTGCCAGTAGAGAAGGCCTGGTACAAATGGCCCACCACCAGTGTTGTTAATAACGGCATTAGAAAATAACGGCGTTAGTTTTTTTCAGTAGTGAGCAATCTAATTAATTACTTTTCTCATCTTGGCAACGTTACCGTTACTGAGGATGGAAAGGCGTGCGTTACTATGCGTTACTATATTGGTTGAATGACGTGAGAAAAGTCTGAAGGAGACGGACTCACCAAGACAACAGAGCAGAGCAGGAGTAGGGAGGAGGCAAAAAAGTTGTGACCCCAAGCAAACGCGATGCTAGGTGGCTCCAATAATACAGTACCTGACTAGCCGATAGCCTACAAACTATGCCCACATGATATGGTAGATATGGTAGACAAGGTAGATATCACATATACTAGTATATAGAACTACAGGCAAAATGACAGACACAGCGGTGATAGCAACATGTACTGTATAGGAACTAGATGCGTTAGTAAACAGTCGCCATCTTAAAGCAGTAAACCTCTTAGGAAGGCTCTGTTGTAGAGAACCTTCCTAGCAAACCTAAGTAACTTTTTATATGAAATACTCCTAAATCGGCCAAATCTTGACTTGAATCTATCTTTAAATGATTAAACAGTTTTAAAACTTCCACATGTCAAAAGTAGACAGAAGGGAACTAATGCAATAATGGGAGCAATTTTAACAACTTTTAATAGTTGATTCAGGGTAAAGGGTAAATTAGGGTAAAGAATTGGGCTATGGCCAATTGTCTCAAAACCCTTTTAAACTTCACATAATGTGACCTGTTTGCTTTGTGTGTTTTTTTTTTTAAGAAAAACAAAGCATGAAAATTATCAGTTACTTTGCCAAGTAACTAATTACTCTTACATTCAGGTAACAGAGTTACTAACGCAATTACTTTTTGGGAGAAGTAATTTGGAACTATAATTAATTACTTTTTAAAAGTAAGATTAACAACACTGCCCACCACTGATATTTAGTACATTTTATCAATATATTATGCTTTGCGATGATACACTTTTTTTGACAATAGTATTCCACTAACCCTGGGGTCAGCAGCGCAAAATTTTGAAGGAGCCATATTGGAACTAAAAAAACAAACAAACAAAAAGTCTGAACCCGCAAAAAATTAATAAGCCTTATAACTTATATAAGCCTTATAATGAAGGCAACACATGCTGTATGTATCTATATTAGCCTAGTATCAAAATGACTAAGTTGGCGACAAATATATGATGAGCATTCATGATGTTTAATTTCCCTGTAGTGTATCCTACAGAGAATGACGCACCACGTGAATACCGGAATTTTCGGACTATAAACCCCCCCTCTCCCCCCCCAATTTTGAATCATGTGGCTCATAGTCCAGTGTGGCTTATTTGTTGATTTATTTCCATTAATAGGTAACACTTCATTTGACAGCAGCTGCCAAATGTTGTCACTAACTCTTTTACATCAATTCAAAAGGGAAATAATTTGCCGGATAACACAAAATGATATCTGTCATAAACATTCATGAATAATTATGACAGTCTTACGATGCCGCTGTCAAAGTGTTACCGGT
This sequence comes from Corythoichthys intestinalis, assembly GCF_030265065.1. NCBI lineage: Eukaryota > Metazoa > Chordata > Actinopteri > Syngnathiformes > Syngnathidae > Corythoichthys > Corythoichthys intestinalis. Next base: position 19,929,311 of record NC_080416.1, read on the forward strand.
TAATATCTTTTGGTGTAAATATCCCTTAATACAGTTAGAACAGCTGTGGCTTAAAGTGCGGTGCGGCTTATCTATGAAGAAAGGCCGTTTTCAAGTTGAATTTGGTAGGTGGCGGCTTATAATCAGGTGCGCCTCATCGTCCTAAAGTTACGGTACTCTGTCGTATGATGCCACCTCAAGTTTAACTTCATTACAATATTAATAAATTAGAAGAATGTTTGTGTCATGTTTGTCCTACAGAAACCACATTAAACCAAAAAATATATTTCCCCCCCCATCTTTTTCCATTTTCAAACATTTTTGAAAATGCTCAAGGGAGCCACTAGGGCAGCGCTAAAGAGCCGCATGCATCTCTAGAGCCGGATGTTGCTGACCCCCGATCTAAATGTTACATGAAGGTCCACAACACGTTAGAGTCCAACGTGTTGACCTATGCTACCAGTGCTCATGCTCTTATCTCCCTTGCATACCTAATAACATTGTTGGCTCCAAATTCACAGCATGCTTTTGGTTAAATTTTTTTTTTTTTTTTTTTAAACAGCTGCTTTCTAGTACGTGTGCATCACACACACACGGGCAAACGCACGCACTCACATTGCCAGGAAGAGGTCAAATTAATGGCTGACGTTGCAGCTTATGGGCAGACGTTCAAACACACAAACACCCATTTGAGTGCACACACCCCAACACACACGCGCAATAATTTCCATTTCACTTCTCCCTCTTCTCCACCCTTCTGCTCACTGCCACCCTCCGTTCCAACCCCTCTCTTTCCTGATTTGCATAATATACGCGTACTTTCTCCTTCTTAAGCTCAGCGTGCGCAAACACATACACACACATAGATCTGACAGATGGCACCACTGGCTCCAGAAACGGCAGAGAGCGGGAATATGAGGGGAATGAGAGGAAGAGGAGAACGTTCTGGTAAAGTAAACACACACACACACACAATAATACCATAATTATCCTGGGCACTGGCCTTGGCACTAACCTGGGGAAAACCCTGATGAGCCAACTCAATGCACCCAATGACCTACTAAACCCAGCAGGAAAGAAAATACTGTACATGCATTTTGAGCAGTGCCTTGTACACTAACATTTCTGCGAATACATGCATATCGGTCAGTAAATGAGAAGGGAAATCATGTATATATGAGGGAAAATGAGGGAAAATAAAATCATCCATTTCTTCCAATCAATCTCTTTCCCCTCCCTCAACACAGACTTTCTCTCGATTGCTTTTTAAAATTCTTTAGAAGGGATGGCGATGGTCGTTAGAGCGTGTCTGTGCTGTCAGGCTGAGTTATCCTTGTATAGCTCTGGGCCTGATTATCCTGTGATGACTCATCCAGGGAGAGGGAGGTGAACTCGGTGCACAAGAACCCAACAACCAGGCCACTGATTACATAGCAGAGAGAGAGGACTAAGAGACCAGGCTTTGACAGGCAATTCCCGGCTGTCACATGTGACAGCTCAACAAGAACCACCACTCTTTTTTTGTCCCGTCATATACAGACTTTTGTCATTTTGCCAACTTCTTGTTTGACACGTTTATCATCACTGTGCAAAATGGGCTCTCTGACTATCAAGTAGTTCTCACCAAACGATACATGTCACGTTATATCATATCACAGACTTGATAATGTGGTCAAATATTCACAGTACCAGAGAAGAAGATAACAAAAACAACAGGCCCATCTGCAGCCCGCAGCCTTTGTTGATATATATGATGATGTCTCTGGTAGTCGGGGAAAAAGTTGCATAACATCTTCAGTGCTAATAACGGGGGATGGGGAGCCGTCTGACATTTGCGAAAAAGCTAATTGGGAGGGGGTTCTAGGTGGTGACAAATGCATTCTGATGTGAGCATACATAACCATCTTCTAATTAATTATTAAAGTACATATAGTTTGTATAATTCTTTATCTATTCTTGGACATTGTTGGCAGAGCATACAAGAAGCAGTCATAGGTTAAAAACTTCACACACGTTTCCATTTCGGCTTTTATAGAGCTTAGCTGCCTTACTTAATATTCAAAGCTATTCACATTGCGTGGCACTTTGGGTCATCTTGAAGTTTATCAAGGTGAAATATGCACAATTTGAGCTGAAATGTTTCAGGCGACCTTCCTCTAATGCGCAGAAACAAACAAACAAAAAATGTGCACACACACCTCTTGAGCCTGATAGAATGGGATTGGCCAGTGTTCTCGCAGCACCAACTGTCACCGCAGTGAGAGGTCAAGCAGAGACAGTAACACAGCTTATATAAGTCACAATAACAGGGGTGGAATGGCAGTTGGGGGTGGGTAAGAGAGGTGTATATGTGTGGTTTGTCTTTTTTTTTTTTTTTTTTTTTTTAAGCAGGTTATGTATTAAAGTTTTGCTTCCTCACTTTTCTTTCTGGGATTAAGTTCAACTATCTCCACTACAATTTTTTCTGAAAGTGAAGTTCTGAATGGCCCTAAATACTTGTGCATACACATTAGGCTTGGTTTTCTGACTGCTATCCATGTTTAATCCTTGTGTAGAAACCAAGGACTAGAAAGTAGATTCCAGATAATCCAAAAAATTCTGGGGAATCAAGAAATCTGAAGCATCCGGGTGCATAGCAATAGCCATTCATCCAAAATGTACTATCCAACCGACATAGGCGGAGTTTGACTTTTGGGTCGGGGGGTGGGACACAACATGTTGATGACCCCGAAACAGTGTCAGCAATAAAATTAACTAACATGAATATTTAAAATAATAAATTGAAAATGAGAGTTTTTTGGTTCACCATCATTTTTTAGGGGAATTCTAAATCAGGTCAGCTATAATTTTTCCAAGATCGTCATCAATTGAATATGGTACACCCGCCGGTGGTGGCTCTGTTGTACAATTAGCGTCTTTAGTGGGGCAAATTGAAACTCCAGTCACCATTTTGGCGGTGCTCTCTGGTGTTTCATGGTCCACATTTTCAATCCTTGGTTCTTGCTCAGTAGTTGTTGTCGCTTTTGAAAGCTTAGGTTTGAAAAAAGTACGTATATCCATCTTGCCTCTTCGGTCCTCAGGTGGTTTTGGCTAAGCAAAGTAAATGAACGTCTAAGGTGCTAGTCACATGATCTGTTTGAAAAATAATTTTTACCCAATTATAAAAAAATGTTTTTAACATGTTCATTTCATTCATTTTTGTTGTTTTATTGCTTTACAACTTTTATAGACAATCTTTTGCCAGAAAACTCTTAATTTTAAAATCATATATAGGAAAGTCAGTCACATGCAATGGTACTTTTCGGCCACCGTGGGGCAAATTGAAACTCCACTCACCATTTTGGCGGTGCTCTCTGGCGTTTCATGGTCCACATTTTCAATCCTAGGTTCTTGTTCAATAGTTGTTGTCGCTTTTGAAAGCTTATGTTTGAAAAACATTACGTATATCCATCTTGCCTCTTCGGTCCTCAGGCTGTTTTGGCTAAGCAAAGCAAATGACCGTCTACGGTGCTAGTCACATCATCTGTTCAAAAAATAATTTTGACCCATTATAAAAAATGTTTTTAACATGTTCATTTCATTCATTTTGTTGTTTTATTGCTTTACAACTTTTATAGATAGGAGTTTTCTGGTAAAATATTAATTTTAAAATCATATATAGGAAAGTCAGTCACATGCAATGACACTTTTCAGCCACCGTGGGGGCGGGGGGTAAATTGAAACTCCGCTCACCATTTTGGCAGTGATCTCTGGCGTTTCATGGTCCACATTTTCAATCCTTGGTTCTTGCTCAGTAGTTGTTGTCGCTTTTGAAAGCTTAGGTTTGGAAAAAAAATTACATATATCCATCTTGCCCATTGGTCCTCAGATGGTTTTGGCTAAACAAAGCAAATGACCGTCTAAGGTGCTGGTCACATGATCTGTTTGAAAAATAATTTTGACCCATTATAAAAATAAATGTTTTTAACATATTCATTTCATTCATTTTTGTTGTTTTATTGCTTTACAACTTTTATAGACAATCTTTTGCCAGAAAACTCTTAATTTTAAAACCATATAAAGGAAAGTAAGTCACATGCAATGACATTTTTCAGCCACCGGGGGGGGGGGGTGGTTATGCCCCCCTGGCCCATGCCCTTAAACTCTGCGTATGCCAACTGCCCAATGATGTTCAATTCAGAGTTCAACCACAATGTCTGGAAAAATGTAAAGGCTGAGCAGAACTACAAATATCCCCAAGGAGACACTTTTCTGCTCTCCAGTGCCAGAAGTTAGTATTTCCACTTTAAGATTTAACAAAGTCTGGCTATAAACGAAATAATTGTTTGTTATAACATGTACTTTAACATAGCTTAAATTTGCCGTAATTTCTATACTTATCCAGAACAATTATATTCTTCAAATATGGAAAGATTTGCCATAGAAATTCAGGAGGGAAAAAACTTAAGGTAAAGTGCATTTGCCAGTGGAAGGCCGAGATGCAAACCTCCACCACAATTTGAACATAATTTATATAGAATATGGTTAAATACTTTCTGTAAAGCAACTGCTGCTGACGGGTTAGTTTATTACGGGTTAGAGAATTTCACCAGCAGCCAGAACTTTCAGCCCTGCCAAAAAAGTATCAGAGACAGATGGTTTCGATGCAAAAAAAAACCTAAAACTTTAAATGAACAAACACATTCTAGAGCTCATCATTCAAAATGTTAGAAAACTGCTGGAAAAGAAAATCAAGACAATGCATTCAATCTATCAGCATGACGCAACAAAGTTATATTTGGTATGCAGGAAGAAGACGGGTAAACTGAAAGACATTAGATTAGAAAAGGATGCAAAGTCACATGGAGAGGACATAAGGACAACAGAGGGAGAGCAGACAAGAAGGAAAAAAAGAGAGGGAAGGAGCTTTTCTATAAGCAGAAGCTAAAGAGGTCAGACTGCTAGTTTCTGGGTCAGGGCGCATTAAACAGGCGACCGCGCTGAACTGTCGTCCTCGTCCCTGTGGCGACACACCAATGTGGACAGGCCTACTCCAACTGTGACCACACATTAGGCACTTACTGGAAGCTATACAAACACAGCTCTGGGCATCAACACATAAAGTTGCCCTTTACTCTAATCCTCAGCATATAGGGACGCGCAGACCTATATTCGAGAGGCCGACAGCTAGTATGCGTGGGCGCTGACTGGCATGAGCATGGAATTGTCCCAAGAAAATAGCTAAAGGCATAAACATATAGTAAGGTATAGGTAACAACAGCAGGATACGGTGCAGGAATCATATATAGGTAAACAGTGAAATTATGTAAGGTTTAATTAGCCTGAAAATGAGTATGTTGTTGAAAAGTGAGAGCATTATCTTCATGTTATGTGCAGAAAAAAAGTTACATCTTCAGGTTAAGACACTTGGTCAAGTGCATGTAGTCTGATCCGAACAAGCATGTTTCAGCTCAGTAGAATGCAACCAAGGCTCACATTAAACAAGTGCTTTAAGAAAATCTTGTGAACATGCAAAAGTAGTTCACAGTCACATCACGAGTGCTCCAGTGGAAAACTTACAGTGGGGCAAATAAGTATTTAGTCAACCACCAATTGTGCAAGTTCTCCTACTTGAAAAGAGACGCCTGTAATTGTCAACATGGGTAAACCTCAACAATGAGGGACAAAATGTGGGAAAAAAAAAGGAAAATCACATTGCTTTATTTTTAAAGAATTTATTTTCAAATTAGAGTGGTAAATATAAGTATTTGCTCACCTACAAACAAGCAAGATTTCTGGCTGTCAAAGAGGTCTAACTTCTTCTAACGAGGTCTAACAAGGCTCCAGTAGTTACCTGTATTAATGGCACCTGTTTTAACTCATTATCGGTATAAAAGACCGCTGTCCAGTCAGTCACCCTCCAAACTCCACTATGGCCAAGACCAAAGAGCTGTCGAAGGACACCAGAGACAAAATTGTAGACCTGCACCAGGCTGGGAAGACTGAATTGTCAATAGGTAAAACGATTGGTGTAAAGAAATCAACTGTGGGAGCAATTATTAGAAAATAGAAGACATACAAGACCACTGATAACCTCTCTCGATCTGGGGCTCCATGCAAGTTCTCCCCCCGTAGCATCAAAGTGATAAGAACGGTGAGCAAAAATCCCAGAACCACACGGAGGGACCTAGTGAATGACCTACAGAGAGCAGGGACCACAGTAACAAAGGCTACTATCAGTAACACAATGCGCCGCCAGGGACTCAAATCCTGCACTGCCAGACATGTCCCCCTGCTGAAGAAAGTATACGTCCAGGCCCGTCTGCGGTTCCCGAGAGAGCATTTGGATGATCCAGAGGAGGACTGGGAGAATGTGTTATGGTCAGATGAAACCAAAATAGAACTTTTTGGTCGAAACACAGGTTGTCGTGTTTGGAGGAGAAAGAATACTGAATTGCATCCGAAGAACACCATACCCTCTGTGAAGCATGGGGGTGGAAACATCATGCTTTGGGGCTGTTTTTCTGCAAAGGGACCAGGACGACTGATCTGTGTGAAGGAAAAAATGAATGGGGCCATGTATTGACAGATTTTGAGTGAAAATCTCCTTCCATCAGCAAGGGCATTGAAGATGAGACGTGGCTGGGTCTTTCAGCATGACAATGATCCCACACACACAGCTAGGGCAACAAAGGAGTGGCTTCGTAAGAAGCATTTTAAGGTCCTGGAGTGGCCTAGCCAGTCTCCAGATCTCAACCCCATAGAAAATCTGTGGAGGAAGTTGAAAGTCCGTGTTGCCCAACGACAGCCCCAAAACATCACTGCTCTAGAGGAGATCTGCATTGAGGAATGGGCCAAAATACCAGCAACAGTGTGTGAAAAGCTTGTGAAGAGTTACAGAAAAAGTTTGGCCTCTGTTATTGCCAACAAAGGGTACATAACAAAGTATTGAGATGAACTTTTGGTGTTGACCAAATACTTATTTTCCACCATGATTTTCAAATGAATTGTTTAAAAATCAAACAATGTGATTTTCTGGAGTGTTTTTTTCCACATTCTGTCTCTCATGGTTGAGGTTTACCCATGTTGACAATTACAGGCCTCTCTAACATTTTCAAGTGGGAGAACTTGCACAATTCGTGGTTGACTAAATACTTATTTGCCCCACTGTATATTCAGCATAATAATGGCTAGTGTTTGGGAAACAGTGAGATTCAGAACTAATGTGATGTAATGTAATGAGAAATGATAACGTGATCATCATCAGCTGCCAAGTTTTAACTGAGATTAATCACATTTTGGGAGCTTGCTGGGCCACTTACTGCCTTGAGTTGAATAAGTCTTATCATCGGAATATATGGCTTTGTTTTCCTTTATTTTGAAATATAGGCTATTAAAGGCCTTGAGTCAAATTGTTGATGCTTTGCCTCATGCCTGGTTCTTCCCATTTATTTATTTTCGCAGTCCACGACAACGACGATGCTTTAGAGGCAACAACGAGAGAAGTCCATCATACAAGCCACTACTAAAGAGCCAAATTATGATTGGAAAAACAAGAAAATAATTTTTCATGGACAAGTAATAGTTCCGGCTGAAGCAAATGCGGCCATTAGACAAAAGAGACAAGAGAAAGCTATAGAAAATGGGCAGTATCTTTCCAATTATCAGCGTGGCGCGTGTTCTTTAGAGCGAGCTGAAAGGACAGGTTATTAAGCTTTAATGCTTCAAAGCATGAGGGCCATTCAAGGCCTTTTTTCTCATTAGACCTACTACCAGGCACACCGTGTGTGTGCGTGCGTACATGCGTGCGTGTGTCAGCAAATACATAAGCACGCATGTGCAAGAACATGTCCATGGTTAAGCACCTCACACAACACGTAACACAAAGCCTGGTAATGAGACTGTGAGTGCTGGTTCGTCTGCTTTGAGCCAACAAGGGCATTTCCCTATATATACTGTATATGGTAGAGAATGGAGCCATACTGCATATAAAACACTCTACAGAATAGTATAAAGCATTCTATAAATCTTTGTAAAAAGGCAGAACATTTGATTGATTTTTTCTTTCTATTCTGGATGTAACATTCTTTGAAAGCAAGGTAAAGAGCAGAAATGCACCTATTCCTACTGGAAAACGAGAGGCTATTTTGTTGTAAAGCAAACAGCCGAATGAAATTTCAGTGGTATTATATTTTTCTTTATTTATCGCTGGGTTCTTTCCAGCTCTCCGGGAGACAGAAAAGGGTTTGCTAAGTAGCAACCAAAGCATACAGTGCATGGTTTAAAGCGCATGAATACAAACATCCATGCGAGAGGCATGTACTGTTTTTGTTCACTTGTAGTCAATGCATATAGTTTAAAATACCTGCTAAAGGATGTCCGAGTCAGCGAATAAAAGCGTAAAGTTTGCTGGCACGCTTAATCTATGGAATGGTAACAACTTATTTCAACAAGTTATGTTAGGCTATATTAAATTAGCATACCCGATTTTAAGGGAGTTTATAAGTAAAAGTCGATTTAGAAAATGATTGCTAAATCAAAGCGTAAAACCTGCGACATTAAAATTCAGTGTATGTGCGATTGAAAGAACCTGCAGGATAGAGAACTTGTTAAAATAGAACCACGGCATGCCCCTGCTGGATGTCTGAGCATTGGTGTTGGTTTAGTCGCCGAACTCAGGAATCTAACATATGTGCTGTAATCCATCTGCTCATAAAGCTTTCTTACCCAGCTATAAATTAAAAAGGATAAGAAAAGAGGATTGCAGAAAGCATGAGAGGAAAAAACTGCCGTCTCTATGGAAAAGCATGCGTAGTTAAACGATTTGGCCTACGTGTGAGACCATTCAGTCAGGTGATGCCATGTGAACACATTAGCAGGAGAGAACACAGTGTAACGGCCAGTCCGAGTTCCTAGGATCAATGAAGAAGTATTGGCTGCTGTGCTTCTGCTCAGTCGGCCACTAACTCCCCTTCTGTCCGTGTCTGCATCAGTATTGCACACTCACACTCAAATACACGCACACACTGGCCCCAATGGTCCGATGAGGATGATTTTCCATAGATGGGATGATTAATGTGCCCGCCCGAAGATGCTGATGGAGATTGATGCTGCCTGCTACACTCTCCATGCCTAATCTTTCATCCTTACAATAAATATGGCACAATGTCCATATGCATGCGAAAAGTGCCTGATTACAAACAGCTTGCAAGCCACCGTCCCCTTTAACGATTACATCCAAAGGCACTCTCTCTGTCAAACGGCTGTTTCCCTTAATGAAATTAGCCCATCTCACTGTCTTCAGGCTCTGCGCACAAGGTAAGAAGTTTGCACATGGGTCAGATATCTAAGTAACCCTCATTAAAGAACTTGAATGCAAATGAGATGCAAATCTGGCTAAAATGGAACACTGGTTAATTTGCCCTCTTGACATTGCAAACAGTCACTGGGGATCCGATGCAAATGACATGCAAATGACAACTGACAGCCCATTCTCCCATTGGCTAAAGGGTGTGAGCCTATGGGTTCAGGTTAAACGCCTTCTTCTGTCTATGCAAATATTTGATGCATCCAAGTGAAAGCAAAAAAAGTGAACACCCACTCCAAGAGGAGAGGGGTGGAGTGGTGGTTAAAGGCTCACAACAGGCCTCACAGTGCTGTCATCATGACCACTAATGCAGAAGCCTAGAAGAGGGGAAAATACAAACCACAAACGAGGAACAAGAAGGAAGTGGACATCACATTCCAAGCTCTCCACATTTACCAAAGCCAGGGCCCAGCTGTGTCGCAGCACAGACAGCCAACTCTACATCATCTGGTTACTCACATTCACCCCTCCAGAGAGCAGAGTCCTTTCAAGCCTATACAAATATGGGAATGTGGAAAGTTGACAGAGCGCATCTTAAGCCAAATCCTTTTGCGAGGTCAAACCTTTGTACATACAAGCCTCTCAAAACCACGTGACAGAAGAAAATCACTTCCTCTAATGATCAGTCCATACACCTACAGTATGGATTTGTGCACTTCATTGATCCTCTCGCTCAAGCGTCCACTGGGGTGGAAAGTAAATGAACCACAGCTTTTGCTAAGTACATTTTATTACTAATACGAATTGTCTTCTACTCCATGTACAGTACATTGCAACACTTTAGTTTCATCTCCTTTGAGATCAAAAGAAAGCACGGTTTGCTTCTCTAGCCCTCGAGGGCTTGAATTTTAAGGACACACTATATTTGCATATTTCAGTATCCTAGATGCGACTACACATTAGTGATCTCTGACTGCAAATAATGTGGTGGTAAATCCCTTGTGAAATGTCTCCTGCGGAAAGAACACCAACGGATCTTCTCTCACTCTTATCCTTAAGTGTGTAGAATGACTCATCTGGATTCTACCTCAGATAACTTCTCACGCGCTTTTTATGTTCTTGGTTAAAGTGAGGAAACACCCACTTAATAAGATTCAAATACATTTTCATGGTCAATTGGAGTATTATAAGAAAAGCAGAGAGGAAGATTTTTTTTCTCCCTTTAAGTACCTTTGCTGCACATTTTCAATTTGCCGACTCAAACTTTTTTACATGGCCATACATGTGTGTCTTTGTTGTAGCCTTGAGATTAAATTCCATACAAACCCTTTTTGAGGTCCATTTCAGAAATTCAGGCAATTTTGGGCCAAGCATGACGTCGAAATAATCATACTATAAATGGTGGGAAAGCATAGATATCTTTCTACGCAGTATTCCTTGGTAACACAAGCAAAAAGAGAGGGTGTGATGAAAGTGCAAAACCTTGTCCACTTTCCCAGCTCTACGCAGGAAGCCAATTCTAGCATGAAGTGGGTGAGCTTGCGAGAGCCTCTGTTTCAGGTCAAGAAGTTTCAAACGCTGTTGGAGAACACTTAAGGTACTTGGTTTGAAGCTTGCTTGTCCCCCTTCAGTATGCTCTTTGACCCCACATTCTCTCACCTCAACAAAGTCTTACTTTTCATTTCGCCTATATCATACTTATCAAAACTAGAAAGCACCCTTTTCAGAGCTGGAATTCTGGACACTGTTTACACATTAGATAATTTCAAATTATGCAAGTGTGGCCATACAGTAGTCAATAATTAGTGTTTCAGGCCTCTTGTAGGGTACGAACGATAAATGTTTTTTGAAGTTGTCACTTTTATAGTCGAGCTACAACTATTAATCAATGATGTCACACACGAAACAAGCTTGTGCACTCACTGGCCCCAATCATGGCAGAGTAAATTTGAAACAGTATTTAACTCTTGGAACTTGTACAGAAAGCAATGTAAGTGGCACCATTTTTAAAAACAGAGGCCGCAGGTTGTTGTTAGTTTTTTTTGCATCATGTTGCTGAACCAGACATTGACATTATTAGGCCCTCCAGAGGGTTTTCACACAGCACATACTGTATTTCGTTGGCGTACTCAGGCTTGATGAATCAAACTATTCCTTTCCTGCCCTCTCACTTTTTACTTCATTCATAAACCCAAAATATTTGGGAGACAGCTGATTGGTCAGCGGCGTGCAGCGCAAAAGTACGACACACTATTACCAGCCAATGCAAGACGAGTAGTACTTTCTCTACCATCCTCTCTCACTCTCTCACTTTCAGATTCCGACTTTAACACACTCTCAATTTTTTGTTGTTTCACTCACAGCCAGTGTGCATGGCAGAATTCGAAAAGACAGGGCAGCATCAGGGAGATGTCAACATCGACTCAAGTCAATATGTTTTGGAGAATAAGGGCAACCTGTGTGAACTGCTTTTCAAAATCCTCTGAAGGTCTTAAATTGTGACTTAGTCCGGTCTCCCTGTTAAACCCGATCATCTACCCTCCCGCAGGCCCTTCGGTGTTTGTTAGCTACGAGCTGATGCACTTTAAAAATGAAACTCCATCGAAAGATTGATCTTGTGATTGGCAGCTTTAATGAATGATCTTTAACTGTGTCCTCTTGAGGCAGGGGGCGAGGTTGACGTCAGGTCTAATTCAATACAACCAGGCTCAATATTCAGAGTTGTTTTTTTCCCCCTCTCATGTGCAAGATCTTTACAGCACACAAAGAGAGACAAAAAACTGAAACACATAAATCAATCACTGCAGTGATCCAGTGACTCTGTGAACTCTTGTATTTGTAGGGAACTGGGTTGATTGGGTTTATGGAGGATTTGGAGGAGCAATATTGCCATCTATGGACGAGTGTAAGTACTCAACCCTCCCAATGGATTACATCATCAGGTTGAGGTAGCTTTTTTTTCCCCATGTTGACGCTGTATTTCAGACAAAGAGAAGCATGAACAGATCTGTTAGGATTATGACCCGGACGTTAAATATGTTTTAGTCTCAGGTTTTATATTAGATGAGCGCGAAGAAAGTTGGCCAGACAGGACAGCGGTGTGAGGTTTTATTATTATTTAATATTTTTACTCAATTACTTCCGAGTGATTGCGTTTGGAATTTTGTGGTTTTTATGTCAAAGGGAGAGTAAAACAACTGTATATTATGGATACATATATTAAAGCACTGTATGAACAAACTGGGAGTAGAATTTATATGAATGGCATTTTTTTCTTCATCAATGGAGCCACCACTACATGAACTCCAAAGTTAACTAGGAAAATCTTTTAAACCATTTGAGACTATCCAAATCTGCAGTATTTAGCGTGACTTCACTTTATTCCCCCTACTCGTTATTTATTTAAATTAAGAGATTATAGATGAAGTGCAATGTAATTTCCCACTTTAAGAAACTCTCCCTCAGATCACCATAGCAACAAAATAAAATGTTGGTTCATCAACTCAGAGGGGTGCTGTGAACTTCTGAAGCTTGAAACAAGTACAGTACTGTATGTGGGAGTGAAAGAATGTGGTTATACGTACTTATATTTCAAAACCACCACAGATTATGCATTCCATCTGCAAATCTGTGGTAATACACTGCCACCTAGCGCATGGACACATGCATTATTGATACAGACCTTTTCAGGAGGACAGAGGAAGTGGGTGGGTGTGTGTGAAGGTAGATTTGTCTTTATAATTCAATCAAAAGAAGCTGCTTCAATCAAAATTTTGAAACAAAAAACGCATTTTAAAAGTTTTTGATTTTTTTGGGGGGGGATTGAAACAATTTTTTTGATTGAATTAATGTAGTTTTGCGTTTGGGCCACATTTTGGCTATGACATTTGTGTTTATTATTCAATCAAAAAATAAGTTGCTTCAATCAAAGAAAAAAATTCAATCATACGAAAAAAAGTTTTTGAATGCGAAAAAATATTTGAGACTCAAATTTGCATTTGAACACTTAATTTTGTCATTGAAACTTATCTTTGATTGAAGCACTCCTTTTTGTGTTTGGGCCATCTTATGGGTAGGACATTTGTGTCCATATCACTCAATCCCAGAAAAAGTTGCTTCAATTAAAAAAAAAACTATTTTCAATCAAAGACAAAAAATCATTTGCAAAAAAAATTGCCCTTCAATTTTTTATTGAAAATATATTTTTGATTGAAGCGACTTTTTCAATTTAAGCACCTTTTTTTTTTTATTGATTAAAGACACAAATCTACCTTCATAGGTGTGCAAAATCCCATTCATGAGGACAAATGTAAGTTTCAATAGAACTATAAGGGGAAAAATGGGTTTTATGTAAAATGGAAAGTTTTAAATACTAAATCAAGACGTATTGCACAAAACATTCTTACTAATTATCAACTTATATTTAACTGTCATTTAATTTAAAAAAAATTGTCGTACCTGCCACTTTTTGTAAAGATTAAATTGTTTGAGTAACAATAAGGTATGCCTTTACCAACAGCAATACAACAGCATACTTTTTTTCCCAAGCAAACAATATTAGCAAGAGTGAAAATTACTCACTAAACCATTGATAATGGTGCATACGTTTCGCATCCCTGATACAGTAAGACATATAATTGAAAGTACTGTAGTGATAAAATTTCTAAAGTTATGTGAAACTGGTTTTGTGTTCATTTAGATAAATAAATCAAAGTGAATTATTTCAAGGCTTGTTTTATTTGAAGGTATCGTATACATATGTATGCACCGTAGAAATACGATCGACTCAGACAGTGGCCATGTTAAAATGAACATTTGAACGCAAATTGAAATGTTTTTTCTCTCTAACAGAAGAAAAATAAGTTATTGAAAATAATGTAAAAAAACACTCCACAGTGAATTCTTCCCAAGAGAACATTGGCAACTGATGGTCAAAACTGAAGGCATCAGATTTTTTTTTAACATCAATATCACTTGAAACCTAAAACCCTACACTCCCACATAAGATTTTAACACAATGTCATAATTAGAAGGAAATCTATGACTTTTGTGTATATGTAGTTTAAAACAACTATTCAAATGAGAACAAATGTGACGCAAACTTCTCCTTACATTTTTCAATAAAGCCAGTGACTAAATTCAGGGTACATTCAGTGTCGTAGCTTTCTTAATGGGTGCTTTTAGTAACAGTTTGCATGAAGGCCACAAGGAAATGGCATGCATCTGCGGAGGGAAAAAATGTCATCATGCACAGCGGGGCGGGGACCAAGTTAGATCACTCTTTGAAGGGAGTTTGGGAAAATTTAACTGAGGTGGTTTTAAGTGATTTGAAAACAGGCTCTGGGGGAAAGTGACATCCTTAAAAACAAGGGTCACTTTTAAGGGGCATCTGAACAACTGAGGTGAATGATGAGTCATTGGTAACAGTGGTGGACATGTGGCTGCTATTGGCATCGCCCGCCACACCATCTGTGACTTCCATTGGAAGAGGCTCATCAGAGCATACCAACACGTCAATAGGTCCCTGGGTGCTCTTGAGGTGAATTTGTAGGCTCTGAGGACAGAAACAGGCAAACAATAGTGTCAAAATGCAGACACATCTCCAGATGAAATCAGGGATTGGGCCACAACCAGTGTTGTTAATAACGGCGTTACAATATAACGGCGTTACTAACGGCGTTATTTTTTTCAGTAATGAGTAATCTAATTAATTACTTTTCTCATCTTGGCAACGCCGTTACCGTTACTGAGGCGGGAAAGGCATGCGTTACTATGCGTTACTAAGTAGGTTGAATAAAAAAAAAGTCTGAGAGAAACGGACTCACGGGGACGAGAGCTGAGCAGGAGTGGGGAAGACGCCGTTGCAACCGCGATGCTAGGTGGCTCCAATAATACCTGACTGCAGCCATAGCCGACAAACTACGCCCACATGACACGGTAGATATCATATTATAGAACTAGATGCAAAGGACAGACACTGCTGCATTGCCAACATGTTTTAAGGACTACATGCGTTTGTAAACAGCCGCCATCTTAAAGCAGTAGACCTCTCAGGAAGGCCCTGATGTAGAAATCCTTCCTAGCGAACCTAAGTAATTTTTTTTTTTTATCTAAAATGCTCCTAAATCGGCAAAATCTTAACTTAAATCTATCTTTAAATGATGAAACAGTTTTAAAACTTACACATGTTTAAAGTAGACAGAAGGGAACTAATGCAATAACGGGAGAAATTTTAACAACTTTAACGATTGATTCACAACTTTAAATGACTTCCACACATAGCAAAGGTTACTAGCTAGTTATCGCAATACCCTTGTGTCTAGTTAAGCGGAGGGTAAAGAATTGGGTTAGGGCCAATTGTCCCCCAAACCCTTTAAGCTTCACATTGTGTGACCTGTGTTTTTTTTTTTGTTTTTTTTGAGAAAAAAAAATATATATATCACTAGCTACTTTGCCGGCGGCACGGTAGCTGAGTGGTTAGCACGTCTGCCTCACAGTTCTGAGATCAAGGGTTCAATCCCGGGCTTCGGCCTTCCTGTGTGGAGTTTGCATGTTCTCCCCGTGCCTGCGTGGGTTTCCTCCGGGAACTCCGGTTTCCTCCCACATCCCAAAAACATGCATGGTAGGCTGATTGAACACTCTAAATTGTCCGTAGGTATGAGTGTGTGCGTGAATGGTTGTATGTCTCCTTGTGCCCTTGTGCCCTGCGATTGGCTGGCAACCAGTTCAGGGTGTCCCCTGCCTACTGCCCGTAGTTAGCTGGGATAGGCTCCAGCACCTCCGCGACCCTCGTGAGGAAAAGCGGCATGGAAAATGAATGAATGAATGAATAGTTACTTTGCCAAGTAACTAATTACTCTTACATTCAGGTAACGGAGTTACTAACGCAATTACTTTTTGGGAGAAGTAATTTGTAACTGTAATTAATTACTTTTTTAAAGTAAAATTAACAACACTGCATGACATTAAATGCGTTAGTAGACAGCCGCCATCTTAAAGCAGTAGACTTTTTAGGACGGCTCTGTTGTAGAGAACCTTCCTAGCGAACCTAAGTAACTTTTTATCTAAAATACTTCTAAATCGGCAAAATCTTGACTTGAATCTATCTTTAAATGATGAAACAGTTTTAAAACTTTCATATGTCGAAAGTAGAGAGAAGGGAACAAATGCAATAATGGGAGCAATTTTAACAACTTTTAACAGTTGATTCAGGGTAAAGGGTAAATTCGGGTAAAGAATTGGACTCGGGCCAATTGTACCAAAAACCTTCACAAAAAACTTCACATAGTGTGGCCAATGTTTTTTTTTTTTTTTTTTTTTTTTTTTTTTGGAGGGGAAAAAAAAAAGTCATTATCACCAATTACTTTGCCAAGTAACTAATTACTCTTACAGTCAGGTAATTGAGTTACTAACGCAATTACTTTTTGGGAGAAGTAATTTGTAACTATAATTAATTACTTTTTTTCAGTAAGATTAACAACACTGGCCACAACACACATCTATGTAAGGATTTACATTTCAAATGACAACATGTATTCTCCCATGTGCCCCACTTCAATATGGAGCAATGGGGGGGAACATGCATCAAATATCATTGGACAGGAAACAGCACTATGTAAATAGAACTGTATTTTACGAAAATATGAGTGTGAAGAAAGTTGATTCAGGGAACATGTATGCATCAAAGATGAATAACAAGACAAGCCACACAATGCTCAGAGCAATGGTGACACACTCCCTCGTGTATCGACAATAATAATTGCAGGATGGACACTTAAAAAATTTGTAAGATGTGGAACTCAAAGATACCGCGAGAGTAATAATAAAGACCGTCAATTACTATTGTTTTACCACTTAATTGTTTTTGCTTTTTTTTTTTTCCCTGGGCGATGTTTGTATGTATTTTCTTGACATATACATAAAAAACACAAGCTCCAAAACACATAATATTATCGTACTATATGTTAATAGATTACTATAACCTGTGTCAAAAATGTGGGTTACAAAACTTACTTCTTTTGGGTGTGGAATATCCAGGCTTGTGTTTTCAGGGGCTTTGATCACAAACACAGTTTGCTCTCTCAGAATGGGAATGGTTTGAATATCCTCATAGGTCACATAGGCAAATGTAAAGTACATCGTCAAGAAATACACATCAACATGAAATGAGAATTATACAATCCTAATGATGCAACCTTACACCCTAATGTCAGGGTTTCCCCTACTTATAAAAGATTGTGGCGGGCCGCCTCACCAAAATAAAAGCCACCACGCCTTGCAAATGAGATGTTATTTTTAGAAGGCCGTTTCAAACTAGCAGCACGCTAGTGTGAAGGGTTCAGCGGCAACATATTCATTGTGAATTGTAATGTCCGTAACTATGCGCGGCCCGCTTAAGAGATGATCGGACTGGGGAGCTGTGACGTAGGGGGAAGCAAATAGGAAGAATGGGAGAACAAGCGAGATAATGGTCACATGTCGCAGCAGCCCGCTGTTATTTTGTTATTGTTTTTCCATATTATTGTTGCCACAACAAAGTGGGCATTGTTAAGCCAAATCAGACTCCTCTCCTTCTTCCCCATATCCAGGGCATTACACTATTTTGGATTTGACTTTTTGGCGAGAGTGAGCGGTGGACGGCCATCTTGGAAAGAACGGCGAGTGTGAATGAATTTGCGCAGAGAGGCGGGGCCCAAAATAGAGCCTTTCAGAGGGTCACTGTGCTAACGTCAACAACGCATCCAATAGCAGAAGGGCAAGCGTACTTCTATCTGTGCCATCAGGCTGTTTCGCCAGACGGATATACGCAATCACAGCTGACGAAACCTTGATAAATGTTTCATGAACTCTGGGACACTGGAAAAATGACTCTCATACCTCTCCTTGCTAAGCTAAATGGTACCTCGATGATCGTTTGTATGGAAATAACATTCACGAACAACGACAAAAAAAATCTATTCACCCTGTCACAGACACTAGTAAATCTCTTTACACGCCTATTAGAATTTCCTCCTACTCCTTGAAATGGGTCAGTTAACAGGAGGACTTATTGTTGTGGCAATGTAGTACGTATTAGGCCCATATAAAAGGAAAAAGGACAACGAAATTTAAGTCGTACTATTGCTACGAGAAAAAATGTTTTATTTCTACGTAGGGTAATGTAGTAGTGATCAGCTGCGCATTTTACGTACAAGTACCGTAGCTGAGAGCTACGACATTAGCATAGCTAATTAAATATTTTACATACATCTATGTTATGGTTCTTCTTGGCGAAAAATATGTGGAAAAAAAAAAAAAACTAAACTCATCTGTCAAGATATTACGCAATTTCTCAGTGGCACAACATGGTGAGACTGTCTGACTCTGATGCAGCCCACCACCACAGCTTCAAAAAATCCTAGGGGAAACCCTGAATGTGCTTTATGCATACTCAGTGATCAAAATTTAAAACCCCTTTTTTCCCCATTTGAGTTCTGCCCACATTTTTCCTAGTGTACCAATTTTGATCTGTGGTATAACTCAGCCGGCAAATATTACCCCTTCATAATATATTGTTTTGGGTCAAGGTTGACCCGTTTTCAAGTTTGGATATGTAAAATGTACCATTGATTTTCGCACACCCAAACTTAAAAAAAAACAGTCAATTTTGACACGAACACAGCACGAGGGTTAAGGAAGTATAGGACAAACTAAAGGAATTTAAAAAGGATATCTGCTGGTTTGCTCATTCACACACAGATGAATAACCTCTTCTGTGCAGCTTTTAATCAGCATATCGAGCTTCCTTTCTTCTTCAGCAAGATCACGCATCACTTTATATACATCTTCATTGAGACAATCACCCCTATGAACACAAATGTCAAGATGAAAAACTTACGAGAACATCATCATAACTTTGATTAAGGTTCCTAAGACACACTTGATTCATAACATAATTTCCATAATTTATCATGAGTTTAAAGGAGCTTGGTTAATTCTGAACACCATATTCCAGTTATATGAATGTGTTATTATTAAGCTTATTAAACTTATTACTTAGCACGTCCGCCTCACAGTTCTGAGATCAAGGGTTCAATTCCTTACTATGTGGAGCTTGCATGTTCTCCCCATGCCTGCGTCTGCGTGGCTTTTCTCCGGGTACTCCGGTTTCCTCCCACATCCCAAAAACATGCATGGTAGGCTGATCGAACACACTAAATTGCACTAGGTATAAGTGTGTGTGCAAATGGTTGTTCATCTCCTTGTGCCCTGCGATTTGCTGGCAACCGATTCAGGGTGTACCCTACCTACTGCCCATAGTTTTCTAGGATTGGTTCCAGCACCCCCGCAACCCTTGTGAAGATAAGCGGCACGGAAAATGAACGAATGAATGTACTTATTATTACTTCACATTTTGGAAGAAAAAAAAAAAAAAAAAAACCTCCCATTTAAGTTTTGCAGGTCACATGATCTAGTTCTTTTTAACCGATTTATCTGGCAAGTTTTTTAACGTCACAAGCACCTGGACTTTGGAACAGGGGTGTTTAAACTTAATAAATCCACTAGGGATGTCCCGATCCAGGTTTTTGCACTTCCGATCCGATACCGATATTGTTTTGCACTTCCGATCTGATACCGACACTGGCCGATACCGATACCGGCCTCTCTGCGCATGTATTAAAGTTTAAAGTTATTTAGCCTCCTTACTTAGTTGTCAGACTCATGTTGAAAAGGGTTTTCGTAGTCTTGATAACAACTTGCTAGCGGAATTAGGTGAGTAGGAATAACACATAATGGTTGGTAACAAGAAACTGACCTGTTTATTAAAAGATAAACACAAAACATTATAAATAACAGAAATGACATATTCAGACAGTAAAACATGCTAATAATATTGTAAACTGTCTTAAAAAAGCAAAACACACAAACAACCTCAAACTATTAACTATTACACACTCCCTTTGATTTGCTTGCCCAGCCCGAAAAAACCCAAAATTTTATGTTTTATTTGTAGGCACGAGCCCGAAAAAAAAAAATAAAAAAATTATGCTTTATTTGTGAGGACTCAGGAGCGATGCGTGGTTACGTTTTGTGTGATCACGTTTGGTGACGCCAGTGCATATATGCATAATGATAACAAATTATAGCCTGTCTTTTGTAACAAATTCTCCCAGTTAAACAAGACTGTAAGATGGATATTCAATAAACATTTATATATTTTATATTTGCATGTGAGTTCTAACAGGTGGATAGTGGAATTGACCTTTATTTTAATCTCGAAAAAAAAAACGCAAGTTTTCTCAATTTTTAAATACTCTTCATATTTTTATCATTATAAATGCATTTACACAGCGAAATAACGCTGGAAAAGTACATGCATACATACATCATTTTAGTATAAATATATGAATATATATTTTTTGAAAAAAGTCTGCCTGATGTGCCTGATGCTCGTCATCCACAATGATTCCTTCGGCAAAGACTCTTCCCTGGGCTTTGGGACTGTCAAGTGCCAGTTTGTCACGCATAGCAGAAGTTTCTGCCAGTGTTCATTGCGTATGACCTTTCTTTCGGTCTACGGTTTTCTCCTTTTACTCCTCATGTACTCCTCATACTCATTGTATTGTTTGTGGTATTTCCATAAATGCTTGATTAGTTTGGTTGTATTAACACTTCTTACAGCTTTACCACCACGCTTGACTTTATTGTGGCATATGTTGCACTCTGCCTCTTCGTCTTTGTCGTCCTTTAAAGTGTAATTGCTTTCACGGATGTACAGAAGTCCCGAGAATGACGCAGGTTGAACACTTGCACAGACTTGTCCCGTGTTGCCTACTGGCGTTCTGCGCGATTTTATAACCAAGACATTAAGTCATTTTTGGTCAGCATCAGCTGTCACAATGTTGGTCAAATTGTGTTTTGTTTCAGAGTGAGCGTTCCCGACGTCATAACTGCAGCCAATTCAAGCTCATCAAGACTGTATTTCAGCCCAGGCGGTCCAAGAGAAGGATGTCAAGATATTACTTGCTGGGCGCCATTCTACACCTCTGCCACCCTTATTCTGAAATCCCCTACCATGTGCTGGTATTTGAGTGTACTGTATTTGTTTTGTTGTCTTCTCGGCTCTGTGCCTACCGCTTATGTAAGTATAATTGATCCCTGTCGACCTACTGTCACCGACCCATTTTGTTATTCTCCCTTTTTTGCGATCGCGTGTATTTAATAAACCCTTGAACGCCTCCCTGTTGTTTTCTGCTTTGAAGTACAACCTTGTTTCCACGGTAGCGGACCCCAACATCAGCAAGAAAATAGACCACACATTTCCGACGATGGACTCACTTCCTCGGCTCTACTATCACGGACCCATTGTGTTATTCCCCCTTTTCCGCCATCGCGTGTATTATTGTTTGTATTTAATAAACCCTTGAACACATCCTTCCGCTGTTTTCGGCTTTGAAGTACAACCTTGTTTCCACAGTAGCAGACCCTAACATCGGCAACAAAATAAACCACCCAAAATGAACGATGAATGAATTTCTAGTCTCTACGATCCCGTAGCAATTTAATTTTGTTACGTTTTCGGTTTAATTTAGCTATTTCTAGCTTGCTTTGTTGATAATTGTGATGTTTGTTTACAGCTTTTTGTCTTACTGTGACGAGATAGGAAGTGACGATTGGCCCGCCATGATATTTACATCATCAGCCATCGTGCTGTGACCCGGGAATTAATTTTTTTCACGCACACCACTTCCCGGGAAAGTCCCAGACATTATACGAAGAAGCGACCCGTGTAATGTCCGCGTAATGTCTTTGTCAGTCGACCCGGGTAATTGGTTTCACACATAAGGGTGTTTAAATCCCATTTTCCCAGTATTTCGGCGTGTGTGAAAGGGACTTATGTTTCATCACAAACACTTTTATACTTACAGCCACTGTACTTGATTCTTGTATTCCTTCTTGATTAGGCTGATCCCCTCCAGGACGTTTGTGATGTCATAGATGCGTCTCTTAGGGGTATTGAGCTCTTGGCTCACAATATTCAAGTCCAAAATGCCATCTTTTGACTGTTTCAGCAACTTCAAAAATTTCCTGGTCAAGAGAAGGAGTGAAGTGTCGATTCGTGGTTTTTTATATGTTTGTGGAGGAATCCTCTCCAGATCTGGGTAGAAAACAGTTAAGAATTAACCATTACAAGTAAAACGTTTTTTCCCCTTCTATATCAATAAAAACAGTCAATACATGCATTTAGTGTTGTTTGATATTTGGCAATATCTTACCTTCTTTTGTAGGACAAATTAATGTGCTTGGCTCTTTGATGGCTAATTCCTCACCGTAATGCTGATAACAAAGGTCAAAATCTTCTAGGCACTCGTGTTTCTATAAAAATGTTCAGAATGTGAACAAAATATTCCGGGAAAATTAACTACCTGGATCGCATAAAACATCAAAACTTAAACCATCATCACTTGTACGACGGAAATAAACAAGTTAGATGGGAAAATGTTTCATTTAGCTGCGTAATTATATCCACACTATTACTCGCCTAATCATTTCGTAAAAAAGCCAAAACTACTTATATGTTGACGTTTGAGAATATACCATTATGGATTGAACAAAAACAGTCTTATTGTACAGTAACAATTAAAAAATCCAAAATACAACTTGGCTCATTGTGCACGTAGTGTCGAGGTCTAATTTCCTTTTTAGCTTACCGTGACCGGGTCAGAACTTTGATCTGACCGGGCTTCGGCCTGTGGTGCCTGCTTTGAATTGGCAACCGCTTCTGATGATTCAACTCCAGATGCCCCATTTCCTAGGCTTATTAGTTGTTCTGGTGTCTCAGTTTTAACCAACATTGCCTCATATGTCCCGTCGCTCATGTGAAAAGTATGCGATTATGGTTAGCAACTCACGTGCGTCGATAGCACTAAGTACATATAGCGTGACCATTCCAGTGCGATTTTATACACGAGCAAGAAACTGTATGTTCACAGCGCGACAATTATATAACAATTTCAGTCGTCAGTATTTACTTTTATCAGCACAAGTATGCATTCTTTACAATAACTAACGTAGCTACTAGCTAGCGGATGTTATACTGTGACGTATAACCACAGACCAATAAACGGTGAGACGTGAAATCACGTGACTTCCATTCCACCAAAGTACAGTACAGCCTGTTCCAATAAAATGCCTTTTCAATCAAGTTTGGTTAGTTGAGAGACCCCAAAAAATCTTTAATTTCATCTGTAATTAAAGGCATAGTTGATAATTCCAAATGTGAAAACCGAAATAATTTCAATTTACTCACAGATTGTTTGAAACCTGAGCCAGTTTTATTTTTATCATAATGCTGCTATTCTCATAGGAAGCCATAGCATAATCCGTACAAATAACAGGTCGCAAAGGTTCATTGTACCTTCTGCTAGCTAATGGATGATCATTCAATCGTTCTGCAGACACTTTGCATCACCGGAAAACAGATGTATACTTGTATTTTTCGGGGGGGTCTGAATAATTTTCCCCAGCACAGTTCATCACTCAGCGCTCGTTGTTTGAGCATTCCTTTTTTTTTTAACAATTTTAAAACATGGAATTTGTGTCCCTTTCACAAAATAGAAATCACAAATAATCCAGAAGCAGTTACAAATGTTCACCAAAAAAGGCATACCGTCCTGATTTAAAAAATATATATATACACAAGTATGAGTAGATCAGTCATCATCATCAAACTTGATCTTCTTTCCTTGGAAAGCCACAATTTGCCCTTGCTGCTCTTTTCTTTTCTTACTGGCCTCCCATGATGGATGCAGGGCTTGTTGTGGTGCCTGATAAGGACCACGACGGTCCTGCTGCCTTGTAACATCACCCCGGCCACGGCCTCTGAATTTTGCTCCCACTGAATCTGAACGTTTGGGGTCAGGCCTGTTGTACTTGTGTCCCACTGGTCCTTTCTCTTCCTTTTGGAACTTTGTGTGTTTATGAAATTCTGTGCGGCCACTGCCAGTCGGTTTCCCTTGACCTCTGATTGGCTTTCCCCTTTGACCTCTAGATTTTGCTTGAGACAGAGAGCAGAAGACACTCCGAAGTTTAGGTGCTCTCGACTTTAACCGTGACTCAAGCTCATCAAGTTCACTCTGAACACTGTTGCCGGTCTTTGAATCTCCCGCTGAATCCTGATTATTCTTGTCCCCCTCGTCTGTGTTTTTATTCTTCTTTTTCTTAAATTTGCTCACTTTACCCACAAAAAAGTCATTATCGCTGTCAGTCTCCTCCTGGGATGAGTGCTCGTGGAATCGTTCCTCAGTACTGTCATCATAATACGGTTTGTCCTCATCTGAGAGTTCTAAATCACTCTCTTGTTTTTTTGTGAGCTTGCGAGCAACCTTTGGTCTATTTTTCTGAGCCTTAGCTTTTTGTTTCTTTCTTACCCGTTCTTTTGACTCACTCTTTTTGACTGATGCTGGTTTGACACTTTTAGTCTCCACTGTTAACTTCTTTTCATCAGCAGGAGCAGCTCGGGTAGATTCCATCTTGTTCTCGTCAGGTTCAGTAAGAGTAGTTTCATCTTTTGCAATACTGTCACCGTTAGTCAGTTCTTCAGAAATCTTTTCTACCTTCTCCATTTCTGCTACATTTTTAGTCTTATTATCCAGTGAATTCACAGACTTTCCACGTTCATTTTTCACCTTTCGTTCTCCCTGCTTCCCACCCTTTCTCCTCTCTTCACAAAAAGCCTCCACAGCAGCCTGGATGGCCTCTATCTTTTTCCTGAACTGGGGATGGGAGGCGATGCGTGCTACGGCTCGGTCCGACATGGTCGATTTTGGGTTCTTGCACACCTCGTTAAAGTTGAAACTCTTCTGCAAGGCTGTCTTGGTGACCTGTGGAAGGATCAAAAGGTTTCTTATTTATGCTTAACAAAGGGCTGTCCAATTACTCTCCCTTTTTTTTTTTTTTTTTTAAATGAGGGTCACATATTATGTTAAACACTTCCCTTTTTGTTTATTTCTAACAACACTGGTTGTGTCAAAATATGTGCTGTTGAGCATGAGCCACAATAAACACTTAGGTAATAGTTCATACAATATTATTAAATAGATATAACTACATTTATAACGACAATATGTTACTTAAAGTTTAATACATACAACGTCGGGTCGAAGTAGTTTCATTGCTTGGATCTCCTCCAGTAATCTGGCGACCCTCCTCTGATTCTTCTCGATGTGTGCCTCCTTCCCCTTCTTTTTCTTCAGTGCAGTAATCTGACGAATGATCTTTCTGCTTAGCAGTGCCCTAACTCTCTTCACCTCTTTTCTCATATTGACCACCTCGTTGTTTAAATTTAGGACCTCAGGCTGCTTTTTGACTTCAACTTTGTCAGGATTTTTCTCTGATTGATCTTTGGGCTGTTCTGTCTCCTCATCCTCTTCTTCATCGTTACAGTCCTCTCCTTTTAAATCTGCCACTTGGTCTCCACCATTTTCTTCCTGCTTGGAAATTTGTCCTACTTCACTTTGTGTTTTTGCACTTACATCTTCCGTTTCTTCTTCTTGGTCTCTGTCTGCGTCTCCAGTATTTGACATTTTTTCGACTTGCTCCGTTTCCTTCGCCGCAATATGTACCTCCATTTCTTGTATGTTATCCATGGTCATCTAAAATATAAAAAAAAAAGTTAAACAAAAACAAAGGATTATTTACCTATTACTCACGAGCTTTAAAAAACACTAATACCGTAACGCCTCAACAAACAGACTAGCCGGAAATTAAAAAGCAGGTAGTTCCCGGGTTGCGACGTACGCGACTTCCATCATTTCAAATTTACGATGCCGGAGGCTTGTCCACTATTTTGTCTCCAGTTGATTTGAAAAAAATATTTATATATATTGTTGACTTTTGTTCTGTGATGCATGCTTTCATTTTGGCGCAGGAAGCGCAGAGCAGGTAGTACTTCTGCACACGACTAAGAGCGCGCACACACGAGGACGAGCGCATTCACACCCACGAAGAAGTCTGCGAGAGACGAGTGAGAAAGGGAATAGTTTATTAGCAAGCCTGCGTGCACATTTGTTGCTTGTGAAGCATCCACAGAGGCAACGCCTCTATATATATAACACCTTTTATGCTGTTTATTACGCTTTTTCAATTGTGGTCTAATACTTGGGTTAAGTTTATATGATTGTTTGTGATGATGTGTGGACGCTAACTGATACATGCTAATTGTTTGTGGATTCATATTTTTTTTATCAGCAGCTACTTATAAAACCAAATTTGAAAGGCTGTTATTGAAGATGAAACTGATCAATTTCATTTTTATTTTACTTTCATTCTGCAAGTGTTGATGTTATGAGCAGCTGAATAAAGTAAGCAAACCACAAGGATGTCTGACATCGTTATTTCTGAGCTTAGCTTGGCTGTCTAGCTAGGACTTAGCTCCAAAGTCTTGGCGAGGACAGTACAATGCTGCAGGCCTGTCGCGATAACAAATTTTAGTAGGCGATAATTGCCTCATAAATTATTGCGAAATGCGAGAATATTGCCTGATTTTTTTTTTTAACCTATTCAACCAGAATATAGTGACAATACGTCCTAATAAATCTCCTATTGAAATGTAATAAATTATTACTCTTAAATAAAACAAACTATATTAAAATTTATAAATATTAAAAAAAACCACAATGCATAATCACTTAATTTAAAGCTAGTTAGGTGCAGAATATGAAATAAGTGACAAACCCACTGTCATTTTTGCTTTCTGCCAATTAGAGCCCATGAAAAGTGTTACCGGTTATTTGATCCAAAAAGACTTGCCATCTTATCCTGCAAAGTGCGCATGCAACAAATTTGAAGCCACATTATTATAATTTATTACATCATATTATCATTGCCAATCAGATTTTTCATAATGGGTGTCATTTTAAATTTATTATTAGTGTAGTATCTGAACTATATGTGATTGCCTCCAGAAATCTGAACATGACATGCTTTTATTTTGAAATGTGCACCGGAAGTACGTTTGCCAATCCACTAACCGTAAGCTTAACACTCAGTAAAAAGAAACCAAAACAAAATGCACTTCTCTTTCGTCATGCATGTTGTATCAGTCAGATTTTTTTTTGTTCGCATCCCTTGAAAATTCTTTAATCCAGCCAGTTTTCATGTTTGATGTGTCATATTTTAACCGCAATTTTACATTGTGGAGAAGACTGTCAATGTTTTATAGCAGACTAGAGTGGTTAGTACAGTCTTTTTTCCATTCGCCTCAATGGAGCAATGCTAATGTTTTACAATGTTTATTATAGAAGTGTTTCCTTATTTTGTATGTCTAAACTTTAATTCCATGGCGTGTTGAGGGCCAATAAACATCTGCGAAAGCTACTGGAGTCTCATATATAATCAACACGCACATGTGCCAAGTGCACGCACCACACTCACGCACATATGTATTTACGCGGCGATATATCACAGCCGGGAAAAATATTGCCCTCATTTTTATGTACCGTGCTATAATTTGACTTCTTGCATATCACGACAAGGTTACAATGACGTAAAATACATGTTTTTGGATAGTTATTTTTAGACTTAGGGGTACTTAAAGGGTTAATCCCGATTTATGTGCAATTTGGGTAACGTCGCCAGCGTAGCTAGGAATGGAAATCGTACGTAACCTGTGGACTACCTGTACTCTCAGACACTTTTTCACACTATTTTTTTATTATTCAACAACATATACAAACGATTAAGTCAATTCAGTTTACATCATATAACAAAAGTAAACATAGTTAGAAATAATAAATGAATGAATGGCTGATACATGAATATTACAAGATTTTAGAGAAATATTCAAATGATATATTTTTACGAGCTAGTCTATCGATTTCTTATTTGGTATAAATAATGAACTTTTGTGAAAATTGTGACGTTGGTGCTAAGACGTAAGATTTGCGCATGTGAGGGTTTTGAAAATGCGGTGTGTGTGTATCTTAGGGTGACCATATTTTGATTTCCAAAAAAGAGAACACTTTGCCCGGCCTTGAGAATTCTACTCGAAGTTCACTCAAAGATGCCTATATCACTTTAATATATTTATAGTGTGCCTCCTCCGTCTGGACAGAAAAATTCAGTTTTATTTAAAAAAAAAAAAAAAAAAAGCCAAATAGTATATATTTTATACTATATGGAAATAAGTTTTTTTGCTCAACAGGCTTTATTTTTACTAAAACATAAACAAAAAAACGCAAAAAAAATTAAATAATGACAAAATATCATGCAGACCCGTGGAAATATAGTGCAGTCAATACAGCCACACAGTAGGCTTGTGCCACATAAATATTTTTATAAATTATTATCACGACAATTGTCGTTGAGAAATTGTTATTCCCACTCAATTTTTATTCTAATTCAATGTTCTAGATTGCACGCAAACAATAACTACAATAAACTGACAACTATTCAACTGGCATGTTTCCAAACGCAGCAGTTCAAAACTACGTTTCCCATAATGCGTAGTGCGGCTTCGTTAGCTCACTGATAGCTAGCCTATCAGCGAGTACCGGGAGACGAGGCAAAATCAAACATTGCTATATAAGTTTACAATCATCCGTAGCACAACGATGTGACACCAAACGGGATTTTACAGATCACGCTAGTATAAAACTCCGACAGAAGTGAACAGTTGTCATTATATACGTATTTATCGTAAAAAAAACTTAATAACTGTGCAGGCGCTCCCACTTAGAATATAATACTAACATTCAAACAAATACACGAATGCAGAACAATTAATACAAGACTAATAAAACATTCTGCATCTCTTTGTACCCATATATTGTATAGTATATAACAGAAGACACATGAGCGACATTAACAGAAGATAAACTTACAGAAAGGTTTACGGAGCACTATAAACATCTCATACAACTACTCCTTATCGTAGTCGGTAACTGCCTGTTTTCTTGCCAAACCGTCAACCCTAATACAAGGGGTAAACTGTACTCCTTCTCCCGCCCCTACTAGTAGGAGCCACTATGACGCAGGCAAACGCTGCCCCCTACCGGCCGGAGGGATTCTCTTCAAATTTGGTCCCGTGAAAGATCATAAAAACCGGACATTTTCATGAATTTATAAAACCCGGCCGGATGACGAGGACACGACGTGAAAGATGGACATGTCCGTGCAAAAGAGGACGTTTGGTCACCCTAGCGTATCCAGTGTGCATTCTTGTCGAACAATGGCGCCCCCAGGGGGTGGACAGGGGTGGCCACGGACACCCCTATAAATGTGTTGGCCACCCCACAGGCCACCCCGCTTTCCAGTATATCGTTAGATTGGTGTAGCATGAGTTATGCATTTCATCCCAAATGCAAATCTGCCAGGACCTGCTTTTCCCCAGTAATTATTTTGTTTTGTTAAATGTACACCTTATGCCTAATATATACATAACACAATAAGACAGAATTGTTGTGGAACTGAAAATGT
Source organism: Corythoichthys intestinalis (assembly GCF_030265065.1). Classification (NCBI taxonomy): domain Eukaryota; kingdom Metazoa; phylum Chordata; class Actinopteri; order Syngnathiformes; family Syngnathidae; genus Corythoichthys; species Corythoichthys intestinalis. The sequence goes on from NC_080416.1 coordinate 19,959,033, forward strand.
TGACTGGACAGTGTAACCTGAAAATGTGGCTTTTAGGGGTAGTTTACATGGCGACTCTGCGACACAAAGACGCAATGACTGAGTTGCGGACTCGCCTCATGTGCATATTGTGTCGGTGAAGACGAAAAATTCTGAATCCTGCCTCCAAAGTGGAAGAATCCGGTTGTGGGGGCTTCCTCGGCATGCATATCAAAGGCTCTTGCGGCGCAGTGTTGCGCCGTAACGTCAGCCCTCATACACGTCACATTGGGCATGCGCAGTGGTGCTACTAAACATTAAAAACAGCAAATATGGCAGAATGTCGGCTTTATCTTACTATTTTAATAATATTTTTAAATTAAATATGTTGAACGTTTCAATTTTTTTGCCTTTTTGAACAAAACAAAAAAAAAATGACATTGCTTCGAGTTGGCGGGCATATTTTTTTCCAGGCTGAGGGAGCTTGGTGGGGTCAAAGTGCATCATTCTCTGTCGCCCTGTAAATCTGCACTGCGCCCTTGGGTCTGGCATGAATACTACATCGTTTTCATGCGTAGTTGCGACATTGTTCAAATGGAGACGCAAATGCAAATTTGAAATTTTTCGTATTCTCGGAGAGTCACCATGTAAACGGCACTTTAGTTTTGGTGTGCCACCCCAAGATTTTAAGTGGCCCCATCCGGCCACCCCTATGAAAAATTTCTGGAGGCGCCACTGTTGTCGAAATACCTCATACATGAACCAAATAATTACATTTCGGGGAAGATAGGTTCTCATACAACTGTTCTTTAGGATTGGATTGAAGAAAAGCTCCGTAATGCGCATGAGCTCACAAACGTGGTTCTGGTTGCCTGGGCACGTTTTTTCCACGCTGAGTTTAAAAAAGTTATTTGAATTAGCGTCGGAATGTCGGCAAATTACCAATAACGAACATCTGATACAAAGCGCGTAAAGCACGTATTACTACCACGGGCCTTACCGTAAGTAACAGCTAAGTAAACTCTCAACGAGAACCCAAAGCTGTGGACGCGTAGTCGGCGGCCATGTTGGACGCGTTTTAGTCTCTGATGTCGTCATCACGTCAGACGTCGCGAAAGGGAACGCGGCGTGTCGTGAAAAGGGGAGGGGCCTTCCCTGCACTGTTATTATTTATTTCTTTGTTTCATGTGTATTTAACAATAACAACGGCGGCTAATTCAAGACCTGTGAATATTAGCGTGAGCGAATGACAGTCCCGTGCTCCTGTTACCACACCGACATATCGGGAAAATCATCTGGGGGAGGATGAAGCGGCGCAATGCGGACTGCAGCAAACTCAGACGGCCGTTAAAACGGAACCGAATCACCGAGGGTATATATAGCAGGTACGGGGAAAATGGGTTGGGGGGGACGCTATTGTATAACAATGGCGCCGCTGTCAATGTCGACATTGGTTTCCACGCTGTACCTCATTTATGACTAATGATCATGTGCATTTCGTTCCATTCAAACAGTAAAATTAAAAACATTCTGCTTCATGTTACGGGGGGCTAAAACGTTTTATTTGATACCCGGCTAGCTAACATCAGTTCGTTCAAACCTGGATCGGCAATTAAATAAGATTTGCCAAAAATGTGGCTTGTTTGACGAATGTATAAATATTTTGCATCATCATTTCAAACGAACTGGTTTTACAAAATGTCAAAAAGCGAATGGTTTGAGATGCAGAATCAGAAAAAAATATACTGAAATACATGTCATATGATATTCTTTAAAATAGAGGGTGATTGTTGGACATTTTATGTTAGTTTGGAATACATATTTGATTTCATCCTTATTAATTCCTGGGACAATTTCCCCCAAAATCAAGGACACACAATTTACGCTCATAACACTCATTTCACAAATATAATTCTATCATTATTAGCCTGTATTTTATTCATGACGAACATGCATTTTTTGTATGCAGTTCTATTTAATTAATCATTGATTGCTATATAGCTTACTGCCATCGTAGTCTAAAACTAGACAGTTTTAGGTTGCCTGCTTTTGGCGCATATATATATAATTAATTTCAATGTGTGTCTTCTGTCTTTTCTCTATCTGCAGTACATTCCTGTATCTGAAGTTCCTGGTTGTGTGGGTTTTGGTTCTTCTGGCTGACTTTGTGCTTGAGTTCAGGTTTGAGTATCTGTGGCCCTTCTGGCTTTTCCTTCGCAGTGTTTACGATTCCTACAGATATCAGGGACTGGTAAGAGTACTTTTTTTGCTTATTGTTTTTAAATTTTAATAATTATTCAAATTACCTCAATAACTAAAGTACCTATGTCAGAGTTTGAACCCTTTGTTCAATGATCAAGTTTTTGTTTCCCTTTCTGTTTCAGGCGTTCTCATTGTTCTTCGTTTTTGTGGCCCTCACATCAGACATTATCTGCCTCCTCTTCATCCCTGTCCAGTGGCTGTTCTTTGCTGCCAGCACCTATGTATGGGTCCAATATGTGTGGCACACAGGTTAGCTCAAAGTTTTTTTGTTTAATACCTTGTGTTTTCATTCAGAACACAAATGAGTTTGGAATTTCTGGCCTCAAAGCATTAAATGAGTGGAAATCAAACTTAAGGCATAGACTTCATAATATATTGACGGGACATGGGGCACGGGGCCAATTAAGAGCGGGCCTATCTCCGTCAAAGCTGAACGGGTGGAAACACAGACAAAAAACTTTTTACGTTGAAAATTCTTGTGAATAAATGCTTAAATCCCTGAATTCTTTATAGACATGAACATAAAACAGTCTCGATTCTTGGTCAAAAGCAAATAAACGGACAGTTAGCATTTATTTTATGAAAATATGTCGACTGCGCTGCTAGTCTTTAACACTAGAAGTCCCAGTGAATTGTGGATCATGTGTATTTGCCATTGGGAAAGGCCAAATTGGCCTCTGCTGGGCATTCTAGTGCCACTGTGGCGCCGTCTTATCACCACAAAGAGCTTTTTATGTTGAAAATTATTGTGAATAAATCCCTGAATTCTTTATAGATATGGACTTAAAATAATCTCGATTCTTAGTTTAAAGCAAAAAAAAAAAAAAAAAAAAAAAACCGGGCATTTAGCATTAATTTTATGTAAATATGTCGAATTTGCTGCTAGACTTTAAGCTGCTGTGGCGCCGCCTTATCACCACATAGAGCTTTTTACTTTGAAAATTATTGTGAATAAATGCGTAAATCCCTGAATTCTTTATAGATATGGGCGTAAACAGTCTGGATTCTTTGTTAAAAGAGCAAAGAGCCTGGCAGTTCGTATTTATTGTACCTTAATATGTCAAATGTTCTGCTTGTCTTTAAGCCACCGTGGCGCCGTCTAATCACCACAAAGAGCTTTTTACGTTGAAATATATTGTGAATAAATGCTTAAATCCCTGGATTCTATATAGATATGATAGTAAAACAGTCTCAATTCTTGGTTAAAAGCAAAAAAAACGGGCGGTTAGCATTTATTTTATGTAAATATCGCGAATTATGACGCCAATGCCATAACAGTTAATTTCTCCCATTGATTTTTTTCACGTTTTAGAATGCACGCATGGTACGAAAAATATATTGATTACCGTATTTTTCGGACTAAAAGTCCCACCTGAGTATAAGTCGCACCAGCCATAAAATGCCCAACGAAGAGGAAAAAAACATATGTAAATCACACCGGAGTATAAGTCGCATTTTGGGGGGAAATTTACTTGATAAAATCCAACACATAGAACAGATATGTCATCTTGAAAGGCAATTTAAAATGAAAATACAATAGAGAAAAACATGCTAAATAAGTGTACAGTATGATAATGTTACATGATGCATGAACAATGAAATGTGAACGTGGCCGGTATGTTAACGTAACATAGCTATCAAGAGTAATTCAGATAACTATAGCATAAAGAACATGCTAACAAGTTTACCAAACCATCAGTGTCACTCCAAAACACCAAAATAACATGTGAAATGATATAATAATGTGTTAATAATTTCACACATGAGTCGCTCCAGAGTATAAGTCGCACCCCCAGCCAAACTATGAAAAAAAACTGCGACTTATAGTCCGAAAAATAGGATACCTTGAATCCTCGAACAAATTGCTCCTAAGACAATCCTTCCTGTTTGTATGCGGTACAGCTTTCGTACTTTTTGCTCGCTGCATGTATTTGAGAATAACTTCGACCGACTGAAGCGGAGTGTGTGACGGCCCCCTACTTGAAAGCGTGGCGCAGTGTCTGGGGATGTGTCCTGTCAATATTATAATGAAGTCTATGCTTAATGATGAACTCACATTTACATAAATGATGAGGAGTGGTTGTCAGCGACCATGCAATTGTTGATATAAATTGAAATCTGTAATAAAAACCTTGAGTGTATGTGAATGTGTGTTACACGCAGAAAGAGGAGTGTGTCTACCCACCGTGTCGTTGTGGATCCTGTTTGTGTATATCGAAGCTGCCATCCGCTTCAAAGACCTGAAAAACTTTCATGTAGACCTGTGTCGACCTTTTGCAGCTCACTGGTAAGTCACACTGGTTGTATTTGTCAAGAATTTGGTGCTGTGCTTTATTTGTATTTAAATTTTAATGAATGAATACAAAGCAGACAGTCTGACTTTGTCAATATTTGTCTTTTTACTTCCTGTCCAGTATTGGCTATCCAGTGGTGACTCTGGGTTTTGGCTTCAAGAGCTATGTGAGCTACAAGATGCGGCTAAGGAAACAGAAAGAGGTGCAAAAGGAGAATGAGTTCTACATGGAACTGCTACAACAGGCTCTACCTCCAGAGCAACAGATGCTGCAGAGACAGGAGAGGGAGACAGAGGAGGGTGAGTTGTGCATACACAAAGTTGGCATTAAAGTAATGACATCTTAGATTTTTAAGGCAACTTTGTTTAAAGTTGAAATGAAAAATGTAGTGAATTTTGAGGGGAACGGGATTGACATGCCCCCCTTTAATTTGATTTTATGGTGTACTTGTTGAGGGGGTAATTTTATCAAATAATTTTCACGTCTTCTAAAACTAGTGTCTCTGTTCTTCACTTTTTTCCAGCAAAAGGGACTTCAGAAACAGAACCGTCAAATGGGTCTCAAAATGGGGTACCACCCAGCAAGAAGAGCACCTCAGTCCCATTACCAGAATTGGAGTACCGGGAAAAAGGGAAAGACACTTCTACAAAAGAGCGTGAAGGCAAAAAACAAAACACAGTTGGAATCAATAACAACATTATACACTCACTGGACTCCAAGCTACAGGAGACTGAATATATTGAGAACTACGTTAGGGCAAAGAAGATGAGCAATGACGTGGCGGGAGAGAATATGCATGGAGATACGAATGCCCTCACTTCCAAAGAAGAAGTGGCGGGAAGTGGGAAGAACTACAAAAATGCCTCTGGAGGAGGCGTCTGCAACTCGTCGCCACGGAATCACAGTTTCAGTAACGGCAGCATTCCGACGGGTTCATCGACCAATAAGAATGATAAAAAACAGAAAGGGGCAGGGAAAAGTCCAAAAGATCCACTCGAGAACTGCATTCCTAACAACCAATTGGGAAAAACGGATGCTTTAGTACGGTAAGAGAAGACCAGTGCACAATTTACTTGCACATGTTCCCCTTGGGTAAGACTACACATGGAGAATTAGTAGTCTTATCGTGGCTCAAAATAAATTTCTGCTGCCCCTTTATTAATTTCATTATGCAATCACTGTTCTTTTGTGTGAAAAGGATGGAGCAGGATGTAAAGCGCCTCAAGGCAGACCTGCAGGCCAACAGACAGGTAGAGTCAGATTTGCGAAGTCAGCTGTCTTCTTTGAGCAGCCAAGACCGCAGCCTTCGCTCTGAACTGGGCCAGCTTCAGCAGGACAATGAACTGCTCCAAAACAAGTAGGTGAACATACAACTAAACTAAAAAAAATGTTGCGGTAAAGAGGTCATGAAAACTAGAGGTGCACGATAATTATCGGTCCGATAATTATCGTGCACCGATAATAGGAATTATGGCGTCATCCCAATAAATCCAATAACATTATATATTATCGGGCCTATTAATATTAATTTTGGCACGGTGTTGGTGGATTGGGATGTGTGGGGTTTTTTTCACTCCTGTTTTGCCAGTAAGTTTTATTATTGTTCTAGAGGCCTTATTTTTCCATCACTGAGTGATGAACCTTACTATGGCAATTAACAAATGTTCGCATTTTACTGTGTTGTTTACAAGACATTTTGAGAGGCCTTTTGGTTATTGATAGGCTTGCTGTCCTATAATTGTCAGGTTAAGAAAGTTGTTTCATGGACCAAGACGACAAAAGTCTCCTCTCCTGTTGCACCGAATGTTTTATCTGCTGACAAAGCACAATACCTTTTAGTTCTTATTGTTCAGGGGAACACATCGTCAATGATATTGACTGATTGTGATTGACTCAAATTATATTTATTTGAAAAAATTAATTGGGCACTTTATTTGAAATCAAAACTGTTCTGGTCCTTGTTTTGTTCATTATAATTATGTTCATGTCATTATGAAAATTCTGGTTAGGTCAAAGGCAAATCTATGCTGAATCCACCAATAGTATTTTTTATCTACAGGTGTTCAAAAACTCAGGTGAATATACATTTAAAAATTATATATATATTATCGGTTATCGTATCGGTATCGGCCTTAAGGAGCAGGAAGTTATCAATATCGGTATCTGTTTCAAAAAATGGATATCGTGCACCCCTAATGAAAACTATCGCGAGGTAATGCTGAACTGGAAATCTTTTCGAAATTTATTAAGAGCCTTTAAATGGAGTGGAATGGGTCTGAGTGTTTTGAGATCCCTTTTAAATTTCAAATGCCAAAAAGAACATGTTTTTATGGGAAGCAGTGCAAATGGATGACAATATTACAAATCGGCTACCATAGGCTCCACAGTTCCGTTCAGGCAAAGCAGAAAGATAAGCAAACCATCTCCCAGCTGGAGAAGAGGCTAAAAGCTGAGCAGGATGCTCGTCTCCTAGCTGAAAAACAGCTGGCAGAAGAGAGGAAGAGGAAGAAGATGGAGGAAGCCACAGCTGCTAGAGCGGTGGCTTTAGCTGCGGCCACCAGGTATTCATTACCGAAAAGTATAAATCGGACAAGTAAATAGTAGCACACACGGCGATGGTTCTTTGCTAAAATGTATTTCCTTTCAGAGTGGAGTCGACTGATTCCCTGCGTAGTCGTATCAGAGAGCTGGAGACAGAGTGCAAAAAGCTCAGCATGGACACAAAAGTCAAAGAGGAACAGATTAGAGACCTGGAGGGCAAGTGCCAGGTAGCACTGAGCAGTGTGTAGCAGTATCAAGTTCCTATTTCTTGGACTATAACTCCTGAATCTTACCTGCAGGAGTTAAGAAAGTACAAAGAAAACGAGAAGGACACAGAGGTGTTAATGTCTGCGTTGACAGCCATGCAGGAGAAGACCCAGCACCTGGAGAACAGCCTCAGTGCTGAGACCAGGATCAAGCTGGACCTCTTCTCTGCACTGGGCGATGCCAAGAGGCAGCTGGAGATAGCGCAAGGTAGAGAGGCACAATGATGCAACTAATGTGCAATAGCTCTCACCTTTCTGTGTCCACTCATTCAGGTCAGATCCACCAGAGAGAGCAAGAGATAGCAGAGCTAAAGCAGAAGATTGCGGAAGTGATGGCAGTGATGCCCAGCCTTTCGTACTCGTCAGACAACAGTAACCTGAGCCCGGTGACCCCGCACTACTCCTCCAAGTTCATGGACAATAGTCCCTCCTCTCTGGACCCCAACGCCTCAGTCTATCAGCCTCTAAAAAAATAACTGGACTGAACTGTCTTTTCTTTGTCTTTTTAAACTGTTTCAGTTCGGGTCATACTGAGTTTACAAGCCTCTGACAGAATTTGCACTGAAGGACAACTCCTTACATATCTGCATTTGAAGGGATTTTGTTTTGTAGAGGGGCTGTGCAATTTAACCATTTAAGCAGTTCCACTAAAATATATCAGGGGGATTGAGGAATAAATTATGGTTGGCTAAAGGAAGAGCCGTTGTGTTTTGCTTTGCAAAAGTTTTCCTGAACATACTTTTGAGTCAACATGCGATGTGAACCTATAATGTTTTTTTAAATACATCAAATTGAGGGATGCATGAATGTAAAACTATTCAAATTGACCCACTAATTGATCGTTTAAATGCTGTAGTTGTGAGCTTCAAGATTAATGGCTGTGCCAAACAATCACCTGGTTGGCCACAAATACCTTTCCTTTCTATGTGGACTAAATTAGGTCAACCTACAATGAATTCAATGATGTCTTTGTAACTAGTTGTTACTGATTTTTGTTCTTGTTGTTTTTTAATTTGCAAATTTGACAGTGCCTTTCAATTCTGCAATTTCTCGAAAAGCTCCAGCCATATGTATTTGGCTCTTTTTCATATATAAAGGCATATACAATTAAGTGTCACCAGCTCAACCAAGACCCTTTTTTTTGTTTTTGCAAGTTGCAAACTCCAATATGAGAGCCTGAAATTGTCTTAAAGGGAAAGTACATTTTCATATGGACAGTCTCGTTGGGCCAAACACCAACCAAACTGATTGTCTCCTCATGCCAATAAAACTGGGATCTTTGTTTACAACAATGTACAATAACTTAAGGAATGTTGTTTTGTTTATTTAAGTGCCAAGTGTTGCTGCGTGTTATCCATTTTTACTTCAATTGATGTAACTAGCATAACATTTTTAAACGGTGCTGTTCTATTGTTTTTGTGTCATTAAAACGTATCTAGATGGTGTAGAGTTTACAAGGCCGATTGTGATGAAGCAGCAGGTTGTCACTTGTGTTATTCTTTATTCTATTTATTTGTAGACTTAATTATGAGGCAGTATTTTTTGTATTCCTCACTTCGCTCTACTTTCCAATCAGGCAGGATTTTGTGAATGTGAACCATTTTGACTATATCAAATGACCTTCCTGGAACAATTGTTGTGGATAGCTCCAATTTAGTAATTTCAGTTAAGATTGTAGGGCCTGGGGGACAAAGAAAAGTCAAAGTGATGTATTTTTTTCTTTTTTCCTCTCCCCCATATCTCAAAGGGACAGCCACACGCATTACTTTTTCCATCACCATTAAAGAAAGTCTTGTTGGAGGCAGTACAAGCCATTCACACTGTTTGTGAACTTTGTGTCTGACATATTCATGGGAGAAAATGCTTATGAACACCAAAGACTTAAAATAATGTAATGTTTAAAATCTAAATCTCAGAATTGGGTCTCGTTAAATTTGAAACTAAAATACAAAGGCTTTACTGTACTACTGTATGTTATAGTTGTCCTTAGACAATGTACAGTAATTGCCTGTAGAAACAGTAATTCATAGATATTTTAAAATACTAAACACTATTGGACTCCTTAGAAGGTATTTTTTATTTTGTCCATTCCTCTTGATGACCAAATTACAGAACATTAAATAGTGTACTCTTCTCAAACCACTTAAATTTGTTAAAATATTCACTAACGAGGTCCGATAACTTAAATTGTCATCAATGCAGATTTTAAAAAGTAACTAATGTTTTACTTTTTGAAATTCCCTGAATGCACCAGCTGTACTGGTTTGAATTTGTTACTTCACTGAGGGTATATGATTTCTGACAGCACCTGAAGGCACCACGATGACGTTGTCACCCGGTTAACAATTTCCACCAAACTTAACTTCACAACTCATTCTGCATGTTACACGCCGAAATGGATGCGTTGAAGTCAGCTGGTCGAGCTATTATTCGAAGGCCCAGTGTGGCTAAACAGTCCTGGATTGGTGGAAGACACAGAAGTAAGTTATACATCAATTGTTGCCAGCGGAAATTTTCACAAAGGTCTTTCATCGGCGGCCAGGTTTATATAGCATGATAATATATATATTTTTAAATTTTTATTTTAGAAGTTACAAACACCAATTCCAATAAATACGGCTTTGAGTAATACCTAGAGAAAAATAATATGATTAACAAATCCTTTTCAGCCTATATTTTTTATTATTATTATAAGATAGTTAGTATTCACATTGATCATCTTGATTGTCAATTTTAAATATTTAATGTTCCAACATTCAATCAGTGTTCAAATATGGAAACAGAATACACTATTGTTAAATTTGTGTTTAATTGTTGAAGTTGTTTAATTGCCCTCCACCACTTGTAGTTTGATGTGCAATTTAAGTGAACTAATAACCCGGGTATCTGTTGCTGTATCTGAATAATGACATTTTAAATGAGTGACAGGTCCAGATTGCAGGCAGCAGCTTGTTAAAATAAGCAGTCCCTGAAAAAGATGTTCTTTACCCAGATGACGGCATATATTCCTCCAAAATCTGTATGTCTTCCAGCATTCAGGTGCATTCACGGATGCTGGTTTTTGAGCTGATGATAATCCGGATGGTCTTTTTCCTCTTTTGCCCAGAGGACATAATGCCCTTTATTTCTAAAATCAATTTAAAATGAAGGCTTGTCTGGTTATAGCATCACTTATTCACTCTGCGTCATTTTTAAAATCTCTCTTTATGTGTGTGTTCCTTTTTTTTTTTTTTTAATCCCTCTTTGATATCACTGTCTTTGGAGTGATTTTTTTGGATATACTGGATAGCGACTCATTCTTTGTTTTGTATGAACCTTTTAAGTTGGGGAAGTCAAAGTAACAAACTAAAGAAGAGAGTTGGAGTTTTCCTTTGCCAACATCCAAGTGTGCACAACAGGATATGAGTGATGGGAGCATCAAAATAAGGTTTTAAATTTATTGAGCCTATACCATGACACTTACTTTTTTATAATCCACCAGTTCACCTGAGGAATGTTCCGAGCAACTGTTTTTGAACACTCTTTAACATTCCACAACCTTTTTTACTACTAATGCAGTTTTTCTTTTTTAAAAATAAGTTGTTGGTAGCAAAATCATTCATCAGTTTAAAAAAACAGACAACATATTTTGTATACGTGACCAATCATAAAAGATTTGGAAATCAATATATTGTGTTTTTATTTCCATTTAACACAACATCCCAACTTCATCGAAATTGGGGTTTGTATTTTACGCAAAGTGCCACACTAAGGCGTCCTAGTTGAAAAAAATGCTGGGAGACCATGCTCGTTCAAAAAGCTCACTTGATCCTAGCCGTTAAGTTCTCTAGGAAGTTGAGAAAGCCTCAAAGCATAAGAATGCTACAGGTCAGTCAGTGCAAGCTCCCAAAGAGGCTCCACAGCACATAATTCCATCACATTGTACAGTATATGGGTCATTCCAGAATTGGAAAACAATAAAATCAAGAACATTTTTATGAAACTGACCGTTTATTTTACATATATTTTGAATTTATGTTTTCAAGAAAAAACAGTTAACGTAATTCACATATTTCTCCCTCCAATTCTAGAACAACAAATATAAGTATAACAAATATAATATAACAAAGCTCATGTAATGTGATGCATGCAACTCTATCATGTTAGACCGTGCGTACCTGGCTGTAGGGGGACGGGTATTGATAAGCATATGCTTTTCCCGTCTGCCTTTGTCTGTCTTCGGTTTCCTTTCTTTCTTTGGGCAAATTATTCCACATTTTGTGACTGTCAAAGATTTCTTTCTTTCTCCGGCAAATTATTCCACATTTTGTAACTGTCAATGAAACCGATGATGATGACAAACATTTCATTCATTCATTCATTCATAGTGTAATTACTCCCCTTCCCTTAAAAAAATTAATAAACTTAATGAATCATTCATTCATTCATTTTAAACTATTAAATTAAATAAAAAATTATTAAACCAATTTTTCAGCTCGCACAGCACAATACTGCACCGACTTGGAAATTTCAGCTTCCTTGATATTAATATCACTTAATTGTATACAATTGCTGAAAAGAACTGCCCTTGGATATGTATTGTATACAGTACTTGGAATTGACTGGATTTTTTTTATTTGAAGGGGCAATTTTATGACGGTCGCATTGTTAATGCAGATTATTAGAATAATTAAGGCTTCCTTGCAAATGTGCCTACTGACCCACTTGTAGAAACAGCTCATTGTCGTATAGATTACAGTGGAGGATTGGGCTTTGGGGAACACATTCTCCACGAATGCTGCCAACTCACATCATAATATTGAATATTACTAGAAGTCCTGTTTAACAAGCTCAGCACTAATTAAGAACACACTTTAATGAAAGATAGTTTTGCCCAGCGATTGGTTAGTAACGAGTATGGGTTGTTGTTTTTTTTTTGGTAGTATTTAGTGTCAACATTTTATAACCACTGGTCTTATTATTGGATGTTCTTTTTGATAATTATAATGATTCCCAAGCCATACCACTACATTGGTCTCTATTTGTAAATACTTGTTTATGGGGTACTATCTACAGTACTATGACGACCTATCCTGTATGTTTTGCACTGATTTTTATTCAAAACAAGATTCTATTTGATTGGTTATCTTCTCTGCTTTGCCACCAATTGAGATTAGTGACGAAAATAACATTTATATGCAGGTTAAGGTAGCGTCCATGGTTTACTTCACTCCTCTTTCTGTGGTCCTTCTTAATTTGTGGTTATGTGCATTTGTGTGCACCTCCATGCATGCATATGTGGTATGCAGTGTACCCCAGTGAGGAATTGGTAATATCATGTTAATTGGGTTGTTTTTCTGCTCAAGCCTCATCCTCTCTAGCACCCTTTCCCCTCTTTTTAAGCTCTGAGGAAAATGCATGTAAACATAGATTCAGTGTCAGGGTCATGCGGTACCAGAACTGATAAGACAAGACACAGCTGCTCCACCAACAGTTACAATTCACTCCTTACTCTTTCCTTAGTTTTAAGCCTCCAAATTTGCTGATTGTGTTGTTCCTGGAATCAGACAAAGAAAGACAACTCTTCGCCTTTAACTACAAATGACGACAAATTGTTTTTGAAGATTGTGTATTGACTTTACACTGACAAAACCTCTGACCTATATACGTATGATGTTCCTGCCCCCTCCCTTTGAGAAGGAGGGAACTGCCTCAAATACAGCTGGTTATATTTATTTTCTTCTTTTTTTAAATTGTTGTAGTTGTAATAAATTATATCAGTTTTCGATAAGGACCAAAATATAAGATACACTATGGTGACATGTAGAAAATTGTAGGTCTTTAGACTTACATACATGGCAAAAGTACTGTATATTAATCGTGAAATGTGGTGTTACTTAACAAGATTTTGACTTGCCAAATCTAAATATTGGCTTGACTTGCTTGATTATGGCCACAGTAATGTGTTTGAAATCAGTAGACTTGAGATTTACGTGTGTGATTTTCAAAAATTTCGCCTACCCCAACATCTGGCCATTGCTATAAAACACCACCCGTTCATATAACTTGGTTTTACAATGTTTATGTTTTTTACTCTACATCTGACAGAGCTTCTAGAGAACTGGACAGACACAAGAGAGGCCGTCTTGGAGGGGATGACCTTTAACCTCCGTCACCTCGGGATGACCTTAGTGGACCAGCCCAAAGGCGAAGACCTGGCAGCAGCAGCAGTGAAAAGGATTGTTTCTACAGTAAGAGCGAAATGTTAAAAACGCCTCTCGGTTTCATAGTGTTTGCAGATAGATTGGACTTAATGAACCCTTCATTCAGTGTTTAATAAACAATATCTTATATATTTTCAAGCCATTTACTCTTTAAGTGTTTGATAAATTTGTTTCATGTGGGCAGGCTAAAGCTAGTGGGAGGAAAGCACAGAAAGTCAGTCTTGGAGTGTCCCCTCGAGGATTCACTCTCTATGACAGGTCCACCAATATCTTAATAGAAAATATCTCCATACACAGGTGTGTGGGCAGAGTTATAAAAATTGTAATCATGTCTGCAACTGTTTCGTGTGTGTTAAATTCTCACTGCGGGTCTGCAGAATATCCTACTGTACAGTGGACAAAGTGCATGACAGAGTGTTTGCATTTATTGCTCAAAACACCCTCAATGGGACGCTGGAGTGTCATGCCTACCTGTGCTCCAAGAGGAAAATGGTGAGGAATGGTGCTTTCACAATGTGTTTTTTGTAAGTCATGAATCTCTTGTAATACAAATATTAGTAGGTTTTTTTTTTCTTCTTAATAGGCTCAGGCTATAGCTTTGACAGTAGCTCAGGCTTTTGGAGTGGCTTTTGAGGTGTGGCAGGTGACCCGAGAAGGTAGGCTTCGTCATCTTAATTCTATACAGATAACCGAGCAGTATTTGAAATGGCCAACCATTCGATCAAAGTCAGCAAAATCCTGTGTTAAAAGATTACACCATACTCTCTAATTATCCTTTGGTCAATATTGATTAATTGTCCCCAAATGACTTGGAATAGAGGCCTGCACATCTTGAATGTTCATGACTTTTACTTTTCTGTCTTGTAGAGAAAGGACGGCGAGTGCAATCTAGTTTAGGTGGAGATGTCAGTGGTAGTTCCCGACCAGGGAGATCTTACAACCCCAAAGCTAATACCGCTGCCACAAGGATTTGTACACATTATATTAATACTAGTATTGCACCGATACAATTTTTTGGCCCTGATACCGTTACCTGGCTTTGCAGTATCGGTCGATACCGATAACATACCGATACCACTCCGTATACATACTTGGATGTGAAATCATTGCTATCATGGCTATGTCAGGCTGCTGTTTACCTTTGAGAAAGAGGAAAAAAGACTAATACAAAGTGAATCCAGTAGAACTTTTTATTGCTTTCCTGGTATGGGTGACAATAGTTGAATAAACCTTTGGCTCTCAAAGGGCAAATTAGTGCTAAATTTGTGATATTATAACACATATAATACTAGCCCAACAGTAAGAAAAGTAAAAATACATTAGTAATCATAAACTCTGAATGAACTGAATAAACTTTTTTAAACCCCTCAAAGGCCAAACAGTGCAGCTTTCTTGAAATTATAAGTAATAATAATAATTGACCACAGCATCCTGTCTCTCTATCAGCTACCCTCTCTGTGCACCAGCATCAACAGAAGTCAACTCCATCTTTATAGCAACGCACAAATGTAAACAGCGCACGAGTGAGACTCTCTCAGAAACACACACACCAATTAGCCACTTAGCTTAACTTACTTCTACAGCACTTTTGAAACAGATCTCAAATTACTGCCGCATTTCTCTCAGTAAAAGACAAGAAAAGTAAAGCACCTTTGACTTAGGCATTCTCCTTGAATTCATTCGCATGAAGTACTACACTTTCCAGTCGGCTGTCAAGCTAAGCAGGGAAAGTTGGGAGACTTGGCTGCTACAGACGTCGGTTGAAAAGCTTATGGCCTGCCTTCTCAAGCTTTTTTGAAACCTGTTTCATTACTTTATTTTTTAGTAGGATAGTAGTCTCCTTAATGTATTTGCGACTTGGGACCTTATACCTATGTACTGCGTGAGTCATAAAAATCAGACGAAGGCAAGGGGCAGGTTACAGAGAACAGGCATTTTGGTGAGTTTTTTTGGACATCTGTCTTGCTGCTTCACTCTTCTCGTCCCACTGCTTCTTCCTACGAAGTGAACTGACCAGGGTTTGTTGCTGCAGTCCATCCCCAGCCATTGTACTCGACAGAGTTTCTATGCTGAAATATTTCGGCACTGCCAACATTTTCTACTCTTAGTTTGTTTATATTCCATAAGAAAAAGCTGCCCCGGCAATGCCGGCATTCATCAGTCTGGAGCAGGTCAATAGCGATAGCTGCTTGGCATGCAAAGTAATCACGTGGGATCACACAACACAGAGTGTAGTGAGCGTCAAGAGCAAGATGGCTGTGGTCAAGTGTTATAATTCTGGACCGGTAAATGGTATCGGTGCCTATTTGTTGGTACTCGCCAACCATTTTAGTGCCGGATCCCCCCCCCCGTAGATACTGGTATCAATATCGATGCATAATTAATTAATAAAGTAAATTACACTGACAGTGTCCATTGAACTGAGAATCATTCTATTGTATATTGTCTTTGACCCTGCAAGATGTTATCAAAGTCAGCCTGTTGGACAGTAAGGAAACCTTGAACGCAGAAACTAATGGGAATGTTGATCAATTTGACAACTACAGTTCATCTGGGAATTACAATCCAGTTTGGGTAAGATAAAGGAGCACAATTATTCAGGGTTACTATATCAAGTAAAGGATATTAAACTTTATTTTGTTTCCCCAAATGTAGGAAACACAAGATGGTTTGGAGGAAGCCTTCTCAAGGTGAGTTTGGTGTCATTTATTTTTGTAGTTGGTGATGGTGAAACTAATCCTTGGCCCTTTGGTTAAATCTGCTTTTAAAAATTTTCATTTTGTAGTTAGAATTCATTTGCTTGATCCCTTGCTGTTGATTTCTGCACACAATGGCACAATGAAAACAAAAGAACAGACACGCATGTCCTTAAAGTGTTTATGACACCAAAAAGCATGTTTATTTCATATTTCACACTGTGTCTTATGCTCCTGAATGAAATGGACCGCTTGAATGTGTGTGGAAGCGATCGTAGTATATATTCAATTTTTTAATCCCGTGCCATGAAAATGAGTTACTTCCGGCTCCAGTTTCGGGTTTAGGACGAATGCGAATGTGACGTCACCCGGGTCAGTGTCTCACAATACAGCATTGCTTTATAGCATGCAGATGGACTGCGGATTCAGGTGATTTTGCAGATTAATTTGTTTATTTTTCACATCACGCCAGCCAAACGGCTGCAGAAAAATGTTGGATGCACCAGGGAGAGGCATGTGAGCCTTTTGGGGTTTCAAAATGTTCCCATTTATCGGCAGCTATTGGCCAAAACATGCCCTACTACTGTGGGACTATTGAACTTACGAGGAAGTGAGTAAACATCGTGTTTTGTTTTATGTCAAAATACTGGGATCATTTCAATACGGAGGTGGCTTGCATTTTGTGGCTGACATGCTCCTTGTCCACTTGGCCGACGACCGGCGGCTTGTTGCACATCCCCCCGCCGGGAGAGCGCTATACTCGGCTTATTGCCTTCTTACTGTGGCCGCTGTTCTGTCAAATTTTCCACCCGATCAGAAATTGCAACTTTGTGTTAAAGATGGCCGCGACTATAGCGATTACAGCGTAAACACTACAAACTTTCTTTAAATAAAGGACAATTTACTTACGTTTGATCATGGATGGACATGTAGAAAAGCTCTCCTCAGACACAATCTGCCATGTTAGCTGCATAACAACTGCAGCCGCTCCAATGACTCTCTCGCTGTTTCTGTCTTCGCCGTGTAGTAAAGCAATTATTTTGCCATATTCGTGTTGACCATGTGGCAGCTACGCGCTCCTCCGACGTCGGCTGGTTTGTCTGGCGGTCATTGTCCAGCTACTTCCCTGCAAACCAGCCCTCTGGGGAACGACGAGCTCTAAGTTGCTCGCCGCCGGGCGGATTGCCCATCAGCAAAGACAATTGACAACCCCGCTGCCGTGTGAAATGATCCGGGCTAGTTATGTGTGATTTTTCGCTTCGAAGACTTTGAAACATTACTCGGTTTGGGTTAGCATGTCCGCTAGCTGCCACGCCTCTGGGTTTGTTTACATTCTCCGAAGCCAGGGCAGGGAAATGACAAAAGCCCGACTACCTACGGTGGCATAAAATATCGTTCGGGAGATGGGAGAGTAAAGGTGAAGTCGACAGTTTTGACCATTATGGAGTAATTTTGCCATGTCATACTGAATAAATGTATTTTTATTATTTCATATTCCATTGAGCACAACACTGTTGTTTGTCAGGACCATACGATTTATTTAGCTATTGGGGAAAAATACTTGGATACAAAGAATATCCTGTAAAAATATTGGAGTAGAGAGACTGAAACAATGACATTTTGCGGCTCTCTTCGTCGCATTTTCCTCTTTCTGAATAATTGCCCCTCATTGGGCTGAATAGTAAAACAGATGAAACCATTCTCCTGCCGACGTGATCCTCCTGTTGGGGACGCTAGAGCCCTATAATGGTAGGTGTGGCTAACCGGCAGATTAAAAGACTAATTTCTCGTCATCTGCGCTTTGCCAAATTGTTGTATATAGTCGAACTGTCTCAAAATATGATTGTAATTCACATATTAATGCTATTTAAGACTTTTTTTTCTCCTGTCGTACGCACTTTAAATGATTTACCTTAGTCTTTTATATATATATATATATATATATATATATATATATAAAACTGACGCTCCAACTGTATTTTTTCAGAAATCAATATATATTTTTTGCCTACTATTGAAGTTAAGTAAAGACAAAGCATTTCTAAATAAAGTTTGCACCATACAAAAAACTCAAAATCTACATAGCAATTTATGACAATGTCTTCTGAATTCTAATTTTACCAGCTAAACTTTGGTGGTTTTGCCTTCAGCTGTGATCTGGACAGCTCCTTTTCAGTTCTTGGTGAACATTGCATTTTAATGCTGATGATCAACCCAAATCATTTGACACCTCTGAAGCACAGACATATAAATGTGTGCATGCCGTTGTTGGAACCATGATTTTCTTTATTTCGCTTTAATTAATCCAAAAGAAACAATAATCAGTCTTGTTGGTACTGTAATACAAGTGTGATCAAATCCCTTTTCAATGGAGCTTAACATAATGCAAGGAATGTACTTTTTACACTGCAAATGTATAATGTCTTAATCAGATTATTTTTCTTAAATCTAGTCAATTAATTTTCTCCATCTTGTTTTGAGTGTTAAAGACTAGTTAACAGATTAATGCGTCAGATTATTCCACTTAAATTAAGTAAGTATTACTATTTGTTCTTATTAAGCCTACACATCTATAAATTGATCATTTTTCACCTAAATCAAGAATAATGTGCTTTCAAATAATGTTTTGAACAATATCTACAGTGCCTTGCAAAAGTATTCGGCCCCCTTGAACCTTGCAACCTTTCGCCACATTTCAGGCTTCAAACATAAAGATATAAAATTTTAATTTTTTGTCAAGAATCAACAACAAGTGGGACACAATCGTGAAGTGGAACAAAATTTATTGGATAATTTAAACTTTTTTAACAAATAAAAAACTGAAAAGTGGGGCGTGCAATATTATTCAGCCCCGTTGCGTTAATACTTTGTAGCGCCACCTTTTGCTCCAATTACAGCTGCAAGTCGCTTGGGGTATGTTTCTATCAGTTTTGCAGATCGAGAGACTGACATTCTTGCCCATTCTTCCTTGCAAAACAGCTCGAGCTCAGTGAGGTTGGATGGAGAGTGTTTGTGAACAGCAGTCTTCAGCTCTTTCCACAGATTCTCGATTGGATTCAGGTCTGGACTTTGACTTGGCCATTCTAACACCTGGATACGTTTATTTTTGAACCATTCCATTGTAGATTTGGCTTTATGTTTTGGATCATTGTCCTGTTAGAAGATAAATCTCCGTCCCAGTCTCAGGTCTTGTGCAGATACCAACAGGTTTTCTTCCAGAATGTTCCTGTATTTGGCTGCATCCATCTTCCCGTCAATTTTAACCATCTTCCCTGTCCCTGCTGAAGAAAAGCAGGCCCAAACCATGTTGCTGCCCCCACCATGTTTGACAGTGGGGATGGTGTGTTCAGGGTGATGAGCTGTGTCGCTTTTACGCCAAACATATCGTTTTGCATTGAGGCCAAAAAGTTCAATTTTGGTTTCATCTGACCAGAGCACCTTCTTCCACATGTTTGGTGTGTCTCCCAGGTGGCTTGTGGCAAACTTTAAATGAGACTTTTTATGGATATCTTTGAGAAAGGGCTTTCTTCTTGCCACTCTTCCATAAAGGCCAGATTTGTGCAGTGTACGACTGATTGTTGTCCTATGGACAGACTCTCCCACCTCAGCTGTAGATCTCTGCAGTTCATCCAGAGTGATCATGGGCCTCTTGGCTGCATCTCTGATCAGTTTTCTCCTTGTTTGAGAAGAAAGTTTGGAAGGACGGCCGGGTCTTGGTAGATTTGCAGTGGTCTGATGCTCCTTCCATTTCAATATGATGGCTGGCACAGTGCTCCTTGAGATGTTTAAAGCTTGGGAAATCTTTTTGTATCCAAATCCGGCTTTAAACTTCTCCACAACAGTATCTCGGACCTGCCTGGTGTGTTCCTTGGTTTTCATAATGCTCTCTGCACTTTAAACAGAACCCTGAGACTATCACAGAGCAGGTGCATTTATACAGAGACTTGATTACACAGCGGTGGATTCTGTTTATCATCATCGGTCATTTAGGACAACATTGGATCATTCAGAGATCCTCACTGAACTTCTGGAGTGAGTTTGCTGCACTGAAAGTAAAGGGGCCGAATAATACTGCACGCCCCACTTTTCAGTTTTTTATTTGTTAAAAAAGTTTAAATTATCCAATAAATGTTGTTCCACTTCACGATTGTGTCCCACTTGTTGTTGATTCTTGACAAAAAAATTAAATTTCATATCTTTATGTTTGAAGCCTGAAATGTGGCGAAAGGTTGCAAGATTCAAGGGGGCCGAATACTTTTGCAAGGCACTGTATTTTTTAATTAAGAACGTTTCTTAAACGCAAGCTTTTTTAACATACTAACTTATTGGTTAAAAAAAAGTTAAGAAAAATAGCTAGCTGAAAATAAACTTATTTCAAGAAATCTGAGTAAAATTTGATAATTTCTCTTATTTATAGTTGATTTACACTGAAAACAAGGGAATTTAACTAGTTTTAAGGAGGTGTGTTTTTGCAATGTACATGTTGTAATAAATGTTACTTTTTTATTGTCATCCTCAGACTGGCCATGTCGCGTACTAACCCCCAGGTCTTGGACTTTGGGCTGATGCCCCAAGATTGGCTGTGTGAACCCAACTGGGACAGCGCGAATGGAAATACCCCCCGTTACCCTCCTTGGGAATGACATTCTCAGCTTCTGATCACTTTTACACAAAGCACAGGTTCACATGCAAGCACATTTGATGACCATCATACTGTAATGATGGACACAACATGGGCTAGATGCATTAATCAGTGAAGTAATATTAATTTTCTGTCTTGAAGTCGAAGTTGCCAAAATACATAGATATCCTCATCAGCTGTTAGGCACAATACCTGACTTGATTTTTATAGTGTGTTCTAAACCATGTACGTTTAGTTGAATGAAACTTCTCTGCTCTTCCCAATATACCGTAATTTTCGGACTATAAGATGCTATTTTTTTTTCACATGTGATGAGAAGCACACTGAATGAAGAAATGTTGTTCCACTCAAGTCTCGGCCTTACATGTACTTAGATTGAGGACGTACATAACAATTACCACAGAACATGAAATTTGATTGGTATTTACTGTACATCTGTAGTGCTGCAATGAATGCTATGAGGCATGTTGGACCACAACAGTATTGACAGCAGCTGCCAGCAGAGGCCGACTGTCTCCCCCAAAGGGAGCAGTGATGGGCAAATGAAGCTTCATGAAGCAATGAAGCTTTGCAGCCAATTGGTACAAAGCTTAATGGTGGTTCATTTGGTTTTATGACAGTCTTATGATGCAGCTGCCAAATAAAGTGTTATTGGTGTAAATATTCCATAATACTGTGAGGACAGCTGCGGCTTATAGTCCTGTGCAGCTTATGTATGAACAAATGTGTTTCCTGTCAAATTTTGTGTGTGGCAGCTTACAGTCAGGTGCACCTTTATAGTCCAAAAATTATGGTAGTTTCTTTGCCCAAAGATGCCACAAAATTGTGCTAAAGTAATATTTTGATTGTATACATACATGGCTTTGACCTGAGCAGAAAAACAGCGATTGATGCTTTTTTTGCTTGATAAATACTAACAAATGCCATCACAGATGACAAGAAGCTCCGACAAAAATGTGTCATTTGACTCGAGACTCAATAATACTATACACACCTGATGATTGTTATGAGCCGTAGGAACGCTGGTATTATGTATGAACAGTATATACAGTTATTCATTCATCTTCTGAATTGCTTGTCCTGTACTATAATATTTTTATAGTAAACCAAATTTTAATTGTAATTATTATGAATAATGTAAAATGTAGATGTATTGATTTGTCTTCCCTCCTGCTAACCTTATTAACTGTTATTCTCTATTAATAGTGGAAAACCATAACAAATATACAGTATAATTGTGGTTATCTACTTTGGAACGAGTTACAAACGTGCAGTTCCCTCTATAGCTTGCAGATGGCAATGTTGCACTAAAGACATCAGGCTCAAATTGTGAGTTGAGTTGTTAATTGACTATCTGGCATTATATGTACTATTCACTGCCCGGAGATGTCTTTAGTCTTCAAATATCTGCTGACTTCTTACATTCAAAGTGAGTTGATGACATGTAACATTGGATTTCTGTTGCAGAACCAGCTACAATGAAAATATATTTTCAAGATGTATTTCATACACTTCACATTGGTCAATGCATTCTTATGCTCTTGTTCTCACTAGTAAGACCATTCGGCACACTAGTAGGATTGCTGTTTTTTCCCCACTCTGCCTTGCACTTAATTACCTTACTACACACTAGTCGGAAAACTACATAATAATAGTGAGGTCAAATGCACTACTGGTGCAATTAGTGAATAGCTAAATGTAAATCAGCAGAATTATCTAATGTCATCAATGGTACTAATAGTGTCAGTTAGTCAAATAATAGTGTTATTGATGTAGTTTACTAGTTAGGTTTATTAATGCAATAGAATAATTCTTTCAAGGTGGAAATTGGGCAAATAAGTATTTAGTCAACCACCAATTGTGCAAGTTCTCCTATTTGAAAAGATTAGAGAGGCCTGTAATTGTCAACATGGGTAAACAGCAACCATGAGATACAGAATGTGGGGAGAAAAAAAACTGAAAATGACATTGTTTGATTTTTAAAGGATTTATTTCCAAATTAGAGTGGAAAATAAGTATTTGGTCTCCTACAAACATGCAAGATTTCTGGCTGTCAAAGAGGTCTAACTTCTTCTAACGAGGTCTAACGAGGCTCCACTCGTTACCTGTATTAATGGCACCTGTTTTAACTCATTATCGGTATAAAAGACGCCTGTCCACATTCTCAGTCAGTCACTCCAAACTCCACTATGGCCAAGACCAAAGAGCTGTCGAAGGACACCAGAGACAAAATTGTAGACCTGCACCAGGCTGGGAAGCCTGAATCTGCAATAGGTAAAACGCTTGGTGTAAAGAAATCAACTGTTGGAGCATTTTTTTTAGAAAATGGAAGACATACAAGACCACTGATAATCTCCCTTAATCTGGGGCTCCATGCAAGATCTCACCCTGTGGCGTCAAAATGATAACAAGAACGGTGAGCAGAAATCCCAGAACCACACCCTATGAATGACCTACAAAGAGACGGGACCACAGTAACAAAGGCTACTATCAGTAACACAATGAGCTGCCAGGGACTCAAATCCTGCACTGCCAGACGTATCCCCCTGCTGAAGAAAGTACACATCCAGGCCCGTCTGCGGTTCACTAGAGAGCATTTCGATGATCCAGAAGAGGACTGGGAGAATGTGTTGTGGTCAGATGAAACCAAAATAGAACTTTTGGTAGAAACACAGGTTGTCGTGTTTGGAGGAGAAAGAATACTGAATTGCATACGAAGAACACCATACCCACTGTGAAGCATGGGGGTGGAAACATCATGCTTTGGGGCTGTTTTTCTGCAAAGGGACCAGGACGACTGATCTGTGTAAAGGAAAGAATGAATGGGGCCATGTATTGAGAGATTTTGAGTTAAAAATCTCCTTCCATCAGCAAGGGCATTGAAGATGAGAAGTGGCTGGGTCTTTCAGCATGACACTGATCCCAAACACACAGCCAGGGCAACAAAGGAGTGGCTTCGTAAGAAGCATTTCAAGGTCCTGGAGTGGCCTAGCCAGTCTCCAGATCCCAACCCCATTGAAAATCTGTGGAGGGAGTTGAAAGTCCGTGTTGCCCAACGACAGCCCCGAAACATCACTGCTCTCGAGGTGATCTGCATGGAGGAATGGGCCAAAATACCAGCAACAGTGTGTGAAAAGCTTGTAAAGAGTTACAGAAAACGTTTGGCCTCCGTTATTGCCAACAAAGGGTACATAACAAAGTATTGAGATGAACTTTTGGTATTGACCAAATCCTTATTTTCCACCATGATTTGCAAATAAATTCTGTAAAAATCAAACAATGTGATTATCTGTTTTTCCACATTCTGTCTCTCATAGTTGAGGTTTACCCATGTTGACAGTTAGAGGCCTCTCTAATATTTTAAGTGGGAGAACTTGCACAATTAGTGGTTGACTAAATACTTATTTGCCCCTCTGTATAGCCTACTTTACAACTTGCTTCCTTGTAGGCCAAAAGTGGCACTAGTCAAGGAAAAATATTACTCACCAGACTGTCATTCTATTAGTTTGCTGACTATTCTTAACGGTAGTGTGAGGAAAAAGATCCTACTAGCACATACTAGACCTTAAAGCAGACATGTCCAAAGTCCGGCCCGGGGGCCAAATGCGGCCCGTGGTCAAATTTCATCCGGCCCCCAGCCTCTATCATAAAATCAATAACATCTGGCCCACACACAGACTTAATAAATTGGTCTGCAGTACTGCAACCAGCATATGAAGTAGCTTACACACGAAATGCTGCTCCTCATTTACCCACTAAAAGGCAGCAGCACTTTAACCCTTTATTGCCAAACGTATCACATTTGATACACCTAAAATTTCATGATTTTCAGACTTAAGAATTTTGACATTTCTTTTTGAAAGAAAAAAAAAAAAAAGATGGATGCAAGTCAACACATGCATCTGCAGGTTCCATGAGAAAAAAAACATGATTTAGCATGGGTTATAGGTATTAGAGCGCTTATTACACATATTTATTTTGACTTTTCTTTTCACAAATTTGAAAAAAAAGTTTCATTAGGACCTTATTTTTTCAAATTTTGGGATTCTCTGATAATTGCTTCATGTTGCAGGTATGTAAGGGCTAAACAACTCCATGTGACCCTCTACTTGCAATTATCTAAAATGGCGACAATCAACAAAAAAAAGTTGAATGTGACGGCCGACGGCCGAATTTCTTCACTAAAATACGCAACAACTGTGTCTTGCCTCATTTGCAAAGAGACAGTCGCTGTTTTTAAAGATTTCAATGTGAAGCGATATTACCAAAGAATACACGTTGACATGTACGACAAGATTACAGGGAAGATACACAGCGAGAAATTGAAGCAACTTGAAGCTAGTTTAATTTCACAGCAGTAGTATTTTGCAAGAGCCCGAGAGACGAAAGAGAACGCTGCAAAGGCTAGTTGCGAGATTGTTGAAATTATTCATTAAAAAAATAATAAAGCAAACGTGACACACTGAATGGCTTGCTAAATTTTGCTTAAATATATTGTTCTACGTAATGGACGTCAGCCAAGATCGGCCCCCCACATTTTTACCACGCCAAATCTGGCCCCCTTTGCAAAAAGTTTGGACACCCCTGCCTTAAAGCTTTCGGGGAAAAATGTTCTGACGGCTCTCCATACATACACGTGGTCTTATCACGTTATACCTCAAATCAGGGAGGCTGAGCGTCACGTGGTCTGTGCCTCAGACATGCTCAGTCTCTGCAAATCAGTATGTCAGGGACATTGTGTCCCACCCTTCTTACTTAACCACCTGCATTATTGAACATGCTTCTCCCACTCTCGGATTGATGGAGGTATTCAGGCGCACAGAGAAAGAGCAGAAAGACCAATGTGCATTCTCTGTCTCAAAAGTATGAACAAAAGCTTACTGCTCCAACTGTGAGGAGCATTTAAATGTCAATAACAATCTGAGGCTTAAAAGGTCAAGTTGGAAACTCGTTGAAAAATTGTGCTGGATACATTTTTTTCCTTTTTCATAATCCCCCCCCCCCTTTTTTTTTTTTTTGTACACACAATTGGAACTCCTGGAAAGCTGCTGGCAAAGCAGGAAGTTGATGCTCGTCTGTTTCCTTTGATTGGCTACTGTACATATGATGACCACAGAAATCCAATACACTGTATAAGATAATATGTTATACGAGGTGACATATGGGACGAAATTAACATTTATGTTTATTTACCCCAAAGAAGCCCCTCACACCAAAACCACAGATGCACACACACAAAAAGACAAGCATCTTGAAATAGTGCTTTGCATATTGACTGAATGAATAAGCAGCTCCCTTCAAATATGAGCCAGTACTTCAAGGTACTGTAGCCTTTAATTAAAAAAAAAAAAAAAAAATCAGCCCAACACAAAAAAATCATGAACTGATACATACATTGAAAATACATATTTATTATACATATGTAATACATACTTAGACATTCACATTTTCCTGGAAAATAGGATGGGCATTTGACTTAATTTCCTCAATCAACAATGGAGAAAATTAATGATCAACTTAATTTCCTCAATCAACAATGGAGAAAATTAATGATCAATTAATTGTTTTGTATGACAATGTTTGATTTTCTACTGATATGATCATTTCAACAACTTGTTTTACAACAATTGTTTAAATAATTGAACATCAAGTGCTTTGTGAAAAAAAAATTGTTCTTTACACAGCAATGGGTGCTGTTCAGTGCACTTATTCTGCCACATTCGCCCAATCAATTATACACGATGGACGTAACCTAACATGGAAGTTCGGAATGTTTTACATTAGGCTTTATCTTCGAGTTAGGGGGGTTTAATTAGTCAGAGTTGATTTCTAAAGATTCTATGTAGTTTGTAAGTTATTTGTTAGTTTCAGGACTCTGGAGTGGCTAAGCTAGCGTGAGTCAATGGTACCTGCTTAGCATGCCAATAAAAAAACTATTTTAACAGATGCAACCACAATAGTGAGGAGTCCTTCAGCCACTCGTTCTCAGTCTGCTGAGGAGTCCCTATTTTTTCCCACAAAAAAAAAAAATCAGCAGTGGAAAAAAAAAGATGTGATATCACCTAGCCCTGCTTGCCTAGCAGCCTATTCCCTGCAGAGCTGCTGGATTACAAATGTTGCTGTTTAAGCTACAAGTATTTACATGCAATGTTAAGTTTTAAAGGGAACCTCAGACTTAAGACTTGTAGGCTCTAATAAGCCACAATTGTTGTCTTTTACGAAAATATGTAATTAGAAACACATAAAATATTGCCTTTGATTTAAAAATCTATAATATTTAGTACATGTTTTGACCTATAGAGCGCGCCATGTTTTATGGACGCTCGGGGTGATGACTGAGATTTCCACTGTCACTCTACGAATACTACCGGGTTACTGCGATTCTTTCTACGCTGCGAGCCGTCCAACACATTAATTGGTTAAATGCGGCGAGTACATACTATTTGTATTTTTATTAAGTCTTTTATTACCTTTTCATTGCCTCAAATGACTTTTTGCATGCGTTTCCCTCTCATACTTTTAAGCATAGTGTTTTCTCGTGGTAGCTTAAAAGCAGATTGTTGATCTGTTGACTACATTACGTCACGTAGCATATTTAAACCACACTATTTTGATAATACTGCATTTAAGTATTTTCTTAAGGCATCTTTAGTATGTTCTGTCTGTATGCATCTAAACAAAACAAGCTGAAAGCGCACGGTAGTGCTTTGGCTGTGAAATTCACCTCTTGTAGTACGTTTTGCTGTTTTTTTTTTTTTTTCCTACTCTCGTCTCATCCGGTCTTTCCTGTCAATTATAATTATGCTTTTGCTGCTCATTTTGTGAAATATCGACAGTGCTGTCATGCTCATTAATGATCCTCTCAGGTTCAAATTGAAAGGGTTGACATGTTTATGTTGCTTGAGTCATACTCTGGAAGCCTGGTAGCATAACCATGTGACGTCACCACCCTGGACGTCAACAACAATGGCAACCTATTAGTTAAACTAATTTTACAAGTTGTATAAAAACGAAAACATCAAGAGGGGTTTCAATATCAAATGATTTTAACTCATAATAACGTTTTTATCTTTTAAGAACTACAAGTCTGTCTATCCTTGGATCCCTTAAAAACTTGAAAATGTAGCCAACACTATTGATTGCATTGGTCATCGGTGATTCTCATGCGTGCATATGTTGTTTTTTATTGGCATGCTAAGCAGGCACCATTGACTCGTACTAGCTTAGCCACTCCGGAGCCCTGAAACTACGAAAAAGATAACAATTGCACACAATATGTTGAAATCAACTCCACTGACTAATTAAACACCCGCTAAGATTCTGTACTTTCCGTTTAAGTATCAACTAATTGCCAAACTGACGGCTATGCCCATATTTGTGTTTTCATTCAAATTATTTATTTTAAACGCGCACAGACTCACCGGGCAGTGAGTACAACATTAGTCGTCACACCTGTTCAATCTAGTGGGATCCAATCAACAACAAAATTGAGCAAGAGAAGTTCTAAACCAATGCACAATGCAATTGCTAGGATAAAAATATAGCATCATTATCGTCGCCAAGACCGATTTTGTTGACAACAACCGGGCCTATTGGAGCTGAGGCAAAGTGTGATCAACAATGAAAAGGACACAGGCTTTAGCAGTGAGGGCAAATGAGGCAGAAAAGCGCTGATGTGGAAACCAGAAAAGGCAACTAATGGGAGTTGCAGCTGAGAGTGGATGTAATGAGAAATAGAGAGGGAGTGTTGTGCTGCGGTGATGTTGCAGAGTGGTGAGTCACAGATATACATTAGAAAGTATGGAAGGAGGTGGTGGCAAGCCATTTGATAATTTATTGGCTATCCTAGTAGTCCTTGTCCACTTACATTCTTTGTCCTCAAAACTATTCTGCACTAAATTAATGACGAGGGCCCATTAGTAGAACTAATGTCTTTCTGGTGACTTTTTTTTTCAAAACTGTACTACAATTTTGCACCATAAAAGACAAACTATTCTAAACTAGTAGTATAATTGTCTTAAAGGTTTTTCAATTTCCATATGACAATTGTGCCCATTAGTAGAACATCTAGGGCACACTGTTGGAAGGAAAATGTTCTTTCTACTGGATGTAGTATGACTTTCTTTAAGATCTTCATTACAGTTCTGCAAACTAGTAGAACAACACAGGTGAACAACTTTATGTTACCATTTGTTCATTTGTATTTTTTTTTTTCACAATAAAGTGTCCACATAAAAATTGTTTTTCTCCCCAGTGCAGTATAAGTGAATATTATTTGGTATATAGTGGAATTCTCACAGCACAATGCTCCACCTGCTTTTGTAAATACATTTGGTTTGACAGAATAACAGTTGATACATAAATATACCGTAAATAGCATAGTACTTTATCATCTCAATGCCACAAAGTTCAAACAAACAAAATGGTTAAAAAAAGATGCTCCTTTACCCCAAATCTACATTCTTGCATTCATTTTTGCTTTACTATAAATACATTTTCACTTCATTTTAATTATTGATTTAATACCTCAGTCTGGCTGTGGCGGCAAAATGAGATTGAGTGCATGTTCTATATCTTTATAGAGCGTAACTGGATTTTTTTTCATTATGTGCATTCTGCATTATGAATGCATTATTCCATTCATAACATGTGCTATCACGTTGACAGTGCAGTCAACTTCTATTTTCTGTTCACTGCATGCCATTTTAAAAATGTACTGTATACGTGTAGAAGTTTACTTCTGGACATCAAAGTGCATGGAAGCTCATTGAAAAAGTATTAAGACGTAACTTTTAAAATCTTGATGACGGATTCCCTAAACGAGCCTTAGAATTCGCGTGAGTCACGGCATCTGTCGGACAGCTTCATCCGGCTAGAAGGGAAATACGGTGTGCTGTAAGAAACCTTGTCACATTTTTTTTCCTGAAATGTCAAGGGTGTCCATAAGCAAGAAAGATGGCGAGTAGCTGCATCATCAAGTGGTGACACAAAGAGCAACACAGGGCAAGAGCCTAAAAAAACAACAGCTGAGACAATCAGGAAATGGATTTTGGATGGAAGTCAAATGTATGCACAACAAGGGCTGCTCCTGATCACAACAATTGTGATTTATGCTCACTGTTCCCCTGTTGGATGTCTTTGACTCCACTAGTTCAGAAATTGTTGAAACAATTTGTCACTGTGCCCAGATGAGTTGAACACTGAATCTGTATTCCAGCATGTCTGACTGCAGAATGGCTCTCAGGCTCTGAAACAGAAGAAAATGCATTGGAAGCAATTCTATACTAATCCTTTTGATGTCTTATCATTTTTTTCCCTTCCCCCTAAGCCTATTTAATAGTTTACCATTAATCCTGCTTGCTGAGATAACTTGAAATATTTATGAATTAGACATTGAAGGATTACATTACATCAGCCAAGGAGATACACCCACCCAGCCCCCGTTTGTTGGTTAGCAGAAGCCCACAAATATATGCAAAAATGGATTTAAACAAAGCATGTGGGGTGGACAAAACATTTATTACATTTTGGTGCAGATCCAGCAAAATGCAGATGGTTTTTTTCAGATTAATGCATCTGAATGAATTTCAGTCATATACAGGTGCTACAGGCTGTACGGCTAACTTGGCCGACAGTTTCCTTTTCAAAAATGGTTTTACTCGTGCCCATATATACAGTACACACGAGGAACGAATCAATTTCTGTATCATTACACATGTTGTATATATAGTGGTATGAAAAAGTATCTGAATCTTTTGGATTTTCTCACATTTCTGCACAAAATCACCATCAAATGTGATCTGATCTGTGTCAAAATCACACAGATGAAAAAACTGTCTGCTTTAACTAAAGCCACCCAAACATTTATAGCTTTTCATATTTTAATGAGGATAGTATGCAAACAATGACAGAAGGGGGAAAAATAAGTAAGTGAACCATCACATTGAATATTTTGTCTGTCCCCCCACCCCCACCTTTTTGGCAGCAGTAACTTCAACCAGACGCTTCCTGTGACTGCAGATCAGTCTGGCACATCGATCGGGACTAATTCCATTCTTCCCTACAAAACTGCTATAGTTCAGTCAGATTCCTGGGATGTCTGGCATGAATCGCTGTCTTTAGGTCATGGCACAGCATCTCAATTTGGTTCAAGTCTGGATTTTGACTTAGCCACTACAGAACATGTATTTTGTTCTTCTGAAACCATTCTGAAGTAGATTTACTTCTGTCTTTTGGATCATTGTGTTGTTATAGCATCCATCCACTTTTAGCTTCAACTGTCTTGTTAGGGTCCGCGAACGCGGAAACAAGGTTGGACCTCACAACAGACAACAAACGACTGAAGGAAGCGTACATGGGTTTATTAAATACAAAACAAAAACACGCATTCGCGGCAAAAAGGGGAAATAACAAAACGGGTCCGTGACAGGAGGTCGACGGGGATCAATACACAAACGCGAGGGTAAACCAAGGTGCTAGACAGAGCCAATAAAACAACTAAAATACACTCACATACCTGCACAAGGTAGAGGCATACAAAACTAAAGCGACTGGCGACTAAAACCCACGGAGGGTGCGAAATTACCAAAGTAGCAAGTTACTCGAAATGCAAGGATGTCAAATGGCGACCAGCAAGAATCAATATCTCGGCGTCCTTCCAGTGGATCGCCTGCGTCTTTATACTGTTGTTGATGAGCTGCAGGTGTGACGTCGGGAACGCCCCCACAGTCGGCTCTGCAACAACACAAACTCTGACCAGGAGCAGAACGTGACATGTCTGACAGACGGCTTCAGGTTTTCATGCAAAACATCCTGATACAATTTTGAATTCATTCTTCCATTAATGATTGCAAGTTGTCCAGGCCCTGAGGAAGCAAACGCACCCCAAATCATGATGCTCCTTCCACCGAATGAGGTGTTGATGTTGGTGAGCTGTTCCATTTTTTCTCCACACATGACGTTGTGTATTACTCCAAAACAATTCCACTTTGGTTTCATCAGTCCAGAAAATATTTTGCCAAAACTTCTGTGGAGTGTTCAAGTGCAGAACATTAAACGAGCGACAATGCTTTTTTTTTTTAGACGGCAGTGGCTTTCTCCGTTGAGTCCTCCCATGAACACCATTCTTGGCCATAGTTTTACATATAGTTGATGTGTGCACAGAGATATTGGACTGTGCCAGTGATTTCTGTCTTTAGCAAACACGCTAGGCTTTTTTTTTTACCTCTCTGAATATTCTGCGCTGAACTCTTGGCGTCATCTTTGATGGATGTCCACTACTCGGGAGAGAAGCAACAGTAACAAACTCTCTCCATTTGTAGACAACTTCTCTAACTGTAGATTGATGAACATCTTTTAGAGATAGTTTTGTATCCTTTACCAGCTTTATACAAATCAACAATCCTTGAATGCAGGTCTTCAGACAGCTCTTTTAATCGAGCAATGATGCACATCAGACAATGCTTGTCATCAAGACATTTCTTACCAGGTGTGTGTTTTATAGTGGGCAGGGCAGCTTGGAACCACTTATCAGTGATTGGGCACACAGCTGACTTAAAATGTTTGGTAAAAATTGGTTTCAATTGCTCTTTAAGTCTCCTTCGGCAAAGGGTTCACTTAGTTATTTTTCCCACTACTGTCATTGTTTTTATAGTATCCTAATTAAAATTTGAACACCTATAAATGTTTGGGTAGTTTTAGTTAAAGCAGACATGTATTTTCAGATCACATTTGATGTTGATTTTATGCAGAAATGTGAGAAATTCCAAAAGGTTTGCATACATTTTCATACCACTGTACACACTACACACACTCTATACTGTACGCACATTATCTCCACCCAAATTACCATGTCTGCTGTTTTGTAAATGTTAAGAATATACAGTCCTTATTTAAATACAAAGGGGATAGTTTTTTAAAAAAGGAAATCATACTGATAAATTCATTTTGAAATGTGCATACACAAACATCAATTTCCGCATCTGTTGTTTTGTAAATGTAAATAAAAAGTATTCATTTTTTCTTTAATGTGTATTAATATGTGTGCGTTAAAAAAAAGTCCTACCTGTCCTGAGGTACGAGGGGGTTTATTTATTGCAGCGTTGGATATGGAGTGGTTATTAAACATTACTGCGCAGGAGCCCTCCCTGTGGATGCTCGGGAGTGCTGCACTCCGATGAGTTCTTGGCCTTGTCTTTGTTGTTATTGGGCTCATTGTCTTTGATGATGTCATACTGACGACAGAACAACGCAATCACGCCTGGAACACAAACAACGATGTGTCAAAATCGACAGATACTGTACAAAGGCGTGTCTTCAAAATCTTCAAAAACAAAGGTGAAAAGAGAATGCTTGCAGGGAGATTGACTCAGGCGTTACAGACGCAGAATAATTCATGATGGGAAGAATTGTTTGGATGGCCAAGGCAGCAGGCCTAGTTTCGCCAGACACATTCATCCACCTTTGACATACCTTGAGGTCTAAATATAGATATTGTCAGAGAGTTGGGGTGGTTCTTTAAGACATAAATCAAAACAGCACAGTGGAAACTGTTTTATGAGTTTAATCTTTTTTTGAACAGTTTGTGAATCAAAATGTTTGTTGTCGTGCTGCCCTTCTCATTTGTATGTCAACATGCACACAAAGAATATCACAAGTCCCTTCTGATGCGTTTAGAGCCAGTCTGAAATCAAAACCTAGTTACAGTAAATCTAGTGTGGTTTTTAAATTGATATTGAATCGAAATTGAGGTGTTCGTAAATCGGGGCACCACTGTATCTCAAATCAGGAATCTAATATTTCTTCACAAAAACACAAAATTTCCATGGAATTTAAAGATTTGAACAATATTTGCATTTTGTTTTAAAGCGGAAATGTAAACTAAGGTTGGCCAACCATGTTTTTGAATAATATCAATGCCTAAACAATTATAAGCATATTTTCATTATTTTTTTTAACACAACCCTTCCAGATTCTTTGTTTAACCCATAGCAACGCCTTTGACAACGAAAATGCTTTTCTTCGGCAATCTTCGGAAATCTTCGGAAATTACGTCACACCGGGAAGTGCGAGGGAAGTCCGCCATAGAACAGTATTGTTTGTTGCATTGCTTCTTGGTAAGATGCCACGGAGGTATGTGGCGATGTTTTGTTCTCACTCAAACGAAAAGTTGTATGAGTGGCCAAAGGATAGCAGGGCACGTAAATGGACATCTTTTGTTCTCACGAAGCGAATGAATTTCACGCCATCATCGAGTAGTGTTCTCTGTTGCAAACAATTCGAAGACGCCTGCTTCCTTAACCGGTCTGCTTATGATCAAGGATTTGCCAAAAAAATAAGTGTGATTTTTGGATAGATGACTGATGACTTTGTCAAA
The DNA here is from genome assembly GCF_030265065.1 of Corythoichthys intestinalis. NCBI lineage: Eukaryota > Metazoa > Chordata > Actinopteri > Syngnathiformes > Syngnathidae > Corythoichthys > Corythoichthys intestinalis. Next base: position 19,993,270 of record NC_080416.1, read on the forward strand.
GCAGAGCTGCCAACTGTTGTGGAATGAACAGTATAAGCTAGCGACGTTAGTCGAAAGTTAACTCGTGGCAATCCCCGATCATAGTTGTTGTTGCATTCGCTAGGTTAAACATGTTTAAATTGTGCGTCATCTACGATCTTGTCCGAAAGGGTTAATCCACTGTCAATCGGGAAAGGGGTGTGGATGTGCATATAAGCGGGTCGGCGTCGCGGTAATTCACGGTCACGTTGCCGTAAGAGACACACACCGCCGGTGAGTTTGTGCACATTTATTTGTATTTGTATTATGTATTTCCACCTTCATGCTTCAAGCATTGCATTGCATTTGTACGGTTCGGCGTTTCTTTCACGGTGATCGCTTGATAGCCTTCTAGTTTTTGTTTTACGTACGAGAGCCGCTGACAGATGACAACAACAAGCGTTTTGGTTTTAATTTCTGGTAGCGAATAAGCGACCGCGCAGGTCACGCAGTGAATCATGGGAAATGTAGTCTTGGGACAACACTGAAGTGGTGCTTTGTAATCTGTTCACTTGTGTGAAAAAACTACATTTCCTCACGCATTAGACGCCACTTCCTGCCGAGAGCCCCAAGCTGTGTTCGTACTGTTAGCTCCATGTGTTAATAAAGAAACGAAGTTGTCAGCACGTCGTGTGTTCGATACATTTGTAAACAAAAAGCTCATAACAAGACACTATGCACGATCCGTTTAAGAGACGCTGGAGTAGTAGGAGGCGAGGAGGAGATCAGCGAGAAGCAAAACTTCACGGTCGAATGTGGCGGCAGTCCGCTATTATTTTGTTTTCTTATTGTTGCCACAATACAGTGGAGAAAGCCATCAACGACTCATCTTCTTTCCCCCCAACGTTTTTATATTATTATTTTATATGCACGAGAGCTGCCGGATCTGCCAAAATGAACAATAAGTCTGATTATTATTTTTTAACAATGTCATCAGATAGACAAAAACATAAAATTATGCGCAAATACCTGCATCTTCAAATCATGAAAATACTAACAGCCTATTTTACCAATCTTGTAATCTCGATGGGTCTTGTATCCATTCCATGTCAGGCAGTCTAGGCACATTGTTTGCATCCTGATTATCGTCTGGCTAATACATGTTAGGTCCAACATAAAATTCCAACCTCCTCTTCTTCCTCCAACTCTTGAAAAACTTGGATCTCCTCCCTTGCGCTCGATCTATCGCTTATATCGCTGTTTGAATCATTGTTTGAAGGGCTTTGTATGGCGGCCGTATGTATGGAGCTGCCATCGCTGTTCCTGGTGTGACGTATGACTTCCGGGTTCGTCCCCTTTCAGGCTCAAACTTCAGAAATTTTGTCAGATATACAATTATTTTTTTCATGCTTTATTTGTTGGACAATGTTTAATTACTTTGTGACCCTATTTGGCATGTTATGAAATTACTTTACATTTCTGCTTTAAATTCATTGAATATTGTTCTGCTCCTTTGGATGTGCATATGTTGGCCACTTGGAGGCAGTAATATTGGCTATGTCTGTTGTTATAGCACTGCAACCCAAATTATGTACACTAGCTGCTGACAGGCAGCTTGTCTGTTTAAAGTGACTCATCGGTGTTACAAAAGTGTCAAGCTTGAATGAGGGCCATTTGTAATCATTTTTGTTCTATCACGCTCCCACTCATTTATACGTGTAAAAGGAACTACAGAATGGCTCCTCATGCATGAAGTGCATGTCTTTCATCAAGACACTTGGCTGCATTTAATTGTTACCTGCCCACATGACAAGAACCACTGCAATAATGATGACTTCCGCAGCCCGTAGCTGAGCAGCCTGGTCCATTTCCTCCAGTGTGATCTCGTCTGGGGGATAGAGAATGACAAAAGGATGATCCCAAAATTTTATATTGCTCTTCCTCAGGGACACTATCTAGAAATACTGTAGCTGTCATTACAGTAAATGAAAAGAGGAGAATATATGTAGTTTCTTTATTGCTCTTGCTTTTAAAGTACATTTGAAACTTAAACTATTCTCCTCCCTGGGGATGTTTCTTTGAGATATGTTGCTCCCCACTTCCCTCTCTTATCAGCCCGCTGCTGATGATTGTTTAATATTTGCCTGGTCCGTCTTAAGCGGCCGCTCTTGACGCTCTAACTGGGTCGGGCTTGATAAAATTGGAAGTACTGCATGCGGCGGCTGCAGATAAACTGTTCCCTCTGCATTTCAGAGGGAGACAGTTTGCTGTACGTAAAGGTGGGGGTCACAGATGGCAATTATAGGGCTTTACTTTGTCTGAAAATGTCAAATATGATTCCTCTTGACAACACAGTCCCAGTATACGTACTCTTTATTTGACTACCGTAATTTCCCGAATATAACGCACACTTTTCCCCCCCAAAATCAACTTGTAAAATCATGGTGCGCATTATAAACGGGTACATGGATGGAGACAGAAATATATATATTACATATATATATGTAAACCGATTTTTTTTAATTGACATAGCCACGTCGTGTTGAAGAAACGTATGCGGCGACCCGTTGCCGACCATTACGGTACGTGACGTCACCATTTTGTTTCGGTAATACCTCACTCTAATCGGCCAAATGATTTCATCTGTGTTAAATTCTGCTTTTTTAACTCTTTATAAAGCACAGAATTTAGTTTCTTGAACTCATTTGAGTTGACGTTTATTGCAGCTCCGCAACTCCGACCATAACAAACGTAAGCACACACACTTCCTGTGTCCGTCAACAATATCGGTCCCTCGGGAAACACAAACCCAAATAACAATAGTTCCTATTGTTACTGTCGTGTCGACAGCGATGAGCTCTCACGGATTTCCAACTTACGTTCTCACTTTCATTTTACCGTATCAATCCATGGAAGAAACATTTACAGTATTTATCATGATGAAACGAACAAGTTATAGAGCAGCCTTTAAAAGAAAAGTCACATCTGTTTTGTTTTCTCCTAGATTCTGGTAAGTTGGAGAAGTTGTCAAATCATATTATTACCGTAAATATTGTCAGTTTATGGTAATGTTTTGAACTACGAATGTCCTATGCTTGTGCTGTGTTTCACCAGTCAGTAAAATGACATTTCTGTATCTGTACACGAGCTCTGTTTTCTTGTATTCTTCTATTTATTGGTGCTAAAATTAGGGTGCGCGTTATAAACGGGTACAATAATTTTCCCTAGATTTTACAAGTAAATTTGGGGTGCGCATTATACACGGGTGCGCCTTATATTCGGGAAATTACGGTATATTGACAGCCTTTAAAACGGCGGTAAAATAGAGTTGATTTTTTTAGTTGCTTCACCTGGACTCTTGGACGCCAGCTTCTCTGATTCTTTGGGGGTTCGGAATACAACAGGCTCACTGGGGGGACTGCTTCCACCCATGCTTATGCTCTGCACGTGAACGATGTACTCCGTGTCTTCATCCAGACCCCACAATGCACAAGAGCGCGTTGTGGTGTTCACCTCCTGAATGAACCTTAGCATGCGCACATCTTTCTTCTGTAGAGCAACAGCAAACAGAGTTCCTGGATTAAAAGTAATTCTAAAGGTTGCATTTAAAGCAATAGGCTATCCAACTTGATGACACAAGTGTTTAAAGTTGATTTGTGAAAAACATTACAGCGTACCTCTTTAAGTAGAGTGTGTAGGCTAAATATTTCTTGACCAAGTTGACTAATATTTACATTTACAGAAATCTGGTACTGGATTCACCTGTTGAGTAATGGCAAATCCAATGACGGGGTCGCCCTCCAGAGTCTCCCATGTGACTACAGCCGAGTTAACCTCAATCTCCTTGATGGTCACATTAAGCGGAGCTGACAGCAGGGTGTCTGAGACAGCAACAAAACAAGTGAGAACGGACTAAACATGAATAATGTGGCATGTAAAATTCATCCCCAATATGACCACACAGACACTCACTGTGTAGGTTCATCGCCTCAGCACACTGGGTGATCTTTCATTTCATTAATCCTGAGCATAATGAAGCACGCCAAGACCTTTTAATCTTCCGGCTTCCACAAGCTCATTTTTGTGCATGCTGCGTTATAGAGTCATATGACCAACGAGGTTTAATACTTCCTAAAATCAATCATGCACAGGCATACAATGCAGTTGTTGTCAACAATAGCGCAATTCTTGAACAATGATTGCTTGCAACGTTCAGCTGCTTTCTTGACAGCTATATGGATAGTGTGTTGTGCTCACTAGTCCCCCTCTTTATCTATATTGCACTACTGTTGGATATTTTATGCTCCTATGGGAGTACATTTTGACACCTAATTTTACACTACATGATTCTGTTTATGGTCATCTTAATAGAACGAAGAAAAAAAAGCTCCAAAACAATGTTTCCATCCATATGCTTGTCTGTACACATAAAGTACTCAGATCAATTTTGGTGTCCTTTGACCATAGTGCTTCCTCCTAAGCCTTCTATGAGTCATTTGGATTTATATCAGCAAATTTTCGATATGTACCCATCCCGTCTTTATAGGGGGATTTTGTGAGCACTGCAAGATTCCAGTCCATTATGGAGCATTGTGTTGTTACCTTGTTGCTAAGATCTAGCTGCTCCCTTGATTTTCTCATGATCACCCTCTATTTATGAGGTAAAATACTGTATGACATTGAATTGACATTCCACTTATTACCAAAATGGATAAACTAAGCAATAAACTATTGAAGTAACCAGACTTAAGGAAGGATTCAAATTAATACCTCTCTCCTTTCTTGAAAAGGGACAAATTACCAATCATGTAGTTCATGTTGTCCTTGACGTCAGTCTAAGGATTACTATAATCTTTGTTTGCATTGCACGCACAGTTGAACAAACAGACGAGATAATGGGACTTTCCTTGACTGATAATTCTGAATCAGATTAAAATGAAAAATGTGCAATTCCTTTTTATCAAAGGTTTTAAGAAATAGTTTTGCCTTTGAGGGTATATACAGTGGGGCAAGTAAGTATTTAGTCAACCACCAGTTGTGCAAGTTCTCCTACTTGAAAAGATAAGAGAGGCCTGTAATTGTCAACATTGGTAAACCTCAACCACGAGAGACAGAATGTGGAAAAAAACAGAAAATCACATTGTTTGATTTTTAAAGAATTTATTTCCAAATTAGAGTGGAAAATAAGTATTTGGTCACCTACAAACAAGCAAGATTTCTGGCTGTCAAAGAGGTTTTACTTCTTCTAACGGGGTCTAACGAGGTTCCACTCGTTATCTGTATTAATAGCACTTGTTGTAACTCATTATCGGTATAAAAGACAGCTGTCCACAACCTCAGTCAGTCACACTCCAAACTCCACTATGACCAAAGAGCTGTCGAAGGACACCAGAGACAAAATTGTAGTCCTGCACCAGACTGGGAAGGCTGAATCTGCAATAGGTAAAACGCTTGGTGTAAAGAAAACAACTGTGGGAGCAATTATTAGGAAATGGAAGACATACAAGACCTCTGATAATCTCCCTCGATCTGGGGCTCCATGCAAGATCTCACCTCGTGGCGTCAAAATGATAACAAGAACGGTGAGCAAAAATCCTAGAACCACATGGGAGGACCTAGTGAATGACCTACAGAGAGCTGGGACCACAGTAACAAAAGCTACTATCAGTAACACAATGCGCCGCCAGGGACTATAATCCAGGCCCGTCTGCGGTTCGCTAGAGAGCATTTGGATGATCCAGAAGAGGACTGGGAGAATGTGTTATGGTCAGATGAAACCAAAATAGAACTTTTTGGTAGAAACACACGTTCTCGTGTTTGGAGGAGAAAGAATACTGAACTGCATCCGAAGAACACCATACCCACTGTGAAGCATGGGGGTGAAAACATCATGCTTTGGGGCTGTTTTTCAGCAAAGGGACCAGGACAACTGATCTGTGTAAAGGAAAGAATAAATGGGGCCATGTATCAAGAGATTTTGAGTGAAAATCTCCTTCCATCAGTAAGGGCATTGAAGATGAGACGTGGCTGTGTCTTTCAGCATGACAATGATCCCAAACACACAGCCAGGGCAACAAAGGAGTGGCTTCGTAAGAAGCATTTCAAGGTCCTGGAGTGGCCTAGCCAGTCTCCAGATCCCAACCCCATAGGAAATCTGTGGAGGGAGTTGAAAGTCCGTGTTGCCCAACAACAGCCCCAAAACATCACTGCTCTAGAGGAGATCTGCATGGAGGAATGGGCCAAAATTCCAGCAACAGTGTGTGAAAAGCTTGTGAAGAGTTACAGAAAACGTCTGGCCTCCGTTATTGCCAACAAAGGGTACATAACAAAGTAGTGAAATGAACTTTTGGTATTGACCAAATACTTATTTTCCACCATGATTTGCAAATAAATTCTTTCAAAATCAAACAATAAGATTTTCTGGGTTTTTTCCCCACATTCTGTCTCTCATGGTTGAGGTTTAACCATGTTGACAATTACAGGCTTCTCTAATATTTTCAAGTTGTAGAACTTGCTCAATTAGTGGTTGACCAAATACTTATTTGCCTCACTGTAATTTAGCCCTTTTACCTAACCAAACCAATTCAGCTACAGGCTACACCTGTTTGTCTTTTTCACAAAGTAGCCATGAGGACCGCACTGTATTGGGACACTGCACACCATATAAAGAGCAATCACATTGTCTCTCAAGCACTAGAGGGTCAAATAATAGTATTATATGAAGACAAACGCACTGTCCCCCAGCTTCTTTTCTCTGTTCAATACTAACGGCATCAACACTGTGCAAGAGGGAAAAATGGATTACGTAAGAAACACTGAATTAAATTTTTCAAGTGACAAAATCTTTAAGTATACCCCGGCGGTCAATGGTTTTAGGACGCATTCTCATAGAACTGAATGTTGACTTGTCTCCAAAAAAATCCAAACCGCATGGTGTATAGGGAATACGCTGCAAGTGCTCATCACAGTACACAGAAACAACACACACATGCATTATTCACTAGAAGTTAAACTGATGTAATCTCAATTCAGTTAAGACTAAAACATGACAATTACTAAGTAGACCTAGATTATTTGAATATGCCATTATTCTAAAATCATGAGCTGTGGAAAATGTAAACGCTGAGTCGAGCTTTCTTATGCTAATGTATATCCAAAATTTGCATTGCCATTCCTCAACTCACAGAGACAGAAAGAACAAAATGTGCATCTTAGTCTGTATGAGTCAACTGTTTATATAGCCCGTATTCCGACCAGCAGTGTCTTCTTCCACTTTTGTTGTTAAACGTCTGCTGAAGATCTTCAACAGTCTTCATCACAACCCAGGGAAAGGTGCTATGCTCATAATATGTGGACTTTTTGAGTCCCTTAATTTTTTGATCATATTAAAAAGATATAGCAATAAAATAATGAATCCTATTTTCACACAGATTACTGACCATTTTTACTATTGTTGTTAAAATACCATAAAACTGTTTTAAAATTCAACTTTTTTACTCACCTTTAAAATTACTGTACATTCTTGCAATATGGTTTCTCATAAGAATATAATTTTTACATAAAATAATTCCATGCTACTATCCCAAAATAGGAATAATGTAAAATAACGGCTACATTTGTATTATATATTTTTTTCCTTGTAGCAATCACTATTCTTAAAAAAAAGACTTTTTTTTCTTTTATACTTATCACTATGTGTTTTCCCTAGTATGGCCAAAATACTGTACGTCTTCTACATTTGCACATATATATTTTTTTTCTGTAGCAATCCCTATTCTTATAAAAATGACTTTTTTTTCTTTTATACTCATCACTGTGTGTTTTTGCCTAGTATGGCCAAAATACTGTAAGTCTTCATCACGAGACACGGACCACCCATTCCAATTTTGTGTCATCTATGCTTTTTATAACCTATAGGAGGTACAGTACAGTATAGTGGCTTGAAATCTAGGATTGCTATTATATGCTGTCATCTATTAACCTTAAAATTTATCTTTGCCATTTTCACCCTAAATTAAATATACTGTAACCCGATTCAGAAAAGATAATTAGGCTTCAAAACACCCATTTAATGTATATATTGTATATGTAATTTTCCTTAGATTGTCAAGAACACAGGTCATATTAGACATTGACTGTCATCCAAAGTGATGGATGCACACACACCTCTTTTTGAGCAATGAACATGTGCTCCCTCCAGCAACACGTGTTGGAGTATTGTATGTTTGTCTACATGCGATGAGGTTATTTACTCACCAGCACTAACAGGCGAAACAGGGAGGAAGCCGAGCAGGATCACTGAGCACCACAAAGACTGAACCATCCCTCCTGCTTCTTCAGCTTCTTCTTCCTCTTCTTCTAGCGTGCCTTCCTACGCTGCATGGCCCATTTAGAGCATCCCCTGTGAGAAGCACACATCATCCTGAGCTTTTGTGGCGGAGATGTCGACTGAGGCTCGCCGCAGCAGGAGAGTAACGAGGTGCACAGGAGAAGAATGATGAGGATGATGATGATGGAAAGGACCAGGAAGAGGAGTGTCCAGCTGTTGGAACGTAACGTAGCGTTGTGAGTAAGGAACGTAAGTGCCGCAGTCTCTCACAGTCTCTCTCTCTCTTCCTCTCTCGCCCCCCTCCCGTGACTATTTCCACTATGTCAAAGGTATTTTTTCCTGGCTTCTCCTTTCTGTTAATTTAGATTTTGACATGAAGTTATTTGCAGTTATATAATACATACGTGATATTTATTATGTGTACAAGTCAAAGTTATTTGTTTTATGCATTAGACGTGTGAGAAAACTGTCATGCAAGCGTATATGGATGAAATTTAAAAATATATATTTTCTAGCATCGTTTACTGTATTTTAAACATTAAAACCTTTTTATGTTCATTTGATATGTAATGAATTCTGTTCCTCAACAAACTAGCACTTTTGTATTTGCTCTTTTTTTTTTTTTTTTTAATAGAAATTTGGGTTAAATTACACACATGTATGCCACAGTGTGTGCTACATTCATTAATAATTGTTCCAATAAAGAATCCAAAGCTCACATTTGAGTAAATATTTTATATTTTCACAAAACAGCACTAAAGAAATGACACTTTGCTACAAAATAATGCAATTAATATTATAAATATAATATAGGGCTGTCAAAATTATCTCGTTAATGGGTGGTAATTAATTGTTTTTAATTAATCACGTTAAAATGTTTGACGCAATTAACGCACATGCCCCGCTCAAACAGATTAAAATGACAGCACAGTGTCATGTCCACTTGTTACTTGTGTTTCTTGTCTCCCTCTGCTGGCGCTTTGGTGCGACTGATTTTATGGGTTTAAGCACCATGAGCATTGTGTAATTATTGACATCAACAATGGCGAGCTACTAGTTTATTTTTTGATTGAAAATTTTACAAATTTTATTAAAACGAAAACATTAAGAGGGGTTTTAATATAAAATTTCTATAACTTGTACTAACATTTATCTTTTAAGAACTACAAGTCTTTCTATCCATGGATCGCTTTAACAGAATGTTAATGTTAATGCCATCTTATTGATTTATTGTTACAAAAAACAAATACAGTACTTATGTACAGTATGTTGAACGTATGTATCCGTCTTGTGTCTTATCTTTCCATTCCAACAATAATTTACAGAAAAATATGACATATTTTTTAGATGGTTTGAATTGCGATTAATTACGATTAATTATTTTTTAAGCTGTGATTATTTTGCAATGATAATATAACCATGCATCTGTATGTGTCAATTTTTTTGTCAGCTGACAGTTTGACTAGCATGGCAAGTCGCCGCTCAGCCAGCAGCGGGGTTGCTCCCTACCCACTCAATGCCGAGCGAACTGGGGTATATAAAAAAATTCAAAGGGAAAAAAAAAAAAAACACAAAAGGGACTCTAAATCACACAGGTGCGGAATCGCTCTCACTTTCGTGACTTTTTGGACTGTCTAATTTTCGCCACTTGTAGGAGAGCAAGACTCACAAAATGGCCACCCCCAGAGGCTCCACCTGTCTCGGCCTGTCACTCTCACACAGTACGTTCAGCAACAGCATTAGAACCTGATTCTGTGGATCAAATGCGACTGCTTAGCGCAGCATAACAACATTTGGCCATGGCTAATCGTTTGTTATCTTGCCATCGCTGGTATTGAACAACGTCCACGCTGTACTGCCGCTTCCAAGGATCCCCTGCATGTACCATCACAGCCTAGAGCAGGGATCAGGAACCTATATTTCGCAAACCATATATAACTCTTTTGATAAGATCATATGGCTCTCTGCCAACCCGTCATCTTAAATGTGGAACCCATGGGCTCGCTTGACATGAACCAGCAATGATGAGCTGATGGCGCATTCGCACATTAATCTTGTGTGTCGCAATAATATGCTTCAAGTCGGGTCACGCGGAGATGGGCAAGATCGCCTTGTGCGTTAAGTCACCACTCGGTCAGCGGCGTGGTCGGCCCCTCCCGACTCGATGCCGGGCAAACTGGCGTATATAAAAAATACATAGGAGAAATTAAACCACGAAAGGGACCCGCGTGGTACCCCAAGTCACACAGGCGCTTCACTTTCGGGATTTTTTTAGACTGTGAAATTGTCGCCACTTCCAGGAAAGCGAGACTAATGAAACGACTGCCCCGAAAAGCTCCGCCTGTCTCGGCCACTATTACTGACACGCCCCTCTGGTCGTCCCTGATTTTGGTTTATACAGTACGTGGCGCCACACCATGTTTCTATTTGTTATTTTCCTTGTGGTGAGTGCACAACTGCACAAGGATAGTAACAACTAGAGATGTCCCAATTGATCGGCATCCCGACCGATCACGTCATTTTCAAAGTTTTGGAATCGGCAAAAAAATATCGGACATGCCTTTTTTTAATATAGATATTTTTTTAATTAAATCGTTTTCTAATTGTATTTAACGTTACAGACATAATATGTTACACTCATCCAGAGTCTTTAATTTAGGCTTAAGGTAGGGTTATCAAATTTATCCCGTTAACGGCGGTAATTAATTAAAAAAAAAAAATTATCACGTTAAAATATTTAACGCAATTAACGCATGCGCTGCACAACCCACTCACGCATTGTCGCAGTCAATCTGTAATGGTGCCGTTTTACCTATATATAGAGCTAAAAGGCAGCGTAAAATGAGTAGAGTGATTTTTGGCAGCCTTTGGAGCCTTTTTTTAATTGGCTAAAGCCTTACAATCCCTCTCCCTTTGATTAGAAATATCTTGGGAAGCAATTTGGGGAAGAAAGGTAGTAATTGATCTTTTTCTTAACACCCTATGTTATTTCCGAATGCAGAGAAGATATATCAATTGGTACCACTACGCACAGTCATGGTTGCACTTCCCATCATGCGTTTGGGCAGAACAGTTAAATGGCTACAGTATCATTTACTGAAAGCTCAACAAATACACTAGATGACAATATTTAATCACAATATACAAAGTCACATTTATCCTTTAAGAATTACAAGTCTTTCTATCCGTGGATCCCTCTCACAGAAAGAATGTTAATAATGTAAATGCCATCTTGAGGATTTATTGTCATAATAAACAAATACAGTACTTATGTACTGTATGTTGAATGTATATATTCGTCCGAGTTTTATTCATTTTTTTGTTTTTTTTGTTAATGCATTGCCAAAATGTATATAATCGGGAAAAATTATCGGGAATGATTGGAATTGAATCGGGAGCAAAAAAAAAAAAAAAGCAATCGGATCGGGAAATATCGCGATTGGCAGATACTCAAACTAAAACGATCGGGATCGGATCGGGAGCAAAAAAACATGATCAGAACAACCCTAGTAACAACCCAAGTAACAATGTTACTTTCTTTGTTGTTTTCTCAAAGATTTTTTTTAACCGCAACTCGGCGAGTGTGACCACCCTCTGCCTCCCGTGTAATGCATTCAAATGCGTTCACGATCAAACAGTGCTTTAAAAACGGACTTGGACAAGCTAGCAAAAGAACATAGAATGTACAGTGTGTGTTTATATACATACATACACATACGTAGACACACACTGTATGGTATGACTCTTTTGGAATCACATTTTAAAATATGTTTGGTTTTGGCTCTCTCTGTCTAAAAGGTTCCCGACCCCTGGCTTAGAGCATCACATTTCCCCGCTATGACGCTGCACATAAAGTAACAAAGCGCACCCTGCTCCGGTTGCATTCACAAGCGAAAACGGACCAAACAGTGCTAGTGTGAAAGCGCCCTAAATGTCTTACCTCCTTACAAGAAAAGTGTACGTCAACCCCAGATGATAATTTGGTCCATTTACCGTAAATCCTGGACTATAAGGCGCACCTGACTATAAGCCGCCACGCATTAAAATTTGACATGAAAACAACATTTGTTCATAGATAAGCCGCACTGGACTATAGGCCGCTGTTGTCTTCACTGTATTATGGGATATTTAATCCCCAAAAATATTAATCAGTAACACTTTATTCGACAGCAACATCATCAGACTGTTATGAGACCAAATGAATCACCATGAAGCTTTGAACCAATTGGCTGCAGAGCTTCATTGCTTCAAGAAGCTTCATTTGGCCATCACTTCTCTCTTGGGGGAGACGGTCAAACTGCTGCCACCTGCTGTCAACATTGTTGTCGACCAACATGCCTCCTAGCCTGCATTGCAGCGCTACAGATATAAATAGCCATAAAAAATTCATGTACTGTGCTATTTCTTCAGGTATTGTTCTAGTTGTTTCATTAATTGATAGCTTTGGTGTTTGGTAACACTTTATTTGACAATGGCACCATAAGACTGTCATAAGACAATGATAATTATGACACTGTCGTGAGCATGAATAAATACTTATAACAGATGTTATTTAGTGTCATCAGGCAAATTATCTCACTTTTGAATGGATGTAAAAGATCCCAGCTGGACATAATGGCATAATATGCCGGATGACATTTAATGGCATCTGTCATAAGTATTTATTCATGCTCACGAAAGTGTCATAATTATAGTTTTTGAAAATAGGGCCCCTACGGATCGGCCCTGTTTCCCGTGTCATGTCGAGTGTTATTAAGTCTATGGCTCATGACAGTGTCATGTCATATTTATGACGGTCTTATGACAGTCTTATGACACCACTGTCAAATAAAGTGTTACCTATTAACCCAAATAAATCAACAACTAAGCCACAATGGACTATAAACCGTAGGATTCAAACTGAGGGGAAAAAATAGTGGCCTATAGTCCGAAAATTATGGTAGTCATTTTTAATCCCTGGTCTCATGTGACGTGTCAGTGACGCAAGGCCACATAGATGAATGGAAGCAAATGTGTTAAATTTGGTGTTATGACTCTCATACTTTCGTCTAATGGTCACTGGAAGCTCACTAAGACAACCAGAATATAAGGGCATGAAGCTCTAAAAGGACATGGCATTTAAAACAAGGGTACAGTGGCCTCCTGTAATGTGAAAGAATGACCGTCATTGCTCACACGTAGAGATCCAAGGGAACCAATTCTGCTGATCGATATATGATTAACATTCCTAACAGAGGCATCTACAAGTCTCTTGGCCTCAAGGAGAGCAAAGGCAGCCAAGACTCTTTCCCACATCTTCTCTGCCTTCAAGGTTGGAAGAGCAATTCCAGACAAGCACCGAGATATGTCTTCGCTTTGCTGCTGACAGTTTTACGACTCAATTTGGACTCAAATGTGCAAAATCTCTCCTGATGACCACCGCCAAATCATCTCCACCCCCAGTCGGAGCCCTCCCAGCATGCAAATATGGCTTTGATGGCTCGACTAGTGTGCTTTGGTAATAAGGGATGTTAATGTTTGGGGAAAATTGTGTGGTTTACAGACATTTTTATTTGGAAACAATCATCTCCTGCAGGGGGAAATCAAGAAATCGCATCAACAGAATGTTTAAAGCTGATATCTCCGGGCAGTGACATCAAACCAAAACAATCAGAATGTGACTAAATGTTTTGCAGTGGGGTTCAAAACGACACAATAAAATGAAATAAATGCTCCTTATGTGCACAAGATTTAAGGTAGATCGCTTAACAAAAAAGAGAGTAGGTCTCCATTCTTCCTGCTAACCACTTTATTTGTTTGCTCTTCACCTCTCAATTGCAACATGTAAGAGGAACACATACTGGAGCTACGTCCTTCTCTGCCTGTGCACTTTGGCGGTCATTTAAGCACTTTTCTATTTGTCTTTAAAATTCTAGCAAGTCAACACTATTTTTGGAAAAACAACCACTACAGCAGCAAAGTCACCATTTCAAGTGAAGTTGGTAAAACTGGCGGTGCTTATATAAACATTTCACACACATGACATTTAAAGGGAACCGCGGATAGAAAGACATGTAGTTGTTAAAAGATAAATGTTAGTACGAATTATAATAATTTGATATTAAAACCCCTCTTAATGTTTTCATTTTAATAACATTTGTAAAATTATTATAACTAGTATGTCACTATTGTTGTTGATGTCGCAGGGCGGTGACGTCACATGGGTACGATGGGTACGCTGCCGGACTTCTACAGTGTCACTCTTCAATTTCATAAACATGTCATCTGTTCTGCCCTTCCAATTTGAACCGGAGTGGGACATTAATGAGAAGGGCAGCAAAAGCAAAATGAACAGGAAAGACGGAATGAGACAAGTAGCGTTCATTTGTCAAGTTCGCTGGTGACAGCACTCTCCTTCTTGGGTGTACAGTAAAACACAGCAGTTTGATTATTTTTGCTGATAGCCTGTGCATCACAGCACATCAAAACGTTCATACCTTTTGCCTCTACCGAGACCGTGGCCGAGAGAATGCTGCCTTACCTTATTTTTGTCTCGTAAAAGCAGATGTCCAGATAGTTGATCATCCTGCCAGCGTTCTCAGATTTATCAGACATAACAGATTTTCCTCCCGAAGCTTTCTTCCCGGTGAATAAGCGTCACGGAAAATGAATAAATGTATTATTAAATTTATTTTGATTGCTGGATATCGTATCATTTTCTGCCCAACTGATTATAAAGACGCCTTATTTTGCACATTGAGATCTAAGAGGCAGAGAAAGGCGAGTGGACACAGGCGTTCTGATTCGTAGCTCGGACCGCGCTATTTATTGGCATAAGCTTCGGCAACTCCTCCTTCAAAACATACTATATGATACTTATGTTCAATTGTGAAAATACAAAAAAAAATATTCATATCACTCAAAAAATAACGTTCACAAAAAGAAAAGTGCTTCATTCTGTATTAATGATGCCCTATTCTCACACAACAATGCAAAAAGAACTGGCATTCACAATCAAAATAAATATGCAAAATACACATAAAACTTACTCAGACTTTGGTCAAACTCTATTTAAACATTTTAGCAACTCGTTTAGCTCAACAAATATACTGGATGGCAATATTTAGTCACAATATACAAACTATGATGCTGGGATCCATTATCAGGCGTCTTTCCTTCACAACATACAATATGGCACATTTGGCTTAAGGCGCCCGCACTGTGCCTTAAAAGGAAAACTATGGCGTCAGTCAAGGGACAAAACGCACTAATTGGCTTGATCTCTAATTAATTTAAAACTCACCATTGACACCTTGTAGCATATTTAAATCACTATCTTTCATCGTTAAAAAGTGACACTGTGGTTGACACTGTCAACAACAATGGCGACCTACCAGATAATTTTTTGGTTTAAAAATATCACAAATGTTCTTAAAAGGAAAACATTAAGAAGAGTTTTAATACCACATTATAATAACTCGTTCTAACATTTATCGTTTAAAAACGACATGTCTTTTTATCCGTGGTCTTCTTAAGCATATGCGTTATGGTTTTCAGATTATGAATTGTCATTTGAGGGAAAAAAAAAATGGCTGGACTGAAAATGTGTAAGAAGCCTTGTTTTAAATTAATTGACAGATGGCTAAATGGTTAATTAATGTAGCTTGCCAGCTATCCTCACAAAGCAGTACTGTTGCATTATGGGACAGTGAGAGCAAAGAGAAGGGAGAAGGTGGCAAGGGCTTATTTCCCTAAGTGGTCCCAAAGTGTTGGCATCACTTGATGCGTGTGTCCTCGCCAGGAGTAGAGGACACACATTCACACTCATTGCGTGTCTATGATCAGAAGCGAGGAGAGCCGTGTTTGTGACGTCTACTTTTTTTTTTTCTAGTCTCATCCGACAAGGTCATGAGCAGGTGTGCGCTGTTCAAGGTCCCAACCCTTGTTACCTAATAGGTTGGCGCAATGCTTTGTGGTGAGCACTGGCTATTGGGCAGGTATGTGTGTACTAGTCACTGCCTCGTGACAGACTTGCAGGCGGCGCCAATCATTATCCTTAAACGCAATGCTGCATAACAGAGCAAATTGCAGAGTTATGCTATGTGCTTGCATATACAGTTGCCTTTGAGGATTGTAGTCCAATACAGAAATTCATATTCATAACACACATAATGAGAATTAGTAAGAGGGTAAAAATAAAGGAGACTACTCATCTGAAAATATCATCTCATTCTTTTTGAGCCAGTACTGCTTACAGTGGGGAATTTTTTTTAAATAATTTATATGCAAATCATGGTGGAAAATAAGTATTTGGTCAATACCAAAAGTTCATCTCAATACTTTGTTATGTACCCTTTGTTGGCAATAACGGAGGCCAAACGTTTTCTGTAACTCTTTACAAACTTTTCACACACTGTTGCTGGTATTTTGGCCCATTCCTCCATGCAGCTCTCCTCTAGAGCAGTGATGTTTTGGGGCTGTCGTTGGGCAACACAGACTTTCAACTCCCTCCACAGATTTTCTATGGGGTTGAGATCTGGAGACTGACTAGGCCACTCCAGGACCTTGAAATGCTTCTTACGAAGCCACTCCTTTGTTGCCCTGGCTGTGTGTTTGGGATCAATTTCATGCTGAAAGACAAAGCCACATCTCATCTTCAATGCCGTTGCTGCTGGAAGGAGATTTTCACTCAAAATCTCTCGATACATGGCCCCATTCATTCTTTTCTTTACACAGATCAGTCGTCCTGGTCCCTTTGCAGAAAAAACAGCCCAAAGCATGATATTTCCACCCCAATGCTTCAGAGTGGGTATGGTGTTCTTCAGATGCAATTCAGTATTCTTTCTCCTCCAAACACGAGAACCTGTGTTTCTACCAAAAAGTTCTATTTTGGTTTCATCTGACCATAACACATTCTCCCAGTCCTTTTCTGGATCATCCAAATGCTCTCTAGTGAACCGCAAATGGGCCTGGACGTGTACTGGCTTCAGCAGGGGGACACGTCTGGCAGTGCAGGATTTGAGTCCCTGGCGGCGCATAATAGCCTTTGTTACTGTGGTCCCAGCTCTCTGTAGGTTATTCACTAGGTACCCCCGTGTGGTTCTGGGATTTTTGCTCACCGTTCTTGTTATCATTTTGACGCCACGGGGTGAGATCTTGCATGGAGCCCCAGATCGAGGGAGATTATCAGTGGTCTTGTATGTCTTCCATTTTCTAATAATTGCTCCCACAGTTGATATCTTTACGCCAAGCGAAGAGTGAAGAGTTACAGAAAACGTTTGGCCTCCGTTATTGCCAACAAAGTGTACATAACAAAGTATTGAAATGAACTTTTGGTATTGACCAAATACTTATTTTCCACCATGATTTGCAAATAAATTATTTAAAAATCAAACAATGTGATTTTCTGTTTTTTTTTCCACATTCTGTCTCTCTTGGTTGAGGTTTACCCATGTTGACAATTACAGGCCTCTCTAATCTTTTCTAGTAGGAGAACTTGCACAATTGGTGGTTGACTAAATACTTATTTGCCCCACTGTATGTTACAGGTGACACTTGACACTCTAAGAAAAAGGAGCTTCAGTGGCATTGTGCTAAAGAGTGCTCATTAGATACAATCAGGTGCTAAACCATGAAACGAAGCTTGACTGCTGTGCTGTTAATGATCCTCAATGAAACGGGCAGCACTTGCGCAAATGCTGTACATGCAGGAAAAATGGCATGAAATTAGATCCTGACAAGGCAATAAAGATAAGGCTTGATTAGTGTTCCTTTGAGTTTTCCACACCTTGTGAAATTAAATTCAGAACTATATTTTCTAGAAAGTAATCTCATACTACTTATATCTCTTATTTTTAAACTTGAAGGGCATGCAGTGGAGAGTAGAACATCACCAAAAGTAATGGATCAAGACCAAATTGGGCATTTTCACAAACACTGCATTTCCTATGCGTATGATAAAGGCCTTATTTTGATGAGGACTTCAGAGTCTTTTGCTTTTATTTTTTCAAAATTCCAAAAATGCTCCAAAAACACTTGTGCCATGGAGCGTCAGGAAAAGTTCCAAACACGCATCCGGACTCTTGGCACAGAACAAAAATGCCCCGGGGTAGTCAATTTTTGGCCATGGATGAATTATTGAAACTGAAAATGGTGAATTTTATCCGAAAACTGGTCCTATATGCTTTTGTTGAAGTGGTTCACAAACCTTTTACTCAAAGTACCATCTCAAAAAATACTTTCCTATCCAGGTCCCACCATGATTCACCAATTTTTAGTCTAAGCTTATGTGTTAATTGGATAAAAAAAAAAAAAAAAAAAGTTTATTCTTTGTAAAGCTCAATTATTATTTTGGGCGTCGATGGGATCCGTGACTTACACTTCTCCCGGAACCGTTCAAATTTTTATTTTGATTCTAAGTTTCGATGCGCTGACCGCCGACCGGAAAAAAATAGCTGCTGAACTCCATGAAGAAGAGGCCACATGAAGTGAGTGTTTGTGCATTGCAACTTGATTTTAATCGTAGAGCGGCGGCACTCATACGTTTGGCTGAACTTCACAAAGAAAAATGACCCGTCAGCCAAGTGCAATATTTGTAACACAGCTATATCATGCAATGGTGGCTGCACAACCAATATGATTAAACCCCTCCGGATTCATGGAATACAAGTGCCGAGCAGAGCATAGCTGAGTGCCGCGTATTTGACACGCTGCGCCGGTGTTGTGCCGAAAAATGTCCCCCCCGACGGGAGCAGCCTTTTCTTACCAACCGATGGACACGGAAATGATTTTTTTGTACTGTGAATATTGTCTGTGAAATACTTGAGTATTACTTTACTTTGCTTGAAGTAATACATCTTGTACTATGAATATGTGTAATTTTACTCTGCTTGAACTAATAAATCTTGTACTGTGAGTATGTATTATTTTACTCTGCTTGAACTAATGTCATACCTGTGTGATTGTCATTGGGATATGGTCGTGAAAACCTGTAGACTAATACATTTCTGTTCAAAGATGGTTATGTGGCCCAGTCCACAATTTGTTACCAAAATACAGTACTAGTATTTTGTGTAATTTATTTATTTAAAACTGATTTTACAGTCGTAAATCCATTACTGTAATGCGTCCATGGAAACATTTGACGTTTTCACCTCAATTAAGCCTCATAAATAAGCGCTACCGTCAGGGGGGACATTTCACACGGGGAGGGACATTTTTCGGCACAACACCGGCCCTCTAACCAGTCAGAACCAGGTAAGTAAAACAATAAATGACGTCTGTCTTCTGCTGCCCCCGCGAACCAACCCTGGATTCAGCGGTAGATGATGGATGGATGGATGGATGGATGGATGGATGGATGGATGGATGGATGGAATAGTATGAGAATGAGTCGCATTATTATGCCGGGGTCATGTACTGTAGCTATATAAGCAGCTACTTACTTCACGTAGTGCATTGTCGCCTCCATTAAAATCAACAGTAATAAAAGCATCTTTTGTTTTAGAGATGGTTTTACAAATTATTTTGCCTCATCTACATCAAATTATAATCAATAGAAGAATTCATACTAATGCTTCGTCATAGCTCCCAGCTAAGGTGCATGTATGTAAAGTGCATACCGGCTCACAGCTACATTGCTCCTACGTAATATTTGAGACTTTCTCGTAGCAATAGATTGACTAATCTCATAGTCCTTTTTTAAAATTTAACAATTTGGCCCTTTGGCCCTAATACTCCGTCGTATCAACGTACTTCACTAAAGTGATACGTGATATTTATTCATCTACTCTGCTGTGTTTGGTCTGAGGAGGACCTTGCTGTCAGATCTCGCGTTCTCATATTTATGCCTTCAAGCTTCATCTACACCCAGTGAATGTGTGTTCTCTACTGCAGGAGACACTGTCTGTCCAGAACGTTCACGCTTACTGCCTGAGAAGCAGATATGGTAATTTCCTCAACAAAAACTGTTTCTGATTTTATACTGTACCTGCTGCTAATCTGGACTGGGTTTTAGAAGTTGTGTTTGTTTGCTTGTTTGTTTGTTTGATATTCTGCACCAGGTTACCCCATTACTGGGAGCTCAATAACATGTAAAAACACCTGCAGCATGAGATACTCTAAAACATAGGCAAAAGAACATGTGTAAATGTTTACTCGGTGAGGTTTTGAAAAATAAACATCTTTTGAAAGTGCACTCCTATACATGGTAAAATAACCCTATGACAAATTCGTAGCAAAATTAATTAGAAGTTTATATACAGTGCCTTGCAAAAGTATTCGCCCCCCTTGAACCTTGCAACCTTTCGCCACATTTCAGGCTTCAAACATAAAGATATAAAATTTTAATTTTTTGTCAAGAATCAACAACAAGTGGGACACAATCGTGAAGTGGAACAAAATTTATTGGATAATTTAAACTTTTTTAACAAATGAAAAACTGAAAAGTGGGGCGTGCAATATTATTCGGCCCCCTTGCGTTAATACTTTGTAGCGCCACCTTTTGCTCCAATTACAGCTGCAAGTCGCTTGGGGTATGTTTCTATCAGTTTTGCACATCGAGAGACTGACATTCTTGCCCATTCTTCCTTGCAAAACAGCTCGGGCTCAGTGAGGTTGGATGGAGAGTGTTTGTGAACAGCAGTCTTCAGCTCTTTCCACAGTTTCTTGATTGGATTCAGGTCTGGACTTTGACTTGGCCATTCTAACACCTGGATACGTTTATTTTTGAACCATTCCATTGTAGATTTGGCTTTATGTTTTGGATCATTGTCCTGTTGGAAGATAAATCTCCGTCCCAGTCTCGGGTCTTGTGCAGATACCAACAGGTTTTCTTCCAGAATGTTCCTGTATTTGGCTGCATCCATCTTCCCGTCAATTTTAACCATCTTCCCTGTCCCTGCTGAAGAAAAGCAGGCCCAAACCATGATGCTGCCACCACCATGTTTGACAGTGGGGATGGTGTGTTAAGGGTGATGAGCTGTGTTGCTTTTACGCCAAACATATCGTTTTGCATTGTGGCCAAAAAGTTCAATTTTGGTTTCATCTGACCAGAGCACCTTCTTCCACATGTTTGGTGTGTCTCCCAGGTGGCTTGTGGCAAACTTTAAACGAGACTTTTTATGGATATCTTTGAGAAATGGCTTTCTTCTTGCCACTCTTCCATAAAGGCCAGATTTGTGCAGTGTACGACTGATTGTTGTCCTATGGACAGACTCTCCCACCTCAGCTGTAGATCTCTGCAGTTCATCCAGAGTGATCATGGGCCTCTTGGCTGCATCTCTGATCAGTTCTCTCCTTGTTTGAGAAGAAAGTTTGGAAGGACGGCCGGGTCTTGGTAGATTTGCAGTGGTCTGATGCTCCTTCCATTTCAATATGATGGCTTGCACAGTGCTCCTTGAGATGTTTAAAGCTTGGGAAATCTTTTTGTATCCAAATCCGGCTTTAAACTTCTCCACAACAGTATCTCGGACCTGCCTGGTGTGTTCCTTGGTTTTCATAATGCTCTCTGCACTTTAAACAGAACCCTGAGACTATCACAGAGCAGGTGCATTTATACGGAGACTTGATTACACACATGTCGATTCTATTTATCATCATCGGTCATTTAGGACAACATTGGATCATTCAGAGATCCTCACTGAACTTCTGGAGTGAGTTTGCTGCACTGAAAGTAAAGGGGCCGAATAATATTGCACGCCCCACTTTTCAGTTTTTTATTTGTTAAAAAAGTTTAAATTATCCATTAAATGTTGTTCCACTTCACGATTGTGTCCCACTTGTTGTTGATTCTTAACAAAAAAATTAAATTTCATATCTTTATGTTTGAAGCCTGAAATGTGGCGAAAGGTTGCAAGATTCAAGGGGGCTGAATACTTTTGCAAGGCACTGTAAGTAAAAAAATAATCGAGAAGAAATTAATGTAAACTCAACCTAAATTATTGTAAACTACTATGTCATTATGCACAGTTTGATCATTAGCATTGTGCTCACATTTAGAGAAATACATGAACCTTCACCTTTAATTATGATTCTAAAACATATTGCAAGTTAAATAAAACTGAAATGTAGTTAACAAATGCACTTTATTACATAAGGTCAAGCCACTTTAACATTGCACAGTCTGGACTTTTAATTTAGTGTTCAGGAAATGTTTATTTCACAATTAATCCTGCAAAATAATTACTGTACAGACATTCAGAACTAAATGTGTTTTTGTTAGCAGCTTTACAAAATCATCCATTTTGTGACAGAACTGCAGAAAATAGTATTTATAACATACAGTTCGTCAAACAGCATCCTTGAACTGACTGTGTGTCAGTTTGATTTGTGGTTCACTGTAGCAAACAGACAAACATGTTATCCCACCCTGTTTCTATAATTTCCTCCTAACTGAAGGAAGGGTGTGATATAGCATCAGCAGTATTAAATAGAACACTTAACACCTGTAGCTCTTCTTTATCTGCCATCATTCAGTGGAAGACAGGTGAACCCATGAATGTTGTCGCCAAAGATAGTCTCACATATGAATTACAACAGTTGAAGCTCATCTTTTATTCCTCTGGTGCACAAGCGTACTGGCGCCGCAAAGGGTGCGGCGGCAGGTGAAGATGAGCTCCATTTGAGCAGATGCCATTTTGGAAGGCGGCGTGACCGTGACAGTGGACAGCTGCATAGCATCATAAAACACAAATGCTTACTCGCTGAGCTGAGAAACGCAAGACTGAGTTGAGCATAAATTATACACAGCCATCTGTTTATCTCAACATGTAATATTTCAAAGCAGTTTGTGATTGCACACAGTGTATTGTCAAATAGTTGCCCCGCAGGTTTCAATTAATTGCTGAATGGGCCCTACACTTAAAATACCCTCAATATACCTTTTTAAATACTAGTAGTGCAATAACGCACAGTCACATTTGCTATAGCAACATTTTTACTAATAACTTGGAGGTGGGTAGTAACGCGTTACATGTACTCTGTTAAATATACCGTATTGGCCCGAATATAAGACGGTGGTTTTTTGCATTGAAATAAGATTGAAAAAGAGGGGGGTCATCTTATATTTGTGGTCTAGACATTATACCCATTCACGACACTAGATGACGCCAGATATCATTGAAGCGATGTTCTGTAATGTCAGATCTCAGCTACTCTCCCCATTCATGACGCTAGATGGCGCCAGATATCATTGAAGCGATGTTCTGTCATGACAGATCTCAGCTACTAGTTTAACCAGTTTGCATTATTTTATTGCAATGTTTTTCCTTATTCAGATTTGTTTCAAGACTACAGTTACAGTTAGACTTCATTTTGATAGTTAATGCAGTTAATGCAATTTTGTTGTTTTTAGGGCTGTCAAAATTATCGCGTTAACGGGTGGTAATTAATTTTTTTAATTAGTCACGTTAAAATATTTGACGCAATTAACACACATATCCCGCTCAGACAGATTTAAATGACAGTAGAGCGAAATGCCCACTTGTTAATTGTGTTTTATGAAGTTTTGCCGCCCTCTGCTGGCGCTTGGGTGCGACTGATTTCATAGGCTTCAGCACCCATGAGCATTGTGTAAGTAATTATTGACATTAACAATGGCGGGCTACTAGTTTATTTTTTGATTGAAAATTTGACAAATTTTATTAAAACGAAAACATTAAGAGGGGTTTTAATATAAAATTTCTATAGCTTGTACTAAAATTGATCTTTTAAGAACTACAAGTCTTTCTATCCATGGATCGCTTTAACAGAATGTTAATAATGTTAATGCCATCTTGTTAATTTATTGTTATAATAAACAAATACAGTCCTTACGTACCGTGTGTTGAATGTATATATCCATCTTGTGTCTTATCTTTCCAATCCAACAATTTATTTTACAGAATATATAATTTACAGAAAAATATGGCATATTTTATAGATGGTTTGAATTGCGATTAATTGCGATTAATTACGATTAATTAATTTTTAAGCTGTAATTAACTCGATTAAAAATTTTAGTTGTTTGACAGCCCCAGTTGTTTTATCACAATAGATTGGTTTATTTACATTTCAAACACCAGAAGCCATTCATTTTATGAATGTGATTGCACTTTAGTTTACATCTTTACATGTTCAGTTATTAAAGATTTGAATGAGGCAAAATAACATGCTTTTTCTCTCAAATATGTTGTTATAATAATTTGTTTCAGATCTACTGTAATTATTTTCTGTATAAAAATTAATTTGGTGTTCAAAAAGTCTTTTTTCAAACTTGAGTCTTAAAAAAGAGGGGGTCGTCTTATAATCAGGGCCGTCTTATATTCGGGCCAATACTTGAGTAACCTTTTGAGAAAAATGTACTTCTAAAAGTAGTTTTACTAAACCGTACTTTTTACTTTTACTTGAGTAGATTTGTGAAGAAAAAAACACTACTCTTGC
The DNA here is from genome assembly GCF_030265065.1 of Corythoichthys intestinalis. Taxonomy (NCBI): domain Eukaryota; kingdom Metazoa; phylum Chordata; class Actinopteri; order Syngnathiformes; family Syngnathidae; genus Corythoichthys; species Corythoichthys intestinalis. The sequence goes on from NC_080416.1 coordinate 20,017,955, forward strand.
TCTGCTACTTTGGGCTGCACAAGAGTTGTTACATTTTTCCTCTTTATTCTTCATATTAGATTTTTTTTTTTCCCCCCAGCGATGCTGTGGTGGCTACCACTACCACCACAATTTAGTGTTTCAAGATTTAGTTAATTATTTATGTGATATTTTTTTCGACATGTATTTTCTAATGGGTGCACACTTTAGTTAATATTTGTCTGAATGCTTATTAGATTTTATTTGCCAATTTGAGGTAACGACCACAGCTGTGTAAGATCTGGCACCTACCATTCTGAAGGGGGGTTATTTAAGTTGATTTGATTCTGATTGTTTGGAGTAAAGTTTTCACTGTTTGTTTAGATGCACATTAGTTAATTACTGTTTGAATATATGTATATTTTTCATCTGTTGTCGTTTTATTAAGTTGACAATGTTTGGTTAATTTGTCATACCTCCTTCAGGTGGTCGTTAGTAGAGTCCGCCCTAATTTAAACGGCCACAGAGATGTGTCTGGAGGTCAGTTTGGTTGAAGCGTTTTGTTATGTTGGCTTCTTTTATGTTGGGCCCAAGATATTTTGTTAAACTGTTTCTTTTGTGACTTTTATTAAATTGGATTTTCACCTAAGTTGAAACACCAGTGTCCATGCGTATGTTGGTCCACTACAGATGCCAAGAGTAGCACTACCTATTTCACTAATGAGACATCGCAACAATAATCACATGACTACATTATACTAATTAGATGTAAGCTTGCCGTTCTATGATTACGCCAGCCTGTTCAATCACTTGTCGCCTTTGTAGCACCGTAAAAAATGAACTATTTTACATAGAGCGCTGCCCTCAACATGACTTGAAAGTGCAGATTTTAACCTCTCTCCCAGTCTTTATTGGGCACCGAGTGACCACGGAAAACCGGAGATATGATCTTTTCAATTTCATAATCGTAACTATGAAGGAACTATCAACTATTCAAGCTAGGAATTATTTTCTCCACTAGAGGGCACTCATGCTCTTTGCACGAATAATGCTTCATTTCTGTAATTTTCTTTTGTCGCTGGAATTCAATGATTTTCTCTTTTTTTGTACTTCTTTGGCTTAATGTGGTTATGTAATGAGTTGTTGTACAGTATCACTGTAACAACAGTTCATATAGATAATTTTGTTTTTTTTACCCCCGAGCACAAATTTGTAAGCAGTTAATCACAATGTTACTCATTACTTCAGTATTCTTTTCATAAAATAATTTTTTACTTGCACTTGAGGACATTTTTTGGATGACTACTGTTACTTCTACTTGAGTCATATTATTTTAAAGTAACACTACTCCTACTTGAGTGTAATTTTTGGCTACTCTATCCACCTCTGGTTATGTTTGATTCACTACAACCTTGTAAACCTTGGTGTCAAATAAAATATAAGTATCTTTTTGAGAGAAAATTCTACCAAGCAAACACTATGAATAAATTTAGCAGCTACATCTGACTGCAAAATGTCAAATACCCTTCATGTTGGGATCACTCAGCAGGAGAGGGGCTTCATTTGCCAACCAGATGTCTTGTTTGACAGGTGAACCATGTGACGCTTGGCCCTCTGTCCCCTTTATCTCTTTTCGCTAATTACAACAGCAGGGATTGTGTGTGCTGGTTGGAAACGTCTTTCCAATGTCACAAAAAGGACAGAACACGGCAGGCCTGATCACATTCGTTTAGATGCAAAAACTGCTTTGTGTTGGAAAATTATGACACAAGCTTGTCATGGCTGTTCCATTTTCATGTGCCGATCATGGTTATGAATAACTGCTTGTGCAAACAAAGGTCAGATACTTTGGTCCAGTATGTACTTTAGCCAAATAGAATAATCTGATTACGTCACGATTAATTCCATGGTGGGTGAGGTTCAAACAAGTTTAAGCAAGAATTGCTCTCAACTCATCAATCACTGGCGTTTACTTTCTCCTGTGAATGATGTCAACAACACATGACTGAGTTTCTTGCAAATGAAGACCATCAGTTAGATGAGGAAGTCAGACTTCATAGAATAATGAAGCAAGCGCCCCCTCTATTGACCTTAGACTGTTATTGCACACCTAATTTACTGTTTTTGAAAATATTAAAAAGTAATGGACCATTTTAAAGAGAACCCGGATAGAATGACTTGTAGTTATTAAAAGATTAATGTTATTCTGAGTTGAAATAATTTGATATTGAAACCCTTCTTGATGTTTTCATTTTTATACTATTTGTAAAATTAGTTTAACTAGTAGGTCGCCAATGTTTTTGACGTTGCAGGGCGGTGACATCACATGGTTACGTTGCCGGGCTTCTAGCGTATGACTCTAGCTACATAAACATGTTATCTGTTCAACCCTTTCAGTTTGAACCAGAGAGCAACATTAATGAGCATGACAGCACTGTCTATTTCATAAAACGAGCAGCAAAAGCAAATTGAACAGGAAAGACGGGATGAGATGTGACCAGAGTAAGAAAAAAAAAACGGTGTTCAGCCAAAATATGCTCCAAGAGGCCAATTTGACACCCAAAGTGCACTTTCAGCTTGTTTTGTTTATATGCATACAGGCAGAACATACTAAAGACTCCTTAAGAAAACACTTAAACGTAGTAGTATCAAATAAAGGTGGTTTGAATATGCTACATGAGTAATGTGGTCAACAGATCAACAATATGCATTAAAGCTACCACAAGAAAACACGATGCTTAAAAGTAGGAGAAGGAAAACACATGCAAAAAGTATTTTGAGGCAATGAAAAGGTAATAAAAGACTCAATTAAAATAATAATAAGTACTTGCTGCTTTTAACCCAGGAACGCATATGTTGGATGTCTCGCCGTATAAAAAGAATTGCAGTAACCTGGTGTTCTGCCAAAATGTCCCACATCGGCGAAACGTTTACACTAGGTGAATATGACACACAAAAGACTACCATGCGCTTTTAGCTTGTTTTCTTTGGATGCATAGGCAGAACATACTAAAAAATGCCTTAAAAAATACTTAATGTGGTCAACAGATCAACACTGCTTTAAAGCTACCAAAAGAAAACACAATTGTTAAAAGTATGAGAGGGAAATACACGCAAAAAGTATTTTTGAGGAAATGAAAAGGTAATAAAAATCTCAATTAAAAACAAAAATAGTGATTTCTCGTTGCTTGTAACAGATTGTGCGGATGGGTGCGCACTGAGCATTGTGTAGGATGTCTCGGCGAATAGCAAGGAACGGCATACCGCAGGCATGCTATTTTTAGACCGTGACGTCACATTGTAAAGCGGAAGTAAAGCCGAAGTGGGACATTATAGAACCGCTCTCGCATAGAAACCGTGTTAATTTGGCTACTTTTCTCCAGTAATCTTTCAATAACGAACAAGCCGATCACACATTGCTTTTTTGGAACTTTTAGAAACGACTCTAGACATTACGACATGTGAAGGATGTTTTCTTCATAAGTTTCCCGAGAAAAAAAACAAAAAACAAAAAAAAAACTCGGAGCAAAAAATGTAAAGAATGAATCAACATGCGCGGACTTTTAATGTCAGCTCGGCAGTAAACTTTTGTGCAATAAACATTTTGTTGGGTTGGCATGGGTCTTTCAGAGGACAAAGAGGTAAGCCATTTTGATATTTTAAACTTATTTTTTAGCGTGACGTTGTGCCGTGCTGCTTCTGTCTGACAATGAATGGCATTAAAAGAAATAAAATGGTATCTGACTGCCACTGTTACCTTTTCTGCTTGAAAAAGAAAACAACTTTAGTAAGGGGTAAGTGTAAATAAATTATAGAATAAGGATTTGTTATCAATGAAAAAATTAAGAGTGTTCGTTGGCTGTCACTGAGTAGAATTTGCGATCGCTACACTAAAAATAAATTACTCCCAAGAACGGTCAGAGAGGTAGGACAACCAGAGGATATAATATATAGGAAAGATAGGGCTGGTGGTAAAGGATAGCTTGTTGAAACCGGAGAATGTCATTGTCAGTCGCCTAAGAAAAAGGTGTCAATAAAAAAACTAAGGCTATGCTAAGGTCGGCTTGTTTTTTTCGTCTTTTTCAGCCCTCGACACTCAAGCCATCTCTTTAACTGAACATTTTTATGTACTTCCACATCTTTGCAAGTGAATTTGGCACCAGGGACATCATTTTCGGAGCGATTTGGTAGGTTTAGCTTTGTAAACATCTCCTTAGTACACGATTTCCATTCATTTCCTATTGTGGACAAACGGTGGCGTGTCCACCCTCAGCAATAGTAGGTAACGTCATGAATACTAATGAGCGGAAATGACGTGTTGCCCGCGGTACGCCATTGCAGAACACCGGTAGTATTCGTTGAGTGACAGAGACAATCTACGTCATCACCCCAAGCATCCATAAAACATGGCGCCCTCCGTAGGTCAAAACATGTAAACATGTATTGTTAAATCAATGGCAATATTTTGTGTTTCTGATAACATATTTTAGTAAAACTGAACAATTTTGGCTTATTAGAGGCTACAAGTCTTTTAGTTCGAGGTTCCCTTTAAATTATGGTGATCAGTCGGCATACTTTTTTAAAATCCTTATACATTATATTTTACTGGCTACGTCACTATAGGCTATATATTTTGGAGCATGTAGTGAGGTGAAAAAAAACAGTTTTCATTCTCAGTTGCACTGATAAACTGCACGTTTCAATTTGCAGCGGCCTTTTTTCGTGCAGTACACCTGTGCCACAATCATGCGTGCTAATCGAGTGTCTTATGGATTCTCTCGGTAAAGAAGTGCTAACTAATAGATTCCGACGGATTTATTTTTAGGAGAAGTTGGTATTTTGTGAACATAGCAAAGTCATATCTTTCAGCTCATGTAAAAATAGGAGCAGAAATAAAAATTAGTGCTGTCAAATTTATCGCATTAACAGGCGGTGATTATTATTATTATTTTTTTAATTAATCAGATTACAATGACGACTTTTTTTGCACATTGAGAGCTAAGAGGCAGAGAAAGCAGAGTGGACACAGGCGTTCATTGGACCACACCGCTTATTGGCATAAGCTTCGACAACTCCTTCACGACAAACATGAGTATCATTTAGTGAAAGCACAACAAAAATAATATTCCTATCTCTCAAAAAAATTATGTTCATTCCCAATAAAAATAGCTATGCAAAATACACATATAATTACTCAGACTTTGGTCAAACTCTATTCAAATATTTCGTGTAGCTCAACAAATACACTGGATGGCAATATTTAGTCACAATATACAAACTATCAAATGAGCGTGAAGTACAGTGGAAACTGGGGACTACGGCGTCATTCGAGGGAGAAAACACACTCATTGGCTTGATTTCTAAGTAATTTAAAACTCGCCATTGACACCTTGTGGTGTACTTCAATCACTACCCTAGGTAGTTAAAGACACTGTGGAAGAACGGCAGGGATTTTTTAAATGAAAATTTTACAAATTTTATTAAAACGAAAACATTAAGAGGGGTTTTAATATAAAATTACTATAACTTGTACTAACATTTATCTTTTAAGAACTACAAGACTTTCTATCCATGGATCCCTTTAACAGAAACAATGTTAATAATGTTAATGCCATCTTGTGGATTTATTGTTATAATAAACAAATACAGTACTTATGTACAGTATGATGAATGTGCATATCCATCTTTTGTCTTATCATTCCATTCCAACAATAATTTATAGAAAAATATGGCATATTTTAGAGATGGTTTGAATTGCAATTAATTACAATTAATTAATTAAGCTGTGATTAATTTGATTTAAAAACAATAATAATAATAATTGGATCGTTTGACAGCCCTAATAAAAGTATCACGTCTCGTTTTCAGTCTATTATGTGAAGTTTGTGTGCCTGAATTCAATATTGTTACAATATAGTTGCACCAGATGGCAGTGCCGCCTTGTTTATCCATCCCAATTCCCCAGCCAAGCCCCCTCCTCATCTCCATCCTCTTCTTCCAGCTCAGTGGGTCCGGCGCGACAGTCAGAATCTTCTCGCCATGCCGGTCACGCCCCACACAGATATCAGCCTGTTTCTCCACGAACACATCCTCACATGAACACCATATAACATTATGTAAGCAGCCACATATACTACAGTGTCAATCATGCACAGACTCAACTCCAAATATGGGCCTTCAACAAGCTGCAGCTCTCACCATGTTGTCCTCCCATCCCCCCCTCAATCAAATTGCTGTGTTTTCAAGCCCATTGAAGAGAGATGAGCCCACACATAACTATTTTTAACCATTATTATAGTCATCAGTGAGTGACATCTTAATGGCGGCACCATGGTACTCAAGAGCAGAACACACCGGTTCCTTATGGGAAATCAGTCAGGTCAAACCAAATGGAAAGTTCTATCATCCTTAATTGTGGATGCAATCATATGACACGTTATATATATATTTGTCATTTAACACACCTGCTGTGAAATTTAAGTCTATTTCGAAACGTCGTGACGGGAACAAGGCTTGAAATGTGTCCTCAATGACGTCTGCACGCCGACAACCCCACCCAGACTCCTCTCCCACCACCCACCAAAAAGAAGAAGAAAAAAAAGGCATTTTGTAAAATATAGCACTGAAGCCTCTCAGAATACAACCCTGGATCAATCGAAGTAGCACTTATTTACTGTTGTGCCAATGAATAAACACTGTTGGTAGAAAAAGCTCAGTTATTTATTGACAAAAATGCCATTACACAAACACGCACACAAATGCACACACACATTTTAAGCACAGTCTCTCGTACGTGCTGGAGACAGAGAGACCATCACCATGGAAACAAACGTCATGTAGCCTTGTCTCCCACCCCCCGCCACCGCCGTTCTCCCCCTCCTCCCCAATATGAACTCACCCCTACCCCTTTATCTTCCTCGCTGCATTTCTGTTCAACCATCTATCTAGCCAACTCTCCATTTATCCATCTATCCATCATCCATCAATAGGTATCGAACCAGCGGCCTGGTTTGAGGTAATTGCACAGCTAGTTGCAGTTATCTAGCAACAGATGGACTCATTTGCCTTCTGTCCAGCCACAGAGGTCAAATCATTCAAAAACAACTGATGCTCCAAACTAAAAATTTGGGGTCTACTAGGACGATGTTTGAAAAAGTAAATATAGCGACCAACCTGACTGAGCTTGTGTATACTAGCTCCTCTCTGTTCACAGCTGTTTTTATTGGAAGCAGCAGAAATGGGTGAATGGTGACTACCTCTAAACAGCTCCTAAATTTTTATTTTGACGTGAAATTCAACGGTGACATCAAAATTCATATTTAAGCTTTATTTGGGATACCATTTTGCATAGGCGGAGTTTGACTTTTGGGGCAGGGGGGGGCACAACATGTTGATGACCCCGAAACGCAGTGTCAGCAATAAAATTAACTTACAAAAATATTTATAATAAAAAGTTGACAATGAGCGTTTTTTTGTTTCCCATCATTCTTGAGGGGAATTCTATATCAGGTGCTTAGGCAATACTTTTCGCCAAGATCGTCATCCATTGAATATGGTACACCCGCTGGTGTCGTGCCGATGTAGTTACCACCATCAAAAATTGTATCCCCTGAGCGGACCCATATGGAGGTAGTTTTGTGTCTTTATTTTTCAATCAAAAAAACGTTGCTTCAATCAAATTATATATTGTCAACCCCCCAAAAGAATCGCGTTTGAATGTAAAAATAAATTTGTAACTCAAAAAATGCATGTGAAAGCTATTTTTTATATATTGTCAACCCCCCAAAAGAATCGCGTTTGAATGTAAAAATAAATTTGTAACTCAAAAAATGCATGTGAAAGCTATTCTTAGATTTTTTTTTTTTTTTTTTTTTTTTTTTATTGAAGCAACTTTTTTGACTGAAGTAATGTTTATTTGTGTTTGGGCCACATTTTGGCTAGGACATTTTTGTCTTTATTATTCAATCAAAAAATAAGTTGCTTTAAAAATATGTTTAAAAAGAAAAAAGAAATTTCAATCATAGAAAAAAGTTTTTGAATGCGAAAAAATATTTGAGCTTGAAAAATTTGCATTTGAACACTTAATTTTTCATTGAAAAAGTTTTCTTTGATTGAAGCAATCCTTTTTGTGTTTGGGTCATATTAAAGGTAGGACATTTGTGTCTCAATCATTCAATCCCTCAAAAAGTTATATTTATTATTTTAAATGTTTTCAATCAAAGAAAATAATCATATGAAAAATAAAATTGCTCTCCCCAATTTAAAAAAAAAAAAAGAATTATATGCAAAGCAAATGACCGTCTAAGGTGCTAGTCACATAATCTGTTAGAAAAATAAATTTGACCCATTGTAAAAATATGTTTTTTGTTCATTTCATTCATTTTTGTTGCAGTTTTATTGCCTTACAATTTTTAAATATATAGGAAAGTAAATTACATCCAATGACACTTTTCGGCCACCAGGTAGGGCCTGGCGCCCTTGGGCCCCCCTTAAAATCCGCTTATGCCATTTTGACCAATAAACTTTGGAGTACACATGTCAAACGGTTTAGTGTTTTGGTATGTATTACACAACCTATAGTTCTCTAACAGGGTGCTGAATAAATCAAGTCAAAGCTTGGATGTTAATTTAGTTTGATTTAAAGTGCATTTTAGTTTCATTCCGGTATTTCACTTGAAATTTTTGTCCTTATTATGTGAGTAAATTGAGGCCTACGATGACACAACTCAATATGACTCACTCCTTGTAAACTTTAACAGTATTGGGCTTCTCTGTTGGAATAACATCATAATCCACAGATGTGCTCAGTCTGTCAAGCAGCGAAATGGAATGTGACCATCATCAATTTTATTAACAACTCACACGTTATCCTTTACATCACATGCATAATGCTGAGCCACAGTCACGGTGATTAAACCTTAACATCCCGTTGTTTTATGACACCCAGCCTGGCGCTCACTGTGGTATTTATCGGCATTGAAGCACATGTTTGAATGCACTAAACATGGTTTGTGTCCAGAGTGCTTTATTTCCTTTATAGGCAAATTCAATTAGCAGAATTCAAATTGAACCTCATGTAGAGAGGGTATATGTTTATGTTTGGTCTGCATTGACAGTCTTCACAGCCCTGTTAAAATGCCACAACTTTCGAATGTCACATACACAAAAAAAACAAAAAAAACAAAAAAAAACACACTATTATCCTTGTTTTATGCATACATATGGTAAGGAATTGTAAGAAAGTCGTGAGTCATACTAATTAAACATTTCTAGGCTTGTGTTTTCCCTCTCCTGGACTCATTCCCAATGTGAGTGTCTCCTATCTCTTCTTTCTGACAGGTTCATCTCATACGCACTGATCCATCACGAGGCGAATCAAAGGCCATCAATATCCTGTGGCAAAGCTCCCTCATTCTCCACTTCTCTGCTATTCCTCTCGCTGTTCTCTAGGAAGAAAAACCTTGAGGGCTTGAGGAAATCAGGTAGGAAGGAAGGTTTAACTCAAGACCTAAATGTTTTACATCATTAACAAGTTTGGAAAAGTAATCAATGTAAGGTGCAAACCTTTAAAGTGCATGTGACAGCATACAGAAAAAATCTTAAATAGCATTACTATATGAATTAGAATCATATTTTGAGACGATTCGACTATATACAACAATTTGGCAAAGCGCAGATGATGATAAATTAATTGTCTTTGAACCTGCCGTTTAGCCCCTGCCTGTCATTATAGTGCTCTAGCGTCTCCAGCTGGACGATAACGTCGGCAGGGTCACGATTTCATCTGATTTAGAATTCAGCCCATTGATGGGGAATTATTCAGAATGAGGAAAATGTGTCAAAGAGAGCAGCAAAATGTCATTGTTTCAATCCCTCTACATCAATATTTGTACAGGATATTCATTTTATCTAAGTATTTTTCACATTTGCTAAATAAATGGTATGGTCATGAAAAAAAAACAGTCATGTGCTAAATGGAATATGAAATATTAAAAAAGCATTTATTCACTAAAACATGGCAAAATTACTCCGTAATGGCCTAAACTGTCGACTTCTTGCACCTCCCAAATTATATTTTATGCCACCGGCATTAGTCCGGCTTTTGTCATTTCTCTGCCCCGGCCTCGAAGAGCGTGAACACACCAGGAGGTGTGACAGCTAGCCGACATGCTAACATGAACCGAGCGGCGTTTCCGAGTCTAATTCTTGCCTTTCATAGCGAAAAATCACACAAAACTACCTCGTAACATGTCAAACGGCAGCGGGGTTGTCGCTCCTTTGCTGGGGAAGCAGCTGGAAAAACCAGCCAACGCCGGAGGAGCACGTAGCTGCCTGAGCCCAACCCGAGGATAGTGGTCTATTGCCAGGCACGCAAAGAGGGCAGAGGGGCTGAAAGTCTGGACGATATGGAGAACCGCATGAGCATAAGCCGAGTGAAGCGCTCTTCTGGCGGGCATGCGAAGAGGAACGAGGGGGGTGTGCGACAAGCCGTCGGTTGTCGACCGAGTGGCATTCTCAGTGAACAAGGAGCATAGTCAGCCACAAAATGCAAGCCACCTCCGTATTAAAACGTGTGCCATGATCCCAGTATTTGACGTAATGCAAAACACAATGTTTACCCACTTACTCGTAAGTCCAATTGTCCCACAGTTGTCACTTGTTTTGGCCAAATTCGAGGTAAACGGGAACTCAAAAATGCTCACATGCCTCTCCCTGGTGCAGCAACAAAACCCTGCAGCACATTTCTCTCTCTCTCTCTCTCTCTCTCATGATGCGAAAAATGAATTAATGCGCAAAATCAGCTGAATCCACAGTCCATTTGAGTCCTATAAAGCAATGCTGTATTGTGAGATGCTGACCCGGGGGACGTCACATTCTAATTCGTCCTCAACCCAAGACTGGAGCCGAAAATCACTCACTTTCATGGCGCGGGATCCAAAACATTTAATATATCGATCGCTTCTACACACGACAATATGAAATAAACATGCTTTTTTGTTTTATAGTCATATGATAAATACCTGGTTGTTTAACATGTCCATGCTGCATGGATTAGAAAATTACACAAGTGTGACAGGTTACTAGAGGACTCACATTAGATGCAGGGATCAGTTATTTCCCTCTAAACACAGAAGATGTTAACAAATGACGGTACAGAAGCCCCAGGAAAATGGAGTATACAATTTGACTGTATTGTCTAAATGAGCAAGGTGTTGTTTTGGCGCGGGTTGATATGAGGTATTTTTCTTTTTTTTTTCTTTTTTTTCTTAAATTACATTAGTGTGTGACAAAAACAGGGCTACAGCTGGAGTCTATATGTGCACAAGGCATATTTATAACATACTAATGCCTAAATGTAACGCGTACAGGGCAGCCACATTGCTTCATTCACATTTATGATCCCATTTCATTTATTTTGTGGAATGTTTTTCATTCAAAGATGTAATCTAAAGTTTGTGGCAGATGCCACTGCTGCTGCTGCTGTGTGTGTGTGGCGTGTGTGTGTGTGCGCCATCTGTCCTGACAAGATTACTGGAGTCAGACAAGAAGACAGACTGGACCAGATTAGAGTATGAATATAGGGCAGGAGAAATGAGGAAAGCGTGAGAGAGTGAAACAGAAAGAGTGTGAAAAAGGAGATCAAAACATACTGTATGGGACATTGATCAAATCCAAGACAGGATGCCCAAACCAAGTGATGTATATGGGCTCTATGTATGCGTGTATGTACGCGCACGTTTATGCGTGCAGGTATCTGTATTAGAGAGACCGGCTTGAACAGAAAGCTGATTTCTGATTGCGTCACCATGGCAACTGGGTCCTATACTTACGCTACCCCCATCCCCTGTCTGTTGGCATGAATGGCGGCTGCTTTGATAGCCATTACAACTGTATCAAATCTCAGGCGAAAGACACACTATCTCACACATCAACACATGAATGTATGTGCCTTCCTCCTACACATAGATATGCAGCAATATGCCCACTGAATGCAAATGTTTTCACCGCAACTCAAACCTTCATCAGGCATCGTAAATCACAACACCTCTACTAATCATGCGCATACCATTTAGTCATGAGAAAAAAAAAACATTAATCACTGGCACTCTGCTGTCCTCAGACCAGTCAGTGACAGGCTGGCAAAGAGTTCCCCAAGCTGTTACCTTGGCAACCCCCAAGAATATTCCCGAGTGGCCATGACAACCAATGATGCACATCCGGTTTGGTCGGCGGATTTTTATTTAGATAACTGGCAGGGGGTCGAACCATGTGTGTTGTCATTTATGGTAAATGCACTGCATGCTGGGAAACAACAGACCTGTGCACGTCACATGGAAAATAATTAGCTCTTGTGTTTGTTTTGTTTTTTTAAATAGTTACATGGCGCAAAGAGTAGTTAAATCTGAGCTATATACTGCAGAACACAGGCATGCATTTCAATTAGATTTTTAATGATGTGCTGAGCCAACTACAACTAAATTTCCATGTGCATAAATGAATGACAATTTAAAAGTCCCAGATTAAGTTTTGAATCCAATTTTTTTTTTTTTTTTAATGCAACAGTCATAGGAAATTTGTTGCTCAAAGTGCAACATAGAATGTTCATGACAAAGATGCATCACAATCAAAAGTAAAAATTAATATAAATTATAAATTGTGTCATAGAGTTCATATTTGTATAGTAGCGTCACATCTGTCAGCCACTGCGCAACGCCTTCAAGTAGGGGGCCGTCCTACCGTCCGCTTCATTTTTAGCAGTCGGTCGCAGTTAAAGTCTCACACATGCAGAGAGCCAAAGCCGGATTTAGGTTGAAAAAGTACGAAAGCTGTACCGCATACAAAAAGGAAGGATTGTCTCAGGACTGATTTGTTGGAGGATTCGTATTTTTTGTACCATGCATGCATTTTGAAATGTGAAAAAAATCAATGGGAGAAATTTATACATCATCACATCATAGTTCGCAATATTTACGTAAAATAAATGTTAACTGCCCGGTTTTTTGCTCTTTTAACAAAGAATCGAGACTGTTTTACGTCCATATCTATAAAGAATTTAGGGATTGAAGCATTTATTCGCAAGGAATTTCAACAGAAAAAGCTCTTTGTTGACATATGGCGGCTGCTAATTTGCTTACTGACTAGCATCATAGTTCACAATATTTACATAAAATAAATGCTAACTGCACGTTTTTTTTTGTTTGTTTTGCTTTTAACCAAGAATCGAGACTGTTTTACGTCCACATCTATAAAGAATTCAAGGATTTAAGCATTTATTAATTCATTCATTTTCCATGCCGCTTTTCCTCACGAGGGTCGCGGAGGTGCTATGGAGCCTATCCCAGCTAACTACGAGCAGTAGGCAGGGCACACCCTGAACTGCTTGCCAGCCAATCGCAGGGATTTAAGCATTTATTCACAAGAATTTTCAATGGAAAAAACTTTTTGTTTACATATGGCAGCCGCTAATTTGCTTACTGTGGCCTATACTACGAACCGAGTTCAACCTCCCCAGAAGTAATCCAGTTTACCATCAGGTAACCGGAGTTGACAAAACCTGGTTGTCTAGTTTGTGGTCAATCGGTGCTACGACGCTGATTATGAGGTTGATTAGTCGAACCTGTGTCAACCCAGTCAGAGTTACTGCGCGTTCACATAAAAGGGGGCGGTGACCAGAGTCAAACACTACTTGTGACGATGGCATGGGCACCTTACTTCACGGAGGAGGAATGCGCGATGATCATGCGGAATTATGAGGAATTAAAATCCACCCTCACCGCGAAATCCAACACCGCTTCGGTGAGTAGAGCGCAACGGGTCTGTTGACAGCGAATTTACAGATCGTGTGATTTGTGAATGCGTCAATATGCCAGTTTACTTATGTCCATGAAAAGAAATAAAGCCTGCTGTCAGGACAATAAAATAAGATTTGGTACATTAACAGTAAGAAATAATTGTCACGCATCACCACATGAAACAGGATGATTGTATGTTTAGTCCCCTTGACTGTACGAATACGTATGTTCTTTTTTTTAGTTTGGGCCTAAAAAATCCAGCCCGACCCGAGTCCGATCAATAAACTTGATTTGCAGGCCCGAGCCCGACAAACAAAAAAAAAAAGTTATATTTGTGAGGACTCAGGAGAAGAAGGAAATGCGGGGATGCCATGCGTTGTTGCATAAATAAAAGCCCGTCTTTTGTAACGATTTTTCACAGTTAAACAAGACTGTAAGATGCATATTCAATAAACATTTATATCTTTTATATTTGTGCATCTGTCCTATCAGTGGATTTGACATTTAATTTAATCTCCTCGAGTTGGCAGAAAAAACGCAAGTTTTCTCAATGTTTAAATAGTCTACATATTTCTATGATTATTATAAATGCATCAATTTGAAGCGTTTCCATACCCCACTCCGAATCGCACGGCATACAGTGTTCTTACGCAGATATTCAGCATCACCGATGGAATACATATATTGTCCCTGGCGAAAGAGCGCACGGACAGGCACACACAATCTGCGCGGTTGTGAGGGCTTGACTTCGGCGGGTTACATTAGTTATGTCCGACTCGATCAGCTGGCACAGGTAACGTAGTCCCTCAGCTGAAAATCTATATCTTTCGTGGAGTACATCGTCCGGGTACGCCAGCGGATTCTGGCGGTCCTGAAATACCCGTGCCCTCCGGAGAGAGCCCCTCACAATACGCGCGCCAATGTCGTATGGGTCGTCCAAGTACGCTGTCATTGTCAGGAGGACACGTCCGCGGAGGAGTGCTGTTTAAATAGAGCGTGGTTAATTGGAATCCTGATGTTAAGCAAGATCTAACTCTGACACGACCAGGTTTGGCGTGTGGCGTGTGTTGCCATGGCAACACTTCTCGGTTCCAACATATCCACCTTTCGTAGTCTCGCATAGCCGCGAACTTACGTCGCACGTGATAAAGTTACTCTCGAAGTTACCCTGCTAAGCCAGAAAACCGGCTTCGTAGTATAGGCCACAGGTCAGCATCATATTTCACAATATTTACGTAAAATAATTGCTAACTGTATGTTTTATTGCTTTTAACCAAGAACCGAGACTGTTTTATGTCCGTATCTATAAAGAATTCAGGGATTGACGCATTTATTCGCAAGAATTTTCAATGGAAAAAGCTCTTTGTTTACATATGGCGACCACCAGTTTGCTTACTGACTAGCATCATAGTTCACAATATTTACATAAAATAAATGCTAACTGCATGGTTATTTTGCCTTTAACCAAGAATTGAGACTGTTTTACATTCATATCTATCAAGAATTTAGGGATTTAAGCATTTATTCACAAGGATTTTCAACGGAAAAAGCTCTTTGTCTATGTTTCCACTCTGTCAGCTTTGACGGAGATAGGCCCCCTATCAATCAGCCTCGCGCTCTGTGTCCCGTCAATACATGATGAAGTCTATGATTTTATGTTTAACTGTTGATAATGTGCTTGCCTCCGATCTCTATTAACAATACATATTATATACAGTGCTGTTCATTAGTAGTACAAATGCACACATATTCAAACCTTTAAAACTTTACTAAGAAATAGCAAGTGTTGGATAAAGCAAAAGACTGCAGCTGTGATGGAATATAAAGTGACAGAGAAAGTTTTTTGGCAACACCTGACTGCGTGTGTGTGTTAGTGTGTGTGAATGAGTTGCTTCCACAGGGCTTGTCAGTAAACACCTAATGACACGATGACAAGCTACAAGTTAAGCGGCGGTATCAACCAGTTTGACTTTGAGCTTAAAATGTGCGACATATTCTGATCAACATTGCTTTTCTATTGCTTTTTAAATTCCCCTCGACTCCAATACACACACACACGTGACGACCCACTGCCTATGATGCTAAGAGTCCTTGACAGCCATATAAATAATCTATAAGCTCAGTCTCCCACTGGTGTGAGCTTTTTCGCCAGCACCCCCTCTGAGCAACCTCCCATCGACTGTCACGCTTTGCGGTCAACATGGCAACATGCATCAGCGTACACGCGTCCAACCTCATTTGACCACTTGTGACAGACACATGCTTCCTAACACACATTGACTGGTGATGTCTATAATGTTGAAGCATTCCAATTTGTACTCCAAGAGTTGAGTGAGAGAATAAAAGTCATCAAGTCTGCTTCCAAGCAGAGTTCTAATCAAATCAGTACATTCCAATATCGCTCAATAAGGACTACGACAACACAGATGACTTATGAGTCATTTCTCAGAATGTGCCTCTTTTGTTTTTATAAACTGATTTAAGCAATAAAATCTTGAATTGTACAGAGAGGGGTTCACTCAAATGTAGAGAATTACAATCTAAGTAAATTCAAACTACACGTTTTTTTTTAACCTTCCTTACATATAGTAGGTTTTTGGTTGTGATTTTCCGAACAATACATTTTCTTGTTATTTTCTCCCTAAAGTCTTTATTTGGTTAGCAAATACTGTTTTTAGGAATTAAAATGACACAAGTTAAAAGTATTTGGATTTTTGGAGAAACACTTATGCACATGAGAAAACCATCTGACAGACACATGACCGAATACAGCAATGGAGGCAAGAAAAAAAAAAAAAAAAAAAACAAAAACAAAAAATAACAAATGAAATGTCCCCATTTTGTAGTGGCATTGTTTATGGTACAAATAAAAACGTCGTTTTATATACAGTACATGTGATACTAATATAATACGTTGGAAATTTAAAAAAAAAACAAAAAACAAAAAAACATATACATATATATATATATACACACACACAGTGGGGCAAATATGTATTTAGTCAACCACTAAATATGCAAGTTCTCCCACTTGAAAAGATTTGAGAGGCCTGTAATTGTCAACATGGGTAAACTTCAACCATGAGAGAATGTGGAAAAAAACAACTACCCAGAAAATCACATTGTTTGATTTTTAAAGAATGTATTTGCAAATCATGGTGGAAAATGAACTTTTGGGATTGACCAAATACTTATCTCAATACTTTGTTATGTACCCTTTGTTGGCAATAATGGAGGCCAAACATTTTCTGTAACTCTTCAAAAGCTTTTCACACACTGTTGCTGGTATTTTGGCCTATTCCTACATGCAGATCTCCTCTAGAGCAGTGATGTTTTGGGGCTGTCGTTGGGAAACACGGACTTTCAACTCCTATCACAGATTTTCTATGGGGTTGAGATCTGAAGACTGGCTAGGCCACTCCAGGACCTTGAAATGCTTCTTACGAACCCACTCCTTTGTTGCCCTGGCTGTGTGTCAGCCACGTCTCATCTTCAATGCCCTTGCTGATGGAAGGAGAATTTCACTCAATACGTGGCCCCATTCATTCTTTCCTTTACACAGATCAGTCGTCCTGGTCGCTTTACAGAAAAAAAAAAAGCCCCAAAGCATGATGTTTCCATTCATGCTTCACAGTGGGTATGGTGTTCTTCGGGTGCAATTCAGTATTCTTTCTCCTCCAAACACGAGAACCTGTGTTTCTACCAAAAAGTTCTATTTTGGTTTCATCTGACCAGAACACATTCTCCCAGATCATCCAAATGCTCTCTAGCGAACTGCAGATGGGCTTGGACGTGTACTTTCTTCAGCAGGGGGACACGTCTGGCAGTGCAGGATTTGAGTCCCTGGCGGCGCATTGTGTTACTGATAGTAGTCTTTGTTACTGTGGTCCCAGCTCTCTGTAGGTCATTCACTAGGCCCCCCTTTGACGCCACAGGGTGAAATCTTGCATGGAGCCCCAGATCAAGGGAGATTATCGGTGTCCTTGTATGTCTTCCATTTTCTAATAATTGCTCCCACAGTTGATTTCTTTCCACCAAGCATTTTACCTATTGCAGATTCAGTCTTCCCATCCTGGTGCAGGTCTACAATTTTGTTTCTGGGGTCCTTCGACAGCTCTTTGGTCTTGGCCATAGTGGAGTTTGGAGTGTGACTGACTGAGATTGTGGTCAGGTGTGTTTTATACCGATAATGAGTTAAAACAGGTGCCATTAATACAGGTAACGAGCGGAGCCTCATTAGACCTCGTTAGAAGAAGTTAGACCTCTTTGACAGCCAGAAATCTTGCCCATTTTGTAGGTGACCAGATACTTATTTTCCAATCTAATTTGGAAATAAATTCTTTAAAAATCAAACAATGTGATTTTCAGTTTTTTTTCCACATTCTGTCTCTCATGGTTGAGGTTTACCCATTACAGGCCTCTCATCTTTTCAAATAGAAGAACTTGCACAATTGGTGGATGACTAAATACTTAT
Organism: Corythoichthys intestinalis; assembly: GCF_030265065.1. NCBI lineage: Eukaryota > Metazoa > Chordata > Actinopteri > Syngnathiformes > Syngnathidae > Corythoichthys > Corythoichthys intestinalis. The sequence goes on from NC_080416.1 coordinate 20,036,180, forward strand.
TTGCCCCACTGTGTATATATATATGTATATATACAGTATATCTATATATGACCTCAAGCTATGAGTGTAATGACAAAAACTTCAAACTGCATCCATTTAAAATCTCCCAAAAATAGCAATAAGTGGACTTTAATTACAAGGTTTTGAAATGATCCTTGATAAATTTTGCTGTGATTGCCAAGTAATTCTTGGCAAAGTGTGAAGCGCTATGAAATGGCTTTTCAGTGTACATTGAATACACTGAAAAGCCACTATGTGTGGAGAGCGTAATTGAAGCTGGCCTATTCCATCCAAATGTTTTCCTCCTTGACACTATGAGAAGCGGCATGCCGAGAAGCCGATGCGAGCTGTTCAATTATGGCACTTTGACTGGTGGTGGCCCTCTAATTATATAATGAGGTGACAACCAATGAATATTGGAAATAGATAGAGAAAATAATTTTCTTTATTAAGAAGGCAAAGATGAGAGGAGGAGAGACTGAGATCTATGCTTGAGCAGGCGATGCTGCGTTGCTATGGCAGCAATGTCTCTGTGGTCTCCGTGGCAACGGCTGAATCCTATTGCAGCTCGACTTTGCCCCTGGGCGATAGTGTTAAAGTGAGGGAGAGAGGGGAAAATGGGGGAGGTGGTGGAGGGTAACAAAGGGAGAAGAAAAACAGTAACAGACTGGCCGTGAGTTTAGCCCGGGGCATTTGGGCTGACCTGGAAAATGTTGGGCGTGAGCTCATTCTCTTTTTCTTTGTCTCGTCCATTGTCTCCCTTTAATCTCTCACCATTCCTTGTCAATTGTGATTCCTCACAAGACAAGAGCAGTGGACCACAAGGTATCACCAAAATATAATTCCTAGGCTTCTTCGACACGGCAATGTTACAATACACGAGCATGAAGAAGCATCACAACACGGGGTTTTACACAGACATTAATCATAGCAAAAGCTACGGATAAGTAAGCCTTCGGGTTTTCCGGCTCCCACCGTCACCGTCGTCATTTGAATCAAAAGCTTCTATGACAGTAGGTGATATCAGCTGTCGGCAAGTAGCACTAAACGTGCTTCACGCATGATTTATGTGAGCTCAGACGGCAGCGACGCCTAAAATGTAAGAGCTCATGTTAAGGTTTTGGGGATAAAAATGCAGAGTAGTGTTAGGAAAGCTATAATCCATGTTCCTTTCCACAGATAAATGTGACAGCGTCCTATCAGCCATCATCCAAAACCTCCCCCGACTGATTAAACACAAACCCACTCCTGCAGCAAATACACACGAGCCTACGTGTTTGTGTGTTTATTTGTTTCTGAACCAACTCCAGCCCATTTACAGAGCATAAGTAGCCCTATTAGTGGGCCAACTAGCCAAGAAAACAGATGATCCGCTCCGACAGAGCTCCTATTGTTACGTCCGCCCCCAAACAATGGCGCCCTTTCTCCGCACCACAGTGCTCGATTCACCACCACCTTCAGCTGCAGCTCCCTACTCTATAAGCCGCGAGCACGGGGGGAACAGGAGGCCACTCTTGGGCGAGATTGTAGGCACACTATTTGTGGGACAAGTTTGATTTATGAGCATGTTACGGCATTATTACAAGTTTATGAGTTTTACTTCATGGCCTTTGATGGCTGTTCCTTTATAGCGGGATTAGCTCTCAGCCTGTAACGTTGATAATGGGCGCCGTTTAGAGATGACGGCTATTATTCTTCCGGTTTATATGGATTGTATGTGTACAGTAATGTGCCACAATAATGTAACTTCTTATTGTCATGATTTTATCTTTTATTCCATAAAAAAAAAATCGAAAAAAAGCTCAACAGTTTCCACTTTCACGGTCTGAAAGTTAGGTTAATATATATATATATATATATATATATATATTAACTGATCAAAATCCCACCCAAAATGTAGACCATTTTACTTGATACGTCAACTGACAACTACCGTAATTTTCACACTATAAGGAGCACCTTACAATAAGCCGCCACCCACTAAATTTGGCACGAAAATGGCATCTGTTCATATATAAGCCACACAGGACCACAAGCCGCAGCTGTCCTCACTGTATTATGGGATATTTACACCAAAAGTTATTGACCGTTAACAGTTTATTTGACAGCGGCATCATACGACTGTCATAAGACCATAAAACCACTATAAAGCTTTGAACCAATTGGCTGCAAAGCTTCATTGCTTTAACAAGCTTCATTTGACCATCACTGCTCTCTTGAGGGAGACAATCAACCACTGCTGCCACCTGCTGTCAACACTGTTGTTGTCCAACATGCCTTCGAGCATGCATTGCAGCGCTACAGATGTAAATAACAATCAAAATTCATGTTCTGTGCTAATTATTTCTTCAGTTACTGTTCCAGTTGTTTCATTAGTTGCTAGTTATGGTATTTGGTAACACTTTATTTGACACCGGTGTCATAAGACTGTGATAAGACCATCATAATTATGAGACAACACTATCATGGGCTTTACTGAAAGCTTATAGCAGATGTCATTAAGTGTCATCCGGCCAATTATGTCACGAAAGCCTGAGTTATGCTTCTGCGTTGCGGTGACGGCAAAGTGACTACGGCGTAAATGAGCATTCGATAGTTCTGCGGTGAGGTAACGCGTTGCTCTGTAATTCACCGGCAAGGGGTATGGTGTTAAGTTTTGTACGGTTTTGGGGCATGCTTGTTGACTTCCGCTAGTCTAGTTTAACGGAGAAAAAATAAACAATGCAACATGGAACGCTTGAATGTAAATCTTCAGCTCATCAACATTGAATAAATGTTGATCATACAAATGTTGAGGCACAGGCGACGCAGAAGACTGTTTTGAGGCGGTCTGGCCGACTTTTGATGCCGCACAGAGAGTTCTACACTCGGGTGGAGACCAGCTAGCTGTGGCGGCTAGCTTCGAACTGGCGTCCAGCACTGCGTCCAAGGTCTGCAAAGGCCTCCAGCCCGATTGGTTTGCCGTGTCCTACAACCAGCCACTGGGAAGTCATAGCAGATTTATGGCGGCTATGGAACTTCCCGAACTGCGTTTGAAGCCTTGATGTTAACGTTATCATAAAAGCACCGAGGCACTCTCAATCAGTGATGATGTATCGAATGTGAACTGTCTGTAGTGGAAAATTAAACATCAAAACAACTGTTTTGACACCAAACCTGTGCTTTATTCTTCATATACTTGAAGTGTGACACGTAAATAAGTCACAGACTAACAGCAAACATATGTACATAATAAATGATGACGTGCACCGACCAAAAATACGACATAAAATGATAAAAAGCTGGCAGTTTTTGGCCGACTGGGTCACCGCTTCGTGTGGCCATTCGATTCCAAGCACACAGATACTGTACTTGTCTCGGTGGTTCTTTTTTGATTCAATTGCTGGCTGACCACCAGCCCCATATTTTCAGCAATCTCCTCCCACGAATTGCTTGCCATTTGGCAATCTTCATAATGTCTTGACGAGACATTGTAGAACTTGTCGTACTTGCTCTTCATTCATACTCTCGTCAGCTAGGTCCATTTTTGCGTGTAGAAAAATAATGTTTGAGAATGACGGTGATTTCACGCTGAACCAGAAACAACAGTCTGAGCGGACCAATCATAGTCCATTTCCACCACGTCACACGCGTTGACGCGACGCAAAGTCAGAAAAAAAAGAAGGACCCAGAGAGGCTACGGCGCAGGGTCGTAAATCGGGTCTGACGTGGTCGCATAACTCTGCCTCGAAGCCACTGTCAAATAAAGTGTTACTTATTAACCCAAATAAATCAATAAGTAAGCCACACTGGACTAGCCTAGGAGTCAAAATTAAGGAAATAGTAGCGGTTTATAGTCCGAAAATTACGGTACTTGAACGACACCTCTTTTATATCGTGAGTGGGACCTGTATCGCTTTCACTGACACTAATTAACTTTGAGGAGGGTGGCAGGAACCCTGTCACACACAAAAAAAATACAAATGTGCTGACTGCTTTACGGCATACGTCACTTCCCCCTTTCCCCATTCATTATAAAGACGGAAGTCGATGCTAACGCTTTTGCGTGAATTCTGCAAAGATGGCAGAGCAACAGAGACAAAAAGTTTTGTCTGAGAAGGAAAAAGAAAGGGCGGCTACCAGGATATACAGAATAAACACTCGCTGGCGTGACGCAACTCAGGTTAGCAACATTTAGCCCCTCTGTTGCTAACCGTCATATGCTATTGTTTAGCTACAAATTGATTCATTATTTTATTACTTTTCATCCTTCACACAGCTGCTGGAAACCGAAATGTTGTTTAATCCACCTGCCGGCGACCATCATGATTTTACGATACTATGCGGGTGTGCGCTAGTCCTCATGGGAAACGCAGTCCTCCTTAAGGCGAAACACTACCGCTTTTGTCCACCAGCGTCCATATGTGGAGTTTAAGGGGGGCTGGGCCCCCTGGTGGCAAGTCAAAAGTGGCACTGCATGCAACTGACTTTCCTAAATATGATTTTAAAATTAAGAGTTTTCCAGTAAAATATTGTCTATAAAATTTGTAAAGCAATAAAACAAAAAAAATATATATATATTTTATAATGGACCAAAATTATTTTTTGAACAGATCATATGCATGCAGTACGCGATTGACTGAAACTGAAATGTTACCCATTGCTCCTCTGGATCATCCAGATGGTCAGTGGCAAACTTCAGACGTGTCTGGACATGCACTGGCTTCAGCAGCGGGACATTGCGTGCGCTGTAGGATTTTAATCCATGACGGCGAAATGTGTTTCTGATGGTTTTCTTCGAGACTGTGGTTCCAGCTCTCTTCAGGTCATTGACCAGGTCCTGCCGTGTAGTTCTGGGCTGATCCCTCACCTTCCTCATGATCAGTGATGTGCCACGAGGTGAGATCTTGCATGGAGCCCCAGAACGAGGCAGATTGACCGTCAACTTGAACTTCTTCCATTTTCTAATAATCGCTCCAACAGCTGTTACCTTCTCACCAAGCTGCTTGCTTATTTTCCTGTAGCCCATCCCAGGCTTGTGCAGGTCTATTTTATCCTTGATGTCCTTACACAGCTCTTTGGTCTTGGCCATTGTGGAGAGGTTGGAGTTTGTTTGTTTGTTTGCGCATGTGAACAGGTGTCTTTTATACAGGTAACAAGTTCAAACAGGTGCAGTTACTTCCAGTAATGAGTGGGGAACAGGAGGGGTTCTTAAAAAAGAACTAAGAGCCAAAATATTTGATACATTACTATTATTAGTAAATACTTATTTCATGCAGTTGAATACAAATTTATTATTTAAAAATGATACAATGTGATTTTTTGGATTTTTGTATTAGATTCCGTCCCTCACAGTTGAAGAGAACTTATGATACAAATTACAGACTTTTACATGGCTTGCAAGTGGGAAAACCAGAAAAATCGCCAGTGTATCAAATACTTGTTCTCCCCACTGTATGTGTATATATAATATAACAGAAACGGTAACAGTGGCAGTCATATACCAATCTAATTCATTGTCAGACATAGAAGCAGTACGGCACAACGTTACGCTAAAAAAATAAGTTAAAAATATAAAAATGGCTTACCTCTTTGTCCTCTGAAAGACCATGCCAACCCAACAAAATGTATACTGCATATGAAATGTGAATGGATTCACCGAGCTGGTGTTAAAGTCCGCGCAAGTTGATTCAGTGTTCACATTTTTTCCTCCCGAGTTTTTGGTATCCGGAAACGTATGAAGAAAACATCCTTCATGTGTCGTAAATGTCTAGAGTTGTTTCTACAAGTTCCAAAAAAGCAATGTGTGATCGGCATGTTCGTTTTTGAAAGATTACCGGCGAAAAGTAGCACAAATTACGTTGTTTCTATGCGAGGGCGGGTCTATAATGTCCCACTTCGGCTTTAGTTCCGCTTTACGATGCGACGTCACGGTCTAAAAATAGCATGCGTGCAGTACGCCATTGACTAAAACTGAAAAGTTACCAAGTGTTGCTCTAAAATGGTGGAGGGTTTTTTTTTTGTTTGTTTTTTGGGAAGGGAGGGGTGGGGGGTGTAAATTAGTCACAGAACAAATTACACTCAGGTATCATCACAAAATTATTTTAGAAGGAGTAGTTGTATATTTTTTTGCATAGCAAAGCCTTAGTATATTTTCACTTCCTGTAAATGTGATGTACAGCTGTCTTAATAATGTTGTCTATGCTGTCAATGCCAAACAATTTCCAACAATTACTGATGTTACACATTCAAATCATCGTATCACGACTGGAGTATGCGGCCAAATATCAAAGCTAATGTTTATCCACTGATCCACTGTCTAACACCTGTAAGAGATTAAAACCCTCAAGGCTAGTCTTTAATTCCCAGTAATCTGAGACGATTGCAACTCTCATGTGACGTCAGGATTTGAATGCTGTGCTGATGAACGCCACCGACCGGCTAATAGATTACCCAAATTCCCCTCAAATCCTCACACATCCAACAAATGCTAAATATTTCCGCGAGCTTCCCTTTTCATGGGCTTGTCAATCAAGTCCGACTGAGTGAAAGCTCTAAAGGTTGTTAAATAATAAGCAACAGCACAGTGCTGTAAATAATGTGTATTTTTAATCTTGATACTAGGTATGAGACCTTGGCATTTCCATCTTTGCATCATTTTATGGAGGCGAGCACATGACAGCTGCTTGGTTAAATTTGTTGTTGAAACTATGACAGAATGACTAATCATGAAAGTCTTGAGTGGCATTCATTTCTATTGCAAACTTAGTTCAAAATGACTTACTGAAAATCATTCATCCATCAATATCTGCCAGTTTGTCAACAAATAGTCCTTTCTTGTCATTTTACATTTACATTTAAATAAATCTTCAAACAGAGTTTAAAAGAGCAAGGCTGTATGTTACTTTCTCAAGATTGAACACTGCAGTTGTTTGTGCCTTCCTTTCAAGAGGGATTTGCCGCTTTGTTGTGTGAGAAAGCGGCTCCAATAAAATTATAGTGGCCTTGTCCGTGGTAATGAAAGTGGCTTTTGAGACCAGTTCAGTTCTACTGCAACAACACTGTAATTCCGGGTTAGGAAGACACAGAACATACAAGTATACGCTTTGTTTCTTTTAGTCTTTTGGGTCTTCACACTCTTGTTGACTGCAAACAAACCATAGAGAGGGGATTTTTGGCCGGGTTACTCATTTGACCTCTTCCACTTTATAAATGAGATGGTCTTGGCACGTCGAAGGGATGAAATTTAGCTCTTTGAAATACATACAGGAATTTTTTTTTTTTACTTTCTGCTTGAATTAAATGTTGGCAGGAGTGGTTTATTTTTTACTAATGTCTGTGTACGGATGTTACGGATTGGAAAGTGTGATATTTTTTGTTAAAACAAGTAAGAAGTACTACTAAAAACAGTAGAAAGGAAACCTAAAAACACTACTAGGATTTTCGAACTTTGCTTGGAGTTAATAGAGAAAATTTGAACAATGTCAATTAAGTACAGCCTCTACTCACAAACGTCTATACATGCAGAATTTTCAGGCTAAGACACGCTTTAATGGGAAAATATTGCCTCTTGTCACAAAGAAATTTCAGGACACCAAAGGCAAAAATACAGTACGGCTGGTACTCACAGCTGCCAGTTTACTGAACGTAATATACTTATAGCTGCTCTGTTATTGGCTATTGCCTAGCATTCCTGGCATCCAATTGGCCAAGACGGACCTCTAATGCAGTGTTTTTCAACCGGTGTGTCACGTTAAATTATCCAATGTCGCATTTTTTAAATTTGTCTTTTTAGGGGTGTCAAAATTATCGCGTAAATGGGCGGTAATTAATTTTTTAATTAATCACATTAAAATATTTGACGCAATTAACGCACATGCCCCGCTCAAACAGATTAAAATGACAGCGCAGGGTCATGTGCACTTGTTACTTGTGTTTTTTGGAGTTTTGTCGCCCTCTGCTGGTGCTTGGGTGCGACTGATTTTATGGGTTCACCACCATGAGAATTGTGTAATTATTGACATCAACAATGGCGCACTACTAGTTTATTTTTTGATTGAAAATTTTAAAATTTTATTAAAACAAAAACATTAACATAATATAAAATTTCTAAAACTTGTACGATCATTTATTTTTTAAGAACTACAAGTCTTTCTTTCCATGGATCGCTTTAACTGAATGTTAATGTTATCTTGTTGATTTATTGTTATAATAAACACAGAACTTATGTACAGTATGTTGAATGTATATATCAGTCTTGTGTCTTATCTTTCCAGTCCAACAATAATTTACAGAAAAATATGGCATATTTTGTAGATGGTTTGAATTGCGATTAATTCCGATTAATTAATTTTTAAGCTGTGATTAACTCGATTAAAAATTTTAATCGTTTGACAGCCCTAGTTTTTTTTTTTTTTTTTTTTACGTCATCGGGCGGAGTTGCAGTAGGAGGGAAGGAGTAGGTAGAAAGTTCTCGGTCGTGTGCAGATGAACGAGGTATTGCTCGTGTCCCGTTCAACAACTCCTTGGATTTCTAGCCATTAGCCACCTTGCTGTTTGCGACCCCAGCACGTCTACTGCACATCATTTGATTAGACTCGTCAAGTGTCGATATATAGGAAAGTGTCCTTTCCATTTTATCCATATGTGACGACCATCCATCCTCCCCGCGTTTTATTCAAAAACATTGTCAAGGACAGCGAGGTGGCTGATGGCTAGAAATCTGAGCAGTTCTTGAACGCTATCCAACAGCGCCGTGGTGCCAAGCAGGCTTAAACGTCATCTCCAAGCGAAATACCCGTCGCCTCCAAACAAGTCGATGGACTGTTTTGTTCGCCTTCCTGAAAACATGGAGTAACAGGCAACTTTTTTTTCTTAGAAAAAACTACAACGGTAAATGAGAAAGCCCTCAAAGCCTTGATGCTGAGCTTGTTGCAAAATTCAAAAAGTCCCCACTGTGGTAAAGACATTAACACTACCTTCCTGCAAAGTCATTATCAGCGAGATGCTCGGCCCTGATTGATTAATGACATGGCTAAAGTCACCCTGTCTCATAATTCTGAGCTTTTCAAGCCTAACTGCTATAAAAAAAAAAAAAAAAAAATACAATAAAAAGAGAATGACTGAGAGCTATTGAAGAAGATTCCTGCCAGGATATCTGCTTTGTGTTCATCTACACAGCTCAGGTTTCACACTAAGTATAAATACTAAGAAATTATTTATAATTAAATATACTGTACAGAAAGTAATTTTGAAACATCTTTGGTTTGTGGTGTACCGCAAGATTTTTTCTAATGTAAAAACACGCCATGACTCAGGAAAAGGTTGAAAAACACTGCTATGAAGCTTGTGTTTTTGTGTATCCCAGCATCCTCTTCATTCGCACCTCGTCTTCCGACAGCTTTACATCAGTGTATTAACTTTTATTCTTTGCTCTATTCTTGTTTTTTTACATTTTGCAGAATTCAGATTTTAGGTTTATTGTGCAATCATTTAATTGTAACATGTATTTGTTACATGTGTTGATGCATTTTATGCATTATAAAAAATTACGTCTGAATTTTGGGGGCTTGGAACAGATTTAGGGCAACGCATCTATACTTACAGAATTTTCAAGTTACGAAACTACTTCCAGAGCCAATAAATTTTGTAAATAGAGTTAACTCCCATTTAACATTCGCTCAAAGGGGCGAGGGTGTGTGTGTGATTTTTTTTTTTTTTTAATTAGAATGCAGGAACATTCCCAGTTCTAATTAGGTTGACCAGAGTTGTGCAAACACATTTACATTTATTTATGGCGGAAAACACTCAGGTGATGTGAAGTTCCACTCTGAGACCCCCAATTTGGCCAACTTTCAAAATTGTCTGATATGCATGAGTGATACATCATTGGAAAGCTTAAAATCTCAATTTTCTGGGGGAGGAAAAATTCTGAACAGGAGGGCATTAAAAAAAAAAAAAAAAAAACAGCAAAACCCTATCTGGAGGTGAGAGCACGCGAGAGCTGAATTAAAGATGCCATTCTTCGTGGCATAGATTCAACAAGGTGCTGGAAGCATTCCTCAGAGAGTTTGGTCCATATTGACATGATGGCATCACACAGTTGGTGCAGATTTGTCGGCTGCACATCCATGATGCGAATCTCCCGTTCCACCACATCCCAACGATGCTCTATTGGATTGAGATCTGGTGACTGTGGAGGCCATTTGAGTACAGTAAACTCAGTAAACATGTTCAAGAAACCAGTCTGAGATGATTCCAGCTTTATGACATGGCACATTATCCTGCTGAAAGTAGCCATCAGAAGTTGGGTACATTGTGGTCATAAAGAGATGGACATGGTCAGCAACAATACTCAGGTAGGCTGTGGCTTTCCAACGATGCTCAATTGGTACCAAGGCGCCCAAAGAGTGCCAAGAAAATATTCCCCACAAAATTACACCACCACCACCAGCCTGAACCGTTGATACAAGGCAGGATGGATCCATGCTTTCATGTTGTTGACGCCAAATTCTGACCCTACCATCCTAATGTCGCAGCAGAAATTGAGACTCATCAGACCAGGCAACGGTTTTCCAATCTTCTATTGTCCAATTTTGATGCGCTTGTGCAAAATGTAGCCTCAGATTCCTGTTCTTAGTTGAAAGGAGTGGCACCCGGCGTGGTCTTCTGCTGCTGTAGCCCATCTGCCTCAAAGTTCGACGTACTGTACATTCAGAGATGCTCTTCTGCCTACCTTGGTTGTAACGGATGGTTATTTGAGTCACTGTTGCCTTTCTATCAGCTCGAACCAGTCTGGCCATTCTCCTCTGACCTCTGGCATCAACAAGGCATTTCCGCCCACAGAACTGCTGCTCACTGGATATTTTTTCTTTTTCGGACCATTCTCTGTAAACCCTAGAGATGGTTGTGCGTGAAAATCCCAGTAGATCAGCAGTTTGTGAAATACCCAGACCAGCCCTTCTGGCACCAACAACCATGCCATGTTCAAAGTCACTCAAATCACCAACTGTGTGATGCCATCATGTCAATATGGATCAAACTCTCTGAGGAATGCTTCCAGCACCTTGTTGAATCTATGCCACGAAGAATTGAGGCATTTCTGAAGGCAAAAGGGGGCCCAACCCGTTACTAGCATGGTGTACCTAATAAAGTGGCCGGTGAGTGTATCTTTACCCTTTTAAATGTTGTTTGAATCGATTATTTATCAACTAATATATCGGAGAAAATGCAACAGTAAAAAAAAAAAAAAAAGGACAATTAAGCAATAGTTTGTCGTATTTTTTTAATAGCTATCCATGACTTTTTTACAGACACAATTTTTTTTCATCGTGACGTAATTTGTTTAAAAGTTTAAAATATGCGAGTGAATTAATTTTTGAAGTCGTTTTTTTTTTTTTTAACGAAATATAAGACATCAATTAATGATTCTAAGCTAAAAATGACAGACATTTTGAATAATAAATATAATTTATTACCTTCGTTTTATGGCTGGGTTGAAACAAAAGCGGTTGCGCGACGTCGGTAGACGGGATTTTGAGTGTAAAACGGACAAATTAAGAATGGTTCGGGGGCTTAATGCGCTATGAATCTGCTGTGGCAGCATATAGACATATTGTTCTATCAAACAAAACAGTTCTTTTGGCTTAAAATACAGCAGTTTATTTTAAAGAGGGGTGCAAGAGCAGAAACTGCTTTTTCAGCCTTGTCTGTATTTTCCGCCTTATACATTTTATACTTTAATTTTAAAAATTCATATACAGTATATACAGTTGTGGTCAAAAGTTTACATACACTTGTGAAGAACATAATGTCATGGCTCTCTTGAGTTTCCAGTTATCTCTACAACTCTGATTTTTCTCTGATAGAGTGATTGGAACAGATACTTCTTTGTCACAAAAAACATTCATGAAGTTTGGTTCTTTTATGACTTTATTATGGGTGAACAGAAAAAAGTGAGCAGCGCTAATATTTGGTAACATGTCTCTTGGCCATTTTCACTTCAATTAGGCGCTTTTGGTAGCCATCCACAAGCTTCTGGCAAGCTTCTGGTTGAATCTTTGACCACTCCTCTTGACAGAATTGGTGCAGTTCAGTTAAATTTGATGGCTTTCTGACATGGACTTGTTTCTTCAGCATTGTCCACAAGTTCTCAATGGGGTTTAAGTCAGGACTTTGGGAAGGCCATTCGAGCCATTCCATTACGACTTTTGATGTGTGTTTGGGGTCATTGTCCTGTTGGAATACCCAACTGCGCCCAAGACCCAATCTTCGGGCTGATGACGTTAGGTTATCTTGAAGAATTTGAAGGTAATCCTCCTTCTTCATTATCCCATTTACTCTCTGTAAAGCACCAGTTCCATTGGCAGCAAAACAGCCCCACAGCATAATACTACCACCACCGTGCTTGACGGTAGGCATGGTGTACTTGGGGTTAAAGGCCTCACCTTTTCTCCTCCAAACATATTGCTGGGCATTGTGGCCAAACAGCTCGATTTTTGTTTCGTCTGACCACAGAACTTTCCTCCAGAAGGTCTTATCTTTGTCCATGTGATCAGCAGCAAACTTCAGTCGAGCCTTAAGGTGCCGCTTTTGGAGCAAGGGCTTCCTTCTTACACAGCAGCCTCTCAGTCCATGGAGATGCAAAACATGCTTGACTGTGGACACTGACACCTGTGTTCCAGCAGCTTCTAATTCTTGGCAGATCTGCTTTTTGGTGATTCTCGGTTGAATCTTCACCCTCCTGACCAATTTTCTCTCAGCAGCAGGTGATAGCTTGCGTTTTCTTCCTGATCGTGGCAGTGACAAAACAGTGCCATGCACTTTATACTTACAAACAATTGTTTGCACTGTTGCTCTTGGGACCTGCAGCTGCTTTGAAATGGCTCCAAGTGACTTTCCTGACTTGTTCAAGTCAATGATTGTTCAAGTCAATAATCACTCACAAGAAATTGCTAATTCGTGTTGCTGTATGTATATTTTTGACCCAGCAGATTTGATCACTTTTTCTGTTAACCCATAATAAAGTCATAAAAGAACCAAACTTCATGAATGTTTTTTGTGACAAAGAAGTATCTGTTGCAATCACTCTATCGGAGAAAAATTAGAGTTGTAGAAATAACTGGAAACTCAAGAGAGCCATGGCATTATGTTCTTCACAAGTGTATGTAAACTTCACATCACAACAATGACATTTAACTCATTGGCTGCTAGTGAAGGCGATAGATTTCAAAGGCAGTGAAAAATTATCACGCAATACCAGTCATCCCAGTTCAAATGGATTTGATGTCTATCACTGTCAGAATATTCAGAATTCAGATTCAGAATATTTATTGTCGTTTGAGGCAGGGTGTATAAATCAGTTCAGATAAAAATCGGTAAACCGCTCAGAATCTGTGATGACTAAAAATACACTGAGTGTTAGCCATACTTCTCCCCTACTCGTATCAAGTGAGAGAGGGAGGCACAATTTCATCTTCCATTTTCAGAGTTAGAATCTGAATGTTTAATCATTCCTAGCTCTTTGCTGGGAACTTGAACATGAATTTTTCACAGTGTGCTGGAAGGAGGGCATAAAAGCAAGCAAGCAAGAAACAGTAAACCAATGTGCAGCCGAAAGCGCTTGTTGTGTTCTTTGTTTTTTAATAGTATTGCTCATCGCCACGTCAATATTCGTTTCAGATTGTAAACTTTTTTCGCAAAAAAAAAATATATTCTGCATTCCTGTTTTGCATGACTTTGCCAGAAGCAATGCACTCTGTTAGATCTTTAGACGAGCCAAGAGCAGAGCTGTGTATCAAAACAGCTGTCAACATTTCACTTTTATACAGAGTGGGGAGATTTTGTGGAAAAAAAACAGCAAGTACATGGTCATCAAGCAGCAAAGCAAGGCCAAGTGTTTCTAATCCATGCATTCCTCTGACTAATAGAGTATTCTTGTGAATGTGCCATATAATTTCCAAGTGCATCAGATAAACATTCTGTAAATGTACTAATACACATTGTGTATACAGACACGTACGGGCAAACATATAATTACGTCTGCAGGGACCTGTACTCGTAAACCCTCAGTGAACTTTGTGCAGCGACTGCAGCTTCTAATCAGCCACCAACCCAATTCAAATGTCAAAACTTGAATCAGCCTCCCTTACTGTGATGGATCTAACCCTGCAATACATGATTAGTTGGGAGAAAAATGCAGCTTTGACAACAAGTGAATTAAAATCCATTTTTTTACAGACTCGCGTATATGTTGGGTATTTATGACCTTTGCTACAATTTACTGGTACCTGGCACAAGTTTTGCATTTATGAGATTTAGCAGCCTGTCAAAAACTGTAATGCGAATATGAGAAAGCATCTGAAAACTGCTGAGGCAGCAAAATTGTTCGAAATTGTATAAACACACACACAGAGAGGAAAGAAAGCTTGATTTTTGCACTCATATTTTTATCTTTTAAACTTTTTCGATAAAACCAACTGGAAAGGGATGTGTCATTTATTATAGCTAACAATGCTGATAACCTTGCACCATTAGCATTAGTTCTAGAAGGAGCACTGATTACTATTGTAGATAGAAGGCATACTATTATTGTACTATTATATATATACAGTCATGTGAAAAAATTAGGACACCCTATGGAAGCTTGTGTGTTTTCTAACATATTTGGTCATATTGATATTTAATATCAATTTTAACAATCTTGAGGAGATTTGAGTAATAGAACTAAACAATTAAAACTGAAAAAAGACTTTTTTTTTTATAACCTTTGGTAAAATGTAAATTTTAAATATATGTAATTTCTGTTCCGGAATAAATTAGGACACCTCCACATTCAATCCCACTTAAAATGGCTAATTTCACACACAGGTGTATCACATCGGGTGCACTTGATTAGAACATCATTACCCAGTGTTTTGAAGGAGGCTTGCCTTATTTAAACCTCACATTTACTTTGGTTTGCCCCTGACTGTTGAAGTGAGAGAAAACACCATGGCTAGATCAAAGGAGCTTTCTGAGATCTTCAGAAAAAAGATTGTAGATGCTTATGACTCGTGTTAGGGATTTCAAAAGATCTCAGAAGAATATAAAATCCGCCATTCCACTGTCCAGAAAATAGTCTACAAGTGAAGGACATTCAAAACAACTGCTAACACGCCCAGGTCTGGCCGTCCAAGCAAGTTCACCACGAGAGCAGACCGCAAGATGCTAAAACAAGTCTCCAACAACCCTAAAATGTCATCACGGGAAATACAGCAGGCTCTTGCTACTGTTGGTGTGAAAGTGTATGCCTCTACAATCAGAAAGAGACTTCACAAGTTTAACCTTCATGGGAGGTGTGCAAGGAGGAAATCTTTGCTCTCCAAGAAGAACATGAAGGGCAGACTGAAGTCTGCCAGAGTGAATGTAGACAAAGACCAGGACTTCTGGAAAGATGTTCTTTAGACAGATGAATAAAAAATTAAAATTATTTGGACACCAGAACAAAGGACATGTTTGGCGTAAACCCAATACAGCATTCCAGGAAAAGAACCTCATACCAACTGTGAAGCATGCAGGTGGAAGTGCCATGATTTGGGGATGCTTTGCTGCAGCAGGACCTGGCCAGCTAATCATCATAGAGTCCATCATGAATTCTATCGCGTATCAGAGGGTGCTTGAGGAACATGTGAGATCATCTGTGAAAAAAATAAAGCTGAAGCGAAACTGGACCCTGCAACATGACAATGACCCAAAACATACCAGTAAATCCACCAAGGACTGGCTGAAAAGAAAGAAATGGAGAGTCCTGAAATGGCCGAATCAAAGCCCAGATCTTAACCCCATTGAGATGCTGTGGGGTGAATTGAAACGGGCTGTACATGCAAAAAAAAAAAAAAACTCAAATATCTTGAAGCTGAAAGTATTCTGCGTTGAGGAGTGGGACAAACTTTCTTCAGACCGATGTCAAAGACTGGTAGTTGGCTACAAAAAGCGTCTTACTGAAGTTATTTCAGCCAAAGGGCGTAACACTAGCTATTAGGTAGTAGGGTGTCCTAACTTTTTCCTCAGTTAGAATATGCATTTTTGTTGATATATTTGGTTTAATGAGTAAAACATTGTTAATTTTTGTTGTTTACTTGCAATTAAATCACTTTGTTTTCCAAAGATAAACAAGATCAGACATTGATACTGTATGTGAACATTTCTTAATAAAGAAATGAATATTTAAAGGAGTGTCCTCATTTTTTCACATGATTGTATACATATGACAATAATAATAATAATTTTGGATTGACTGCCAAAGTGAAAGTTTATGTGTGAGAAACACTTCCTATTTTTTATGTTTACAAGCATGAATTCGGTTGGGTTAGAGAACAAAAAAAGTAATGGTTTAACAGTTTTACATCGTACGATTGCAAGAAATTTACGGAATGTGCAATGGAATGAAATGTTTACTAGAACTTCAAAGCCTAAAAATGCAGGTGGCCTCGTGTCTGTCAGTAATGATACCTGAAATGTAATAAATTTAGTATAATAGTCTATTGGATCACATTTCACGGTTTTGTTCGCAATTATAATGTTGTCACCTCGTGTCGAATACATCTTGCCTGTTCCATTCTTGAACAATTCTGTCTCCATGGATACTATTATTTTCTTTGATTTTGAACATTGATTCAAGGCGAGACTTGCGTTTACCGACATAATAGCCCAACACGAGATGGAAATACACACAAGCAGAGAATTTTATTTATACTTTTTGCTTGGTTCTAATGTATTATGCAACTCTTGATAGGAAGGACTGTAATATCAAATCAGAAAAACTAAACACGTCCAAAAACATCTGACGTGATGCAACTGCTGTTGTCATCTGCCTTCATTTGAGTTCATTACTCAGCATTTACACTCCTCTGTTATTTGGAAACCCATACGTTTTCCTCAACTCCCACCAAGTCAGAGTCATTCAGTCCCTTCCCTTTCTTTCTCACTAACCTTTCCCCCCAGCTCTCTTCTCACTAATCACAGTGGGAAGCTCAGAAATGAACCGCCTGTTTCAATCAAGTGCAGCAAGACTCTGCCCTTCTATGTGACCCGTATAACACACACACTACACATCAATCCCAAACTCGCTTAGCGAGAGATGTTCATGTCACACACCATCCTTCTACTAATGAAAGGAAAATCTAGATTTAATCAGGAATGTTTAGACAAGCACGATCTTTGTAGTCAGTGACGCCCTCAAACAACACAGCTTGGCCGATCAAGCTCAAGGAAAATCTACAGTACATGTATTTTACAGCTTGGCTTAGGTGACATTGACATTCAGAAAATTAAACAATTAAATTGGTGAAAATATTCTATTTACAAACAAAAGTATGACCGTTAAAATGATAGGTCAGGGTCTCCCCTGCATAAATACGACTCATTAAATGGCTGAGTAATATTGATGTATGAAAGTGGAGTCCCTTTAACGATTTGGCGCCACAAAATATGAAGCGAAATGTCAATAGGGGCTTTTGTGAAGCTGTGTCATATCCAAACTGCTTATCAACAAAAAGGCATGAAGGGATATCTGCTACGACGAGGAGCTAATAGCTGTGTCAACACACCACAGTTGCCATGGAGACTAGAGGGTTTCAATCGCCACACTCACTTTTGCCAGTGACCCAATTTGTACTCGTCATCGTGGCATTGAAGTCCTACAAGAGCTCTTCACAGCCTCGCCATTGAATGCTGCTTATGTGTGGTTTGACTACAAGCAGCAGGGAAAAACAATGGACAAAAACAAGTTGTAACCTTAAAGGGAACCTTGGACTGAAAGACTTGTAGGCTTTAATAAGCCTCAATTGTTCTCTTTTACTAAAATATGTAATTAGAAACACATAAAATATTGCCATTGAGTTAAAAATCTATCATATTTAGTACAGGTTTTGACCTACGGAGGGCGCCATGTTATAAGCGCGCAATGCACGCTCAGTTTTATGACGTAGATTGTCACGGTCACTCGACGAATTTTACCGGGTTACTGCAATTCCTTCTACGCGGCGAGATGGCCAACACATGCGCTCATCGGTTAAAACCGGCAAATTATTACTATTTGTGTTTTTATTCAGTCTTTTATTACCTTTTCAATGCCTCAAAAATACTTTTTGCATGTGTTTCCCTCTCACACTTTTAAGCATTGGGTTTTCTTGTAGTAGCTTCAAAGCAGATTGTTGATCTGTTGACCACATTAGTCACATAGTCGTAGTAATATCAAATAAGGTTGGTTTAAATATGCTAAGTATTTTTAGTATGTACAGTGCTGGCCAAAAGTATTGACACCCCTGCAATTCTGTCAGATAATGCTCAATTTCTCCCAAAAAATGATTGCAATTACAAACGCTTTGGTAGGAATGTCTTCATTTAGTTTTGCTTGTAATGAAAAAACAGAATGGAGAAAAAAAATCATTATCATATTACACAAAACTCCAAAAATGGACCAGACAAAAGTATTGGCACCCTTTGAAAAATCATGTGATGCTTCTCTAATTTGTGTAATTAAACGCACCGGTTACTTACCTGTGGCACATAACAGGTGGTGGCAATGACTAAATCACACTTGCAGCCAGTTAAAATGGATTAAAGTTGACTCAACCTCTGTCCTGTGTCCTTGTGTCTACCACATCGAACATAGCGAAAAGAAAGAAAACCAAAGAACTGTCCGAGGACTTGAGAAGCAAAATTGTGAGGAAGCATGGTCAATCTCAAGACTACAAGTCCATCTCCAAAGACCTGAATGTTCCTGTGTCTACCGTGCGCAGTGTCTTCAATAAGTTTAAAGCCCATGGCACTGTGGCTAACCTCCTTAGATATGGATGAAAAACAAAATTGATGAGAGTTTTCAACAAAAGATTGTACGGATGGTGGAGAAAGAACCTCGACTGACATCCCAACAAGTTCAAGCTGTCCTGCTGTTCGAGGGTACAACATTGTCAACCCTTACTATCCGTCGGCATCTGAATGAAAAGGGACTCTGGTAGGATACCCAGGAAGACCCCACTTCTGACCCACAGACAAAAAAAGCTAGGGTTGAATTTGCCAAAACTTACCTGAGAAAGCCAAAAACGTTTTGGAATAATGTTAGAGCTTTTTGGGAAAAGGCATCAACATAGAGTTTGCAGGACAAAAAAACTATGCCTTCAAAGAAAAGAACACTGTCCCCACAGTCAAACATGGCGGAGGTTCCCTGATGTTTTGGGTTGCTTTGCTGCCTCTGGCATTGGACTTCTTGACCGTGTGCATGGCATTATGAAGTCTGAAGACTACCAACAAATTAATGTAGGGCCCGGTGTGAGAAAGCTGGGTCTCCCTCAGAGGTCATGGGTCTTCTAGCAGCACAATGACCCAAAACACACTTGAAAAAGCACTAGAAAATGATTTGAGAGAAAGCACTGGAGACTTTTAAAGTGGCCAGCAATGAGCCCAGACATGAATCCCATAGAACACCTGTGGAATGATCTGAAAAAGGCAGTTTGGAGAAGGCACCCTTCAAATCTCAGGGACCTGGGCAGTTGGCCGAAGAACAATGGTCTAAAACTCCCACAAAGCATTTAAAGAAACTCATTGATGGATACCGGAAGCGGTTGTTCGTAGTTATTTTGTCTAAAGGTTGTGCTACCAAGTTTTAGGCTGAGGGTGCCAATGCTTTTGTCCAGCCCATTTTTGTAGTTTTGTGTAAAATGATAATGATTTAATTTTTTTCATTCTCTTTTGTGTTTTTTCATTGCAAGAAAAATGAATGAAGATATTACTACCAAAGCATTTGTAATTGCAATCATTTTCTGTGAGAAATCTAACATTATCTTACAGAATTGCAGGGGTGCCAATACTTTTGGCCAGCACTGTATATATCTATCTATCTAAACAAAACAAGCTGAAAGCGCACGGTAGTAGTTTGGGTGTCAAATTCGCCTCTTGTAGGACGTTTCGGCAGTCTAGCAAATTTTGGCAGATCAGTTTTTTTCCCTACTCTCCTCTCATCCCGTCTTTCCTGTTCATTTTGGTTGTGCTGCTCGGTTTGAGAAATATCGACAGTGCCGTCATGCTTGTCTCGGGTTCATATTGAAAGGGTTGAACAGATGACATGTTTATATCGCCAGAGTCATACTCTGGAAGCCCGACAGCCTAACCATGTGACGTCAACAAAAATGGAGACCAAGTTAAACTAATTTTACAAATTGTATAAAAATGAAAACATCAAGAGGGGTTTCAATATCAAATTATTTTAACTCATAATAACGTACAGTGGGGCAAATAAGTATTTAGTCATCCACTCATTGTGCAAGTTCTTCAACTTGAAAATATTAGAGGCCTGTAATTGTCAAGATGGGTAAACCTCAACCATGAGAGACAGAATGTGGAAAAAAGAAACAACCCAGAAAATCACATTGTTTGATTTTTAAAGAATTTATTTGCAAATCATGGTGGAAAATAAGTATTTGGTAAATACCAAACGTTCATCTCAGTACTTTGTTATATACCCTTTGTTGGCAATAACGGAGGTCAAACCTTTTCTGTAACTCTTCACAAGCTTTTCACGCAGTTGCTGGTATTTTAGCCCATTCCTCCATGCAGATCTCCTCTAGAGCAGTTATGTTTTGGGGCTGTCATTGGGCAACACGGATTTTCAACTCCCTCCACAGATTTTCTATGGGGTTGAGATCTGGAGACTGGCTAGGCCACACCAGGACCTTGAAATGCTTCTTACGAAGCCACTCCTTTGTTGCCCTGGCTGTGTGTTTGGGATAATTGCCATGCTGAAAGACCCAGCCACGTCTCATCTTCAATGCCCTTGCTGATGGAAGGAGATTTTCACTCAAAATCTCTCGATACATGGCCCCATTCATTCTTTCCTTTACACAGATCAGTCGTCCTGGTCCCTTTGCAGAAAAACAGCCCCTAAGCGTGATGTTTCCACCCCCATGCTTCACAGTTGGGTATGGTGTTCTTCGGATGCAATTCAGTGTTCCTTCTCCTCCAAACACGAGAATCTGTGTTTCTACCAAGAAGTTCTATTTTGGTTTCATCTGACCAGAACACATTCTCCCAGTTCTCTTCAGGATCATCCAAATGCTCTCTAGCGAACCGCAGACGGGCCTGGACGTGTACTGGCTTCAGCAGAGGGACACCTTCTGGCAGTGCAGGATTTGAGTTCCTGGCGGCGCATTGTGTTACTGATAGTAGTCTTTGTTACTGTGGTCCCAGCTCTCTGTAGGTCATTCACTAAGTCCCCCGTGTGGTTCTGGGAGTTTTGCTCACCGTTCTTGTTATCATTTTGACGCCACGGGGTGAGATCTTGCATGGAGCCCCAGATCGAGGGAGATTATCAGTGGTCTTGTATGTCTTCCATTTTCTAAAAATTACTCCCACAGTTGATTTCTTTACACCAAGCATTTTACCTATTGCAGATTCAGTCCTCCCAGCCTGGTGCAGGTCTACAATTTTGTCTCTGGTGTCCTTCGACAGCTCTTTGCTCTTGGCCATAGTAGAGTTTGGAGTGTGACTGACCTCAGTCAGTGGACAGGTGTCTTTTATACCTATAATGAGTTAAAACAGGTACCATCAATACAGGTAACGAGTGGAGCCTCGTTAGACCTCGTTAGAAGAAGTTAGACCTCTTTGACAGCCAGAAATCTTGTTTGAAGGTGACCAAATACTTATTTTCCACTCTAATTTGGAAATAAATTCTTTAAAAATCAAACAATATGATTTTCTGTTTTTTTTTTTCCCCCACTTTCTGTCTCTGATGGTTGAGGTTTACCCATGTTGACAATTACAGGCCTCTCTAGTCTTTTCAAGTAGGAGAACTTGCACAATTGGTGGTTGACTAAATACTTATTTGCCCCACTGTATATCTTTTAAGAACTACAAGTCTTTCTATCCATGGAACCATTTAAAACTAAAAGTACCACAATAGTCTCAATGCAATAGAAATACAATGGTTGGTATTAGTCACAGTTGGGCTAAAATTCCATCTAATCACAAAGTGGGAGTGTGTTTAAGACTTTGATTAAACTCTTTAATTTGGTTAGGATTTGTAACATCTTTCAACTTGTTGTTTAAGGCTTCCTTTGTTCAAGACAAAACAACCAAATGACAATTTGTTCCGGATGATTCAAACAACCAATGGAATCATCATCATCTCGATCCTTCGAAACAGGATGTTTCGGTCGATTGTGGCCTTGTGTATATCACGTTGCTGAATTATGGCCAATATGCGTGTTAGAGCTGCTTCAAACATATCAACATAAATCACTGTGATGAAACGTGTCTTCTCTGATGTCTTGTGACGCCAACACAAGGATTGGCTTTAAGGCAAACAGCCCTTAGAACAACAGCAGAACATGTGCTTGTTTAAGAAAAAAAAAACAAAAATATGAATTTAATGAGTAAGATCAATCAAGACGCATGAATGCTTTTACCAGTTCTACCACAACAAGATCTTTAAAAAAATAAATAAATAAAAAAAATAAAAAAATATATATCAGATGACAGATTCAAATCAAGCATATCATAAGGGTTTTGCTCCCAAAAACATTTTTGTTCTCAATTAACCCAAAATAACAAAAAAATCAGTTTGGCGTTGTTGTTTTTTTTCAAGCCATATCAACGATCCAACGTGAGTTATTTTGAGTCCTAAATTAGAATTATATTAGCTAACATTTAGCACTAGCAATTACCTAATTCAACAATTGATCAATACATTCAAACCTATGAATTGTCAGAAAATTGATAGTTACCAACTTTCAAACAAACAAAAGAAAATCAGAAGATGCAGATCACAGTTTTTGTGGTTATAGAAAAGAATTGTGACTGAACAAGCAACTTTGGATATTCTATTATTTGCGATAAATAGTCCTGTTAAAAACACAACTCGTGATACACAGAGAACAGCTTTTGAAAAAAAAAAAAAAAAAAAAGAATTACTCTGAAATGGCTGACTGCAAAAATTCAAATGGGACCTTTCAAAGATAAAATACACAAACAAAAAAATAAAGCACAGACTCCTAAGGCGTATTTCCTCTCACAGATGGCTTAAAAGACCTCTAGCTAGCTTTTCCTTTAGGGGTCTTCCCTTTTTTCCCACTGCCTTTCATCTATAATCCTTTTCAATGTTTTGATTATGGCAGTCACAAGTTGTAGTGTAACTCATCATTAACAGTGACCACTACTATCTTTTTATCGTTCTTTAGATGTTTATATCAGCTTTCAAATTTCTATTTTAACATTTCTTTGAAAGTGGTAATCACAGAGCCAATACTGAAGTCGGCTGGTCTGATGACTGACTCTACGTCTAAACATGAATTAAAAAGGGACTTTCTGGAAATGTTGAAATATGCAGTTGAATGCGCGGATTTGTGCTAACAAGGTTATCATGTTAAGAATGCTAAAGCCTAGACAGGGGGTTGGCAACCCAAACTGTTTTAAAAAGCCGTATTGGACCCAAAAAAACAAAACATACGTCTGGAGCCGCAAAAAAAATTAAAAGCCTTATATAAGTGTTATAATGAAGGCAAAACATGCTTTATGTATCTGTATCAGCGACCGTATTTTTCGGAATATAAGTCGCACCTGAGTATAAGTCGAACCAGCCCAAAAATGCGCAACAAAGAGGAAACAAAACATCTAAGTCGCATTTTTGGGGTAAATTTATTTGATAAAATCCAACACATAGAACAGATATGTCATCTTGAAAGGCAATTTAAAATAAAAATACAACAGAAAACAACATGCTAAATAAGTGTACAGTATGATAATGTTACATGATGCATTAACAACGAAATGCGAACGTGGCCAGTATGTTAATGTAAAATAGCTATTAAGAGTCATTCAGATGACTATAGAATAAAAAACATGCCAACAAGTTTACAAAAAACATCAGTGTCACTCCAAAACATCAAAATAACATGGGAAATGATATAATAATGAGTTAATAATTCCACACATGTTGCTCCTGAGTATAAGTCGCACCCCCAGCTAAACTATGAAAAAAAACGACTTATAGTCCGAAAAATACGGTATATTAGCCTACAATCAAAATGATTAAGTTCTAGGCTAAAAATACATAATGAACCTTCATGATTTAATGTTTATTTTCCCTGCAGTGCATCCAGCGCACCACGTGACTAGTCTGTTGTATGATGCCACCTCAAGTTTAACTTCATTACAATATTAATGAATTGTTTCATTGCTTTTATGGAACATAGACTTCATAATGTATTGACGGGTCAGATCGGTCATGCACTGTGCCTCGCATTCAAGTAGGGGGCTGCCCACATCAAGAGGAGCTATTCACAAACACGCACGCAGCGATCTAACGCTGGATTTATCGTGTACGAAAGCTGTACCGCATACAAACAGGAAGGATTTTTGTTTGATTTGTTCGAGGATTCAAGGTAATTTTTTTTATTTTTCCTACCTTGCATGCATTTTGAAACATTGTGGAAAAAAAATCAATGGGAGAAATCAGGTGCTACTGCATTGGCATCATTGTTTGCAATATTTATGTAAAATAAATGCTAAAAGCATTTTTTTTTTTTTTTTTGCTTTTAACCAAGGCTTTTAACCAAGAATTGAGACTGTTTTATGTCCATATCTATAAAAAATAAAAAAAATTCGGGGATTTAAGCAATTATTCAAAAGAATTTTCACCGGAAAAGTTTTCTGTACATCAGGCGGCTGCTAGCTACATTCACTAACAGACTAGAATTGAACTTGAACATATTTACGTAAAATAAATGCTAACTGCACATTTTTTTTTTTTTTTTTTTTTTTTGCTGTTAACCAAGAATCGAGGCTGTTTTACGTCCATATCTATAAAGAATTTGGAGATTTAAGAATTTATTCACAAGAAGTTTCACCGGAAAAGCTCTGTTGACATCAGACGGCTGCTAGCTACATTCACTTACAAACTATCATAGTACTTCGACATATTTACGTAAAATAAATGCCAAGCACTTTTTTTTTTTTTTTTTTTTTGCTTTTAACCAAGAATCGAGACTGTTTTACGTCCATATCAATAAAAAATTCAGGGATTCATGCAGTTATTCAGAAGAATTTTAACGGGAAAAGCTGTTTACATCAGGCTGCTAGCTACATTCACTAACAGACTAGCATTGTACTTTGACATATTTATGTAAAATAAATGCTAACTGCACAGTTTTTTTGCTTTTAACCAAGAATCGAGACTGTTTAACGTCCATATCTATAAAGAATTCGGGGATTTAAGCATTTGTTCACAAGAATTTTCACCGGAAAAGCTCTGTTTACATCAGGCGGCTGCTAGCTACATTCACTAACAGACTAGCATTGTACTTTGACATATTTACGTAAAATAAATGCTAACTGCACTTTTTTTTGCTTTTAACCAAGAATCAAGACTGTTTTACGTCCATATCTATAAAGAATTCAGGGATTTAAGCATTTATTTACAATAATTTTTAACGAAAAACAGTTCTTTTTCTGTGATTCCACTCGGTCAGCTTTGACGGCCTTGCCAACAATTCAGACCCCCTATTTATCGGCCCCGCGTCCCATGTCCTGTCAATACATTATGAAGTCCATGTATAGAATTAAAGACAGTCTGCAAATAGGTGTTCTGATATGTTGATGAATGTCTCCTTCATGTAATCCCCATCTGTGAACGGTTTCCACGCTCTATTATCTCCCGGGTTGCAACAAAACTTGCAGCAGT
This sequence comes from Corythoichthys intestinalis, assembly GCF_030265065.1. Lineage (NCBI taxonomy): Eukaryota > Metazoa > Chordata > Actinopteri > Syngnathiformes > Syngnathidae > Corythoichthys > Corythoichthys intestinalis. The sequence continues at coordinate 20,061,873 of NC_080416.1, forward strand.
AGTTTGGTGATTTCACTTCTGAAATCTATTTTTGCGCTCCTTTAAGTTCTTCAGAAGTAATACAATCGCACTTTTCTCTCACTCCCAACTGGGTACTCGGCTGCAAATGTAGCATGCATTCCATGCAAATGTCTTTCCACATTACACTTTTTGTTATTTGACAACTTCTCTCCACCGAGTAAACATATATGCAATCCTTCCGTATTGGCAATGAATGCAAATGATTCGGTACAATAAACGTTAAATCCTCTGTTCTCCTCAGTTATTTTTCTCTTTATCCCTTTCGGATCCATGACTCATTACACCACCGGTGGTTTGTTTACATTAGCCACCTGCCTGGCATCCCGCCCTGCTGATAGAAACGTGTGTCGCTGGCTATGACGTAAATTTTCGTTGACAGAAATGTTGGAATTTAATATATATTAATCTACACATTTTGACAGCATTGGAAAACGTTAACAATGTTTGTGTCATTTTTGTCCTTGTACAGAAACCATAATAAAACAAAAAATATATTCCCCCCCAGCCCCTCCATCTTTTTCCATTTTCAAACGTTTTTGAAAATGCTCCAGGGAGCAACTAGGGCAGCGCTAAAGAGCCACATGTAGTTCTTAAAACATGGGTTGCGGACCACCGGCTTAGTCGGTCTTACAATGGTTAGTCTACATTAGTACTTCTCAAGGGGGGCGCAGAGCGATGCCGGGGGTGGCGCATGTGACCTCAGGGAATATACTTTTTTGCCGTACTAAAATAATGTGTAATTGCACATCCACTCAGTAGGTGGCAGTGGCACTCTCATTTTCAGAGTGTTATTATTTGTTAACCAAATAAGAGCACACAGCAAAAGACCATTTAAGATATGAAGAGCTAAGACGAGGAAATATGATGACGCGTATGAAGCATTTAGCTTTGACTTTTAATACAGTGGGAGACCAGGAAAGACCAGTCTGTTTACTTTGTCTGAAAATGTTTGCAGCGGACAGGAAGCTAAAATCAGTTCAGACATCACTGAAAGAGATTAGACCCCAATCACATTGATCAGCGGCTTGATTTTTTTTTTTTTTTTTTCAGCGAAAACGTGCCGAATATTGCCAACAATCGTCCAGCTTTGTTAGTGTTTAATCAGGAAACCAGTGAACACTGTTAGCATTGCATAAGGTGACATACCAAGTTGCTCAGTGTAAAATAACACCACACAGTAGCAAAGGAGCTGATATTGCCTGCAGCAAAAATAAAAACTGTCCCTCTGTCCAATGACACTGTTGGATTTGTTCTATTAAATTTTGTTTTTTTGGTAAAATTATTTGGCATATTGTCCTCATGATTTAATATTGCTATTCAATTTGATTGATAAATATTTGATTTAATTGTATTTTATTTTTCAAAATCAAACCGTCAAAAATGTACCTTGAGTGTATTTTTACAGTTTGGATGTGGCGTTTTTATTGACAAACTAGAAACTGCACTTTCTGGAGAAATTACGATGTGGCTTTGCTGTGGTAGATTGAGATCTATCAGATCACTTCCTGTTGATTTGGGGACATTTGGGGGACACGTTGTCTTGATATCAGGTCACTTCTTGATAATTTGGGGACATTTCGGGGACACGCACTGTTGATATCATGTCAATGTCAATGGGCTGTAATGGTAAATGGGCAACAATCACATGGGCAACAAGAACCTATGATTTCCTGCTATTGAAAATGAATGGGAAATTTGGACGTACATGGCTGTCATTGGCATCCTATTAGAAATGAATGGGACAGTTTTGGGCGAATTTTGGAGGAACCTTACATTTTTGCCAAATTCTGTATTCAGCTTTTATGCCCCTTAACATGTTATATTTTATGTGTACATTATGCGATATGGTCAAAAATTGTAGGATAAGTAGCGTTTTGCAAAATTTTTGTTTAAAAAAAAAAAAAAAAAAATCCACATTTACGGGTGAACGGAAAATTATAGAGAGTCGTTCGAAAAATTCCCTGCGTCGTGCTAAAATTCCGGTCATTTTGATATACGGTGACGGTCGGTCAAATGGTTAAGGCTGTGCGACGCGCCGAAGATCGCCATTCAAACAAAAAAAAAGGAATTTTACTATATGGGCCTTTGCCTTGCAAAGCCCCATTTAATTATACCATTTAGAGTGGCGGTGCGAAATGTTTACTTCTTCCTAACAGAGGCATAACAGAAAAAAATTGAGAAGCACTGGTTTACATGGACAAAATTTCTGTATTCCGATCAGTGTTCTGATTAAAATTATGATCAGATGCACTGCTTTTATGGAAACTCAGACATCACACTTTTGGTCGGAAGAAATTATTTTTACATGCGCAAATTAACCAAATATTCTAGTAGTAGAAAAAAAAGCCTGAGCGACTTCCCTGTCAAAAACACATTGTTGATTCTACGATTTCTACTTTTAAAATGTTCTGCTTTCTCTGCTACTACTATCTTCTGGGATTATCAGAAACAACATGTGCGGTGAAGACTGTTTATTCCGAATATTTGTAATAAAATGTTTTCATGTATGCCAATCGGAGTATCAATCGACATAAACCATCCCTCTTGTTTGGAATAGAATCGTGATCAGAATGGGCTGTGCACATGAAGCAGTTTTATTCCGATCAGGCTTTTTTAATCCGGATAAAAGCGTCCACATAAACGTAGCGAATGGTGACCTTTCAAAGCTAATTATATTCAGGTGAGACACAGGTTTGAAGAATGCGAGGACAATAATGGCTGGCTAGAAAGCAATTTTATTTTTCATGTATACACAAATATAAATTACTCCATGCTGACAGAAAGTCAAAATACACTTTGAGAAATTTCAGTAAAATCTAAGAAGGTCATCTGGAGGAAAAAAAAAAAATGAACAAAGTTGGGCCACTTTTAAAAACAAAACAATACTACTAATCGCTTCCTCAATGTGTTTCAGCATTAACACCAATAGTTGTTTTTTTAGTGCATGGCCCAGATAAATTAGCCTGGATAGAAGCATTCAAGAAATCTCTTGGAAATCCTGAGAGTGTTTATCCCGCTTTTGGCAAAGTTACAGGTGCCCAATCCCCCTGTGCGTTGATCCCTAGTACTGAAACCACACTCTCCCTGTTGAGCAAAATGACCTTATTGTGTGCAACAACATGAGTGTGACAGAGAAAATGTTCTAAAAAAATGCATACATGTGATGTCTATGCGTGCACTTTTTTGTTGCAAATCCAGTCAGGAAAGTATGAGTAACATGTTGCACAAATCATGTTAAAATTCTTTAAATCAGCAAGTGCATTGCCAAATGGAACCCTTGTGCTCTTCTTTAAGGTAATTTAATCTAGTCAGCTGGGTTCATAGGTGGAATTCTCCCTCCTCTCGCAATAAAATTAATGTTGTATGTCTTGTTTAACTTTTTAAAGTACTTTTTTTCCTATTTGAAAAAAAAATCTGTCAACACGGAACATTTTATGAACTTTTCTTGGTTTCTCAGCTCAGTCAGACAGTCATACAATTTTAAAATTTCACAGAGTAACTGAGAAAGAAAGAACCTGAAAGAAGAATCCCTGTCAAGACCTGTGATTTTGTTGACTCTGTTTTGTTTCTTGTTGTCAGGCTTGCCATTTTTAAAGGCATGTCTACTCGTTTGGATAACACAAACTTCCAGCCTGAGTAATAAACCTATCAGCTTGCCCCATTTGTGTCTTTCCCAGGTGTGCCTCGTTGTCTCATCAATTTGTTTGTATTTATTTCCCTGGTTTGTTGCTCTGCTTTGGTTCATTATTCTTGTTGCATGTCACAGTTTTGGTAATTGTTGTTTTTTTTTGTTTTTTTTTTATGCATTTGCTCATGTTGTCAGGTTTTCTAGTTATTGCAGTTTTCCAAACAGTGGCTGAGCAATCAAAGAACTTACGCTTGAAAGTAAAGTGTTTGTCAACCTGGCAATTTGTTGAACTATCTGAGCATTTGTATAACTACAAACAGAAACGTACAATATTGGTGCATCACTAATCTTTGTTATACTGTATGTAGTAGCTAAATGACCAATGAGCAGTGTTGTCACAGATCACTTAAAAAAGTAATTTAATTACTGATTATGCCTCAAAAAAGTAACCTAATTACTTTATTGATTATTTTATGAAAGTAACAAGTTACTTTAAAAGTAATTTATCAGTTACTTTATTGAACTTAAAGGGGAAGATCAGAATTTTTCACATAAGGCTTCTTTTTCAAGTTAGCGGAGGTTTAATTAGTCCATGGAGCTGATTTCAACCACCATTGACTCATGCTAGTTTAGCCACTCCAGAGCCCTGAAACCAACAAATGACAAAGTGCATAGAATTTGTTGAAATAACTCTGACTAATTAAACCTTGCTAACTCAAAGATTAAGCCTAATGTCAAAAATTCTGAATTTTGGTTAGGGGTTATGGTTAACAGCATATCAGTGCCAATGTAAAACAATGCAAATTGACTGCACAATAATCAACAACACACAATAACACACATGAATTGCACAGTGCAATAAACACAAAAGATCGTGTTGGGGACACGGAAGTACACCGTACACACACGTGGTCAACTTGGCCGCAAAACATGGCAGCAACGAAGCACTTTACACTCAATCGGACTTAAAACACATCTCAAAGATACTAAATGAACACGTCACCTCACGGCATAAATGTGCAACCCGAATATGATGTAAGCAATGCTTGCGATGACTACCCGTCGTTGAAAAGCAAAGCTACGAAACAGCCAGTCATGTATTGGGTCCAACCTATCGCTGGAACCCTCCAGAATGAAGGAAAAATACTCACATTCATTCATGGGTGTACACAGATCAATAATCCATTGCACATCTCAATAGGTGGCTGCACTCGGCTCAAATGTGCACCCGCGTTGGCACACGCCTTTTTCAGTCCCAAAACACTAGCCACGTGTGACTGGAGACCAAAACAGGAAGTAACAGTGAGCGGTTACAATGGAAACGAACACGTCGCGTGAACCTTTCTAGCATTTTCTATTCAAAATGCTCTTCGTACATGACTACAATATTCTTCATTCTACATACATTATGAGGCAATAACAAAATAGTAACGCACAGACAATAAGGACACTAACTTTAATCGGATTACAGGTTTGGAAAAATGAATGCGTTAGATTACTCGTTACTGAATGAAAGTAATCATATTACGTGTTACTGAGAACACTGCTAATGAGGTCCATACAATAGCAATTTCCTTTGTCATGTATGTCAAATTTGGAGACTGGGAGAACTTTACAAGAACTTAGCTCAATATTTGGTCATTTTACGGTGGAAAATAAAGGGAACATTTGAAATCTGAAGAGATTACAAGCCAACAAAGACTCCATTCAAAACGGAGATGACACATTTAGCAAAGGGTGCTACAGTATGTTACGAGTTCAAAGATAAGAACATAAAATTTCATTTGCACGGTGCTGTGAATAAACACAAAGTTGAGGGGGCAGATAAAAGCCCGGCCTGTCTTGTTGTGTGTCCCTTCCATCCATCTAAACTTCGTGACCTTGACTGAAAGCTTGCAGGGGCCGATTCCCTGCAGCTTTGAACAACACATTCCATTTTAATTTAGCAAGGTCATTTGTCACTTGATAATGACAAAGTAAAGCCAAAGGCATTCCACTGTCAAACATGTGCTTGTACGTGAATGGAAGGAAGGCGTCGGAAGGTGAGGGGAGTAGTTTGAAGCCTTGGTCAGATGGCTATGTGTGTAGCGTGACTTCACCAATTTCCCATATGACATCATAAAGAACAAATGATTCTCTGTACGTGAAATTATTTTTGCCTCCAGTCAATTCCAGTCAAATATTATGTGGCGTGAGACCCCATGATACAAACAATAAGCCCTGAAAGATCACTGGTTGGCGACACAGTTAATGCTTTAAAGTAGCTTCACGCATTATAATATTCACAAATGAAGAAGAAAAGTTACAATGACTGTTGCTGTTGGTTAATTTGTTCAACAAAGTCATCTGAAGCTATGTTGTGCTTGTAAGTACAACAAACCCTTTAATGTTTCTGTGTCAATTTTTTTAGCCACTTAATAGCGGATAAATGACTGTTATTTTGCATCTAAGGTTACAATTCAATGGTAAGCCAAAATTTAATTCTGCAAAATGTGAATTTAATTGGGTTTTACTTAAATCCACGCAGCATAATTTGGCGGAAGTTAGTCTAGTAGTCTATGCATAATCCTGCAAACAAACCTAATAGACAAGTTTCCTGAGCGAAATGGCGGCGCTATCTTGGAAAATGTCTGCTCCGAACTTCTGGTTTAGAACGAACAACATGAATTGTGTTTGAAGTATGCAGTTTGTTGACAAAGTTAAAACTGCAAAATCAAACCAGAGGAACCCACGGAATCTCCAAATATGGATTCAGCACAACGTAGGTGAGACTCTGAGACTTTCTGTGCTGTGCGTCAACACCTGGAAGCGCCATATATAAGTGGAATGTTTTGATCAGCGACCAGCGTCAAAGCACCCATGTGGATCTGCCTCGCCATACGCCTTGTATCGAAACCCAGCTGCAGACAAGAAGTTTAGCATGTGATTTAAACCTACGGATATACCTAAAACTGTATGATTTTTCTTATCACTTTGTTGGTCATTCGTGGACAAAATTATAACAACCTGTCAGTCTGTGTTGACGTGAGGTGTAGATTGATACGCCGGCCACCTGAATGATCAAAATGAGGTGAAATTACAAGTAATATTACATTTATTTCATTACCGAATGCAGAAGGGCTGACATGGATTTTGTTGTTACAAGAAATACTACAAGGTAGTTACATATGTGTCATCAAATATAGTATGTCATTCTTTTTATTTCCTGAGATATTGATCACATTAAAACATTTGGACATGATTCCATTTCTTGTTTTATTTAAAACGATTGGTGCAAAACAGGTCAATAAATCACAATTTAAAAAATGATTAGAAAAATACTAACGAAGGTTGAGCATACAAGGAATGTGTTATCAGACAGCAGAGCTTACGGGAGCCTCGCCAAACTTTCACCCGACATGACGGAGACCCTCAGCGGCCTTCAGAGGTGCTTTCTCCCGCTGTCCTCAGTAATTCCAGCTCCAGTAGCATGTCTGCAGTTAAAAAGCTCGTAGTTGAATGTCTGGATCGAGCTGACAGTCCCCCGCGAGGCGAGCCACCATCTCCCAGCTCCCGGGTAGAACGCATGTACTGTAGTCTCGATATTTGTCCATCAAAGTACAGTAAGTGTTGTTTTGAAGCACATCAACTTGTCTTCCCTTGCCTAACAGCGTTTTCTACCTGTAAACAAACGAACAAAAAATTACCACTTTCATTTATGCGTTGCTATACTACACGTACTGATTAGCAACAGGCTAGCAGCGGATGTGTTGCAGCCACAGCAGTACAGTAGTTGTAGTAAATAATATTAAAGATGAGCAAAATTACTCTCATCATTGTAATAACAATATCAAAGGCAACAAGTCGTTTGATGCACAGATTTTAGCGTTAGTTTTTTTGAGCACTGGACAATTAAAAACATACTTTCATAACATCGCGGCAACATGGCTACAAAAACACCCGGTCTTTGTGGTGGCACGAGCTTGATTCCACATCTGCCTTCAAGAACACGTTCCCCTCCCCTGTCGTAATGATGGCAGCTGGACGTGGTAGTTCCAAATTGTCTTTCTCAAGCGATTTTAATGAGTACTGTTATTCCAGCTCCACTGTTGTTTTGGATGGAGAAATTCTAAAACGGAAGTTGCGAGCAGACATGCTAAGTAAAGCAGAAGTACCTCGGAAACGGGGCCGGATGTATGGGTGGGGTAGGGACGGCCCACCCAGATGTGAGTCGTGCCCACCCAATCAAAATGTCGGGAATATCTATTATAGCGTCACACTGGATATAGAGAATGCACGGAGAGTTGGTCTCACCTACTTTTTTATTGTAGGATTAACGGTTACTGTTGGCCGCAACCATACCGAACAAGCAATCACCAAAACAAGCTGTTCTTCCAACCTCGTTTTTTATCTGCTCGCTTCCTCTCTCTCCTCCAGACACATTCTTGCAGTTGGACATCCGGGCATTAATGACGTCACCAGCCTCAACAAAGCGTCGCCATATTGAAATGGGGGCAAAACACGAGTTACAAGCAGTTGCTGTCGAGTATTGTAGTACAAACGCGTTGAACTTTTGTCTTATTTGCGGTCTGTTTTTCCGTCAGAATGACTAAAAGTTGCCGTGTTGCGGATTGTAACACAAGGTAGAGTTCGGAGCCGCATTTTAAGTTCTTCATTATTCCTCATGAGAAGAAAAGGACAAGCAAATGGCTGTAAGCAATCATTCGAGGAACATTAAAAGAAGACTGTTCCGTGGACCACTCTCGCCAGTGGGAACCTAAATCCACGCACATTTACGTTAGCAGCCGACATTTTATTACTGGTGTGTAAACTTTAATCTTTTTTTTTTTTTTTTTTTCCCCAAGTGGTTATTATTACCGTAACCGACAACTCGCAAAGCGTTATTTTTCCTTTGCCGTGAACTGCTCTTATCGGTCAATCGGTATAATATTGGCCTGGTGGAAATTGGTTATTTTGCCGTGACGTGTTCACGGCTAAATAACGCTTGAAGGCGAATTACCGGTTACGGCAGAAATAATCACTCGGTATACAGTGGGGCAAATAAGTATTTAGTCAACCACCAATTGTGCAAGTTCCCCTACTTGAAAAGATTAAAGAGGGCTGTAATTGTCAACATGGGTAAACCTCAACCATGAGAGACAGAATGTGGGAAAAAAAGAAAAAAACAGAACATCACATTGTTGATTTTTAAAGAATTTATTTCCAAATTAGAGTGGAAAATCAGTATTTGGTCACCGACAAACGGGCAACATTTCTGGCTGTCAAAGAGGTCTAAACTTCTTCTAACGAGGTCTAAAGAGGTCTAACGAGGTTCCGCTCGTTACGTGTATAAATGGCACCTGCTTTAACTCGTTATCGGTATAAAAGACACCTGTCCACAACTCAGTCAGTCACACTCCAAACTCCACTATGGCCAAGACCAAAGAACTGTCGAAGGACACCAGAGACAAAATTGTAGACCTGCACCAGGCTGGGAAGACTGAATCTGCAATAGGTAAAACGCTTGATATAAAGAAATCAACTGTGGGAGCAATTATTAGAAAATGGAAGACATACAAGACCACTGATAATCTCCCTCGATCTGGGGCTCCATGCAAGATCTCACCCCGTGCCGTCAAAATGATAACAAGAACATTGAGAAAAAATCCCAGAACCACACGGGGGGACCTAGTGAATTACCTACAGAGAGCTGGGACCACAGTAACAAAGGCTACTATCAGTAACACAATGCGCCGCCAGGGATTCAAATCCTGCATTGCCAGACGTGTCCCCCTGCTGAAGAAAGTACACTTCCAGGCCCATCTGCGGTTCGCTAGAGAGCATTTGGATGATCCAGAAGAGGACTGGGAGAATGTGTTATGGTCAGATGAAACCAAAATAGAACTTTTCGGTAGAAACACAGGTTCTCGTGTTTGGAGGAGAAAGAATACTGAATTGCATCCGAAGATCAGCATACCCACTGTGAAGCATGGGGGTGGAAACATCATGCTTTGGGCTGTTTTTCTCCAAAGGGACCAGGACGACTGATCTGTGTAAAGGAAAAAATGAATGGGGCTATGTATCGAGAGATTTTGAGTGAAAATCTTCCATCAGCAAGGGCATTGAAGATGAGACGTGGCTGGGTCTTGCAGCATTACAATTATCCCAAACACACAGCCAGGGCAACAAAGGAGTGGCTTCGTAAGAAGCATTTCAATGTCCTGGAGTGGCCTAGCCAGTCTCCAGATCTCAACCCCATAGAAAATCTGTGGAGGGAGTTGAAAGTCCGTGTTGCCCAACAACAGCCCCAAAACATCACTGATCTAGAGGAGATCTGTATTGAGAAATGGGTCAAAATACCAGCAACAGTGTGAAAAGCTTGTGAAGAGCTAAAGAAAACGTTTGGCTTCCGTTATTTCCAACAAAGGGTATATAACAAAGTACTGAGATGAACTTTTGGTATTGACCAAATACTTATTTTCCTCCATGATTTGCAAATAAATTCTTTAAAAATCAAACAATGTGATGTTCTGGGTTTTTTTTTTTCCACGTTCTGTCTCTCATGGTTGAGGTTTACCCATGTTGACAATTACAGGCCTCTCTAATATTTTCAAGTTGGAGAACTTGCACAATTAGTGGTTGACTAAATACTTATTTGCCCCACTGTATACTACCAGTTGTCTAAGTTCCACACAGTACATATTCCACGTAATTGATAAAGGTCAACTTACTGGGTGACTTTATGAGGTAGTTGTAGATGTTTCCGAACTCCACTGCAGGCAATTCCTTTGCTTTGTTTATCCAGCTATCAGCTGCGGTTTTGTATGGGCAGATTTTCAGGCCAATGCATGCTAATTTTTAGTTGTATCGCCTCCTCGCGTCTGTCGGCAGTGACTCGTGATAGACATTTTTATTAAAAAAAGACGCAAAACACAGCTGAAATCTATGAATTTCAGACATTTGTCTACGGATGTTTACCTGTGCGTGCCCCCATCTCAAAATGGCGAAATGTTGCTATGCAAGATGACGTCATCGTGACATCACACCGACTGCGAGAATAAGTAGATAGATGAATGGAAGAAAAAAAAACATAAAAAACAAATAAACCCCCCAAAAATTAATGCAGCCTCAACGGGACACAAGCCAGTGTCCTACTTGCGCTGGTCCCAAGCCCTGAGAAATGCAGAGGTTAAAAAAAAAAAAGCCTGCATTGGGGGTGCCCCCTCAAGATTTCATAGTGCCCACTCTGGTGGGTAAACCTAGATCCGGGCCTGCTCGGAAACTTGTCTATAACAATCTGTTTTATGCTTTGCAACTGTAACGTTAAAGGTCTAATCTTGATGTTGTAAAACTCAGATGTTTCTTGGTTCCTGGAAGGGATAATTCACTAAATACAAATCCATAATGACTTAGTGTCAAAATCCTGTTCTGTCAGGTATTGAACAATCTTGTGGGGGCTTTCGTGTTTGTTTTGTTGTTGTTGTTGTTTGGGTGTTGGGGGAGTGGGGAGAAAATAATACCAAAAAACAAATCCTCCCCTAATGTAATGGAATGTGAGAATATACACTTGCAAGGTTTTCCCATTTGCTTAATTAAAGATTAAATCCTCTAGCATGAAAAACCATCAAACATTTATTTAAACACTGTTTCTGTTGAGTCTTGACACCCTTACCCAGTGCAGTCTAATTAATTAGTTGGATTTCATCTATTTTCAACAGTTAGGTTGAGGGTTAAAAAAAATCATGGCACCAAGATGACTACTTAATACACACACAAAAGCTTTGTCTGGCCAATAAATCATTCCAGCAAAACACTCTAATCTCACAGCACATCCTGTTGTGTGAGTATTTTTGGCATTAAGTTGCTGCAGGACCAACTTTAAAAAGCCAAACTAAATTTGTCCTTCTTGAACTGTGATAAACAATAATCATGAAATGTTCTCCCTGCAACCATCTAATACATAGTGAAGACAATGCAAGCTGTGTACAGCGCGACCAAAAAAAAAAAAAACCAAACAAATATGCCGAGAGAATGAATTTGTTTTTGAAAGATCCTAAAATCATTGTCTAGGGGCAGGACAGAAATCCCCATGTTTCTACCAGCAACATTTTTCATGAGGGATAAAAAAGCCTCACACACTTGAAGATGCTAATTTAAAATCCTACCGCAACACCTACGGGAATTTGGGATACAGCAGATTGTTTTTGTGTGCGATACATAATTTGATTGGTCTGTCGTGTTTTTTTATTTTGTGATTGCTATGTGAATGTGCGAATGTCGATAGGGTGTGGCAATCTCAAAATTACTGTGAATTTATGGATTTTAAATGCTTGATTAAAAGATTATTGGAATTTAGCTCTTGGATGTGTGTGTGAATAGAATGCAGGATAAACTGAGTTTTCCGTGGTGATCATACACACGCATGCATGCATGTTGAATAAATCAAAAGAGGAAGACCCGACTAAATCTATACCAAACCCCGGGAGAGGTTTCATCCTCAAGATACGTGAGCGCCATTTGAAATGCTGCATCCACACACAAACCCCACATCCGCCTGGATACGTGAGCGCCATGCCGAATTCATGACGGTTGTCATGGTGCCCACATAGCAACTGGCTATACATGTAACGGTTGCTGCCTCCGGTCAACGAGATGATGCGGAGCATGGGGCAGGGGGTGGTGCGGACGACAAGGTGGGAGAGGTTAAAAAAAAAAATGGAGATGGTTGGGAAAGTGTTTGCATGTGAACAGGAGATGTTTAAGAGGCCGGGTAAGAGAGGAACACAGGGGGTGTTTGGGGAAGATCAGCTGGTTTGCAAATCTCTGCGGACGAAGACACGAATGGAGGATTGATGAAAAGAGAAAAATTCACAGTTGACAGCATTCTGGCTTAACATGGAGAAATGGGAAGGCGGAAGACGATAAAAAAAATAAATAAAATAAACTTAAAGGGATCCTCTATTTTTAAGACAGTTAATTCTTAAAAGATAAATGTTAGTATGAGTTATAATAATTTGATATTAAAACCCCTCTTAATGTTTTTGTTTTAATAAAGTTAGTAAAATTATTTTAAGTGATAGGTCGCCATTCTTGTTACGTCGCAGTGCGTGACGTCACCGGTCCCATTGCCGAAATTCCAGCGTGTCACTCGTTAGCTTTCCCAACATGTCGTCACTTCTACCCTTCCTATTTGAACCAGATCTGAAAAGTGAAGAGCAGGACAGCACTGTTGGTCGTTCACAAGTCGAGCTTCAGGGAAAAATGCGCGCAGCAAATACCTGATAAGACAAAAGTTGGGCAAAACTGGTGATGCGAGAGAGTGCTGTTGGGAGCGAGAGTGTATGCTGTTGGGAACTCCGGTTTTATTAGCAGATATTCAAGGTAAGCATATTGCGTTATCAAACTTATCCCAATATAATTATGTAGATTGTTAGCATCCAGAGCTGTCGTGTGCTTTACATACAGTACAGGCCAAAGAGCACACCTTGTGTAATCCATGTCTTGTACATTGTAACGCGTGGTAGCTAGAATACGTGTATAAAAGTACCAAAAACGGGAGAAGCTTCCACTAATGCACATTTATTCACAAAAAATATTTCCACCTTGACCACTCTTCACTCGGGAGCTCAGCAGTACGCAAACACGCGTTCCCTGACGAACTCCAACATTGTTGTAAGGTCCACGTCAGAGTCACTGTCGTCACTGTAGCGTGCCATAGTGCTTTAATTATTTAGTATGATTTGGGGAAAACTCCCACGAAAAATAGTCAACATAAAAGATAGCAATAGTAATCCAAATCCGCGTTTTTTACTCACTCGAAGATCCAGGAATTAGACCAATCCCATGGCAATGTTGCAGCCGCGATCAGGCCGCCGATTCCACAAAATAGACTGATCCGAAAAGCCGCTGTGGGACCGACGAATATAAAAAATGGACAGATCCGAAACCAATATTGCAGATGCCGTGGGACTGTCGGATCCAGAAAATAGACTGATCCCTTACTTGACTGAGGATCCAGGAAAAATGTTCGGGCGCCAGTTGTAACGCGTGGTGGGTAGGATATGTGCATATAGGGACCAAAAAGGGGGAGAAGCTTCCACTTATGCACATTTATTCACTAAAAATAATAATTCCACCTTGACCACTTACTTCACTCCCCTTGTTTCCATTTGACTGGAAATTGCATCCAAAAGCAGCACATCGTGGCATTTTACTTGGCAAGTTTAGGCAGCAATAAGCAATTGTTGAACACGCTACACATTTGGAAAGATCCCAATTACGTCATCAATGCGAGCCCGCAAACCATGGCGCCAACTAACGGTCAAAATATGGACTAAATATTATAAAATATTGCCATTGATTTAACATTTTATGTGTTTCTAACAACATATTTTAGTACAAGAGAACAATTGTGGTTTATTAGAGCCTCCATGTATTTAAGTTAGACTATCACTTTAAAGCCCTTTATTTCTATTGCCAGCATGTCAGAAACGGAAATGTATTTTTGTAAGTTTGCAATTTTCAAAAATCTCAATTGCAAATTAGTATTGATCTGAACCAAACCTGGGAAAGCTCTTTCCCAACAGGCGCCATTCCACCATATTCAAAATGGAATGAACAAGTGTCAAGTCAAGGCAGTTATTCGGGTTAATTCGCGTTAACGTATAAAAAATGTGAGCTACGTATACAGTATTTAAACCACGAACTGTATGGTTAGATGGTTTTGAAAATTGCCACCTCCTCAGTTTGTCGTGTGAGTGCCTGCAGAATAGTTCATGGGTAATAGATGCGCCAAGTCTTATTTTGGGAGGCGAATCAAATGACTGGGCTTTACGCATCACCTGGCAAAGATATAAGGGAAGAGCAAGAGTACAAACAGAGCAGAGAAGTACACAAAGATGGAGAGCTCGCTACCCGCGGCTCTTCATACTACAAAGTCATGAAGAGGCACACATCTAGACAGAGCTGGAGGAGGGGGAGTGATGTGCATACACGTGAAGTCGCTCTCACACAGAGACACAGGCTCTTATGCATAAATATTTCAGTTTGCTTGAAAACGTGCAACGCAACCACTGCCCACCCCTCTATCCCCTCCAAAAACCAAACTCTCAGCACCGAGCCAGGGTAGCGGTCTATAAATGATAGAGAAAGAGCAGGAACCACTAGGGGTGGTGGGGTGGGGGGGGTGCAAATAGAGAGTGAAGATAGAGCATCTGACAGCCTGGAAACTCATCAGGCGGAATAAAAGTGGAGGGTGGGAGAGGACATGGCGGGAAATAGAATCTTTAGGATGGAGTGACAGCTCAACTAGGGGAGTTAGAGTACAAAAATGACTGATTCCAATTCAATTTTTGCTGCCTCATCTTGCAATTAAAATATTCCCTGATGGACTGCCGTTGTAACAACCAAGAGTTTATTTTTGGCATGTTCCCAGGTGAGCAACCATGTGGTAACCACTGGACTGTAATGTAGTTGCTTTGGTACTAACAAGAAGCTTGCATCCACTTGAGAATAGCAGATGTCATTTCAGTTCATCATTTAGTAACGATACTCATCGCTGTTTTACTCAAAATAAGATACAGCGGTACCTCTATATACGAAGTTAATTTGTTTGAGGACCTTGATTGTAAATCGAAATGGTCGTACGTATGTCGAGCAGGATTTTCCCATAATAATACATTGTAATTCCATTAATTCGTTCCACAGCCCTAAAACCTACACTAAATCATTCATAAATACTGCTGGTACTATTACAGATCGCAATTACACACAGCAAAACATATAAGAATCAGATTAATAATAATAATAATAATAATACCTGTAATAATGTCACAAATCGGGTTCTAATGTGGTGGTTTTTGTTTTGCGTACTGTACCTGAACGCACAGCATGGCTGACGTCACAGTGAGATAGCTGCGTGCGGTAGATTCTTGTTTCACTGTTGTTTTTGTGGTATACTGCGGGGGACAGAAGGCGTGTTGACGAAGCAACTTGACGAAGCTGGCGACTTCCTTGCCGATGTTACCACAATAATAACACCTTAACTTATAAAGACTGGCGAAGGAGGAGGACCGTTGAGATAGGAGACGTTTTGCGGCTGTATTGTCGAGCCAGTTCACGGACGCGCACATTTCCATTTTCATTTCAATGGTAAGCGTGACCTTTTTTCACCATCTCACTAACCTTCTTGGAGCCCATGTTGATTTCTCTCACAAAAAAATCCCTGGTGCGTCCATCTTGCGGGATAACAAACTGCGACGCTGTCGTAAATCGTCGTATTTTGAGTCATATTTTGATGTCAAAATAACGTTAAAACACGTTACGCTTAGTGAATGGTTGTAAGAAATTTCAGTACAACTAAAAAGAGGATGATGACACCTTGGAGTTCTTTGTATCGTAATCCCCTTTTAAAAAATTATGTGTTTCATCCTCATTTTCAGTTCCGGAAAGTTGACTGTTTTCTACAGTGGCCCTTAAGTGCAAAACACAACGGCAAAAAATAAATAAATGAAAAACGGCAAATTAAAAAATGCAACGGCAAATAACATAACAAAAAAACAAAACAACAAATCACATAACAAAAAACTAGGGCTGTCAAACGATTAAAATTGTTAATCGAGTTAATCGCAGCTTAAAAATTAACTAATCGTAATTAATTGCAATTCAAACCATCTCTAAAATATGCCATATTCTTCTGTAAATTATTGTTGGAATGGAAAGATAAGACACAAGACTGATATATACATTCAACATACTGTACATAAGTACTGTATTTGTTTATTATAACAATAAATCCACAAGATGGCATTAAGATTATTAACATTCTTTTTGTTAAAGGGATCCACAGATAGAAAGACTTAGTAGTTCTTGCAAGATAAATGTTAGCACAAGTTATAGTAATCTTATATTAAAACCATAAGTGGATTTTGCGGGGGGACCAGGATGGCCAGAAATGAACAAAATAAAAATTATAACGGGTCACAATTATTTTTCAAACAGATCATGTGACTATTGTAATGATATGAGCAAATCGTATCTGCATGTTCGATTAGTAACGTCTGCTCGTCACAGCACACGGAAGTCAGAGATAGCGAGCTTGAGACAGCTGATTAACAGCCCGCCAGTGGACAGTTAATGTTGATGGTGCCTCTCTTCTGTTCTCTAACTAAAGATCTGTCAGTCAAACTTTACAATAAGTTGTCTTATTCAAGAAACCCACAAAGTAACACAACTAGCGCCTTAGACGGTCATTTGCTTTGCTTAGCTAAAACCACCTGAGGAATGAAGAGGCAAGATACATATACGTTTTTTTTTTTTTTTAAAACCTAAGCTTTCAAAAGCGACAACAACTACTGAGCAAGAACCAAGGATTGAAAATGTGGACAATGAAAAGCCAGTGAGCACCGCCAAAATGGTGAGCGGGGTTTCAAGTTGCCCCACTAAAGACGCTAATTGTACAACAAATTTTGCAGCCTTATGATATTTTGCTCCCAAAGCTGTTGTGGGGGTGAATAAGCCCTCTTTCACATTCAACTGGATTCTCAATTTTATCCACAGGTGCTAAGTAAACAAGTACCATCGTAAACATACATGTTACACACTAATATGGCATAAATTGATGCTTAACTACACGGCGAAGACATAGCGGTGTGCAGTTGTTGTGTGCAGCTGACATGGCAGAATGTGTCTGTGAGAACTTTTCTACATGTCAGTCCATGATCAAACGTAAGTAAATATTCCTTTATTTAAAGAAAGCTTGTAGTGTTTACTTTGTAACCGCTGTATTTGCGACCATTTATAACACAAAGTTGGAATTTCTGATGGGTGCAAAATTTGACAGAACACCTGTTAACACCGGCGGGCGTACCATATTCAATGACTGACGATCTTGGCGAAAAGTATAGCTGTCCTAAAGAGCCTGATTTAGAATTCCCCTCAAAAATGATGGGAAACAAAAAAAAATGCTTATTTTGAACTTATTAAAAGTCAAACTCCGCCTATGATTAAAAGTCCTTTTAATGTTTTCGTTTTAATAAAATATGTAAAATTTTCAATGAAAAAGTAAACTAGTAGCTCACCATTGTTAACATCGCCGAGCGGTGACGTCACATCGGCTCCCTGCCGTTCTTCCACAGTGTCTTTAACTTCGTAAGGTAGTGATTTGAAATACACCACAAGGTGTCAATGGCGAGTTTTAAATTACTTAGAAATCCAGCCAATGAGTGTTTTGTCCCTCAACTGACGCCGTAGTTCCACGATTCCATTGTACTTCACGGTCATTTGAGTGCTGGCTTCACAACGTACGAGACCTCTGATAGTTTGTATATTGTGACTAAATATTGCCATCCAGTGTATTTGTTGAGCTAAACGATTGAAGCGCTAGTTTGTATATTGTGACTAAATATTGCCATCCATTGTATTTGTTGAGCTAAACGATTGAAGCGCTTTTCTTTTAGTGAACATTATTTTTTTTGAGAGATAGGAATATTATTTTTGTTGTGCTTTGACTAAATGATATTTAAGTTTGTTGTGAAGGAGTTGCCAAAGCTTATGTCAATAAACAGCTCAGTTCATTGAACACCTGTGTCCATTCGCCTTTCTCTGCCTCTGCGCAAAAAACGACGTCATTGTAATCTGTTTGAGGCAATGCGTGAGCGAGTCATTTCGTGCATGCGTTAAATGCGTCAAATATTTTAACGTGATTAATTTTTTAAAAAATAATTACCGCTCGTTAACGCGATAAATTTGACAGCACAAACAAAAAAGAAAAAACACAACAACAAATCACAAAACAAAAAAACTCATTTAAAAACACAACGACAAATCCAAAAATGAAATTACATTAAGGAACCGGAAGAGGTAGGTGCCAGTCAGAAACTGATAAATAGGAAGTTATTCCGTGTCTGCTGTGGTATTTCAAAATGAGCATTACCAAAGAAGGCTTCCACTATAAATCCATCCATACATCTTTAAACACTTGAATATTTTTATTTGGGACATATGTATGAAGTAAAATATTCTGGTGCCTCGATTGTGTGTGTCCGATGTGCGTACGTGATGATACAATTGGTTGTAAATAGTTGTTGATTGCATGACATAGGTGAGTGTGGTGTAAATAAAGTTTGTGTGAAATGTGAGTTTGACTCTTGTTTTCAATTCAGGGAAGCATATTCCCGCTGTTAATCCTCCAGTTAACACCCGTGTCTTTGTGCCTGCGAAACCAACCCATTTGTTGTTGTGTTTTTTTTTGTTTTGTTTTTTTGTTATGTGATTTCATAGAGTTTCCACTTGGTCGGTGCCCTAAAACAAAGGTATTGGTAGAGAAGATCTAACAGCATCACCTGCATTTCCACTTTTTGCTGGGGACAGGACATTTATAAGACCAAACAGACTGGGTGAACGGGGGTCACTTCTCACCAATATGAACCTAATTCATTGATAGGCTAAATGATCAATGCAAAATAAATTTGGTATGGACTCATACTAACTTTCATGTGTATTGGTTCAGGTGATACACCGTTCGATTCAAACCTTTTTTTTTTTTCAAAATCTACCAAAGAAACATTTTGAAAACTTCCAGAATATCTGGATTTTATTAGCAAATTTAAATTGCTATATTTGAACACAAATTATATTAACCTACACAAGAAATACAAACTTGTTAATCATCAATTAACTACCTAGAAGGGGTAATCCCTAGTTCACGACGTTTGTTACAGTTTAATTACTGCAAACAGTAGAAAACATACAGGAGGATATTTCTCTCAACGCAGCTTCCTCCTCGAGAAATTCACACAGATTAATGTTATGCTAACTCTGATGCAGGTCCGACTTTCAGTAGCAAAATTAGTGGTGTGTTCCCCACCTCCATAACATTGACGTCTTTTTACATTACTTACAGTGGCTGCTGCTGCTGCTGGCGGGAAAAAAAAACTTGTAATATCCCTCGTCTTCAAGGCGGCATGTTGTATTTCTGTCGGGCTGTGAATGCGTATGTGTGTGTGTGGGAAGGGGGGGTCAAGTAATCAGCCAGTCAAACGTGCGTTTGAGGGGAAAAAATGGACTGGTGCATTCAGCAAGTGAAAAGAGGTCTATATAAGTCTGAACATAATGAAAGTATTGAAATTCACTTAATAATGGTCGAGTCAATTCTATCCTTACAACATATGGGAAGACAATCTACACATGGAAAGACAATCTAAATGATGAAGCCATTATATAATGATAATTAGGTTGCTTAAAAGTTGGTGGGGACAATTTCAGAATCCTGAAAAGTTGGTAGTAGTATGTCCGTACTGTCCCTATGCAAACCTACGCCCTAGCACTAAAAGAATCATTCAGTTATGATCCAAAAATATCCAATAGATACCAATGTCTTTCAAAGATATGTTTGTTGTTTTACTGTTTAGAGTTGTACCATATGTTTTTTTTTTTTTTTTTTTTTTTTTTTTTTAACTGATCAGAATCATACTGTGGAGGGCCGAATGAAACGAGACCATTTTGTAAAAATATATCAATCTGTCCTGTATCACGCTACAAGAATTACTCTCAGCATTTTCTCTTTTTCTACATGCTATTGAAGGCCTCGTCTCAAGACTGGCCTTTCAGGTAACCGGTAAGAACTGACACATTTCTAACTAACTTCAAGAGCTTCCTGTCTACAGTTGACGGACTTTCGCCTTTTATCACAAAAGATTTTCGTTTCCTGTCAGATGAATGGCCCATCAATGACTGAATCATTATGTAAACACTGGCACACATTTTCGAACAATGGATTTTATAGTGCAGGCTTTGGCGATGGTAATGTCAGCTGTTCCTCTGAAGTTCCTCTAAAACCGCACTACAATCCATTAGTTTCTCTTTTTGCCATGCTTTGTTTGTCTTAATTTTATTATGACTTTTATTTGCTGCCAAAGATTGTGCAAACAATTTCAATATGCCACTCCGAAGCTATGCAAATGGATTTAGAATTTCAGTGAGAATTGATGCCTAACATTCATCTTCAAACACTTTGCACACCTTGCTGCTTCACGGACTGACTTCCTCAAACCACATGGCGCTCATCACTGTGCCGGAAAATGTTGGAGAGGAGTAAGCGTGCAGGCCTACACGTGTGGGAGTTGATGATGCAAGCTTGAGAAACATGTGGCTCCGTGTGATAAACGGTGAAAAAAGCAGAGGGGTTCTTCAGCATCCGCAGTAGTGGTGCCAATGAAATGACAAAAATGACATGTCAATGAGAGGAGTGGATTTTGGAGTGTGTTGCACATCAACTCTGCTGGAATCCCATACAAAATTGAACTTGATAACCCCCTCCTCCATACAAATGAATGTTCAATGGCTCATCCATTATTCACTTGACATGGTCAAAGTTCAAAGAGACTGAAATGGCGCATTTTCATACAGTAGACAGACACTATGAACTTTAACGGTTGTGCCCTAAAACAATTTGCAATTCGATTTTAATAATGATAGAATTTAAAAATTCGCTTCCAGCTCAGTCTTCATCCTCCTTGCGTAATTTCCCAACACATGTTCATACGCATGTGAAAACGTGATGGGGAGAACCTCCACCTTCCACCCTGTTGCATCTCTCGCTCCATTTGCACTCGTCAGAAGATAATGACATCATTAGCACACATTAACGCGTCCCTGTTATCTTACATTCATGGCCCCAGAGTACTGATGTGTGACTCCGCTGTATGTGAGATGTCAATGGGGACAGGGTGTGAATGCATAGCATTTCGGGAAAGGCAGTTTATCGCAGTCTGTTAGCAAGGTGCGTGTTTTTCGGTTAGCACATTCATCCCATATCCTCCGCAGCCTAAAATACTTCCTAACACCATTTAATATGTGAATGTTTGTCAAGCTATGTCTACATCAGGCACTGATAAATGCTTAAACAAATACTTGTTCAGCCGTTTATGGATCCTTTTGACCTTAAAATGTGCCACAGTGAACTTTTAAAAAAAGTCAAAAATTCTTGATAAAATTCAATCCTATTGGTTGTACGTACAGTGTATCACAAAAGTGAGTACACCCCTCGCATTTCTGCAGATATTTAAGTATCTCTGTTAATGGGACAACAGTGAAAAAAATGACACTTTGACGCAATGAAAAAGTAATCTGTGTGCAGCTTATATAATAGAGTTAATTTATTTTCCCCTCAAAATAACTCAAAATATAGCCATTAATATCTAAACCCCTGGCAACAAAAGTGAGTATACCCCTAAGAAACTACGTACAACCCGAAATGTCCAAATTGAGTACTCCTTGTCATTTTTCCTCCAAAATATCATGTGACTCATTCAGTGTTGTTAATCTTACTTTAAAAAAGTAATTAATTATAGTTAAAAATTACTTCTCCCGAAATGAATGTAATGTAAGAGTAATTAGTTACTTGGCAAAGCAACTGGTGATCATTTTCATGTTTTCTTTTTTTTCTCCTCAACAAAAAAAAAAAACATTATGTGAAGTTTAAATGGTTTTTGGGACAACTGACCCTAGCCCAATTCTTTACCCTAATTTACCCTGAATCAACCGTTAAAAGTTGTTAAAATTGCTCCCATTACTGCATTAGTTCCCTTCTGTCTATTTTTGACATGTGGACGTTTTAAAACTGTTTAGATAGATTCAAGTCAAGATTTTACCAATTTTAGGAGTATTTTAGATAAAAAGTTACTGAGGTTCGCTAGGAAGGTTCTCTACGACAGAGCCTTCCTAAGAAGTTTACTGCTTTAAGATGGCGGCTGTTTACTAACGCATCTAGTTCCTTCACTGCACATGTTGCTAACGCCGCCGTGTCTGTCATTTCGCATCTAGTTCTATATATATGTGATATCTACCATGTCTACCATATAATGTGGGCATAGTTTGTAGGCTATCGGCTACAGTCAGGTATTATTGGAGCCACCTGGCATCACGTTTGCTCGGCGTCACAACTTTTTTGCCTCCTCCCTCTCCTGCTCTGCTCTGTCGTCTTGGTGAGTCCGTCTCCCTCAGACTTTTCTCGCATCATTCAACCAATACAGTAACGCATAGTAACGCACGCCTTTCCATCCTCAGTAACGGTAACGGCGTTGTCAAGATGAGAAAAGTAATTGATTAGATTACTCACTTCTGAAAAAAATAACGCCGTTAGTAACGCCGTTATATTGTAACGCCATTATTACGGTTAAGATTAAGAACACTGGACTCGTTACAGGAGTGCTATCAGCATTGCTGCAGAGATTGAAGAGGTGGGGGGTCAGCCTGTTAGTGCTCAGACCATACGCCGTACTCTACATCAAATTGGTGTGCATGGCTGTCACCCCAGGAGGAAGCCTCTTCTGAAGATGATACACAAGAAAGCGAACAGTTTGCTGAAGACATGTCAACAAAGCACATGGATTACTGGAACCATGTCCTATGGTCTGATGAGACGAGCGGACTTTCTTGTGTGAAAAGACTTACTTAAATATCTGCAGAAATGCGAGGGGTGTACTCACTTTTGTGATTCACTATATATTCTTAGGACACTTTAACATTAGAGAGGACCAGGGTCCAGTGGGAGAGCTACCTCGCAACAACACTGACAAATGACTTCAGAATTCACACTTCGCCAATCGATCTTTCCAAGTAGCATAACGTGGACGAAAGGCGCACTCATTGATTGGACAAACAGAAGAGAAAATACCCCCCTTCTGGGAGGGGAGAGAGCGTGGAGCGTCACAGCGTGGTGCTGCGATGCTGCATGTAATGTAGCATGGCATTTTTTTAGTCTTTTATTTTGCAATGATAATATAACCGTACCTCCTATATGTGTTATTTTTTATCAACTGACTGTTTTTTGCAGCAAATATTTGTATGCAAGTTCAAATAACAACAACAACAACAAAAAAGTAGCATAGCGGGGTCGCTCCCTACCAACATGAACAAACTGGAGTATATAATTAAATGGATCAGGGAAAATTAAACCACGAAAGGGAACCGCTTGGTACCCCAAGTCACACAGGCAAACAATTGCTCTCACTTTTGTGACTTTTTTGACTGTCAATTTTTCGCCACTTCCAGGAGAACGAGACTCACGAAACAGCTGCCCTGAGAGGCTCTGCCTGTCTCTGCTTCTGTCACTTTAATACAGTAAATTCAGCAACAGCATGCAAAACACATTCTTCACATTAGAACCTGATTCTGTGTATTAAATTCAACTGCTTTGTGCAGGACAACAACATTTGGCTATCGTTCGTCTGCCATCTTGCCATCGTTGATTTATTTTTTTTATTTTTATTTTTAAACCTGTCCAGTTCAGCTGCTTGACACGGAGAATAGAGATCTGAGTGTCCGATTGATCTGAAAGGTTTTAATGTATCACATGGGAGTATGACATACTTCCATTGTGATCATTCAGCGTACCTCGTTTATGAGGAGAAAGCAGCGAACAGGAAGGGGTCATGGGGGAACAGAAGAAAAGTTGAAGAGAGAGACAGAAGAAACCAACAACAACAAGAAATACATCAAACACCTACACTAACTAACAATGAATATGTTGGTGCCATTGTCAGCTAGTTGTATTTCCGGTTGACAACGTGTGGGGGGCCTGATAACCAAGGAAAGAGGGGGAATGGTCTGAGCGATAAGTGATTGGGAGGGGTGGGTGTACAAAAATCAGTCTGGTCTAGAACCCAGTATTTGTGAAGCCGTTGTGACTGTATGTTTGCATCCTATTCTATGCAGTCTTATCGCTAATCTTGACACGGAGGTTTTCTACTTGTGTGTCTAATTTCACCTAGTCATGCGTGAGTCCCATCTAACATCGCCATCATTGATTTTGAATAGCGTGCACGCTGTACTTCCGCTTCTAAGGATGCCCTGCGTGTACCGTCACATCTTGGAGCGTCACAGCTAAACGCTGTAACGCTGCTCATAAAGTAGCAAAAGCGCGCTCTGCTCCGGTTGCATTCACAGGCGACACAGGGTGAGGTTAAAGCGGACTGAGAACCAACCAGAAATGCGAGGGGTGTACTCACTTTTGTGATGCACTGTATATTCAGTCTCATTTTTTCCATTGAATGTTTATCCTAACAAGTTGAATAAATATTATCAATCTTCAAAACGTTTCGTTGAGCATTTTTGGTTGTCAATGGGACATCAATATTACCAATTTTGACAAAAAAAAAATTGGGTCCAAAATGTTTATTATAATATATATAATTTAAGTCTCAGCTAAAAACACACCTTTTTAGATCTGCCTTTTACAAAGATTAGGATAGCCTGGTTTTATTTGCTTAAGGGCTTTTTTAATGTTTTTGGATTTTATCGGTTTTATTGTTTTGTTTGCTGGAATTTTATCGCAATGCACTGTCTTTGTTTTATTTTCTG
The DNA here is from genome assembly GCF_030265065.1 of Corythoichthys intestinalis. NCBI lineage: Eukaryota > Metazoa > Chordata > Actinopteri > Syngnathiformes > Syngnathidae > Corythoichthys > Corythoichthys intestinalis. The sequence continues at coordinate 20,086,861 of NC_080416.1, forward strand.
CTTTATTTCTTGCACTTTGAGGGCCTTTCCGGTTTTGTAAAGGGCTGTATAAATACATTTGATTGATTGATTGGTTGATATAATTGGTCAGTGAAGAAAACAACAGTAAGGACATGAAGGTTATGGTGTCCCGAAAAAAGGACCCAACCAGGCCATAGTAAACAATGTTTTCTTTGAAATATAAAGGCAACATTAAAAGCATGCAAATTCGGACAAAATAGGCTCAGGTGTTTTAAAGGGTTAGGTTATATATCAGCATTTACTGTGATGGCCACACATAGTTGTGGAGAAAAAAACTACCCTAATTTTCGCACTATAAGGCGCACCTGACTATAAGCCGCAGCCCACCAAATTTGGCACGAAATCGGCATTTGTTCGTAGATAAGCCGCACTGGACTATAAGCCGCAGCTGTCCACACTATATCATGGGATATTTACACCAAAAGATATTAACCGGTACAACCTTATTTGACAGCGGCATCATACAACCGACTGTCATAAGACCAAATGAACCATCATTAAACTTTGAACCAATTAGTGCAAAGCTTTATTGCTTCAAGAAGCTTCTTTTGGCCATCACTGCTCCCTTGGGGGAGACAGTCAACCTCTGCTGCCACCTGCTGTTGACTGTTGTCATCCAACGTGCCTCTTAACATGCATTGCAGCGCTACAGATGTAAATAACAATCAAAAATCATGTTCCGTGCTAAATATTTCTTCAGTTACTGTTCCAATTGTTTCATCAATTGCTAGTTATGGTATTTGCTAACACTTTTATTTGACAGTGGTGCCATAAGACTGTCATTACACAATCATAATTATGACATGTCTCTGTCTTGAGCATTCATGAATGCTTATAACAGATGTCATTTAAGTGTTATCCGGCAAATGATCTCACTTTTGAATGGATGCAAAAGATCCAAGATGGACAAAAAAATGAGTTAGTGACATAATTTGCCAAATGACACTTAATGACATAAGCATTCAGTAATGTCCATGATAGTGTCATGTCATAATTTTGATGATCTTATGACAGTCTTATGACACCGCTGTCAAATAAAGTGTTACCTAAAAAAAGCAACAAATAAGCCGCACTGGACTATAAGCCACAGGTATCAAAATGAAGGAAAAAAGTAGCGGCTTATAGTCCGAAAATTACGGTAATAAAGCGCTACAGGCAAGTTTGTCATAATGGTGATCCTCACTTCAAGTGTCAGTGCTAAGCAGACTGAGTGTGGCTGCTTCCATGACGTCTGTTCATATTCACACCCTCTAGCTCTCTCCTCCTCTTCCCTTTTTGTGACCCCTTAAATGTTCCTCAAAAACCTCTGGCCAGGACCGTTTTGGTGCGCGTCCCATCTCCACAGCAGTGTGTGTCCGAGCTAAAGCGGCTTCTCGCTGCGTGACCTCGTCGTGCCTGCCTTCCCAGGCCTTAATCCTAATCAAGCATGTCTAGACCTCTCATTACCCGCATATAATCAGGGGTAGAACAAGGATGGGGCTGGGGGCCAAAGGGAGTGTTGGATGGATTTTGTGAGGAGACAGGAGGATGCGGGAAAAAGTGGCCCGGAGAGTGACCCAGACATGAAATGCACCTGTTTACTCCCTAAGCAGCAGTCAACACTCAGTGTGGAGGGTGGGCTGACAGATGTAGACACTGGATTAGACTGGGAATTTTCATCCAAACTGATTTTGAAAGTCTCACAAAAAAAAAAGAAAATATATTGGGTGCGACAAGTTACGTTGGGCTGCAATTTTTTTTTTTATTAACTATTTTTAACTATTTAAATACGTATTTTCACGCTCTAAGGTGCACCAGTCTAAGCCGCCACCCACCAAATTTGACACGGCATTTATTCATTGATAAGCTGCACTGGACAATAAGCCGCTGGTGTCCTCACAGCATTATGGGATATTTACACCAAAAGATATTAACCGGTAGCATTTTATTTGACAGCGGCATATCACGGCTGTCATAAGACCAAATGAACCACCGTGAAGCTTTGAACCAATTGGCTGCAAAGCTCCATTGCTTCACGAAGCTTCATTTGACCATCACTGCTCCCTTGGGGGAGACAGTCAACCTCTGCTGCCACCTGCTGTCAACACTGTTATTGTCCAGTATGTCTCCTAGCATGCATTGCAGCACTACAGATGTAAATAACAAAATTCATGTTCTGTGCTAATTATTTCTTCAGTTACTGTTCCAGTTGTTTCATTAGTTACCAGTTATGGTATTTGGTAACACTTTTATTGATTAGACTCATTAGACAATCATAATTATGACATGACACTGTCATGAGTATTATTGAATGCTTATAACTAGGGTTGTTCTAACCATGTTTATTTGCTCCTGATCGTTTTAGTTTGAGTATCTGCCGATCCCGATATTTCCCGATCCGATTGCTTTTTTTTTGCTCCCGATTCAATTCCAATCATTCCCATCATTTTTCCCGATCATATACATTTTGGCAATGCATTAAGAAAAAAATGAATAAAACTCGGACGAATATATACATTCAACATACAGTACATAAGTACTGTATTTGTTTATTATGACAATAAATCCTCAAGATGGCATTTACATTATTAACATTCTTTCTGTGAGAGGGATCCACTGATAGAAAGACTTGTAATTCTTAAAGGATAAATGTGAATTTGTATATTGTGACTAAATATTGCCATCTAGTGTATTTGTTGAGCTTTCAGTAAATGATACTGTAGCCATTTAACTGTTCTGCCCAAATGCATGATGGGAAGTACAACCATGACTGTGTGTAGTGGCACCAATTGATATATCTTCTCTGCGTTGGGAAGTAACATAGGGTGTTAAGGAAAAGATCAACCACTACCTTTCTTCCCCACATTGCTTCCCACGATATTTCTAATTGCTGAGAGAGGGATTTTAAGGCTTTAGCCAATTAAAAAAGGGCTCCAAAAACTGCCAAAATTCTCTCTACTCATTTTACGCTGCCTTTTAGCTCTATATATAGGTAAAACGGCGCCATTATAGATTGATCGCGACAATGCGTGAGTGGGTCGTGCAGCGCATGCGTTAATTGCATTAAATATTTTAACGTGATAAGTTAAAAAAAAAATTAATTACCGCCGTTAACGCGATAAATTTGGTAGCCCTACTTTAGGCTAAAACTAAAGACTCCGGATGAATGTAAGACATTTTGTCTGTAACGTTAAATACAATTAGTAAACAATTTAATTAAAATATATATTTGAAAAAGGCATGCCCGATATTTTTTTGCTGATTCCGATACTTTGAAAATGACATGATCGGACCCGATCGATTGGGACATCTTTACTTATAATGATGAACATGGTGTGCTTTTATTTTGAGATGTTCACGCGAAGTACATTTGATTAGCCAGTAACCGTAAAAAAAAAAGTACTTTTCGTCATACATGTGGTGTCAGATTTTTTTCACATCGTTTGCAGATGTCATTTAGTGTCATCCGGCAAATGATCTCACTTTTGAATTGATGTAAATGATCCAAGCTGGACATAAATGGAGTTAGGGACATAATTTGCCAGATGATACTTAATGACATCTCTCACAAGCATTCATTATAATGTCCATGATAGTGTCATGTCAATAATTATGACAGTCTTATTATGCCGCTGTCAAATAAATTGTTACTTATTAACCCAAATAAACCAACGTATAATCCGCAATGGGCTATAAACCGCAAACTTCAAAATGAAGGAAAAAATTAGCGGTTTATGGTCCTAAAATTACGATAATCCCACTGACCGTTTCGCTTGAAGGGTGTTGATGCGAATAGGATGGTTGAAGTCTTAATTTATTTCCTTAATGGGCGTTATTTCAATTTAGGGAGACATAAGGGTTAACATTTGTTTGCAAAATGTTCACAGTTAATAATAAAACGAGACAAAACTATTTAACCTTGGTGTCTTACAAGATGAATCTGCTTATTTTGCAGGCGGGCCACAGCTTTCCAGACAACACCCATTGCTGGAATGTTTCACAGCTAATACAGATGTAGATGTCGAAGACTTAAGAGTTTATGGTAATATAAAAAAGTAATATAATAATTTGTTTTGGTATAGGGACCACAAACTTGAGTAACCTTTTGATTTCTGGTTCTAGGTAGACATTTTGAAGTACTATCAGTGAGTATATTACATTTTAGATTTTATAGTTGATTGTCAAATGTATTAACTAAATTAGGAGTTCCTAATATTATGAAAATTTAGTATAGTAATGGATGTAGGTTTCTTAAATATAACCAACCCATCGCATGATAAATGGGCTGCATAAGCTAAAAATAAGTAATTCAGCTCTCCCAAATTAAGAAACGGGGATGTTCCAGTTTTGCTGCAGGCATTGAGTTACAGTACAGCAGCATTCTGCACTTTAAAAAAAAAAAAAAAAAAAAAAAATCTGGACTGTTAGAAGCTATAATTAAAACACTGGAAGACAAATCAGGTTAGCAGAGCCTCCAGTTGCAGTTCATTTAAGCTTGAAGCAATTGAGTTTGGAAATGATTCAGATTGGTTTAAATGCAGAATGTCATCCAAGAGGCGGAAGAATGTGACGATAGAGAATACAGAAAAATACTGCTGATGTGACGGGGTTTAACGTGATGAGCTCAATCCCATTACCACGTACACACACATACGTACTGCTAAGCCAATGCGACATGCTGAGATTATTGTGCATGAGTACATGAGTGGCAGAAAGCACAAACTAATGACATGACAGCTCATGAGACAACACTTACCATGGACATAACTATAGACTAATCCAGTGTAACATTTCGTAACAAAAATACAGTGCAGCTTGTGTTTTTAAACCGCGGTCTTCATGACAGTTCAACAATCATACCACATTTAAACTACAGTGGTATGAAAAAGTATCTGAACCTTTTGGAATTTATCACATTTCTGCATAAAATCACCATCAAATGTGGTTTGATCTTTATCAAAATCAAGCAGATGTAAAAACAGTGTCTGGTTTAACTAAAACCACCCAAACATTTATAGGTTTTCATATTTTATTGGGGATAGCATGCAAACAATGACAGAAGGGGGAAAAATAAGAAAGTGAATCCTCTGCCTAAAGAGACTTAAAGAGCAATTGAAACCAATTTTTACCAAACAATTTAAGTCAGATGTGTGCCCAATCACTGATGAGTGGTTTCAAGCTGCCCTGCCGACTATAAAACACACACCTGGTAAGAATTGACTTAATGAGAAGCATTGTCTGATGTACATCATGGCTCGGTCAAAAGAGCTGCCTGAAGACCTGCGATCAAGGATTGTTGATTTGTATAAAGCTGGGAAAGGATACAAAACCATCTCTAAAAGTCTGGATGTTCATCAATCGACAGTCAGAGTTGTCTACAAATGGAGAGTTTGGCACTGTTGCTTCTCAGTGGCTGTGCACCAAATATGATGCCAAAAGTTCGGTGCAGAATACTCAGAGAGGTAAAAAAGAACCCTACACTCTGCTAAACTTACAGGAATCACTGGCACAGTCCAATATGTCTGTGCACATATCAGCTATTTGTAAAACTATGGTCAAGAATGGTGTTCATGGGAGGACTCCACGGAGGAAGCCACTGCCATCTAAAAAAAAACATTATTGCTCACTTAATGTTCTCAAAAAGGCACTTGGACACTCCACAGAAGTTTGGGCAAAATATTTTGTTGAATTGTTTGGGAGTAAAACACAACATCATGTGTGGAAGAAAAATTGAACAGCTCACCAACATCAACCCCTTATCCCCACTTTGAAGCATGGTAGAGGGAGCATCATTATTTGGGGTTGTTTTGCTACCTCAGGGCCTGGACAACTTGGAATCATTAATGGAAGAATGAATTTAAAAGTTGATCAGGATGTTTTGCAGGGAAACCTGAGGCCGTCTGTAAGACATTTGAAGCTAAAAAGAGGATGGATGCTGCAACAAGACTATGATCAAACAAAATACACGTTCTGGAGTGGCCAAGTCAAAGTCCAGACTTCAACCCCATTGAGATGCTGTGACCTAAAGACAGCGATTCATGCCAGATATCCCAGGAATCTGACTGAACTACAACAGTTTTGTGGAGAAGGATGGGCTAAGATTAGTCCTGAGCGATGTGCCAGACTGATGTGCAGCTACAGGAAGCATCTGGTTGAAGTTATTGCTGCCAAAGGGGGGGCCCACAACATATTAAATGTGATGATTCACTTACTTATTTTTGCCCTGTCTGTCATTGTTTGTATACTATATTTAAAGCAGACAGTTTTTTCATCTGTGTGATTTTGACAAAGATCAGATCACATTTGATGGTAATTTTATGCAGAAATGTGAGAAATTCCAAAATGTTCAGATACTTTTTCATACCACGGTACATTTTCATCAATATTCTTATTTTCTTTTTGTTTTTGGCATTAGCAGTCAAGTGTGTTGGTGTGATCCCACACAGAAATTTGCCAAACTGCTGATCTTATCCGCCCACTGATGCACATACTTTATCCACACACACCATCTCCACTGTGGTGCGTACGACAAAACAGGAGGGTACACCTCAAAACACATCCTTTTAGATAACACCTCACCCCATACAGTAAATGTGCTGGCAGACCTCAAGCCTGTCTCGTAAAACATTCATGTAACGCTGCTTTTGCTTTCGTCACAATCTCGCTCTTTCGTTTCCAAGCCACACTCCCACATGCACTTTGCCTCAGCTGTCTTCCCACTCTCACATTTTGGTTGCTGCTCTTTTAAACATACACTTGTTTCTTACTTTTTGTTTATTTATTTATTTATTGTATTTAGATATCTCCTGAGAGCACTCAAGTGATTTTTTTCCTCGTTTTTTTATTTTTTGCTATCTCTTTTGAGAGCCCTCAACTGCTGCATTTACTGCAAATTCCAAGGCTCATTTACATAGAGAAGGGATTTACCGCAGTGGTCAAATTGGATGTCAGGATTGTTTTCATTGTGTTAATTGCTTGTCTCTAAAAGTGTCCGAGCAAGGGTTAGCCACCCCTCTCCATCCCACTGGGGGGCTTCCCCGCCTGGGTTGTCAATCAGCTCTGCCAGAATGCCTCTGTGCGTTATTTACACTAACTTTTGACATAAAAACCTAACATGAGAAAAGCAATAAGCTACTGCTGACCTTCTAGCATGGAAAAACAAAATCAACCACACTGGACTAAAGTATTTAACCGGACTAAATGTTTAATTTAATTAGAGAAAAGTCTGGCCGAGCTAAAAGAAACATTGTGCTCCATAACTGTGACTTCCATGAAATTGATAGATCCAAAATAAACTCGGCGACCGCATTAGTTAAACTTGTGAGATCTAATAAGATTAAATACACTGATCAAAATGTTTTGATGTTCAGCAGTAATGTAGTTGCAACTTACAGTGGTGGAGAACAGTGTTTTTCAAACAGTGTGCCGTGGCACACTAGTGTGCCGTGAGAGATTATCCAATATCACATTTTTTTACGTCATCAGTCAGAGTTGCAGTAGTAAGGAAGAAGTAGGTAGAAGGTTTCAGTTTCGGTCATGTGCAGATGAGCGAGGTATTTCTCGTGTCACGTTCAAGAACTGCTCCGATTTCTAGCCATCAGCCACCAAGGACCCCAGCACATCTATTCTACATCATTTGATTAGACTCGTCAACTGTCGATAGACACGTGTCCTTTCCATTTTATCCATATATGACAACCGTCAATCCTCCCAGTGTTTTATTCCAACACATTGTCGAGGACAGCAAGGTGGCCAATGGCTAGAAATCTGAGCAGTTCTTGAATGCAACACGAGCGCCATGGTGCCAAGCAAGCGTAAACGTCATCTCCAAACGAAACACCCGTCACTTCAAAACAAGTCAATGGACTAATTTGTTCGCCTTCATGAAAACACAGAGAAACAGGCAACTTTTTTGAGGAAAACTAGAAAGGTAAAGGAGAAAGCCCTCAAAGCCAATTACCTTGTTGCTGAACTTGTTGCTAAATCCAAAACGTCCCACACTGTTGCAGAGACATTAATACTACCTGCCTGCAAAGTCATTTTCAACGAGATGCTAAAGATGCTTAGACATCACTAAAGTCCCTGTCTGATAATTCTGAGCTTTTCAAGCCAAACTAATATAAAAAAAAAAAAAAAAAAAACTGAGATATTGAGAGCTGTTGAAGAGCTTCATGTGTGCGTCTTTCTTCAATTCCTACCTGGATATCGGCTTTGTGTTCATCTAAACAGGCTCAAGTTTCACACCGAATCCGAATAAGTATAAATATTGATTAAGTATTTTATAATTAAATATACTGTACAGAAAGTCATTTTGGAACATTTTGGTTTGTGGTGTGCCGCGAGATCTTTTCCAATGTAAAAACGTGCAGTGACTGTGTAGAACACAGCTGTATTAGAATTTTCTTTTTCTTCAATTCTGTTTGCGAACTAAAGGCTTCTTAAATTTACATATTTTGAAATGTGTAAAGATAATTGAAACCTCAGAACCATCAGCTTGTTTGAATTTAATGGTAATTCATTTTTTTGCTAAATTTATCCTATGACCAGGGGTGAAAGTGGGCCAGAATGGTCCAGTACGCCGTGCCGTTAAGAATTCGGGACAGGAATTGTCAAAACCCCATGTTAAAAAAAAACCCTGCCATGCTGCCACACACACATCTCCAAGACAAAAACAATCAACTAACTAATAAAGTGCATGTGTAGCATAATCCGTTTCACCCGATAATTATTATTATTATTATTTATTCCACGGAGTTCTGCCAAGCGGCTTCATTGTATCTGACTCTGACGAGTCGTGTCGATGTGCTCAGTTGTCCGTTGAATTGGCTGACGGGCTGGCATGTGATCAGCATGGATAGATAGCTCTGATTTGTTCAAATACACGTTTTATGGAACTACAAACTAGAGACGTTGTCGTGACAGGTAAAAAACAATTTGTTGAATTAATGCGATAATAAAAGGAAAATGCAACGGAAAATCAATCAGATCTTTAAAAGCGAGAGCTGAGGCTTTTATTTGATTTATCTAATTTATTTGCTCAAATGGGGAGGTTGCATCTTTCAAGTTAATGTGCACATTTGGACTTATTTTTGTTTATTTATGTTGTGTTTAGGTTACTTTTATTTATTTCCTCATAATTTAAATAAGTGGATGTTCGCATTACCTTTAAAATATATCCCATTTCAATGTGCATAATTTAAGAGGCATTTGTACTTATTTTTGTTATTATAAAAATATAAGTAACATTCATAAAAAAATAAAAAAAAAAAGTCAATATTTACATTACAGTAATTTCTCGCTACTTCGCGCCTCAACATTCGCGCCTTCAGTCGATCGCGGATTTGCTTTTTAAATAAAAAAATACAGATGCGCCGTACCGAGCCGATCGCGTCGTTTTAATCTCCTCTCTCCACTCTCTCTTGTCAATCATCGTTTAACTTGTTTAACAGTTGCTGTGGCAACTCATTGTGTGTAAGTGAGCAGTTTGAGCGGATTTGAGTGGACTCACTCAATGAAGGATTTAATAAAGACAAGCATTTTTACACTTTATTCTTGTTCAAAAGTAATTCGGTGGGACAGTAACATGTTTAAAATGTATAATTATTTTATTTGAAGTGCTTAAAAAACATTTATTAAAATATGAATATGGCGGAAAACACTCAGGTGACTTAAGTTCCGCTCCGAGACCCCCAATTTGGCCAAATTTCAAAATTGTCTGATATGCATGTGTGATAAATCATTGGAAAGCTTAAAATCTCAATTTTCTGGGGGAAGAAAATTGTTGAACAGGAGGGCTTTTTTTTTATTTTTTTTTTTATGTTTTTTAAACAGCAAAACCCTATCTGGAGGCGAGAGCACGCGAGAGCAGAATTACAGACGCCATGACTTTAAAGAAATATTATCGCGTACTTACCTTGTTTCGATCCAAAAACTCCATGTAGCATGTATCACTGAGTGTAAAGACACGGTTGTAAATGCCCACAGCTGGATATTTTGGGGATTTTATGGGTGAAACATGGCAATATAACAAGGGTCGCGATGCAGAAATCGCAGACATCAAGGAGTGGTAAAGATTTTCTTTTTCCTATATTTACCCCTTTAAATATATATATATATTTTTTTTCAATTTTTCTTTGTTTGGATCGATTATTTATCATCTAACATATCGAAGAAAATGCGACAGTAACAAAAAAATACAATTTAGCCATAGTTATGAGGTAGATATCCGTGACTTTTTTACAGACACCATTTTTTTTATTGTGATGTCATTTGTTTAAAAGTTTAAAATATGCAAGTTAATAATTTTTTGAAGACGTTTTTTTTTAATTTTTTTTTTTATAAACGAAATAGAAGACATCAATTAATGATTCTAAGCTAAAAATGACAGACATTTTGAATAATAAATATAATTAATTACCTTAGTTTTATGGCTGGGTTAAAACAAAAGCGGTTGCGCAGCGTCTGTAAACGGGTGTTTTCAGGGTAAAACGGACAAATTAAAAAATAGTTCGAGGGATTAATGTGCCATGAATCTGCTATGGCAGCATGTAGACATATTGTTCTATCAAACACAACAGTTGTTTTGGCTTAAAATACAGCAGTTACTTTTAAAGGGGAGTGCAAGAGCAGAAGCTGCTTTTTCAGTCTTGTCTGTGTTTTCCGCCATAAACTGTACATAAATAATTTTTTAATTATACTTTGGGGGAAAAAAAGTGAAAAAACATGTCTTATATGTATCTCTTTCCAATGCTAAATCTGAATAAATCCAATCAACACACACAGATTTTTTTTTTTTTGGTGGGGGGGCGCTACTTCCCGGTTTTTCACTTATCGTGGCGGGTTCTGGTCCCCATTAACCGCGAAAAATGAAGGATCACTGTATTTTCAATTTTAATATGCGTCCTATGTTCTTAAGTTATGTTTTAAAGTCGTAAAAACTAAGATTTTGCATTTAAATGTGAGGAAATGAGGGAAAATAAAAATTAGAAGATGGGGGTCGGTGTTTTAACTGATTTTGTTTTTTTCACATCATTGAAAAAATACAATTTTGAATGAAAATTAGTTGGTCATATATGCCTGGTTACATGCAGTAGCACTGCATGTGTAAAACCTGTTTTGTTTTGTTGTGTGTTATAGGTATAATTGTGCCAAAAGTTGTTTTCTTTGCATTTCGCTGGTTTTACGACGTTTGACCCCCACCTCAAGAAAAAAAAGAAGAAAGAAAAAATCTGGCTCAGTGGCAAGCTGTATGTCAGGGATTTCTGGCAAGAAATTCTAGACACCTTCAGCCCCTGCCCATGACTACCTGGTTTGGGGTTTTACTTGCACCTTGTTTTTGTTTGTTTTAGTTGTATTAATGATCGTGAACTTCAATTGGTAGCATCATGAAATATTTTGAAGCCTGCTCTTTCAAAGATTCGAGTACTATGTGCCAAACAGCTACAAAATTCGAATATGTAGAGGTCACTGCCAACCAACATCGCTTTCTCAACGTCCATAAGTTTGGTCACTCGCATCTTTTGACAATGTGATGCATTGGAGCTCATTAGACTGAGCAGGTATACCCAATGAAATGCCACTTTTTTTTGCCAGAGGGGAAATGTAATTATAGGTGCCCTGCATGTTCCATGTGGTATGCATTACATATCACAAACAACCTGTGTTTTAAATCCGAAGCAGTGTTTAAAATGCAACTGTGATGCTGGCCAATATGGATTCAATATTTCAACTGAGGTATACACATTTTATGAGCAAGAGAAATATGGCATTTACGCTCTCCCTTGTGTTCAATGTGATATACTTCCCTTCCTGCAGGCCTCAACCAACAGTATCCTGCCAAATAAAGAGGCCCTGTGATTCCAGGAATGTTTATCACCGTCTGCATTGTGTAGCAGCTGTGTGATAATGTGGCAGAACAAATGCTAACTGGCATCCAGACCACTCCAAATGTTTACCTTATTGGGCCCACGCCCCACACAAAATAGTGATTCATTAACATTCTCCTCATTGTTGTGTACCACTGGGGAGCCGCCGAGCTGCATCCCAATGGGCTTTTCATTGAGACAGGGAGTCAATTAGTTTATCAGATCCCAATACCTTCATTGATGTTGCTGCCTCTCGGCCCCTTGGGGGGTTGAGTCTGAAATGGGACCAGCTCCGCACTGCCGGCAGCACATTAGGTAGAGAAACATGGAGGCACCGGAGATAACGCCAGGCGCATGCACACAAGCCACCAGCAGATAAACAAGACCTATTGATTGAGTATAATTTGAACCAGTGGGTGCTATAATGACATTAAGGAACAGGAGTTGTTTGTGTGAGGTGTGTATGTGCATGCAGGAGCGAATGATGACTCATGCAGTGGTGCCAGGGGATTTTTTTTTAGTTGGTTGGGCAGTGATATAGAATAGGGAAGAGATAGCGTCAGAAAGTATGTGTTTGTGTTTTAAATGAGGCAGAAGTGGCGAGAAAAAGCAGATCGGTATGCGCTTCCACTGAGTCGTCGGAAAGAAGTTGTATTCGCTGATGAAGAGGACAGGAAGGGATGATTGCGTGGTCAGATAAAGCCATGCGCTGAATTCCGATCATTCCCCAATCATTCCTGAACGATTTTGGAATTGCTAATCAGCACTTTGTTGATCACAGGCGGCAGATAAATGCAGCCTCCCTGCTTTATTGAACACTTTTCACTTTTTTTCTCGTTTGAATCATTTCAATATGGAAGCAAGGGCTTCCTGGTGAAACTTCTGTCATTTCAAAGTGGCTAACATAAAGTAACTTTTCTCCATTGGGATGCAGTAAAACAAGCAAAAGTCGAACGGCACTAAGGTTGCAGAATGTGGAACTAGACCAACCTTCTGAAATTTACGACCTTAAGTCACAGAGATTTAACTGCCAAATTGTATCACATCAACATCAATCGGCAAAACTTAGCTCAACGTCTATCATCAACTCAGAGGGTTCTATTTTTGTGCACCATCTAAAATGGATGATTAATAATTTATGTGAAGTACTTTGTAAGAAGAAACATTTAAAGCCGTAAAACTGTCGTGTCACCACATTTACTGTTTCTTAACACGACATTTGGGCATTTTTAGTTGTGAGGTGGAACCGTTTTTATGAGGGATGAAAGTGGCTACAATTTCATGCCATCGTCAAATCCCTTACCACTTTTGGCACAGCCTATAAAAAAATGGTTTTACACATGCATTAGCTACTGTGTTACACGTACTGTCACAAGGCATACATGAGAAACTGATTTTCATACATAATTGTATTTTTTTCATTGATTTGCAAAATAAGTTTACGAAAACGGCAGTAACTCCAACTTTTCTTAATTTTTTATTTTCCCTCAGTTCCTCGTATCTAAATGCAAAAATTTGAAGCTCTTAAGATTTTAAGACTTTTAATTTTTTATCCTTTAATACCTTTTTATCATACTGTGATTCCATGTCTCTTGTGAAGCGTCTTTGTGTGTTTTGAAAAGCGCTCTAGAAATAAAATGTATTATTATTATTATTATTAAGAACACAGGATGTACATTAAAATTGAAGATAATGTATAAATTTACTTATTCTTTTTAGATAATAAAGATATAATTAACATACACTACCGTTCAAAAGTTTGGGGTCTCAGCGACCCACAAACTTTTGTATCGTAGTGTACATAATGAAAAATCCCATATGATTCAATACGGTAGTGTACATTCTCAAAACTAAGTATAAATGACTTACATTATACACTGAAATGGAATATATTTTAAAGATCATGCAAACATTGACTTTTTAGGAAATAAATAAGTAGCCTCACATAAATGAACAAACATAAGTCCAAAGTGATTATTAACATGGAAGATGTTCTGAACCTCTGCATCAGAGCAAATACAATAAAATTTACTTAAATAAGCCTCTTCAACTCATTTTTTGTTCCATTGCCCTTTTTTTTATCGTAATAATTCAACAAGCTTGTTCTTCTTTTCTTTTCAGAAAACATGTGCATTTGAACCAACCAGCGGAAACTATCTATGCTGATCACATGTCAGCCAATTGAACGGACAACTTCAGGGTGGTTTGCTGCGCGCATGCGACTCCAAAAATACGACAAATTTCATATTTGCATTTATATGGTTCGGTCCCCATTTGAACAATGTCGCAATGGCGTACCTCAAGCAACACGTCACTTTTGCTCATCAATATTCATGATGTTGGCAATCGTTGCTAGGCCGTTCAACCTCCCGTTTGTCCCTAATAAGTAAATACGTGGAAATAGTGTACGAAGGACATGTTTACTAAGCTAAACCTACCAATTCTGTTTGAAAAGGATGTCCCTGGTGCCAAATTCACTGGTAAAGATGTGGAGGAACATAAAAATGTTCAGTTAAAGAGATGGCTTGACTGTCGAGGGCTGAAATAGAGCCAACCTGATTCAGAGGTAGCTTTTTTATCAACACCTTTTTCTTGTGTGCATTGCCTTACGCCTCTGACAATGACATTCTCCCGTTTCAACAATCTTTCCTTTACCCCCATATGCCCTGTCTTTCTTATATATTATACCCGCTGGTTGTCTTACGCCTCTTTCTAAAGATGTACCGATCGATCGGCAACGATCGAGTCCGATTACGTCATTTTCCAAAGTATCGGAATCAGCAAAAAATATTGGACATGCCTTTTTTAACATATATATATACTGTGTATATATATTTTTTAATTAAATTGTTTTCTAATTGTATTTAACGTTACAGAAAAAATGTCTTACACACATCCAGAGTCTTTAAATTTGGCTTAAAGTAGGGCTATCAAATTTATCGCATTAACGGCGGTAATAACATTATAATATATAACGCAATTAACGCATACGCTGTACTACCCACTCACGCATTGTCGCGTTCAATCTATAATGGCACCGTTTTACGTAAACATAGAGCTAAAAGGCAATGTAAAATGAGTAGAGAGAATTTTGGCAACCTTTGAAGCCTTTTTTTAATTGGCTAAAGCCTTACAATCCCTCTCTCAACAATTAAAAATATTGTGGGAAGCAATGTGGGGAAGAAAGGTAGTGGTTGATCTATTTCTAAACACCCTATATTATTTCCCAAAGATACATCAATTGGTACCACTACGCACAGTCATGGTTGCACTTCCCATCATGCATTTGGGCAGAAGTTAAATGGCTACAGTATCATTTACTGAAAGCTCAACAAATACACTAGATGGCAATATTTAGTCACATTATACAAAGTCGCATTTATCCCTTAAGAATTACAAGTCTTTCTATCCGTAGATCCCTCTCACAGAAATAATGTTAATAATGTAAATGCCATCTTGAGGATTTATTGTCATGATAAACAAATACAGTACTTATGTACTGTATATTGAATGTATATATTCGTCCGAGTTTTATTCATTTTTTTCTTCATGCATTGCCAAAATGTATATGATCGGGAAAAATTATCGGGAATGATTGGAATTGAATCGGGAGCAAAAGAAGCAATCGGATCGGGAAATATCTGGATCGGCAGATACTCAAACTAAAACGATCGGGATCAGATCGGGAGCAAAAAAACATGATCGGAACAACCCTGTCTCTTACTGTTCTTGGGGGCAATTTACTGTACATAGCTATTTTTCTGTAGCGATCGCAAATGCTACTCAGTGACAGCCAATGAACACTTTTAATTTTTTTCATGAATGACAAATCTTAATTCTATAATTTATTCAAACCTCCCCCTTACTAAAGTTGTTTTTTACAACAGAAAAGGTAACAGTGGCAGTCAGATACCATTTGAATTTTTTTCAGGTCATTCTTTGTCAGACAGAAGCAGCACGGCAAAACGCCACGCTAAAAAAATAATTAAAATGATCAAAATGGCTTACCCCTTTGTCCTCTGTAGGACCATCGCCCCCAACAAAATGTTTACTGCATATGAAATGTGAATGGCTTCACCTTACAGGCGTTAAACTGGTCTTTTGGACGTCCGCGCAAGTTGATCCATTCTTCACATTTTTTCCTCGGTGTTTTTTGTTTCGGGAAACGTATGAAAAAAACATCCTTCATATGTCGTAATGTCTAAATTCGTTCTTACAAGTTCCATAGCTGCAGTGTTTGATCGGCTGGTTCTTTTTTGAAAGATTACCGAAGAAAACAAGCAGAAATGACATTGATTGTATTTGAGGGTGTGTCTATAACGGCTCACTTCCACGTTACGATTACGACATCACGGTCTAAAAATAGCATTTGTGTGGTACGCTATTCCGTGTGAAAATGATGTCGTATTCTAGGGGGCAGGGCAGATTTACCAGGCGACAGACAATGATGCACATTGACACCAACAACCTCCTCAGCCTGGAAGACCACATACCCGCCCACACCAAGCAATGGCATTTTTCTTTTGCTCCAAAAGGCAGAATAATGGAAACATGAAACATATTTAAATTAAAAATATTATAAAAACAGTAAATTAAAGCCGACGTTCCGCCATGTTTGCTGTTTTTAAAGGTAATTAGCAGCGCTGCGCACGCCCTTTGTGACGCGTGCGAGTTCTCACGTCATCGGTGCAGGAGCTGTCCATTGATATGATTGCGGAACAAGTCCCCGCAATCGAATCCTTCCACTTTGGAGCCCGAATTCAAGGGTTGGTAGATTGTTTTCATCTTGGAGATGAGATCCGTCTATGGCATACTGGCAGGTTATTTTTTTAACATAGCGTTTTGTTTGCTGTCATTTTTCAGGAACAAAGCACTGTTCTGGCCCCGAATCATTTGACAAAACGCTGTTCTGGACCGTTCGGGCACACTTTCACCCCTAGTTTTTACACTTTTGTGACAGTTAATGTTTGAAAACAGTATCGGATACGCGGAAGTGCTACACAAACCACCGTTAATAAAACTAAGACTTAAATTGTTGTTATTTTCCCTATTTGAACATGATCTGTAGTAGGAGTGGAAACCTCTTGGTACCTCACGATACAATACGATTTGCGATACAAAGCTCACGATAACGATGATCTGACGATATGGCAATATAACGATTATCGATACATTTGTAGAATATCCTAGAATGATTTTCTGACCAACTAATAAACAGAAAAACAAGCTTCTGCTGTGAATTGGAATGAGTTTATCACTAGTAGACGTCAGTGACAGTCAATGCCGGGCAATGAGGTAATTTTTGGGCCATTTAAGGTCATTTACCTGTTGATGTTCAGTTACCTCCTGTTAATATTGGGGTATTTTATAGGTCACCTCCTGTTGATTTTGAGTTACAGAACAGGAAGTGACCTGGGAATCAACCAAATGAATAGGCAGTGACTCAAACTCAACAGGAAATGACCTATAAATGCCCTAAAATGAACCGCAAGTGACCTGTCATTGCCCTGAAAACCCCCAGTCTAAATGGATTGGGCGTCGTGCACCGTCAATGCAGCCTTAAGGCCGAGTTATATTTCCGCGTCAGACCTGCGCCGTCAAGGACGACCCGAGTTACGACCCTGCGCCATAGCCTGACGCGCGCCTCTCGAATTTTCTAACCTTCGCGTCGCGTAGACATGTATGACGTGGCGAAAACGGACTGTGATTGGTCCGCTCAGACTGTTGTTTCCGGTTTATCGCGAAATCACCGCCATTGTAGAATAGAATTAAACATTATTTTCTACACGCAAAAATGGACCTAGCCGACGGGAGTATCATCGAAGAGCAAGTCTCGTCAAGACATTATTGTGATTGCCAAATGGCAAGGTCAGCGATTGGGGAAAAAAAAATATATTTTTTTAAATGGAAGAACCACCGAGACGTGTGTGTTCGGAATCTAGTGGCCACACGAAGCGGTGACCCAGTCGGCCAAAAACTGCCAACTTTTTATCACTTTATGTCGTATTTTTGGTTGGTGCACTTCATCATTTATTGTGTACATATGTTTGCTGTGAGTCTGTGACTTATTTACGTGTCACACTTCAAGTATATGAAGAATAAAGCACAGATTTGGTGTCAAAAGAGTTGTTGTGATCTTTAATTTTCAATAAAAGACAGTTCACACACGATACATCATCACTGATTGAGAGTGCCTCGGTGCTTTTTATGATAACGTTAAAATCAAGGCTCCCAACGCAGTTTGGGAAGTTCCATTGACGCCAGAAATCTGCTATGGCTTCCCACTTGCTGGTTGTAGGACACGGCAAACAAATCAGGCTGGAGGGCTTTGCAGACCTTGAACGCAGTGCTCGACGCCAGTTTGAAGCTAGCCACCACAGCTAGCTCTCTCCACCCGAGTCTAAAACTCTCTGTGCGGCATCAAAAGTCGGCCAGACCGCCTCGAAACAGTCTTCTGCATCGCCTGCCCCTCAACATTTGTATGTTCAATATTTATCCAGTGTTGATGAGCAGAATATTTACTTTCAAGAGTCCCATCTTGCATTGTTTATTTTTTTCTCCGACTAGCGGAAGTCAACAAGCATGCCCCAAAACCGTACAAACATAACGCTACATCCCTCTTGTGGCTTGGCAGTGAATTACAGAGCAACGCGTTCCCTCACTGCAGAACTATCGAATGTCGAATGACGCCATAGTCGCTGCGCCGTCACCGCAATGCGGCAGTATACCTCAGGCTTTAGAGTTAACTGACACACTATTATGGTGGAGGATTTTGGTAGCTACTTGTTGGTTCCTTTTTATTTTATTTTTTATTAGACATTGACACCTTTTTAAAAGGATATCTCAATTCTTGGCAGGAGCATATCGATAACCTTTTGGGATACAAAGTATCACGATATATGACCATTTCGATATTTTGTCACACCCCTAACCTATAGCTAACTTGTGTTTGGTTCCCAAATGTTTTAGGGTGGCAATATTTTGGAACAGCATATATTTACTTTTGGTTTTTTTTCCTATGGGAAAGATTATTTTAACATAGTCAACACAATGGCAGTCAACCAGGGCCCTGAAAAAGATTGGTCCGGGCTTTTTACGATTTAAAATACAAGTGATTTGCAGTCCAAACACTAAGTGAATAACACAAAGAAGAGCAAATTTGGTTATCCTAAAGAGGCATTAACACAGCAGAAATGTCCCAATCCCTCTACTATACCGTATGTTCTACTCTTTCAGCTTACTATCGTTCTACAAATGTTTAATTTTATCTTTGGCAGGCATTTAAGGAAATTTTTGCATTCCTCTAGCCCAGATTTCCTGGCACTGAAATTCCTCTTTGAACATGCTGACACCCTTCACACCTCCACACATATCCTCAACTGCCACTAGCAGATGTTCACCACTGATATTCAGCATCATTAAATGTGTCAATTTGAATACAGTGCAATTACAATGAATCAGGTTTTGTCCTGATCAGGCTGGAGGCTTCTCTGCAGGCCTCAGCAGCATTTAGATAATAGTGCCGCAACGTCCGCTTTTTACAGTAGTAATAAAACACCTTTATAGATGCTTGGGAGGAATGCAATTACAATATTGCAACGTGCACAGTTCAGGTGTAAAGCTACATATATTCAGCATGGGGAACAATACAATAGACGGTTACTTTGTCAAGTTCTAAGACCACATTGGAGTTAGGTGTGGATCCATTTTCAGGTAATTCTCAATTAAGGAAACAACATACGCTCATTAGGGCGCATATAGATTAGCTGTATAAAATATGCTTGGCCTGAACCCAGACGCCAGTATTACAATGTACAGTGGAGCGCCAACGTTTGTGTCTGCCACTCAAGCAGCCATTTGCATGGAATTAGGTCAACACGCACAACACCCCTCCTTTTCTCTTTTCTCTGCCTTTGCTGACTCCCAACCCATCTCACTGTCTGCCTATCATTTCATTTTACAGTAATTTATATAATCGCGAGCCTGTAGCTTTACCCCGCTTCCTCCTCCCCAATAAGAGACAACAAAAAATAAAACAGCCACCAAGGAATCATTTTGGGTTTCTGCCACAAGTCTTTGAAAAAATGCTGATTTTCAGAAGTGTAATTATTCCACGTGGTACATTAGATGTTGTCTAGAGCCAAGTAGATTTAATTTTTTAAAAGCAATACTTAAAGGCAGGCAGAGCTGTGCAGCCATTTTGCCATCGCCACATCCTGCTCTCTTTTCAGCCTCATCTTTGGGCACACAATCACTCCCCCCCCTCCGCTCCATGTGCCAGCCCAGAGGGTGTGCTGGGAGGGCACAACCATGTTTGTGTTTGTGCGTGCATGTTTAGTGCTGATGATGCCAGCGCTAGCCCTGCTACAGGAGATTTTCAGGCTGGAGAGCCAGTATTTCAGCAATAGCCCCTTCTCTCCTTGTCGCCTCAATATTATACGCCGCCATGCAGAATGCACGCAATACAAATTCGACTCCAACTGAGTGATGCAAATTCTCCAGCATTCCTCGAAAATCACCTGCCCGCGGCCTGTGCAATTCTGATTTAGGTTAGGCTGAGAAAGATGCAGTTGGATGCAAGGTTTTACATATTCAGTCGTGGGATCTCTTGAAAACTAAATGAAGGGAAGCAGTTTTTCTGCTCTACACTGGTTTATAGCATGTAGTAGTCAATTTATCTGTTAAAAAAGCTGATATTTCTATTTTTTCTTCATATGAAAAAACAACAATGCAGTTAGTGGACTAAAACTGCTAATTCAAATATTATGTAATATGTTCAGTCATAGACTTCATAATGATATTGACGGGTCATAATCGCTAGACACTGCGTCACGCCTTCAAGTAGGGGCGCCGTCCTACACTCTGCTTCAATTGGTCGAAGTCGGTCGCAGTTATTCAACACATGCAGCGATCCAACACCGGATTTAGGTTGAAAAAGTACTAAAGCTGTACCGCATGCAGACAGGAGGGATTGTCTCATGAGTGACTTGTTCAAGGATACAAGGTAATTGTTATATTTTTCATACCATGCACACATTTTGAAACGTTGTGAAAAAAATCAATGGGACAATTTAACCCCTACGGCGTTGGCGTCATAATTCGCCATATTTACGTAAAATAAATGGTAACTGCCCAAAATGTTTGCTTTTAACCAAGAATCGAGACGGTTTCACGTCCATATCTATAAAGAATTCAGGGATTTTAGCATTTATTCCTAAAAAAATTTAAACTTAAAAGCTCTTTGTTGTGATAAGGCGGCGCCACAGTGGCTTTAAGACTAGCAGCACATTCGACATATTTACGTAAAATAACTGCTGACTGCCCTTTTTTTTTTTTTGCTTTTAACCAAGAATCAAGACTGTTTTACGTCCATATCTATAAAAAATTCAGGGATTTAAACATTTATTCCCAAAAATTTCAACGTAAAATGCTCTTTGTTGTGATAAGGCGGCGCCACAGTTGCTGAAAGGCTAGCAGCACATTTGACATATTTACGTAAAATAAATGCTAACTTCCCGTTTTTTTGTTGTTGTTGTTGCTTTTAACCAAGAATCAAGTCTGTTTTAAAACATAGCCAATCCATCAAAAAAAAAAAAAGAAAAAAGAATTCTCTGACGTATAACGTAACATACGTACTGAACGTCAAAAAAGGCAATGTTTTTCTGTTTTACTCGTAGGATGATCTGTAATTATTGTTATTACTGTAATTGAAGTCCTTTATGGAGTTCCTCCAGTTTAATAAACGTCGATGTCCAAAATATATCACTGTGGTTCTTTTTTGGCTTCAATGAATTGTTTAAGTCGACATACCTCATAACTAATGTGTGTGGTAGCGCTCCGGTGGCCAGGGGATACAATTTTTTGACAGGGGTAACTAAAATGGCAAGACATCAATGTTGGCTCTGTTGTACAATGAGCATCTTTAGTGGGGCAAATTGAAACCCCGCTCCCAGTTTTGGCGGTGCTCTCTGGCGTTTCATAGTCCACATTTTCAATTCTTGGTTCTTGCTCAGTAGTTGTTGTCGCTTTTGAAAACTTAGGTTTGAAATATGTATACCGTAATTTCCCGAATATAACGCGCACTTTTTTCCCCAAAATCATGGTCCGCACTATACATGGGTACAGGGATGGAGACAGAAGTATGAGAATGAGAATATATATATACATATATATATATATATATATATATATATATATATATATATATATATATATATATATATATATATATATATATGTATGTTATATGTATATAAAGACAGATTTTTTAAAATTTACACGGCCATGTTGTGTTAAAGAAAACGTATGCGGCGAGCCGTTGCCAAACATTATGGTACATGACGTCACCATTTTGTTTCGGTAATACTTCACTCTGATTGGTCGAATGATTTTGTCTGTGTTAAATTCTGCTTTTTTCACTCTTCATAAAGCACAGAATTTAGTTTCTTGAACTCATTTGAGTCAACGTTTATTGCAACTCGGCAACTCGGACCATAACAAACGTAACACAACACAGACTTCCTGTGTCCGTCAATTATATCTGTCCCTCGGGAAACTCAAACCCAAATAAAAATAGTTCCTCTTGTTAGTCAACAGCGATGCGCTCGTTCCGATTTCTGACTTCAGTCTTCACTTTTATTTTACCGTATCAATCCATGGAAGAAACATCTATTCATCATGATGAAACGAGCAAGTTATACAGCAGCCTTTAAAAGAAAAGTCATATGTTTTGTTTTCTCCTGGATTCTGCTAAGCTGGAGAAGTTGTCAGATCATATTATGACCTTGCATATTGTCAGTTTACGGCAATGATTTGAACTACCAATGTGATATGCTTGTGCTGTTTCACCAGTCAGTAAAATGACATTTCTGTATCTGTACACGAGCTCTGTTTTCTTGTATTTTTCTATTTATTGTTGCTAAAATTAGGGTGCGCGTTATACACGGGTACAATAATTTCCCCTAGATTTTACACAAGTAAATTTGGGGTGCGCGTTATACACGGGTGCGCCTTATATTCGGGAAATTATGGTATCCATCTTGCCTTGGGTGGTTTTGGCTAAGCAAAGCAAATGACTGTCTAAGATGCTAGTCACATGATCTGTTCGAAAAATAATTTTGACCCATTATAAAAATATCTTTTTTTGTTCATTTCATTCATTTTTGTTGTTTATTTTATTGCTGTACACTTTTTATAGACAATATTTTACCAGAAAACTTTTAATTTTAAAATATATATGAAAGTCAGTTACATGCAATGACACTTTTCACCTCCTCCCCTTATACTCTGCATATCCCTACTGTAAACCAAAGCAAAAATTTTGAAAATATTTCTTCGACACTGTCCCATCAATACTCGTACAGTACACCATTAGATGAAATCCCATTAAACCAGTTTTTGTTTGTGTTTACTTTTAGTTTGCTTTGTTTTACTTTGTTGTCTGCTGCCAGGTCAGCAGTGGAAATGAGAATCTATTCTCAATTGCCTCACCTGGAAGAATTAAGGTTTAATAAAAATGAACTCTGCCAAGTGTGAAGGCAAATGGTATTTATAATTGCTGTTTGTTGTTTAGGGGGATTACACAAAAACTAATTAACAGATTCCCTTGAACAATTGTGGAAGTGGAAAGTGCCAAGAAGGAATCCATTATATTTAGCTGCAAAAAGAAGTTTCTATCTGTTTCTAGCTGGGTTTTTTGCCAGAATATTTAAACAATGTTTGCTTTTCACATTAAACTTTAGTTTACAGTAGGAATTCCGGGAATAGATGTTTAATATAACTTAAAATAACGGTATACAGTAATACGCAGGGTTATGAGAGGTTAAGGAACTTTTAGTGATCCTTTACCATTTTAAGTTTCAAAATTGAATCTGTTACTCAATCATGGCAATGGACTACCCCCAAAATACATTTCCCAGATTTAGAAACTCTTGACTGGACAAAAAAAATAGTGAAACCACTTTTAAGCTTCCTGTACAGACTTTACATGGCTTCCTCTGTTCCATGACCTGTACTAACACCAGTCTGTGATTAGCAGAAATGGCAGAAGTTTTTGGCTTCCGTGCGTGAATCAGCAGCAGCAGACGAAAAATACAATAGTGAATGAGTAACCATGACTTAAAGTCCTTACAATAAGAGGATATAAAAAGCCCTTTCCCTTGTTAAGGTCGTAAGGGGAGTTCTAAGTCCAGTTAAAAGGCCTTATTAATTTGTGTATATCAGTAGGAGACTGCGTCTGTTTCATGAGGCCATGCGGAGCCACTGGCGACGCAGCTGCAAACATTAGTGGGTCAGTGTGCCATCAAACCATTCATCAGCACTTCTCCCTCTCTACTCCCCTCTGACTCACGCCCGTCCATCTCTGCCTCATTCGCCATATTTTGTCAAGTGGGATACCACGTAGTGTTACTCACAAGAGCTGAATGAGCCAGGATTGGCAATGGGGTGAAGGAAGCAAACTCATCAGGTTGGCCTTGTGTATTTCATTGAGGGTTTGACAGAAAGAATCCTTTTGAATTTCTGGTAGTCCAAGGACACAGATTGGATGAGCATACTATATGCCGGAGAGCTATGATATACACTAATTCACTAAGCCCCTTTCCTTAACAGCATTTAATTATGAAGCCTCACCAAATAAACATAGCAATTCTCTTAAAGTGCATAATACACAGGGAATTAGCATTTTTTTTTTCTGCTATGAGGCTGAACACAGTACAAAATGTTTTGAGCACCCTTGGCTAAGACGCTTATAGTCAATAATAATGTTAGTGAGTACAGCCACAACTACAGCATACAGAATAATTTTGTGTTTTAAGTATCGTATCGATTAAATAGGAGAAAATCTGCTTTAATTGATGGCCTTTTTGACAGATTTTATGAAAATGCAAACGGTACAGCATTTGCATGACCCTTAAAATTGTCTTCACCAAAAAACAAACCGGAAAACAAAATTGTACATATATTTTTTCACCTTTTTGATTCAATTTCATTTTGATTTCTAGTGCAACTCACTGCAGAATCTTTGATATTAACATCTATAATGTACTCATTGCCAAATGATTAGCTTTTTGAATCAGTGTTTAATCCATCAGTGATTAGGAGAGCAACACTAATTGTAGTCAAGCTTGTTTTGCCACAACATGCCACCGCCAACTGTCAGCCAACATGGTGTCACATTTTGCCAAAACAACTCGCACGCAAACCTCACATGACCTTATGTATACTTTCATCTGGAATCTTTATACAGTGGTACTTCTACTTACGAAATTAATTGGTTCTGAAAGTATTTTCGTAACTTGAAAATTCTGTAAGACGAGATGCTTTTTCCATGTACAGTGGTATGAAAAAGTATCTGAACCTTTTAGAATTTCTCACATTTCTGCATGAAATCACCATCAAATGTGATCTGATCTTTGTCAGAATCACACAGATGAAAAAACAGTGCCTGCTTCAAATAAAACCACCCAAACATTTATAGATTTTCAGATTTTAATGAGGATACTATGCAAACAATGACGGAAGGGGGAAAAATAAGCAAGTGAACCATGACATTTAATATTTTGTGGCCCCCCCTTTGGCAGCAATAACTTCAACCAGACGCTTCCTGTAGCTGCAGATCAGTCTAGCACATCGATCAGGATTAATCTTGGCCCATTCTTCTCTACAAAACTGCTGTAGTTCAGTCAGATTCCTGGGATGTCTGGCATGAATCGCTGTCTTTAGGTCATGCCACAGCATCTCAATGGGGTTCAAGTTTGGACTTTGACTTGGCCACTTCAGAACGTGTATTATGTTCTTCTGGAACCATTCTGAAGTTGATTTACTTCTGTGTTTTGGATCATTGTCTTGTTGTAGCATCCATCCTCTTTTTAGCTTCAACTGTCTGACAGACGGCCTCAGGTTTTTCTGAAATAACATCCTGATAAACGTTTGAATTCATTCTTCAATTTCTGATTGCTAGTTGTCCAGGCCCTGAGGCAGTAAAACAACCCCAAATAATGATGCTCCCCACACAATGCTTCACGGTGGGGATGAGGTGTTGATATTGGTGAGCTTTTCCATTTTTCCTCCACAGATGACATTGTGTGTTGCTCCCCCAAAAAAATCAACTTTGGTTTCATCTGTCCACAAATTATTTTGCCACAACTTCTGTGGAGTATCCAAGTGCCTTCTTGCGAACATTAAACAACCAACAATGTTTTCTTTTTTTTTTTTCTTAAACAGCAGCTGCTTCCTCCGTGAAGTCCCCCCATGAACACCATACTTGCCATTGTATACACATCAACTATATGTAAAACTAAGAGATATTGGACTTTGCCAGTGATTTCTGTAAGTCTTAAGCAGACACTCAAGGGCTCTTTTTTACCTCTCTGAGTATTCTGCGCTGAGGTCTTGGCGTCATCTTTTGTGGACGGCCACTCCTTGGGAGAGAAGCAACAGTGCCAAATTCTCTCCATTTGTAGACAACTTCCCTGACTGTTGATTGGTGACTTTTAGAGATGGTTTTGTATCCTTTCCCAGCTTTATACAAATCAAAAATCCTTGATCGCAGGTCTTCAGACAGCTCTTTTGACCGAGCCATGATGCACATACAACAATGCTTCTTATCAAGACAATTCCGACCAGGTGTGTGTTTTATAGTGGGCAGGGCATATTTAAACCACTCATCAGTGATTGGGCACACACCTGATTTAAAATATTTGGTAAAAATTACTTTCAATTGCTCTTTAAGTCTCCTTAGGCAGAGGGTTAACTTTCTTACTTTCCCCCTTCAGTCATTGTTTGCATGCAATCCTCATTAAAATTTGAAAACCTATAAATGTTTG
Organism: Corythoichthys intestinalis; assembly: GCF_030265065.1. Lineage (NCBI taxonomy): Eukaryota > Metazoa > Chordata > Actinopteri > Syngnathiformes > Syngnathidae > Corythoichthys > Corythoichthys intestinalis. Next base: position 20,113,550 of record NC_080416.1, read on the forward strand.
GATGGTTTTAGTTAAAGCAGACACTGTATTTTCTTCTGTGCGCTTTTGATAAAGATCAGATCACATTTGATGGTGATTTTATGCAGAAATGTGAGAAATTCCAAAAGGTTCAGATACTTTTTCATACCACTGTAATTGAAGTAATTTGTTCCAAGTCCTCCAAAATTCAAACATAAATCTTTTATAATGCATAAAAATGCATCAAAACATGTAACAAATACATGTCATATGCAAATTATTGCACAACAAACATAAAATCAAAGTTGTGCATAATGTAAAAAAAAAAAAAAACAAGAATAAAGAATAAAGTTTTGCACCACTGCAAACTACAACCACAGTATTAGATTGAGGTTAATATAAGACAACTGTGTACCTCATTTGGATTTTGCTGTTCAATCAGTGTTCATAACCGCTTAACACTATATATATATATATATATATATATATATATATATATATATATATATATATATATATATATATATATATATATATATATATAAAAAAACTTTCAATTCCCTTTTGTATTTCCCCTTTCATCAAAGCTACACGCTCTACCACAGATATTTGTTTAAATAATACTTATTAAATTTGTTTTTCCTTATGTGCTAGCCACTGCTGTCCTCTGACATTTTCAAAAGTGGAGGGGAGATGAGGAGGAGGTGGAGGAGGAAAATGAGGAAAGGGAGGGGGTGGATGCGTTGTTCAGTTCTGCTGAATGTGCTCACATGTATGAAAGGAGAAGCATTTATTTTAGGACGCTTGCGTGGGTGTAGACTGATTTGAAACACACACACACGCACACACACGCAAGAGGAATAGAGTGCACAAATGCTCTAAGATGAGCCCTGACCTACCTTTTTATCAATCTTGTTTTGAAAGCAACTGCAAAAATGCTTTCCCGCTCTAGCTCCGAGACCTTTCCATCTAACTAAATTGTCTTACAAACAGTACTCAACACACACACGCAAATTCAGGTCACGTAAAATAAAGCACCTGAAGCACGAGAGGCAAGAGAAAGAGAAATTGAAAGGGAGAAAAATTAAGCACAATAGCACAATGAACATCTGCGTTGTTGTGTCATACCGTGTCAGCATTGCCACAATGTTATTATCCTGTACAAACTGTTGTCATGGCAATAAGGTCAAAGGCATGTTCATAAGTCAAAAGGGATTTATACTGGACTGACACCATTTCCAGTGCTATGTGTGCCTGGGGTGAGTCTGTGTGTGTGTGGCAGAGGGATTTATGATTTGTGTGTTTACAGATAGAATGTAATTAGTCTGGTCTCTAAGACATTGTTTCCCAAACATTTTTGCAGGCCCCCTTTTGCTAGAATCTTTTATTTCTTACCTGTATTTTGACAGCTATTTCAGCAATGATTGTACCATATTTTTCGGACTATAAGTCGCAGTTTTTTTCATAGTTTGGCTAGGGGTGCGACTTATACTCAGGATTGACTTATGTGTGAAATTATGAACACATTATTGTATCATTTCACATGTTATTTTGGTGTTTTGGAGTGACGCTGATGGTTTGGTGAACTTGTTAGCATGTTCTTTATGCTATAGTTATCTGAATAACTTTTGATAGCTATGTTGCGTTAACATACCAGCCACGTTCGCATTTCATTGTTCATGCATCATGTAACATTATCATACTGTACACTTATTCAGCATGTTGTTCTCTATTGTATTTTTATTTAAAATTGCCCTTTCAAGATGACATATCTGTTCTATGTGTTGGATTTTATCAAGTAAACTTTCCCCAAAACTGCGACTTATATGTTTTTTTCCTCTTCTTTGGGTATTTTATGGCTGGTGCGACTTATAGTCAGGTGCGACTTATAGTCCGAAAAATACGGTATATTAGACGAGTAATTTTCTGAAGTGCTATCAATCTGGTTCCAATACTGAAAACAATTGGGATATCCTTTCTTATAGAATAGAATAGAATAGAATAGAATAGAATGGAATAGAATAGAATAGAATAACCCTTCAGCAGAGTGACTCTCGACTGACACGGAATGTGTTTCTTTAGACATATGGCCAGAGGTGGGTAGAGAAGCCAAAGAATTTACCCAAACGCAAACATTTCACAGGTCGCATCTTAGTATAATTCCCGGGAAAGTCCCGGGACGAGGCTTATGTGAAAGCAAGCGTTAGATTCCCGGGTCAAAGCACGATGGCTGATGACGTAAATATCACGTCGGGCTGATCGTCACTTCTTCTTTCTTCGCAGTAAGACGAAAATCAGTAAACAAACATCGCAATTATCAACATAGCAAGCTGGAAATAGCTAAATTAAACTGAAAACATAATGAAATTAAATTGCTACTGGATAGTAGAGCCAAGGAAGAGAGTCCATCATCCATCTTTGGAAATGTGTGGTTTATTTTGTTGCCGATGTTAAGGTACACTACCGCGGGATCAAGGTTGTACCTCAAAGCAGAAAACAACGGAGGGACGCGTTCAAGGGTTTATCAAATACAAACAAAAATACACGCGATCACGGAAAAGGCGGAATAACACAATGGGTCTGTGACAGCAGATCGACGGGGATCAATAATACTAATCTTATTGAGAGGCAGAGAGCCGATAAGACAACAAAACAAATACACTCAAATACCAGCACAACGTAGGGGATTTCAAAACAAGGGTGGCAGAGGTGTCGAATAGTGCCCAGCAAGTTACTATCTCGGCATCGCCTGGGCTTAAATACAGTCTTGATGAGCTTGAATTGGCTGCAGTCACGATGTTGAGAAGGCTCCCACAAACAGCTCTGAAAACAAACATGATTTGACCAACATTGTGACAGCCGATGCCAACCAAAAATGACGCAATGTCCGGGTTATCAAATCGCGCCAACAGCTGTTCCCGCACTGGGAGCGCCGGTAGGAAAGACGGGACAAGTCTGTGAAAGTGTCCAACCCGCGTCATTCCTGGGATATCTCTCCATGCGTGAAAGCAATGACCTGAGTAAATCCCGCGTCACTTTACACGGGAATTTACCGGGATATGTGTGTGAAAGGGGCTTCAGAGTAGCGTTACTTCAAAATAATATTACTCAAGTAAAAGTATAAGTAGTCATGCAAAATGTACTCAAGTACAAGTAAAAAGTATTTGGTGAAAAGAATACTCAAGTAATGTGTAACATTCTGAGTAACAACATTGTGAGTAACTGCTACAATGTTTGATTTTTTTTTTTCATTGTATTTTTTTTCTCAGTACAAAATTATCTATATGAACTGTTATTATTGTACTTTGAAGAAGAAGACTACATAACCACATTATGTGGGGAGAGAAAAAATACAGAAATGAAGCATTATTTGTCCAAAGAAAATGAGTGCCCTTTAGTGGAAAAAAAGATATTCCCTATTATGAAACTAAAAGGATCATATCTCTGGGTTTTTTCATAGTCAATCGGTGACAAATAAAACTGGGAGAGAGGTCAAAATCCGCACTTTCGATATGACACGTTCTAAGAAACAAAATCTAAAAAAAAAAAATACATGTTTATACATTAACATAATCTAAAAAAAACGCACTATAAACACTTTGTATTGTTTTGTCTTGAATTTTTGTGCGATGCAAACCCGTCTTTCACTACTTGGTAGTTACACCAATGTACAGTAAGCCACTTTTTGGTGCATTCCTCGGAGAAGACAAGATGTGAATCTAACCTTGGATTGAACAAGACAACCAAAACATAGCAACTTTCTGCTTCCTGCTTTAGTTGTTTACCACACTCCCTGACCCCGCTCGACCCCAAGTCGCTCGGGCATATCAAAGCTCTATAGTCATGATTATTTTTCCTACTTCTGTCCAGAGTGGACATCTGTCAACTCCACCATGAAGCCATATGGTATCTATTGTCGAGATTGACCAAAGCAATGGTGGCTTTGATTAAAATTCTGTTTATTATCTGGGCCAGGCACTGTTTCCCCCACAAAAATAATTAACTTCATCCTCTAAACATGACATTCCTGCTTTGTCTAGAGTGACAGTGTCCACAAACATTGCGATCCATCAGGTTACTCCTCCCAGTGAGCCCGCAATTTTTTACTTAATACCCATAATAATTTGTCTGCTCAGTTATTCTTCCTTTTCACTTCCCTTTCTTCCCCCACCCATTTTCAAACCCCCTCTCACCCTATTTGTGATGCTCATCCTAAGCAAGATGAGACACAGAACAATGGGCCCCTTTGGGAGACAGAGTTTATCCATGGTATGCAACCCAGACATCCATGAATATACACACAAAGCCTCATTGACAACCCCACGGTAAGGAGAAGGGTGCTTCTTTTCCATCATAAAGTCGAATGTACATACTCTTGATCTGAAAAAGAATTACAGCAGCCACAGCATCAAGCACAGATGACAGGTAAAGACGGCCTCAGCATTCCTACACCAAAGCATTCCTTGACAGGGCATTGCTGCTGGACAAGCCCAAGGCGGAAAACCTCCAGTCAGTGATCAAAGCGACAGGACGGACGATTGGGTCGAAGGGCAGCAACAATTTGGCAGATAACCCAAGGTGGAAGATGGCGTAACAAGGTGTCGACATGCAATGGAGAAAGTCAAAGACTGATGAATTACACATGCAGTGAGGCCACTGTTAAATCAAATTGGTTCATTCAAGTGGACACTTCAAATCATAAAACTAATCCAAATCAGTGTTTGTTATATTGTCATAAAGAGGTTTTTGACCATCATGTGAATCGTGATGTGTTTTCGCCCAGATGTAAACATTCCTCCATCTTGGACCTTCTGGGGGCATCAGGCAAAAATGGAAATTTCCTAAACAAAAATGCAACGATTACCAGTTTTAAATCGAAACAAGACATTTTGTTAGCTTTCGAGCCGGACATACTGTATTCGGCGGAAAGCACCGACAAGGCTGAAAAAGCAGTTTCTGCTCTTGCACCCCTCTTTAAAATAAACTGCTGTATTTTAAGCCAATATAACTGTTGTGTGTGGCAAAACAAAATGTCTATATGCTGCCATAGAAGTTTCATGGCGCATTAATCCCCCAAACTATTGTTAATTTGTGCATTTTACCCTGGATACCCCCGTTTACAGACACGGCGCAACTGCGTTTGTTTCAACCCAGCCATAAAACGAAGGTAAGTAATTATATTTATTATTCGAAATGTCTATCATTTTTAGCTTAGAATCATCAATTGATGTCTAATATTTACTTTAAAAAAAAAAAAAAAAAAAACTTTATAAAATTATAAACGTGCAGATTTTAAACTTTTAAACTAGGACTGTCAAAATTATCGCGTTAACGGGCGGTAATTAATTTTTTAAATTAATCACATTAAAATATTTTACGCAATTAATGCACATGCCCCGCTCAAACAGATTAAAATGACAGTACAGTGTAATCTCCACTTGTTACTTATGTTTTTTGGATGCGACCCATAAGCATTGTGTAATTATTGACATCAACAATGGCGGGCTACTACTTTATTTTTTGATTGAAAATTTTACAAATTTTATTCAAACGATTACATTAAGAGGGGTTTTAATATAAAATTTCTATAACTTGTACTAACATTTATCTTTTGAGAGCTACATGTCTTTCTATCCATGGATCGCTTTAACAGAATGTTAATAATGTTAATGCCATCTTGTTGATTTATTGTTATAATAAACAAATACAGTACTTAGGGACCATATGTTGAATGTATAGATCCGTCTTTTGTCTTATCTTTCCATTCCAACAATAATTTACAGAAAAATATGGCATATTTTATCGATGGTTTGACTTGCGATTAATTACGATTAATTAATTTTTAAGCTGTAATTAACTCGATTAAAAATTTTAATCGTTTGACAGCCCTCTTCTAAACAAATTATGTCACTATAAAAAAATAGTGTCTGTAAGTAGGTCACGGATATCTACATCATAACTATCACTTTTTTTTTTTTTTACTGTCGCATTTCCCCTGATATTTTAATGATAATTCTTTGTTTGGATTGATTATTTATTAAAAAAAACATTTAAAAGGATAAATACTTGAAAAAGAAAATCTCGACCACTCCTTAATGTCTGTGATTTACGCATTGCAACCCTTGTTATTTTACCGTGTTGCACCCATAAAATCCCCCAAAAGTCCGGCTGTGGCCATTCACAGCTGTGTATTTAGACTCGATGATACACGCCACACGGAGTTTTTGGTTTGAAACAAGGTAAGTACTGTACGTGATAATATCGTATTAAAATCATGGTGTCTTCAATTATGCTCGATCATTTTAGGGTTTAAGAGTTGAAAAAATTTTTTTAAATGCCGTCCTGTTCAAATTTTTTCTTCAAACTTTTTCAAAACTGTTTTTCATTGCATAGCCTCAGTCATACTTCAGATTATAAATACGGCCAAGTTGGGGGTCTCAGAGCGGAACTTCAAGTCACCTGAGTGTTTTCTGACATATCATTACGTGATAAACATGAGAAGTACTTACACCCACGAATTATAAAAGCCTACAAATGCCTTGAGGGGAAGAAATATTTCGTAACAGGATTCGTCAAGGAGCTTTTTATTGGCAAAAATACCTCCGATGTTTACATCTCCTCCTTCTCTCCTGCGATGAATACTGTAAATAGACAAGTTTCCGAGGTACTTCCGCTTTACTTCCTTATATCTGCAAGCATCTTCCGTTTTAGATTTTTTCCATTCAACACAGTGGAGCTGGAGTAACATTACTCATCAAAATCCCTTAAAAAAGACAATTTGGAAATACTGCATCCATCTGCCATCATCACAACAGGGGAGGACAATATGTTCATGAAGGCAGATGTGGTACTAAGCTCGTGCCACCACAAAAAACGGGTGTTTTTGTAGCCATGTTGCAGCTGTGTTTTGGAAGGTATCCCTTCCATTTGCCTGTGTACAACAATACTAAAGCTTAAAATCTTGCGCATGAAACGACTTGTTGCTTTTGATATTGTTATTCCGATGATAATTGTAATTATGATGGTTTTTAATATTAATTATTACAACTACTGTATCTGCTGCTAGCCTGTTGCTAATCAGTACGTGTAGATAGGTGCGACTTATACTCCAGCGCACCTTTTTTGTGTGAAATTATTAACACATTATTATATAATTTCACGTTATTTTGGTGTTTTGGAGTGACACTGATGGTTTGATAAACTTGTTAGTATGTTCTTTATGTTATAGTTATCTGAATAACTTTTAATAGCTATGTTACGTTAATATACCAGCCACGTTCGCATTTCGTTGTTCATGCATCATGTAATATTATCATTAGAGATGTGCCGCACGTCATTTTCAAAGTATCGGAATCGGCAAAAAAATATCGGCCATGCCTTTTTTTAATATATATATATTTTTTAATTAAATCGTTTTCTAATTGTATTTAACGTTACAGACATAATATGTTACACTCATCCAGAGTCTTAAGTTTAGGCTTAAGGTAGGGTTATCAAATTTATCCCGATAACGGCGGTAATTAATTTTTTTTTTTAAATGTATCACGTCAAAATATTTAACGCAATTAATGCATGCGCTGCACGAGCCACTCACGCATTGTCGCGCTCAATCTGTAATGACGCCATTTTACCTATATAGAGAGATAAAAGGCAGCGTAAAATGAGTAGATGAATTATGGCAGCCTTGGAGCCTTTTTTTAATAGGCTAAAGCCTTACAATCTCTCTTCCCACGATTAGAAATATCATGGGAAGCAATGTGGGGAAGCAAGGTAGCAATTGATCTTTTTCTTAACACCTTATGTTATTTCCCAACGCAGAGAACATATATCAATTGGTAGAGCTACGCACCGTCATGGTTCCACTTCCCATCATGCATTTGGGCAGGGCTACAGTATCATTTACTGAAAGCTCAACAAATACACTAGATGGCAATATTTAGTCACAATATACAAAGTCACAACCCTTTCTATCCGTGGATCCCTCTCACAGAATGTTAATAATGTAAATGCCATCTTGAGGATTTATTGTCATAATAAACAAATACAGTACTTATGTACTGTATGCTGAATGTATATATTCGTCCGAGTTTTATTCATTTTTTTCTTAATGCATTGCCAAAATGTTTATGATCGGGTAAAATTATCGGGAATGACTGGAATTGAATCGGGAGCAAAAAAAAGCAATCGGATCGGGAAATATCGGGATCGGCAGATACTCAAACTAAAACGATCGGGATCGGATCAGGAGCAAAAAACATGATCGGAACAACCCTAATTATCATACTGTACATTTATTCAGCATGTTGTACTCTATTGTATTTTCATTTTAAATTGCCATTCAGGATGACATATCTGTTCTATGTGTTGGATTTTATCAAGTAAATTTCCCTCAAAAATGCGACTCATACTCAGGTGCGACCTATGTTTTTTTCACTCTTCGTTCGGCATTTCATGGCTGGTGGGACTTATACTCAGGTGCGACTTATAGTCCGAAAACTACGGTATGTCAACGCATAAAAGCAAGTGTTACAAATATTTTGTTCATTTGTTTACAGGTGGAAAACGTTGTTAGGCGAGGGAAGATAAGTTGATGTGCCTCACTTACTGTACGTTTATGGACATATATAGAGATGACTTGCGTTCTCCCCGTGGGCGGACGAGAGGCCGGGGCTTGAGACGGTGGCTCGCCTCGCGGCGAGCTTTTTAACTGCAGCAACTTTAAGATACGCTATTGGAGCTAGAATTACCGAGAACAGTAGGATAAAGTCTGGATGCCGCCGAGGCGCTGCGTAATATCGGGTCAAAGTTTGGCGAGGCTCTCAAGCCGCTCCGGAGCTCTGCTGACTGATATCACATTCTCGTATGCTATTTTTTCTGATAATTTTATAAATTGTGATTTATTAACCTGTTTTACACATGCACCAATCGTTTTAAATAAAACAAGAAATTGAATCATGTTGTCCAAATGTTTTATTGTGATCAATGTCTGCAATAAAAAAGAATGACATAGTATTTTTGTTTTTACGTACATACCTTGTAACAGCAAATCCGTGTCAGCCCTTCTGCATTCGGCAAATGTAATATAATTTGTAATTTCACCTCATTTTGGTCACTCAAGTGGCCGGCGTATCTATCTATACCTCACGTCAACACAGGCTGGCAGGTTGTTATAAATTTGTCCACGAATGAGCAATAAAGTGATAAGAACAATAATACAATCTCATCTACGTCTCATCTACGTCGTGCTGAATGGTTCCGTGGGCTGCTCTGGCTTGATTTTGCAGTTTTAACTTCATCAACACACTGCTAACTTCAACCGCAGCTCATGAGTTTTTTTCTAAACCGGAAGTTCGAGGCAGACACTGTCCAAGATTGTGCAGCCCATATTTCGCTCAGGAAACTTGTCTATGCAATCAAGAAATAAAAACAGGATAAATGCACATAAGTTGGTGAATTATATTGATACACTCGAGCCCACGCATTGCTTTACATTAAAGCCTTTCTTAGATTTTATTTCTCTTTGCATGCGGAAATGCGAGGCTATCTCTCTTGAAGCATCTTCTTCAGCTTTTTGGCGGTTGTGCGGTGATGTAATGTGAAAAACCTCCTATTTCAGGGGTCTCCAAACTACGGCCCGCAGGCCGGATACGGCCCGCCTCCACATTTGGTCAGGCCCCCTGAACAATACCAGAGAGCATTTTGACCTTTTTTTTTTTTTTTTTTCTCCATTAGTGTTATTTATTTCCTGGCTTTTTTCTGTGAAGAACCCAGAGAGGGTTATTTGGTTATTATCTATTTAATTAATAGTGTTATTATTATTATTTATTATTATATTATATTATATCATTATTTTTATTTTATTTATTTTTGTTCCGTGAAGAATCCAGAAAGGGTTATGTGATTTTGGCTTTCTGAAAAACAATAAATATTTACATTTAGTCACTCCTGCAATCGTCACACTTTTTCTGTTACAAACTGACCCCGACCCCTAATCAGAGAAGGGAAAAGTTATGTGGCCCTGACAGGAAAAAGTTCGGGGACCCCCGTCCTATTTGATTAATTTTGATATTATAAAGGTACACTTTTAAAGCAATTGGACTTTTGTTTTTTCCAGGTTAAAGAATTTTATATTCACCACAATATGGTCCATGAGAAATTCCTTTATGTTTTGGCCTTACATTATTTCCCATTTGATAAGAATGAACTCACTCTACATCTTAGCCACTGTATCATTTGAACCAATATACTGCGCTGGTGGTTTACGCTAAAGATAGAATTACAAGGATATTTGGAAGAAAACCATGAGAAAACATTGAAAATTAATAGCAAAACTTGATGAAAACAAGCTGATTTTGTGAAAAGTTCAATGTTTCCTGTCATTTTTGCACCACTTCCTTTGTTGAGATCGTCATTTGCGAAGTGTGAGTTAGTGGTTAACTAATGTTTGATACCATCGTTTTTTTATCTCTACTCACTGCCACTCAGTCATCAGCAACATTCTTTAGGACTGCTACAAGTTTTCTTTTTTTTCTTCTTCATAATCTTATTCTCTCCATCTAAGGTCTTGGTTATATCATACTGATCACCCAACCCCCGATCCCATATTCTATATGCATTCCAACCCTCAGTCCAACTCTATGAACTCTGTCACAGCTGATGCCCTCCTTGCTTTGTGTGCGTGTCTATGTGTGTATGCATTATGTGTGACCCATGTGTGACGGATCGCTCTCTGTGCCTTACACCCCCGACGCTCAGTGGTCGTCCCATGACAATGCTTCCCTTATATGCTCATAACACACAGACACATGTGCAAACGCGCACGCAAGCACAGCGAGGAGGACGGCCACCCTCGTCACAGAGTCCAACATAGTCGTCATCGTTGCAACGAAGTGCTTGTTTTTTCAAGGAAGAAGAAGAAAGAAGCGCTTGATGTTTGTCCATCTGCAAAACTTAAGCATGATGTTACCTCAGGCAGGCTGAAGAAGCCCATTCACAGGAGAAGACGTTTCGAGGAGACGGGAGCGCCTGCGTGCCAGGCATTCCACAGCACACAGTGGACACATTATTATGACATTTACAAGGCCAAGTAGACAGATACAGCGTGAAGTGTGTGAGAAAAGGTCGTCGCCTCGGTGTGACTGCAATCCAAGAAGGACAATAGAACATAAAGGAGACCCTGGTGTTCTGTAATATGATAGAATTTGTGCACATATCCATCTTGGGTGACAAACCTCTGGGATAACGTAAGAAAAGTGCACAAATCTGGCGAGGCCTGATTACAAAACGCTAATAGGTGTTCTTCCTCAAGATATGGTTCCTTGTGTTGTCATGGCTACACCATTTGGTCAAGGTTGTGGGGGCAGCTGTGGATTTAGTTAGTCTTGACTCACAGTAACACTTATGAAACATGCAAAATGGGTGAGGAGGATGAATCATTGATCCATCAATTCAAACATATTCAATTCTTTGGCTGCATGACCCTTAATGTAAGGACCAGATTTTGGTTCTAAATACCGATATAGAGTGGTATGAAAAAGTATCTGAATATTCTGCATAAAATCACCATCAAATAGGATCAGATCTCTGTCACAATCACACAGATGAAAAAAAGTGCCTAAACATTTATAGGTTTTCATATTTTAATGAGGATAGTAAGAAAACAATGACAGAAGGAGGAAAAATAAACAAGTGGACCATCACATTTGAGGATTTGTGGCCCTCATTTTGGCAACAATAACTTCATCCAGACACTTCCTGTAGCTGCAGATCTGTTTCGCACATCGATCAGGACTGATCTTGTCCCATTCTTCTCTACAAAACTGCTGTAGTTCAGTCAGATGTCTGACATGAATTGCTGTTTTTAGGTCATGCCACAGCATCTCAATGGGGTTAAACTCTGGATTTTGACTTGGCCACTCCAGAGCGTGTATTTTGTTCTTCTGAAACCCTTCCAAAGTTTATTTACTTCTGTGTTTTAGATCATTGTCTTGTTGCAGCATCCATCCTCTTTTTAGCTTGAACTGTCCGACAGACGGCCTCAGGCTTTCCTGCAAAACATCCTGATAAACTTTGGAATTAATTCTTCTATTAATGTCTGCAAGTTGTCCAGGACCTGAGTTAGCAAAACAGCCCCAAATCATGATGCTCCTTCCACCATGCGTCACGGTGAGATGTTGATGTTGGTGAGCTGTTCCATTTTTCCTCCACACATGACATTGTGTGTTATTTCCAAACAATTCAACTTTGGTTTCATCAGTGCACAAAATATTTTGCCAAAACTTCTGTGTCCAAGTGCCTATTTGCGAACATTGAACGAGCAACAATGTTTTTTTTAGACAGCAGTGGCTTCCTCACTGAGTCCTCCCATGAACACCATTCATGGCCATAGTTCTACATACAGTTGATGTTTGCACAGAAATATTGGACTGTGCCAGTGATCTTTGTATCTTTAGCAGACACTGTAGGGTTGTTTCTTACCTCTCCGAGTATTCTGCGCTGAACTCTTGCCATCATCTTTGGTGGACGGCCACTCCTCTGGAGAGAAGCAACAGTACCAAACTATCTCCTTTTGGAGACTTCACTGACTGTCGATTGATGGACATTGTTGAACAACACTTTTAGAGATGTTTTTGTATCCTTTCCCAGCTTTATACAAATCAACAGTCCTTGATTGCAGGTCTTCAGACAGCTCTTTTGACCGAGCCATGATGCACATAAAACAATGCTTCTCATCAGGACAATTATGACCAGGTGTGTGTTTTATAGTGGGCAGGGCAGATTTAAACCACTCATCAGTGATTGGGCACACACCTGACTTAAATCGTTAGGTAAAAATTGGTTTCAGTTGCTCTTTAAGTCTCCTTAGGCAGAGGGTTCACTTACTTATTTTCCCCTTTCTGTCATTTTTTGCATGCTATCCTCATTAAAATATGAAAACCTATAAATGTCTGTGTGGTTTTTTTGGAAAAGAAGACAGTGTTTTTTCATCTGTATGATTTTGACAAAGATCAGATCACACTAATGGTGATTTTATGCAGAAATGTGAGAAATTCCAAAAGGTTCAGCTGATTTTTCAAACCACTGCATAAATATACTGTATATAGGATCTGAGAGCATGCCAAGAAAAACAGTCACAGTTAGTGATGGGAATTGATAGGATTTTTACGATTCCGATTCTAATATCGATATTGCTTAACGATTCGATTCTTTATCGATTCTCTTATCGATTCTAATTTGGGGAAAAAGAAGAACAAACATTTTGATTGCCATCGAGTTTGTTTAATCAGAAGTCACAACCTTACAAACTCACAACGAGGTCAAAAGAGGCCCAAAGCCTCAATATTACCTGTGGCAATAAGTGGCAAATGCACAAGAATGTGTAACATTTTACTGAAACATTTTTCTAATAGAAATAAAAAATATTGGTATATATTGGCATATAGGTCGTTGTTCTGCCGTTGGCAATATGTGTTAAAGCAGGGGTCCCCAAACTTTTTCCTGTGAGGGCCACATAACTTTTAACTGATGAGGGGCCGGGGTCAGTTTGAACAGAACACAGAAAAAGTGTGACGATTGCAGGAGTGCCGAAATGTAAAAAATTTTTGTTTTTCAGAAAGCCGCAATCAAATAACCCTTTCTGGATTCCTTACGGAACAAAAGTAAATAAAAAATAATAATAATATAATTTAATAAGAATAATAAATAATAATAACACTATTAATCAAATAGATAATAACCAAATAACCCTCTCTGAGTTCTTCACAGAAAAAGGCCAGAAAATAAATAACACTATTGAGAGAAAAAAAAAAAAAAAAAAATGCTCTCTGGTATTGTTCAGGGGCCGGACCAAATGTGGGGGCGGGCCGTCGTTTGGGGACCCCTGTTAAAGTGTATTATTTACCAGTATATTGAAATGCATGCCTTTTAGTTTTTATGGCGCTTTCACGCTCAAGTGGGGGCGCCCTTGCGCTTCCTCACGCGAAGGAGACGCGCTCACGTGAAGAAGAGCGCGCTTGCACGCGAAGAAGAAATGCCGCATCCAAGCGAGTGAGCAAGTTAGTGAGAGAGGGGAAACACTGCTACGAGCCTACGTTCTTTTTTAATGTTTGTAAAATATCTATAGAGGCAACGCCTGTATGTATCATCTTTTGGGTTGTTGTTGTGTGTTTCCACTCGCGATCGGACACTTAATTCCAGTTGTGTAGTGGTTTGAACGATGTGCTAATGCTAGCGAACGCATGCTAACCGTTTTGTTATCACTGTATTAGCAGCTAATCATCGCTGATTTACGTTGATGCAAACCTGTTTGTTATTGGGGACGAAATTGATTTGTTTCATTTCTATTTTTAGTTTCACTCTTCAAGTGATGATTGAATAAAGTCAGCAAATTATACCAATGTCTTCTGTATCCTCCTTTGGGAGTTAAGCTAGCTGTATAGCCAGGACTAAGCCTTAGCGTCTCGGTGAGGACAGTGCAGTCGTATTCCCTCCCGATGCAGTTATCTCCACCTTGCAAGACTGCATGTCGTTTTGTTGTAATTTTTCCTCGTGAAGTGAAGACACACTTTCGAGCGTTTGAACTTTGAACCTACGTGCTGTCATTGTTATGTTTACGGCTGCAATGCTCGTGCCAAACCATCGTAACCTTTCATTTTCACCCTCTTTCCTGGTGAAGTGTAGCCAAACTTTGGAGCGGGTGGTTCTTGGCGCCATGCTAGTTTGATGCGTCTGGACAACAAGACACGTCACGACGCAATATGCGTCTTTAGGAATCGTTAAAGGGATCGTTCAGGCTTTTTCACTGTGATGTCGAGGCCTCGAAACACAAGGAACCGGTTCCGAATTGGAATCGGATTTCGATTCCCATCCCTAGTCGCAGTGTCTCGTACTGATTTGTGAAGATATAGGGCATTGAATTCTTTTTCATAATTTAAAATCGTGCCTCATGAAGAACTGTGGAGTCTAGTTTGATTAGGGATGAAAGTGGCTTGAATTTCTTGGCGGAACTCCCTGACATAAGGGTCACCGCTGAGCCAGAAGGGGCGGGGGTCAAGCCTCCTAAAACAACTGAAATGCAAAGACAACTGCTTTTGACACACACAAAACTGGTTTTACACATGTATTACGCTACTGCATTACACTTATTGTACACATTAGAAAAGTGATTTTCATTCAAAATTCTATTTTTTCAATGATTTGCAAAATAACAGTTAACAAAAACACCAGCAAACTCAACCTCCGTTTCCTAAATATTCCCTCATTTCCTCACATCAAGATTCAAATTTTTAACTGTAGGAACATAGGATGTACATTCAAATTGAAGATGATGTAAATATTAACTTTAATAATAATAATAATAATAATGATATATGTAACATACATTAAAAAATAAGTTAATGACTTACATTATGCACAGTGAAATATGTTTTCAAGATAATGCAAACAGTAATATTTTTTTTATTATTATAAGGAAATAAATAAGTAGCCTAACATGAATGAACAAAAATAAGTCAAAGGTGCACTTAACATGGAATATGTTCTTAATATCTGAGCAAATAAAATAAAATAAAATAAAATAAAATAAATAAGCCTCTTCGACTATTTCCTTTCTCTTAAAGATCTGATCAACTTTCTGTTGCATTACCCTTTTTTATTGCATTAATTCAACTTTTATTTATTTATTTATTCATTTTGCTCTGTTTTTTTTTCTGTTCCAGAAAACATGTGCATTTGAACCAATCAGAGCTAACTATCCATGCTGATCACATGTCAGTATGTCAGCCAATTGAAAGGACAACTGACTCCAGGATGGTCTGCTGCGCGTGTGCACTGCAAACCAAACTCATCAGACTTGGATACACTGCTGAGGAGAACTTTGTGGAATAAATAATTAATAAAAATTGGTGGAAATGGAAGACACTACACCAACACTTTTCTATGCTTGTTGTTAAAACTTTTGTGTATGCAAATCTGACGTTAGTAGATTGTTTTCTTCTTGGAGATGAGTTGCATGTGTGGCTGGTGTTTTTTTAACATGGGATTTTGATAGTTACCATCATATTTTCGGGATCAGGCACTGTTCCGCCCCGTTCCGGCCCCGAATCCTTTACCGGAACGGTGTTCCGGACCGTTCCGACCCACGTTCACCCCTGGGTTTGATGTGATTTCAATACATCATCCAATTCCAAAGTATCATCAGCAATACTCTTCTCTATGGTGATGCTCAACAACTTCTAAGCATTCTTCTTCACTCATTTTCACTTGCTCTCATGAATTTTGTGTATCATCCTGCTTAGCACTTGTTCTGTTTTGACGATTATGGCTATATCATAAAATCACACCAATATCTAGAAATGATAGGGAGTTCCTTCCTGATTAAAAACTAACGGGCAGAAAGAGGTCATTATTGTATCTAACTCCTCCTCCTATGACACCAGGTTGCATTATTTCAACCAGGGCCCTCATGCATATTGTTTGGTTGCACTACAAGTTCTTGGTTCGTTGTCTGCCTTTCTCATACACCCTTGGAATTTACATGTATTTTAATTACAACTATACATAAAACCTTTTCTCACTTGTTCTCGCTTTTGTCGCACATCTAATGATGTTGCTAGATGAGAGAAATATATTATGTTCTCTGTTTAAGTCATCACTTCGATTATTATATAACATAGGGATATGGTTTTCCATAATTAGTGCCTCATTCACATGTCTTTAAAAAGTTAACAGTTCAAAATGTTTTAACATCTGATAATATCATATTATACAATACAAACATCAATATAAATTGTAATAATAAGCATGTTATATTAAGTTGGGCTTTAGCCCTAAGTGAATTGGGAGATTTGGACAGCTAGCACACATTACAATGTTTCCAAGGCTCGCAAAATCAATTTGACTGATTGGTCACAGCAAAGATCAATTTGTCACATCGAACACTGAGACTCTTTTCTTTCCTTAATTGAGATTTGTCGCTTTAACAGCTGTTGCAAGAAATGTGCATGGGAGAAAACGGTCAGGTGGAATGTGCATGATCATCCCATTGACTTTTTTTTTTCTTGTTTCTGGTATGTTGTTGACTACAGAAAGTGAACAACAAAACTAGTCATGCAGCCATGCAGACTAAATGTGATACATCATTAGTCCAAATGCTGATCTTGTGCTTTATTCCCACAAATTCTGGAAACATTGAACAAAAGAATAGATTCTAGTCTTCATTCACCATTGTGTGATAGAGGTATGGGCATTTAGCTGTTCGTATGCATCGCAAACAACATAAATCCCAATAAACATGTCATTCCTTGTAAGTACATGATGCATCTGACTTTCAACCATGTGTCATATCTCATTTAGCTATGAAATAATCAAGCAAGCGGTCAAACATTCATTCTTCATTGCTCTTGTTTTAACGTTGAGTAGACAAAATGAATAAAATGACATTTTCTGGATGATCCACACTCAACAGTCAGAAGGCAAATGTTTTATACATCAAGTATCATTGGACAATCCATTTGGATCTAATTCAACAGCTATGAATGGTGACAAACTAAGAAAAAGAAAAAAAAGCTTCTATGTCATGACCGGTGTGTTAAAATCACACTTTGCATAATAAACGTAATTTTTTGTAATGGGGAAACTGAAAGCAGCATTCAACAAAGAAACATTGTCTTCTCCTATTAGCAATAGTCATTATGAAACTAGGGTATGTTTGCCTGTGTATTTGCATAATTAATACATTAAAAAAAGTCCTGAGTGACTCATCGAACTCATTGCTGTTAGCCCTTTAAAGGTTACATGTTTCACCCTAAAGGTCAAAACATGCTAGGTTTGTGTACAGGATTTGACACACTTCTGTTTAGTGTTGTGAAGTAATCCAGTACAAAACGCTTTATTTCTGTTTAAATAGTTACATTTTATTTACATTTTTAAGCTATACTTTATTTTCCTACTTAGGCAAAGACATTGAATCAGTCCTACTTTCATGAGTCCTTGAAAAAAAATAGCTGTACTTCCGCAGTGTACGTACTTTTGTCACCACCGCTTCTAGTACCTATTAAATATATCTAGAATACATAAAAACATTCGATTTATTGGTCAGAATGATATGATTTTGCATACTCTTGATGTTTGCTTGCATTCTAGACTGAAAGTCAGAAATTAATGAATGTCTATAATCGTGTTGATTTATCTATTTATTAACATTTAATTGTTATGTTTAAAATTAAAGAAAGAACTGATTAAATTCAATGCTGGGGTCTTCGGCCAGACAGCGAGCAATGATTGGCTAAATTCTTCTGGACTTTCCCCCAGACGAGTCGCTGATTGGTTTAGTAATCCATGAACCCGCCCACCGGGTGTCGCCCCAAACCTGTTGTATGTTGAAGCGTTGCGTTCAAGCGCTGATGAGTTTAGAGGCTCTCTCTCCCCCGGAGTGACTAGAACGTACAAGACAGTCTTGGCCGAATCGTTAGAAAATAATAATCACATTTTGAAAGAATTTCACATTTCTTCACTTCACCGCTGGATACGCGACTCGACCTGGGGTTGGATTAACTTCGGGACAGTCTTTTTTAGTTTTTCTTTTTCATTTGCTTTGGAAAGAGGCAGACAAAGAAGACAATGGGATCTCAGTCATCCAAGGGAGAGGTGGCCGTGGAGGCGAACGCCGCTGCCGCTGATGCTGCGGCTGTCAAAACTAACGGACAGGTAGTTGAAAAGTATTCATTTTTGTTCGAAATGAGAAGTTGCTTCAAAGTTTTCAACAATATGAATGCGTTGACTTTCATTGATTCCGTTCGAACGCGAGGACATTTTTCCCCCGAGGGGGAGTCAGGTGTGGCTTCAGCATCCTCGTTCAGCTAAACAAAAAAGACTTGATTTGCTTGTATCGAAATAGAGGAAAATAAAAGTGCATTTAGGGACGTTTCATCTAAAATCTGCACAAGAGCAAGAGGGGGAGGGGTCGTCTTGAACCCACGTAGGCAGTCTACTCCCTTTCCTTCTTTCTTTCTTTTTTTTTTTTTTAAGTAAGCCTGCTATCTCCATTGAATCAATTGCACCTTTTAAATTTTGCAATTAATTCATTGTTCGTTTTGGGGACTTAGCCATTCATTTGAATTAAATTTGTCGCTGTGGCACTGGTGTAAACTACAGTTAAAAGTGATATTCATTTGGTGTTTTTTTTTTTTTTTGGGAGAATATAGTCAACAATAAGTGAAGGCTTGTCTGTCCAGTCGCGTCTTTGTTGGTGGGGCTGTCTGGTACCCCAAGCTGTCTGTGTGGTTCTACCGCCGCCTATCGACTCACCAGGGAGCTGCAAGGCGTCGCCTCATCCAGACGACGCTAATTGAAGAGCACGACGATGCTTTGCCAAATAATGAGATATTTTGATGTTTAAAAAATGATAATGGGTCAATAATGATTTATTTTTTCAAAACAAGGAAGTTTTCTGGGGCTTTTGAATGAATGTATTTTTTTTCTTTAATAAAGATGATTAATTAATATTCTTTTGCAGGAGAATGGGCATGTGAAGACCAATGGGGATGTCTCTACTAAGCCCGACGGGGATGCCGCCGCCACCAACGGCTCGGCCGAGGCAGCCAAGGAGCCTGAAGCAAGTGCGGAGGGCGACGCAATCGAGCCTGCGCCCGCCGCAGACGGCGAAGCAGCCAAACCCGAAGGAGAGGCTGCCGCTGCCTCCGCCGAGGCTGCGACTAAGGAGACACCCAAGAAGAAGAAGAAGAAGTTCTCCCTAAAGAAGTCCTTCAACTTCAAGTTGAACCTTAAGAAGAGCAAGAAGAGCGAAGCGGCCAAGGA
The DNA here is from genome assembly GCF_030265065.1 of Corythoichthys intestinalis. Lineage (NCBI taxonomy): Eukaryota > Metazoa > Chordata > Actinopteri > Syngnathiformes > Syngnathidae > Corythoichthys > Corythoichthys intestinalis. Next base: position 20,133,323 of record NC_080416.1, read on the forward strand.
GGAGCCAGCAGCTGCCACTGCCACCGCAGCCTCCTCCCCTGAGGAGAAACCCGCTGAAAATGGAGCCACCGCAGAGGAGAAGAAGGAGGAGGTGAAGGAGGAGGCCCAGGCTGAAGCCCCGAAAGCTGAGGAGGGGGCAGCCAAAGAGGACGCCCCCAAGGAGGAGGCCAAGGAGGCAGCTGCTCCAGCCCCTGAGGCTTCGAAACCCACAGAGGAGAGCAGCTCGACCCCCGCCCCCTCTGAAAAGAAGGAGTGATTGTATGTGCAACTCACGATGAACTGGCTGAACTGTTTTTCAAAGAAAGTGAGAGAGAGAATTTAAGAGTATATATATATATTTATATATATATGTGTATATGTATACATATGTATATGGATATATGTATATGTAAATATATACACATGTATGTGAGAGACTCCTTTGACGTGCCACTTTTCGTCAAGACGACAGACGAGATTCACTAGGTCACTTCCTGCTCAACATCTGGACCTTGACTGACTTTTTGGGCTTTCGGCGCGGCGGCGAGAAGACACCACCAAGCGGACGAAAGATTGATGGAGGATGCATCTTTTCCCCACCTTGATAAAAATGGCGGATGAAGATGACTCCTTTGTGAAATAAAGAAGCTAGAAAAGGAAAAAACTAGGACAACACCACTTGAAATGACTGTTAAATAGCTACAAAAAAAAAGAAAGAAAAAAAGAAAACGAGATAAATCTGAAGAGACTCGCCAACTTTTTACATTCCTATATTTTAACCCAAATTTGAAGTATTTTGTGGTGTATTATAGAGAACCATCTTAAAAAAACTATGTCTTGTTTGTTAAAAAAAGAAAAAAATTTAGACAAGTTTTGATTTTTACCTTACTATAAAAGAAGAACACTTCAGCTTGCTATGTTCACTGTTGCGGTTTGATATGAAGCAGAGCTGTTTATCTGTCGTGTGTGAGCCTGAATCTGCTTTGTCTTTGTAAATACAATTGGATTGATTTCTGTTCTTTATTTTGCTAATGTTGACAGATGTTACTGGTTTTATTGTAAAGTTGATAATGGTAAATAAATGTTGGTCACCTGCCTGTGGATGTGACTTTTATGATTTTTTGCACTTTCCACTACAGACAAGACGTGCTTACAAAGAACAGTGGCATACCGGATAATTAGTATCTTAATATTTTCCCATTAGAGAAATTAAAAGAAACATGCTTGAGATGAGAAATTAGAATGATAAAAAGAAAAAATAAATTCCATAATGTGACCTATTAACTGTATGGCTCAATTGGGCAAAAAACAACACCTAAGACAATAATGTGGTAGCACAAGCGTGCACACTCAGAATGAACCAATTTTGTTCAAAATCATGTTGAAATGGGAGTCCGTATATACCTGCCGCCCATTATCTAAATATAGGGTGCAAGTTATTTTCTACCTCATTATATACAAGTTGTTATACTGCAGAGACTGATACTGTATTTAATGTTCAAACTGATTAACATAAAGTGTTTTTTCCCCCCAAATATTCTCATACTTGTTTGAAAAAATGTAAGGGGTCACGTGGGAAAGTTGAGAAGTGGAACAAGAGGTTAATTACTTAAATAGTAGATAAAAAGAAGGCTGTAATCTATTTTTTAGCTGAAAAATTAATCAAAACATTAGACAAAGTGGCTATTATGACATAGTCAATGATTTTTAAGGGACTGACTAATTCATTGACTTTAACCATTGTTCGGATTAATGGCACAAATTTGCTCTTTTGATAGCGAAATGAATTGAATATATCAGCAAGCCTAAACTGTTAATAGACACAGTAGCAGGCTAGTCAATATGCTTGCCATCTGGAAGTATCATAGTACTTATTTACCAGCGTTGTGAAAATAGACCATTGCAGAAGTCAATTAGAAAATAATATTATGCAGTATATTTAACGCATTCATCAGTTAAGTGGTTATAATACGGTAATTAAACAGCAAGCGTGGTGAGGTTGCACTTTGTACTGAACACAAAATTGTTTAGCTCTTAGAACGCAAACTTCAAGCAAATCACCAATTAAGTGTGAACCCCAAAAAATGAAAGCACATAAAACAAAGCAAATGATATATTATTCAGTCTATTTGTCTCCTGCAGCACACAAAAATAAACCTACACAAAGCATACACTGGCACAATCAAACTGGGAACCCCTGCTAAAAGAAAAATCATTATATTGATCCATGAGGGATAGGCTTCAGATGACAATGACGGGAACGCTTCCTGCAGAGGCATAAAATCCACTTGTTAGACTATTTGTCAAAAGGAAAATGTTGTGTTTAACTGTGTAACATTTCATGTATAACTTACAGAACTGGGATCCCAGACTAAATAGGTGAGCTTTTCTTGGGCTTGGGTTATCAGGTAGAAAATTAGGATGACCAAGACAATGAGAGGACTTATGAACCTCCACGTAACCTGCCAGAAAAATGAAGGTTTTCGTCCAGTCATGAACTCCACGTCCGCATTGAACCTGACAAACATAATTTTGGGTATAGTTTAAACACATATCCAAAAGTGGCCTAATCTAATAATCCTTATCAGGGTTTACCTGTCAATGCCGTATATGTAGGAAACGGAAATCATTTCAAAGAATCCGACTGTCAGAAGTGGAACAGATCCAGCAAATTTGTCAAAAAGTGCAAGCCAATAAATCCCAGAATGTAAAGCAAAGAGGAGGGTAATGACAAAGGCCACTAAACACGTTATCACTGAAACACAACAGTAGATCACATCATCAATGTACACCATCTGATTTTTTTTTTAAACATTTTGTTATGAAATGTACCTGTCAGGGCTTCATGGGGCCATTTTTTGGGAAAAACACCTAAGTCTCTCAAGGGAACCACCACTCCCTCAATGTTACCAAAGAGGGTGGAAAGCCCCAAGCAGACAAGCATGATGAAGAAGAGAACAGACCAAACTGGAGAAGCGGGCATCTTGGTGATGGCCTCTGTGAAAACAATAAATGCCAAACCTGTTCCCTCCACTCCCTAGATACATTATACATGTTAGTCATATAGCAAAATAGGTTTACAAACAAACAATTAAACAAACAAACAAACAAACAAAAACTTTGAAGAAGAAATAGTGCAACTCTACCTCACTGAGGAATTTTTGTATATCGCAGGTTTTCAAGTCCAATTCAAGAAGAGTCCCTGGATCTGAGCTATTCAGATGGTTTACGGCCAAATCAAAAGTGCTTGGAGTGATGCTGCCCTCAGGAAGGTTGAATCCATTTATTAATGACATGATGTTACTAGGGAAGAAATAATAAGAAGGAAAATTAAGACAACTACATGTTAGAATCAGCTTGAAAATATTCAATTAAAATGAGTCATCTTTAAGGGAACCAAGGATAGAAAGACATATACCGTAATTTTCACAGTGTAAGGCGCATCTGACTACAAGCCACCACCCACCAAATTTGGCACGAAAACGGCATTTGTTCATTCATAAACCGCACTGGATTATAAACTGCAGCTGTTCTCGCGGTATGATAGGATGTTTCCACCAAAATATACTAACTGGTAACATTTTATTTGACAGCGGTATCATACGACTGTCATATAACCACAAATGAACCACCATGAACCACCATTGCTTCAAGAAGCTTCATTTGGCCATTACTGCTCCCTTGGGGGAGACAGTCAACCTCTGCTGCCACCTGTTGTCAACACTGTTTTTTGTCCAACATGCCTCATAGCATGCATTGCAGCGCTACAGATGTAAATAACAATCAAAATTTATGTTCTGTCCTAGTTATGTCTTCAGTTACTGTTCGAGTTGTTTCAACAATTTCTAGTTATGGTATTTGGTAACACATTATTTGACAGTGGCGCCATAAGACTTTCATTAGACCATCATAATTATGATATGACACTGTAATGAGCATTAATAAATGCTTGTAATAGATGTCAATTAGTGTTATCCGGCAAATTATCTCACTTTGAATGGATGTAAAAATGCAAGCTGGACATAAATGGAGTTAGTGATATAATTTGCCAGAATATACTCAATAACATCTGTCACAAGCATTCATTGTAATGCCCATGATAGTGTCATGTCAATAATCATGACAGTCTTATGACACCGCTGTCAAATAAAGTGTTACCTATCAACCCAAATAAATGAACAAATAAGCCGCACTGGGCAATAAGCAGCTGGATTCAAAATGAAGGGAAAAAAGTAGCGGCTGATAGTCCAAAAATTACTGTAGTTCTTAAAAGATAAAAGTTAGTACGAGTTATAATAATTTGATATTAAAACCACTCCTGATGTTTTTGCTTTGTTTTCGTATTTTTTTTTTTTCTTTTTCAAAAATAATAATCATATCCCTCAAGAAATAATGTTCACAAAAAGAAAAGAGTATTCTCACACAGTTAAACAACAATGCAAAGAGAACTGGCATTTACAATCAAAATAGATATGCGAAAATACACATAAAACTTACTCAGACTTTGGTCAAACTCTATTTAAACATTTTTTGTTTAGTTCAACAAATACACTGGATGGCAATATTCAGTCACAATATACAAATTATGATGCTGGGAGCCATGATGAGGTGTCTTACCTTCACAACATACAATTGAACATAAGGCACAACGGCGCCCGCAGTGCCTCGCACTGGGGAATAAAATTAATGAATAATATGTTTGTTGTATTTTCACTATGACACTTATGTTCAAGTGTATGTTGTGAAGGAGGAGTTGCCGAAGCTTATGCCAATAAACGATGCGGTCCGAGCTACGAATCTGAACGCCTGTGTCCACACGCCTTTCTCTCTGCCTTACACCCCACTGTGGAATAAAAGAGAAAGTCAAGGGACAAAACGCTCTCATTAGCTTTATCTTTAATTAATTTAAAACTCGCCATTGACACCTTGTGTCGAATTTAAATCGCTACACTACATAGTTAAAATGTGACACGGTGGAAGTACGGCAGCGTGGCCATGTGACGTCACCGCCCTGCGACGTCAACAACAATTTTTTGGTTTAAAATTTGACAAATTTAATTAAAACGAAAACATTAAGAGGGGTTTTAAAATCAAATTATTGTAACTCGTACTAACTTTTATCTTTTAAGAACTACATGTCTTTCTATCCGTGGTTCCCTTTTATCATATTTATTGAGCAAGTATAATGATAATAATAAATCGACAAAGAATGGTACTCACTCGCTAAAACACATTTCATATTTCTCAGTGGCCCTGAAGCCAATGATGGAGTATGTAACTGTGGCAGCATACACGGAAGTCAGGCCAGTGACAACCGACAGAATCACAGCATCTTGAACGCAGTTGTTGCTTAGGGAAATTAGCATCAACAGTAGCTTCACAACTGTTTCTCATTTATGTTAACATAATTCATATGAGCCTTACTGAACGGGATTGTAGGAGGAGAAAGAGATGAGGCCCCCCCATGCCAAACCAAACGAGTAAAAGACCTGGGCCCCTGCATCCAGCCAAGTTGACGGATCAATCAACTCTTCCACCTGCAATAATTGCTCATATTAAGGGCCACTTACTTCACATTTAATTGACTCTACCCCGCAATGGAATTACACTTCTAATTATTATGGTAAAACTTGAATTTTACAAAGACCATAATATTGTGGCGGTATTGAGAAAGTGTATTTTAATGAACTTTGTTGTTTGAAATTTGAGATGTACCTTTGGAGTGAAGAGAAACTGAATACCACTAAAGGCTCCTTTCAGGGTTAGTCCACGTACCAGGAAGATTAACAGTACTACATATGGCAGGATGGCCGTGATGTACACAGCCTGAGGTTAAAGTGACAATAGTACACGTTAAAATATCTCATTCATTTTTGGCATACTAAACTATCCTGTCAATAGCAACACACCTTGCCCGAGGTGTTTATTCCTCTGATGCAGCAAATGCAGACCACAGTCCAAGCACCAAAAAGACACACTACTACAGGCCAGTGGAGCCCCCCAGAGTCGGATATGGAGGTTGAGCTGTTGAGTGTTACTCGGTAGAAAAAATAGTCCACTGTGGAGCTCTCTTGACACTCTGCTACATAACCTATGAAAGCCAAATGTGGTCATTAAATACTGTTCATTATTAATCACTAGAGTGTTTAAGCGATTGACTTTTTTTTTTTTTTTTTTTTTTTTTTTTTTTTACAAGTAAAAAGAGACTGTAACAAGTTTTATTTTGGGCAACCAAACAGCGGATGGAAAAAATGTTGATGTCACTAAGGGCCAGTATTCTATAGGGCGCCATTTGTAAAGCAGCACATGCTCAAAATTAGGACATTTTCTCACATTTAGCGCCACACAGTGTTTAAAATGCTGTGAAATTTTTGGAGTCACTTTTTTTTTTTTTTTTTTGCACATTTACAACATTATTTAGCAACTTAAATATTCATTTTTAAATAAGAAGTTTTGGACCTGATTGTTTGAATCCAGAACTAAATATTTAATTTAAATCTTAAACTTATATCCTATATCCTAAATGTTAAATCAGGAAACAGCTGGAACTAAATGTTTAGCTTAATATGCAAATTCACATGACTGGAGACCGGAAGTAACAAAATAAAAGCTGGTGGAGCAGCTCAGACTGTCTGTTTAAGTTGCTTGAAAATGAATAAAACTTACTCAATGGTGGCAGCCTGCTCTTGGACATGAGTCATTGTGGTTATAACAATATAGGTAAAAACTAGGTCTGTCGAAAGATTAAAATGTTTAATCGAGTTAATCACAGTTTAAAAATTAATTAATGGTAATTAATCACAATTCAAACCATCTATAAAATATGCCATATTTTTCTGTAAATTATTGTTGGAATGGAAAGATAAGACACAAGACGAATATATACATTCAACATACAGTACATAAGTACTTTATTTGTTTATTATTAGGGCTGTCAAACGATTAACTTTTGTAATCGAGTTAATTACAGCTTGAAAATTAATTAATCATAATTAATCGCAATTCAAACCATCTATAAAATATGCCATATTTTTCTGTAAATTATTGTTGGAATGAAAAGATAAGACACAAGACGGATATATACATTCAATATACGGTAGATAAGTACTGTATTTGTTTATTATAACAATAAATCAACAAGATTGCATTAACATTATCAACATTCTCTTAAAGCGATCCATGGATAGCAAAATGTGTAGTTCTTAAAAGATAAATGTTAGTACAAGTTATAGAAATGTTATATTAAAACCCCTCTTTATGTTTTTGTTTTATTAAAATTGGTAAAATTTTCAATCAAAAAATAAACTATTAGCTCGCCATTGTTGATGTCATTACACCATGCTCACTCCCCAAACCCGTAAAATCATTTGGACCCAAGCACCAGCAGAGGGCGCCAAACAACAAAAAAACAAGTAACAAGCGGACATTAAGCTGCTATCATTTTAATCTGAACGGGGCATGTGCGTTAATTGCATCAAATATTTTAACGTGATTCATTTAAAAAATTAATTACCGCCCGTTAATGCGATAATTTTGACAGCCCTAGTAAAAACATATTTAGGAGAAACTATTTAAAGAGTATTTTTTTGTTCTCCAGCTTTTATGTTGTTACTTCCGGTCTCCAGTCATGTGAATTTGCATATTAAGCTAAAGATTTAGTTCTAACCGTTTCCAGATTTAGCATTTAGGATATAAATTTAGGATTTAAATTAAATATTTAGTTCTGGATTTAAGCAATCAGGTCCAAAACTTAAAAATAAATATTTAAGTTGCTAAATAATGTTGTAAATGTGCAAAAAAAAAAGTGACTCTAAAAATGTCATACCACGTTTTAAACACTGTTTGGCGCTAAATGTGAGAAAATGTTGTTGTAATTTTGAGCATGTGCTACTTTACAAACGGTGCCCCATAGTATTCAGGCCTAGTGAGGACCAATTTAAAATCTCATTGAGAAAAGAAAAAAAATCTAACACCTCTGATTTTTATAATTATGTTTTACAGAGCGTTTATATGAGCTTAGATTGTAAATGTGCTTCTGATAGTGTTAAGGCCAGTAAAGGAGGCCTTGATAAATATCTAGTGTATGGTAGTTGGTCTTAATGTCCTCTACGGTACGTACCTGTCGCATTCTCATTCAGAGGACACTGGGTCCAAGGCAGTGGGCTTTGAAAAGAATTGAAGAGGTACCACATGATCCAGGCTATTAGAGTGTTGTAATACAGAGCAACTAAAAATGACACCAGCATGGAGGCGATACCTAAAAATGAATTTAAAAAGGCATCATTATAAAAGGCACATGGTCTGGGTAATTGTTTTTAATACTTTTGAACATACCAACACCAGTCAGGTAAGGACTAATGGCACGCCACACTCCCACGCTACCCTTCCTGAGGCGCTGACCAATCGCAAATTCCAGCAATAGAAGGGGCATTCCTTCTAATACTAAGAGGAGCAGGTAGGGGATCAAAAAGGCTCCTGGAACAGGTTTGTGATGGAAAGTTACTGTATTAGACACATTTGAATGTTATATTTAGAGTGATGAATTACAGTACTTCCCAAAACCTAACAGGAACAGGCTTTACAGTTAAAGTTAACACTTCATGTAAATGCTCGTGTTGGCAACTTTCACTGTTGCTTAAAGTGCCTATGACAGCAAAAAGTTTATTTCATATTTCACGCGGTATTTTATGCTCTTGAATGAAATGGACCACTTGGATGTGTGTGGAAGGGATTGATTTATATATTAAATTTTTTAACTCCCGCACCATGAAAATGAATGACTTCCTGGATTGAGGAGGAATGCTAATGTGACGTCACCCGGGTCAGCATCTCACAATACAGCATTGCTTTATAGCAAGCAGATGGACTGCAGATTCAGCTGATTTTTGCAAATTAATTAGTTTATTTTTCGCATCACGTCAGCCAAATGTGCTGCAGGGTTTTGTTGCTGCACCAGGGAGAGGCTTGTGAGCCGTTTTAGGTTTCAAAAAATTCCTGTTCAAAGCGAAGATTGGCCAAAACAAGTCCGGTAACTGTGGGACCATTGGACTTACAAGGAAGTGAGTAAACATCGTGTTTTGTATTATGTCAAATACTGGGATCATGGCACACCTAATAGTAAGGAGGTGGCTTGCATTTTATGGGTGACAATGCTTCTAGTCCAATGAAAAGGCCACTCGGCCGACGACCGGCGGCTTGTAGCACACCCTCCTCGGTCCTCTTCGCGTGCCCGCCGCAAGAGTGCTATACTCGGCTTATGCTCATGCAGTTCTCCATATCGACCAGACTTCCAGCCCCCTCTGCCCTCTTCTTGTGCCCAGAAATAGACCACTCGAGTTGGGCTCGGGCCGCTACACACTCCTCCGACGTCATCCGGTTTGTCCGGCGGTCATTCTCCAGCTGCTTCGCTGGCGAACAAGCTCTCCTGCCCGCAGCAGACGAACAACGAGCTGTAACTTGCTCTCCAACCGGGGAGGTTGCCGGTCGGTGAAGACTATCGACGACCCCGCCGCTGTGTGACATGATCCAGGCTCGTTTTGTGTGATTTTTCGCTTCGAAAGACGAGAATAAGACTTTGAAACGTCGGGTTAGCATGTCGGCTAGCTGTCACACCTCTTGGTTTTTTTACGCTCGCCGAAACCAGGGCAGGGAAATGACAAAAGCCGGACTAACTCCGGTGGCATAAAATATTGTTCGGGAGGTGCAAGAAGTCGACAGTTTTAAGCATTATGGAGTAATTTTTCCATGCCGTACTGAATAAATACATGTTTAATATTTGATATTCCATTTAGAACAAGACTGTTTTTTGTCATGACCATATCATTTATTTAACAATTGGGGAAAATACTTGGATAAAAAGAATATCCTGTAAAAATATTGGAGTAGAGAGATTGAAACAATGACATTTTGCTGCTCTCTTCGTTGCATTTTCCTCATTCTGAATGATTCCCCCTCAATGGGATGAATTCTTAATCAGATGAAATCGTGACGCTGCCGACGTCATCCCCCAACTGGGGACGCTAGAGCGCTATAATGACAGGCAGGGATAAACGGCAGATTAAAAGACTAATTTCTCGTTATCTGCGCTTTGCCAAATTTTTGTATATAGTCGAATCGTCTCAAAATATGACTCTAATTCACATAATAATGCTATTTAAGATTTTTTAATGCTGTCACAGGCACTTTAATCTTTGAAGAGTCATTGAAAGTTATGTTATAGTGACGAGAAGCCACAGAATTGGAGCAGGTCAATGTATGCATCCTCGTTAAGTATATTGGTTATAAAAAATTAAATAGGACAGGGTAATCATTGTCAAATGGGCTGTTGTTTCTCGGACATGCATTTTATGTGTTTGTGCTCGAAAATCCCATTAAACTAGACAGGATACAGACAGTCATATCTCTTATGTAATCCCACTATACACCATCTATGTAATGTACCACCAGAGGTCTCTTCAGGGGACCTTCTTCTCTCATAATGATTAACAAAACCTCCGTTTTACACTGCAGCTGTAATGAATGGGTTATGTATTCAACTTGCCGTTTGACCTCTGGCACATAAGAGACAAAGGGATATTTCATTACAATGAGGAGACATTGAGTAAAAAGTGAAAACTCTGGATCTCCTCGCGCACAAGTTCTTCATCAATTCAATCCATCTCAGCCGTCTTTCAAATAATGGTCACCGCCTACCTCCTCCATGGCTTTGACACAAGTAGGGGAATCGCCACACATTGCCAAGCCCGATGCAAAAGCCCACACATGTCAGGATGTACTGAGCTTTGTTGTCCCACTTGGGTCTGTTTTCAACTTCCTCTTTCTCCATCCTGTCAAGATCCTCATGGTTGCAGATCCGCTGATCAAGTCCCGGGTTCGGAAAAGCTAATCTCATGGTGTCCACGAACCGAAGTGGTAGAGCGGTCAGCACCCACCAGATGACACGCTGAAATGGGCGTTTATTAACGCTTGTGCACCAATATGTTCAAAGCAGGAATCAGCAATGTCGAAACCACTTTATGATCTTTTGCCTGATACAGATTAGCTAATGCACTCTGCACTTTTACCCTTTTATACTCATATTTGAATTGTCAAATACCTTATGAATACCCTTCCAAAATACTATAAATTAGAGTTGGACAGCCGATAATATCGGCCGATAAAAGCATTTTAAAATGACATGGGCTAATATCGACATCGGTTTTTCATTATCGGTTTTGGGCCGATATGCATAAGCAAGTGCTGTTATGTCCACAAATTGCCTGCCTGTTTTCTCCCGTTTTGCCACCCCTGCTGGTGCTTAGGTGTAATAGGGCCGGCCCAGCCTATGGGCAGACTATGCAGCTGCTTAGGGCCCCTGACCACTAGGAGGCCCCCAATCTGGCAATTGTTTAATTTATATTCTATTTTGTTTACTACAGTTTGCTTTATTTGAATTTTGTGAGTTTTGATAATTGATTGCAAGCTTAAATAAATAAGTTCTTCCATAACTTCTTTCTTTGCTCTTTTAGAAAAAGGTTTGGCGCTATCTACTGTAAGTACTGACAATCATTTGGGGTGAAAAGTTTTGAAGTATGCAGTACAACAAAATCTGATTAATATACAAAATATGGACGTTTGGGTTGGATTGCATGTATGGGTTTCACAGTACACTGTGACGAAATGGTGGGCCAAAAATATGGGCCCTTTTGCCTTATTTTGCTTAGGGCCCCCAAATGGCCTGGGCTGGCCCTGGGTGTAATTAGTTCCACCACATTCTGCTGACATAATCATACTACGATGTGATCACATTGAAAATAGAGACTACAGCTAAATGAATGAGCAGCTAGTGTACCATAACAGTTCTTGCCATCTTACCATGTCGTTTGGGCCTCATACATACCTTACTTCCATTCTTGTAAGTTATATCTTTCCTTTGATTTATATTCATAAGCTTTGTGTAGTATGTTGGAGATCTGTATCCTTCATTTTGTTTGCATTTGTGGTAAAATGTGGTTACATTATTTCATTGCTTGCAAGCTGTACTACCAGTTGCTATTCAAATTGACACCTGATATATACTTTGCTTTATTTTATGACTTTATTTCATACTATTGATATATATTTTTTGTTTTTTTAAGTTTTACAAAAAGTATCAGTGCTCTTGTCAAGAGAATGATGACCACAGTAAAGCCAATTCAACTTTACTCCAGCATCTGTGTACCCACACACAGAGGACAGAATATGTGCCTTACTGGCACTTGCACTTGATCAAAAAAAAAAAAAAAAAAAAAAAAAAAAAAAAACTGATATTTGCATGTTGTATTTTGATTTCGATAAATATAGTGGTGCAATATGGGCAGCTTTTCCATAACTTCAGTTGAAATTGTTCTTATTTTTCCTAGAATGTTTATTAAAAAAACTTGAAGTTGTTACATTTATCATTATTAATGCATTTAGTGGAGCATCACAATACAATTAGCCATAGGCGGAGTTTGACTTTTGGGGCAGGGCGGGCACAATATGTTGATGACCCTGAAACGCAGTGTCAACAATAAAATTAACTTACACGAATATTTATAATAATAAGTTGAAAATTAATGTTTTTGTTCCCATCTCTCTTGAGGGGAATTCCAAATCAGTTTGCTTAGGACAGCTATACTTTTCGCCAAGATCATCATACGTTGAATATGGTGCGCCCGCCAGTGTCGTGCCGATGTAGTTACCCCCGTCAAAAATTGTATCTCCTGGGCGGAGCCACTGCGCTGCACTGATTTGCTTGATTTCTGTGTTCTGGTGATGTAGTTATCTACAAGGTTTTAAAACATGGCCCATCCATAAAAAAAAAACATTTTTTTCTGTCATATAACGTAACATACGTACTGAATGTCAACCTATAACTGTTATTACTGTAATTCAAATCCTGTATGGAGTTTCTCCAGTTTAATAAACATTGATGTCCAAAATATATAACTGTGGTTCTTTTCTGGCTTCAATTAATTGTTTAAGTCGACATAACTCATAACTAATGCGTGTGTGTGTGCTCTCCCACGGCCAGGGGATACAATTTTTGACAGGGGTAACTACATTGGCAAGACACTGGTGGTGACTCTGTTGTACAGTTAGCGTCTGTAGTGGGGCAAATTGAAACCCCGCTCACCACTTTGACGGTGGTCTCTAGCATTTCATGGTCCACATTTTCAATCCTTGGTTGTTGCTCAGTGGTTGTTGTCGCTTTTGAAAGCTTAGGTTTGAAAAAATTACGTATATCCATCTTGCCTCTTCGGTCCTCGGGTGGTTTTGGCTAAGCAAAGCAAATGACCGTCTAAGGTGCTAGACACATGATCTGTTCGAAAATAATTTGGACCAATTATAAAAATATCATTTTTTGTTCATTTCATTCATTTTTGTTGTTTGTTTAATTGCTTTACAACTTTTATAGACAATATTTTACAGGAACATTTTTAAATCATATATAGGAAAGTCAATTATATACAATGACACTTTTCGCCCACCAGGGGGGGCCCTGTCCCCCACTCCCCCTTGACTCAGCTTATGCAATTAGCCATAATATGTTAAGTCCACGACCTCATATATCGGTATCGGTTTGATATCGGTAATGGATTTTTGGAGTTGGACAATATCGGGATATCGGTTATTGGTTAAAAATTTATTATCGAACAACTCTACTATAAATCGTTTTGGAATATTCTGAGGAAAGATTACGTTTATGTAGGTGGACAAAACCCTTCAGTAGTCGTTTAAAAATATATATATACTGTATTTGATATAAACATTTATTTAAATATGATAAAAATATTTTGGGGTAAATTTCAATGAGATTTCTTGGCCTACTTTTCATGACCAAACTGCTCCAGTTGTTTTAGGATTACAGGGTGATTTTAGCTCCTTCCACAGACGTTCAATTGGATTTTCATCAGAGCTTCCTAAAATGCCGTTTCTGAATAATCCATTATTTTGCATTTAGCCATTGTTGCGTAATGAGTATTTTTCACTGTGTTTTAGTTCATTATCCTTTCGCAAGATTTAACAAAGAAGCCATAGAACGTACTAGGGCCTCCTTGTTTCGCTGTTTGGAGAATGTGCACTCTTCTGACCGACTCAAAAATGTTGTACTTTGTAAACCATAAAAAGGCAAGCCTAAAAGTTTACAAACCATAAGGCAATTTACCAGAAGCAAGAGATAAATGTTTTCTTTCATTTTGGAAAATACACACAAACTACAGTTAAGATTACTAAATGATATGATACAAAAAGTTTATTGATCTTTCAGAGTTAAAAGGTTATTATTTACACATTTATTCAAACAAAAGCTCTACATTAAACACGCATAGATAGGAATGTACACAAAGTATTAAACAATACAATAATCCAGCAGCACAATGACAAATATTAACAGCACTGTGGCTTAAAAAAAGAAAGTTTTACAAGACATTTTGTTTAATAAAAAAATAATGACAATAACCAGACAAAAATAAAACCTGGTTAATACTTATTTTCATAATTCATTTGAACTTGGCCAGAGATGGTCTTCACTGTGTCATCACTGCTGTCCTTCCGTTTGCAGCATTTCCTCCGGAAGCATTTGAAGAGTGCAACAGCCGGAATGGCTAAACTGGGAACTCCGGCCAAGATGAAAACAATAATGGAAATCCAGGGAGGGTACGGGCGCTCTTCCAGGGTCGGGAAGCTCTCCTGTGATGCCAAACGAAGAAAGCAAACGCTTTGATCAGCCGAACAATGAGCAATGAAGACCTTTCATGACACTTACCGACTCTGGGTCCCAGACCAAGTACGTGAGAGACTTTGTGATCTGTGTCACGAAGTAAAATACCAGGATGATGACCATAATAAGTGGGCTAACCACCCTCCATGTCACCTGCCAGAAGATGTTGGGCTTATGCCCTACCATGAACTCAATGTCTTTGTTAAACCTGTGTGGAAGCAATAATAAATTGAGTGCAGTGTGTGTGTGATAACAGTCATATAACATGATCTTTTATCAGATAAAACCAAATAAGCAACATGAGCATGGATGAGAATGACACCGTTACATGAACCGGGTCCATAAATCTCTCGTAAAACTAACGAAAAACAGCAAATGACCTTTGATATGTTCGTTGGTTTGTTTTTATTTACGTTTTGGCAGTGGTCAGAGTTATTCATAATTTTTCCCAATGTGTTTTAATACAGTTGTGTTTTGTAGATAATAATAATGGTGAAAATGTTTTGAAATTATTTATGTATTTTAATTACAAAAACCTGGTATTCGAACATGGGTGTGTAGACTTTTTACACCCCTTATATTTTCCATGTGACTTTTATACAATCAATTAAAGTATGGGTGAATCATTTGCAACCCAACAGCACAATATATGGAAATATGAGCAACTGGATATGAGTATGAATTTAAAAGAAATACAAAAAAATAAAAATAAACAATTACATCGGGAACAGCTATCGATATAAAAGTAAAAAAGAGTAGTTACTTAAACTCACCAGTTAATCACTGTGCTTTTAAAAATGTAGGAATAAATCATTAAGAAACAATGAGCTAAGCCAAAGGAAGCAATAAATTCCTGACAGAACATACCTATCTATGCCATAAATGTAGATGACGGCGACCATCTCACAAAGGCCGATGACCAGAAGAGGTATGGAGCCGGCAAAGTTATCAAAAAGAGCCAACCAATAGTTTCCAGAGCGAGTGGCAAAAATGATCCCCAACGCAAAAGACACAGCACAAGTCACACCTAAAAGAAGCGACATATATTCATTCATTTGTGTTAACATGCCAGATATTGGATGTACAGTATGTACAGTACACACTCAGAATACAGTGGTACCTCTACAGTACTTACGAACATCTCTACATACAGAATTTTCAGGTTATGACATGCCTCAGAAAATATTGGCTCTTACCATTTACCATTGTTAAAAAAAAAAAAAAAATCCGGATAAGAAGGCAAAAATACAGTAGGGCCGGTACTTGCAGCTCCCAGAATTTACTGAACGTAGCATAGCTGCTCTACCATTGGCTATTGCCTAGCATTCCTGGCATTCAATTGGCTAAGAGTGTCCTGTACTGAGTGTGTATATGTGTTTCACAGCGTCCTCTTCATTCGCCCCCGTGTTCTGACAGCTTTACATGAGTGCATTAACTTTTATTCTTGACTCTCTTCTTGGTTTTTTAAATTACGCACAACTCTGTTATTATGTTTATTGCGCAATAATCTAATTGTAACATGTATTTGTTACATGTTTTGATGCATTATAAAAGATTTATGTCTGAATTTTGGGGGGCTTGGAATGGATCAGGGCATTTATTTGGAAAACAAGTCTCTACTTATAGAATTTTCAGGTTAGGAAACTACTTCCAGAACCAATTACAGTGGTACCTTGACATACGATTGCTTCGACACACAATCTTTACGACATCCGACGTAAAATTTGACTCGCCATTTGTTTCTACATCCGACGACATGCTCGAAATATGACGATTTATGACAGCGCCGCAGTTACTTTGTTTTCCAGACCACACACCGGATTTTCTAGTGAGAGAAATCAACATGGGTTCCAAGAATGTTAGTGCAGGTGGCAAAAAAAAAGAAAAATGTGGGGTTTACCATGTAAATGATACAAAAATATGAGCTTGGTGGGCGCGTCCATGAACTGACTTGACGAGTACAATGTCTAGAATCTCGACGGTCCTTGTCCGACCTCCATTCGCCAGTCTTTATAAGTTAAGGTTACAATTATTATTGTTGTAACATCGCCAAAAAGTCCCCAGCTTCGTCAGGTTTTTAATCATTTATTCCAGAACTTGTGCAACAAAACATGCCTACTGTTCGCCGCAGCTCCCTCACTCACTCTGTCAAGTCAGCCACACAATGTGTTCAGGTACAACACGCAAAACACATACGCCACATTAGAACCCCATTCGTTACATTATTACAGTATTATTATTATTTTTACTACTATTACATTTTTATTCTGATTTTTATTCCTAATTTATTTGTTTTGGTCTATGTAATTGCTATTTGCAGTAGTGACAGCAGCATTTATTAATGATTTAGTGTAGGTTTTCAGGCTGTGGAACGAAATAATGGGATTATAATGTATTCTTATGAGAAAATCCTGCTCGACATACAACCATTACGCCTTACAAACAAGGTCCTGGAACGAATTAACTTCGTATGTAGAGGTACCACTGTATTTTTGAAAGTAGAGGTACCACTGTATGTCATTATTCTAAAAGGATCCTTTCAAAAAAAAAAAAAAAAAAAAAAAAATATATATATTTTAAAAAATATATATATTTAAAAAAAAAAAAAAAAAAAAATATATATATATATATATATATATATATATATATATATATATATATATATATATTTTTTTTTTTTTTTTTTTTGCATCAATCTTTGTGATATTTACTGTATCGGCAGCCAGAATAATTGAATGTCTTTCACTTCAGTTTGCAATTGTATTACTCCTGTTGACGTTCATACAACAAAGTAATACCTCTGTGTTTAACATTAATACCCCTCTTTCACATTTAGTGAATAAACTAAATGAGATCATCATTATTTCACCATATTTAGTGTATCTAATGAGTGCCCTGTTTGGGTATATAAAAAATAAAAGAGAATTACCACAAAAAACCTCTTTAGGCCACTTTCTGGGCAACAATTTCAGATCCTGCAGCGGTACAACAACTCCCTCCACGTTTCCAAACATAGTCGATAGACCAAGGCAAAAGAGCATGATGAAGAATAGTACAGCCCAGATTGGAGAAACGGGCATCTTTATGATAGCCTCTGTAAAAACGATGAAGGCCAAGCCGGTTCCTTCCACCCCCTGTGAAAGAATTTACCAAATATTAGCACATTTCAAATCAAGTCATAACGTCCAGAAACTTTCTACGGACCTGACTGAGGAAGAACTGCATGTCACATGGCTGTATGTGTAAGTCTTTAACAATATCTTGACTTGTTTGGTTGAGGTAAAGAAGCATGTCATTGTAGTTGCTCTCTGTGATGTTGCTCTCAGCTAAATCGAAGGCGTTTGTCAGCTTCAGGATGTTTCTACAAAATGGAAAAATACATTTAAATAGCAAGCAAACATTACTCTGCATTGGGGGTGTAAGACTATTCCCACACCTGTCGATAACCAAAATAAAAGTTTAATCTTTAAACTCCAGAGTTAAAGTGTAAATGTTTACTAAGTTGGTGGAATTATAAATAACTAAGAATACCGCAATAGCAAGGCACATTCACAACTAAGTAAACAGAGAATTAAAAAAAACACACACACACATTTTTCATCGCGTTAATAGAAAAATTTGCATATTAGATCACTGTTGCCGCCCTTCTATTGATACTAACTCCACAAGGGGGCGCAAATTTCCCACACAAATGCCAACGATTAACAGTACTGTAATTATTTTCTAACTGCACCCCAGCATTGCAGCCTGGCATGTGCCAGCAAATGCCACAGACAGCATCACTACTCACCCTGCGATGCAGTCATCATATTTTTCTGTGGCCCTGAAGCCAATGATGGAGTAGATGACAGTGGCAGAGTATACTGATGTACAGCCATTGATGATGGAGATGAGAACAGCGTCTTGCTCACAGTTGTTACTGTTGTAGCACGATAAATAAGATTGTGAACAATACAAGTGTATATATACAGTGGGGCAAATAAGTATTTACCGGTAGTCAACCACCAATTGTGCAAGTTCTCCCACTTGAAAAGATTAGAGAGGCCTGTAATTGTCAACATGGGTAAACCTCAACCATGAGAGACGGAATGTGGGAGGGGGGGAACCAAAAAAACAGAAAATCACATTGTTTGATTTTAAAATAATTTATTTCCAAATAAGAGTGGAAAATAAGTATTTGGTCACCTACAAACAAGCAATATTTCTAGCTGTCAAAGAGGTCTAACTTCTTCTAACAAGGTATAACGAGGCTCCACTCATTACCTGTATTAATGGCACCTGTTTTAACTCATTATCGGTATAAAAGACACCTGTCCACAAACTCAGTCAGTCACACTGCAAACTCCACTATGGCCAAGACCAAAGAGCTGTCGAAGGACACAAGAGACAAAATTGTAGACCTGCACCAGGCTGGGAAGACTGAATCTGCAATAGGTAAAACGCTTTTTGGTAGAAACACAGGTTCTCGTGTTTGGAGGAGAAAGAATACTGAATTGCATCCGAAGAACACCATACCCACTGTGAAGCATGGGGGTGGAAACATCCTGCTTTGGGGCTGTTTTTCTGCAAAGGGACCAGGACGACTGATCTGTGTAAAGGAAAGAATGAATGGGGCCATGTATCGAGAGATTTTGAGTGAAAATCTCCTTCCATCAGCAAGGGCATTGAAGATGAGACGTGGCTAGGTCTTTCAGCATGACAATGATCCCAAACACAGTCAGGGCAACAAAGGAGTGGCTTCGTCAGAAGCATTTCAAGGTCTTGGAGTGGCCTAGCCAGTCTCCAGATCTCAACCCCATAGAAAATCTGTGGAGGGACTTGCAAGTCCGTGTTGTCCAATGACAGCCCCAAAACATCAGTGCTCTAGAGGAGATCTGCATGGAGGAATGGGCCAAAATACCAGCAATAGTGTGTGAAAAGCTTGTGAAGAGTTACAGAAAACATTTGGCTTCCGTTATTGCCAACAAATGGTACATAAGAAAGTATTGAGATGAACTTTTGGTATTTACCAAATACTTATTTTCCACCATGATTTGCAAATAAATTCTTTAAAAATCAAACAATGTGATTTTCTGGTTTTTCCCCCACATTCTGTCTCTCATGGTTGAGGTTTACCCATGTTGACAATTACAGGCCTCTAATATTTTCAAGTGGGAGAACTTGCACAATTAGTGGTTGACTAAATACTTATTTGCCCCACTGTATATATATATATATATATATTTTTTTTTTTATTCTGCTAGGATGTTTAATACTCACTGTATAGAATTATAACTCGAAAAAGAAATTAGACCTCCAAACGCCAAGGAAAAGGAGTAGAACACCTGCGCACCGGCGTCCAACCACGTGGCTGGATTCATCAACTCGTCCACCTAGGATATTTAAATCTTACATTGATGAAATGAAAAACACACCAATTATGTGATCTACAACAAAGCTCCCTGCTCGTGAGCTAAAACGTGCTCATGATTATTACACGGCAAAATTGTAATCTTTGATGTGATACTCTCAAATCAAACCGCCCTTTTGTGGGGAATCATAAAGTGTAATAGCTCAATAAAAATAGATCCCGTGCAGACATAATATTCGAGAGCTCTTATCAGGGCGGCATTCATTTTATGATAAAGGTTTAATGAATCCAGCCTTGAAAATGAAAATGTGAGCCTATAGCACTGAAAAATATAAATAGCATAGTGCAGCATTGAAACGAAAGCATCTCCCCTCAAAGGATGTGTTCTTGTTCTAGTTTTAGTTTGCTCTTTTTTTTCAAGCTCTAGAATGTGTCACAGTTTCTAAAACCATACACAGTGTTTCTCCACTTTTTCACAACTCAATGTTTACGGAGTCACATATTCAACCATATTCCTATGTTATTTGCTGAAAATTCATCTATTTGTTGTTTTGTGCTCTAACAAATGTACAAGTATTGTCTTAAGCCCTTTTCAGACTTGTATCCCTCTAAATTCCCGTGTTAGGTGACACGGGATTTACTCGTGTCATGGCTTTCAGATATGGGGAGATGTCCCGGGAGTTACCCAGGTTGGACACTTTCCATGTTGGGGACTTGCCGCTCTCTGTGCGGGGAGGACAGGATTTTATAACATTATGTCATTTTTGGTTGACATCGGCAACAAAATAAACCACACACTTCCAAAGATGGACGATGGATTGTCTCTTCTTCGGCTCTAAGATCCAGTAGCAATTTTATCTCCATATGTACCAGTTTAATTTTGCTATCTTGTCTTTTGCCATGTTGATAAATGCGATGTTTGTTTACCGTTTTTCGTCTTACTGCGTAGAAAGAGGAAATGAACAATTGGCCCGCATTGATATTTAAGTCATCAGCCTTCGAGTTGTGACCCGGGAATTAAACAGCTGCTTTCGAACTTGCTGCATCCCGGGTAAGTCATGGGAATTACACTAGGACATAACCCGATTAATGTCCATGTCATCTCCATGTCAGTCGACCTGGGAAACTGCTTTCAGAAATAAGGCATAGACTTCATAATTTATTGACGGGACACGAGCGCGGGCCGATTAATAGGGGGCCTAAGCTGACCGAGTGGAAAGACAGACAAAGAGCTTTTTACGCTGACAATTCTTGTGAATAAATGCTTAAATCCCTGAATTCCTTATAGGTATGAAAACTTTCTTGGTGAAAAGCACAAAAAAAAAAATGTAGTTAGCAGTTAGCATTTATTTTACGTAAATATGTCAAATGTGCTGCTAGTCTTTAAGCCACTGTGACGCCGCCTTATCACCACAAAGAGCTTTTTACGTTGAAAATTCTTGTGAATATGTGCTTAAATCCCTTAATTCGTTATAGATATGGACGTAAAACAGTCTCGAATCATGGTTAAAAGCAAAAAAACGGGTAGTTAGCATTTATTTGACGTAAATATGTCAAATGTGGCACTGCCTTATCACCACAAAGAGCTTTTTACATTGAAAATTCGCTGTCCCGGGTAAGTCCTGGAATTATACTAGGACACAACTTGTGAATAAATGATTAAACCTCTGAATTATTTATAGATATCAACGTAAAACAATCTTGGTTATTGGTTAATAGCAAAAAAACGGGCAGGAAGCATTTATTTTACGATAATATTGTGAATTATGACGCCAATGCCGTGGGAGTTAATTTCTCTCATTGATTTTTTTTCATGTTTCAAAACGAATGCATTGTGTGAAAAATATAATAATTACCTTGAATCCTCGAACAAATCACTCCTGAGACAAACCTTCCTGTTTGTATGCGGTACAGCTTTCATACTTTCCCAACCTAAATCCGACATTAGATTGCTGCATGTGTTTGGGAATAACTGCGACCGCCTTCGACCGATTGAAGCGGAGTGTGGGACGGCCCCCTACTTGAAGGCGTGGCACAGTGTCTGGGGATTGTGTCCTGTCAATATCATTATCAAGTCTATGCATATGGGTTACCCATTTAAATCCCGGGATTTAACCGGTGTTCAGCATATGTCTGAAAGGGGCTTTATGTGCCAGAGAACATGTATAAGTATGTTCAAGAGCTTCATTCAGAGCTTTACTGTCTTTTAACCATTTTTCAGGGCAAGACTCAGTACCAAAAAGTGGATAACTGTTCAACCTCTAAAGTATGCATTTCAAAACAAATACATATTTAGTCACATTGAAATCATTTTAGGATTGAAAGATAATAATTGTAATAAAAATAATTTTACCGTCGATACTTACATCTGGTGTGAAGAGGAACTTGATTCCTTCCACTGAACCTTTAAGAGTAAGCCCTCTGATGAGGAAGATAGTCAGAACCACATATGGTAGAGTGGAAGTGATGTATACAGCCTATATCACATAAAAACACGCATCAAACACAGTACGAGTATAAATTGTGACAGCACAAAAGCTACACATTGAAGGAATGTTCAGACCTTGCCGCTGGTCTCGATCCCACGGATGCAGCAAACATAGAGAACCGTCCAGGCGGCAATCAGGGAGAGCACCATCCACCACTGCAGACCTCCAGACTCCTCGATGGAGTCTGACGTGTTGAGGGTCTCTCTGTACCAGAAATAATCAACAGTGCTACTGCGCTCGCACTCAGCCACCGGACCTATAGAAAGGAAATCATCAAAATGGTATCCTACCATGAAGGCATTTCTTTGACCTCTAATAACAAAATATGTCAAAAATGTGGGACTTTTATATTTAAATGCAAAATCTCTGCTAAAGATGAACTGAACAATCAAACATACAGTGCCTTGCAAAAGTATTCGGCCCCCTTGAATCTTGCAACCTTTCGCCACATTTCAGGCTTCAAACATAAAGATATGAAATTTAATTTTTTTGTCAAGAATCAACAACAAGTGGGACACAATCGTGAAGTGGAACAACATTTATTGGATAATTTAAACTTTTTTAACAAATAAAAAACTGAAAAGTGGGGCGTGCAATATTATTCGGCCCCCTTACTTTCAGTGCAGCAAACTCACTCCAGAAGTTCAGTGAGGATCTCTGAATGATCCAATGTTGTCCTAAATGACCGATGATGATAAATAGAATCCAAATGTGTGTAATCAACTCTCCGTATAAATGCACCTGCTCTGTGATAGTCTCAGGGTTCTGTTTAAAGTGCAGAGAGCATTATGAAAACCAAGGAACACACCAGGCAGGTCCGAGATACTGTTGTGGAGAAGTTTAAAGCCAGATTTGGATACAAAAAGATTTTCCAAGCTTTAAACATCTCAAGGAGCACTGTGCAAGCCATCATATTGAAATGGAAGGAGCATCAGACCACTGCAAATCTACCAAGACCCGGCCGTCCTTCCAAACTTTCTTCTCAAACAAGGAGAAAACTGATCAGAGATGCAGCCAAGAGGCCCTCTGGATGAACTGCAGAGATCTACAGCTGAGGTGGGAGAGTCTGTCCATAGGACAACACTGCACAAATCTGGCCTTTATGGAAGAGTGGCAAGAAGAAAGCCATTTCTCAAAGATATCCATAAAAATTATCGTTTAAAGTTTGCCACAAGCCACCTGGGAGACACACCAAACATGTGGAAGAAGGTGCTCTGGTCAGATGAAACCAAAATTGAACTTTTTGGCCACAATGCAAAACGATATGTTTGGCGTAAAAGCAGCACAGCTCATCACCCTGAACACACCATCCACACTGTCAAACATGGTGGTGGCAGCATCATGGTTTGGGCCTGCTTTTCTTCAGCAGGGACAGGGAAGATGGTTAAAATTGACGGGAAGATGGATGCAGCCAAATACAGGAACATTCTGGAAGAAAACCTGTTGGTATCTGCACAAGACCTGAGACTGGGACGGAGATTTATCTTCCAACAGGACAATGATCCAAAACATAAAGCCAAATCTACAATGGAATGGTTCAAAAATAAACGTATCCAGGTGTTAGAATGGCCAAGTCAAAGTCCAGACCTGAATCCAATCGAGAATCTGTGGAAAGAGCTGAAGACTGCTGTTCACAAACACTCTCCATCCAACCTCACTGAGCTCGAGCTGTTTTGCAAGGAAGAATGGGCAAGAATGTCAGTCTCTCGATGTGCAAAACTGATAGAAACATACCCCAAGCAACTTGCAGCTGTAATTGGAGCAAAAGGTGGCGCTACAAAGTATTAACGCAAGGGGGCCGAATAATATTGCACGCCCCACTTTTCAGTTTTTTATTTGTTAAAAAAGTTTAAATTATCCAATAAATTTTGTTTCACTTCACGATTGTGTCCCACTTGTTGTTGATTCTTGACAAAAAATTAAAATTTTATATCTTTATGTTTGAAGCCTGAAATGTGGCGAAAGGTTGCAAGGTTCAAGGGGGCCGAATACTTTTGCAAGGCACTGTATTCTATTAAGATACCCTAATTCTACAAGAAGATTGAAGCTTGCACCCTTCCAAAATGGACATATACTATAACGATAATCATAGGATATTGTAAGATCCTCTCGGGCAGGGGTCCCCAACCGCCGGGCCGCGGACCGGTACCGGTCCGTGGCACATTTGCTACAGGCCCCACATAAATAATATTTTATAAACGACTGCATTCTGGCCCAATTAACTTTGACGTGTGCCCTTTAACAAACCAATATCCCTATCTACTCTAGATATAATACTACAGGATAGAATGTCGTCATAGAAATCCATTGATTGGACTGCTAGCAGTACATCTTGTTTTGTATATCTATGTGCGCTTGTCCTCGATAATGATGTATGACGTAGGGCGGGAGCATCACATTTGTTCCTTCCCGGAAATAATTAGCCCCCACACTAGAATGACTGAAAAACAGACGTCTTTGGACAGATTTTTTACGGGGAAAAGGGCACTTGACAAGCCTGAAGATGAGCCAACAACCTCGAAGAAAACAAAATCTATGCTACTATGCCACGAATTGCGAAGGTGTGGATTCGTGACCAGTATGTCAATAAACCGAGTGATTCCAGCATGTCTGTGCAACAGGAATATAAGGTTGTAGAGATTGCAATTCACGGCGACTTTAACCTCCACCTACGTACATTTGAGACAACAACTCTACCGAGGTTCTGGATTAAAGTCATTTCGGAATATGCTGACATCGCTAGGAGAGCACTGAAAACTGTGCTACAATTTCCAACATCGTATCTACATCGTATCTTTGTGAAGCGGGCTTCTCTCACTCCCCCATCTCGGGACCATCTCGTCTCAACGAAACAAGCACAGGCCTCCCACTGATTCAGCGGGTGAGTTGTATTTTCCCTGTACTTAACACGACGGGGCTAAAACAAATGTTATTTTATATTTGCTGTATTTTTCTGCCGCACATTGCCGGTGTTCTGGCAAATTTGGCATGCATGTAACGTTAAAAATGACCGCGAATGCAGTGATTCCAAAGTACACACTACAAACTTTCTTTAAAGACAGGAAAATTAACTCACGTTTGCCATGTTAGCTGCACACAACAATTGCACGCAGCTCTCTCACTTAACGATTTTGCAGTGTCTTAAAGCATTAATTTACGCCATTTTCGTGTTGCACATATATGTTTACGATGTGAATAGTTTTTTTTTTAGCACCGTTAGATAACATTGAGAGTCCAACTGCATATAAAAGAGGGCTTTTTTCACCGCCATAAAAGCTTTGGGAGCAAAATTTTTAAGGGTGCAAAATTTGACAGAGCACCGGTCCATGAAAAAAAGACTGAATTCACACCGGTCCGTGGTGCAAAAAAGGTTAGGGACCCCTGCTCTAGGGTGACCTTGTTAATTACCTCCATTTCAAAGAAAAATGGTGTAATTAAACAAAAATGAAAAAAAAAATC
Source organism: Corythoichthys intestinalis (assembly GCF_030265065.1). Taxonomy (NCBI): domain Eukaryota; kingdom Metazoa; phylum Chordata; class Actinopteri; order Syngnathiformes; family Syngnathidae; genus Corythoichthys; species Corythoichthys intestinalis. The sequence goes on from NC_080416.1 coordinate 20,159,322, forward strand.
TTGCTGATGGTTATGAGTCACGTCAGTGAATGACAGGAATTGGGTGTTTATGGCAGATTGTCATGAGGTGGTACACACCTTCACATTTCAACCCAAAGAACTGAATGGATTTTATTGCCTCGTATATTCCTTGCATAATTTTACAATTATATGTGTTTGTTGGTTTTATTCCTCATTGTTTATGTAACCCTTAATTCAGAAACATTTTTAAGTGCAAATGATTGATTTACTCATTCAGTAATCATTGAATAACCTGAACTAAGAATTAAGTTGAACATTTGGGCCATACCTGTGCGGTTAGCATTGAGGGGACATTGGCTCCATGGCAGAGGACTCTGAAAGGAGTTAAAGAGGTACCACATGATCCAAGCCATGATAGTGTTGTAGTACATTCCCACCAGAAAGGACACCATCAAAGATGATATACCTGCAATGATATGACACCATTGGCCCGATTGCCATTGGATGGTTCTAATAGAAAGCCACTACAGGGAACCCTTGTACATTCAGCTTTGTGATATACTAGTTCGAAGTGTGTTACAGAGTTAAGGCACATAAACATACAGTGGGGCAAATAAGTATTTAGTCAACCATCAATTGTGCAAGTTCTCCTTCTTGAAAAGATTAGAGAGGCCTGTAATTGTCAACATGGGTACACCTCAACCATGAGAGACAGAATGTGGAAAAATAGAAAATCACATTGTTTAATTTTTAAAGAATTTATTTCCAAATTAGAGTGGAAAATAAGCATTTGGTCACCTACAAACAAGCAAGATTTCTGGCTGTCAAAGAGGTCTAACATCTTCTAACGACGTCTAACGAGGCTCCACTCGTTACCTGCATTAATGGCACCTGTTTTAACTCATTATCGGTATAAAAGACACCTGTTCACAATCTTGGTCAGTCACACTGCAAACTCCACTACGGCCAAGACCAAAGACCTGTCGAAGGACACCAGAGACAAAATTGTAGACCTGCACCAGGCTGGGAAGACTGAATCTGCAATAGGTAAAACATGTGGTGTAAAGAAATCAACTGTGGGAGCAATTATTAGAAAATGAAGGACATACAAGACCACTGATAATCTCCCTCGATCTGGGGCTCCATGCAAGATTTCACCCCGTGGCGTCAAAATGATAACAAGAACAGTGAGCATAAATCCCAGAACCACAAGGGCGGACCTAGTGAATAACCTCCAGAGAGCTGGGACCACAGTAACAAAAGCTACTATCAGTAACACAATGCGGCGCCAGGGACTCAAATCCTGCACTGCCAGACGTATCCCCCACCTGAAGAAAGTACACGTCCAGGCCCGTCTGCGGTTCACTAGAGAGCATTTGGATGATCCAGAAGAGGACTGGGAGAATGTGTTATGGTCAGATGAAACCAAAATAGAACTTTTGGGTAGAAACACAGGTTCTCGTGTTTGGAGGAGAAAGAATACTGAATTGCATCCGAAGAACACCATACCCACTTTTAAGCATGGGGTGGAAACACCATGCTTTGGGGCTGTTTTTCTGCAAAGGGACCAGGACGACTGATCTGTGTAAAGGAAAGAATGAATGGGGCCATGTATCGAGAGATTTTGAGTGAAAATCTCCTTCCATCAGCAAGGGCATTGAAGATGAGACGTGGCTAGGTGGAAAAAACAACAGAAAATCACATTGTTTGACTTTTAAATAATCTATTTCCAAATTAGAGTGAAAAATATGTATTTGGTCACCACAAACAAGCAAGATTTCTGTCTGTCAAAGAGGTCTAACTTCTTCTAACGAGGTCTAACCAGGCTCCACTCGTTACCTGTATTAATGGCACCTGTTTTAACTCATTATCGGTATAAAAGACACCTGTCCACAATCTCAGTCAGTCACACTCCAAACTCCACTATGGCCAAGACCAAAGAGCTTTCGAAGGACACCAGTGACAAAATTGTAGACCTGCACCAGCCTGGGAAGACAGAATCTGCAATAACTAAAACGCTTTTTGGTAGTAACACGGGTTCTCGTGTTTGGAGGAGAAAGAATACTGATTTGCATCCGAAGAACACCATACCCACTGTGAAGCATGGGGGTGGAAACATCATGCATTGGGGCTGTTTTTCTGCAAAGGGACCAGGACGACTGATCTGTGTAAAAAGAAAAGAATGAATGGGGCCATGTATCAAGAGATTTTGAGTGAAAATCTCCTTCCATCAGCAAGGGCATTGAAGGTGAGACGTGGCTGGGTCTTTGAGCATGACAATGATCCCAAACACACAGCCAGGGCAACAAAGTAGTGGCTTCGTAAGAAGCATTTCGAGGTCCTGGAGTGGCCTAGCCAGTCTCCAGATCTCACCCCCATAGAAAATCTGTGGAGGGAGTTGAAAGTCCGTGTTGCCCAACGACAGCCCCAAAACATCACTGCTCTAGAGGAGATCAGAATGGAGGAATGGGCCAAAATACCAGCAACAGTGTGTGAAAAGCTTGTGAAGAGTTACAGAAAATGTTTGGCCTCCGTTATTGCCAACAAAGGGTACACAACAATGTATTGGCTTATGGTATTGACCAAATAATTATCTTCGACCATGATTTGCAAATAAATTCTTTAAAAAATGAAACAATGTGATTTTCTGTTTTTTTTCCCACATTCTCTCATGGTTGAGGTTTACCTATGTTGACAATTACAGGCCTCTCTAATATTTTCAAGTGGGAGGACTTGCACAATTAGTGGCTGACTAAATACTTATTTGCCCCCACTGTAGTGCTTTGTGCTGTGTTTCCGTATCACTAGTGAATAGATGGGGTTCACTGTACAGCAATTCTGCATAGTTTTTACCTACCAACTCCAGTCAAGTAAGGATTAATTGACCTCCACACACCAACGCTTCCTTTCCTCAGACGCTGTCCAATGGCAAACTCAAGGTGCAGCAGAGGGATTCCCTCCAGAACCACAAGGATTAAAAAGGGAATCATGAAAGCACCTGTAATCAATCAATCAAGCAACACTCTCAATGCTTTTCGAAACAGTTTTATTACCTATACTAACAATAGAACACATTTTAGTAAAAACAAAACAAAACAAAACAAAGAAATGTATTAGTACATCCAAACATGCATCTTACCTCCTCCATGGCTTTGGCACAAGTAAGGAAACCTCCACACATTGCCGAGCCCCACACAGAACCCCACGCAGGTGAGCAGGTACTGAGCTTTATTGTCCCATTTGGGTCTATCTCCTGCCTCCTCCAACTCCATTTTCTCTAGTTCTCCATGAGTAGGGATCCGATCATCCAGTCCTGGATTTGGTAGCTTCAGCTTCATGGTGACTCTCTCACCGTTTTGTTTTGTAGTCGCTTTTGGCAGGCTCACCTTCTCTTCCCTGTCAAGTGTCCTCCTCTCTCAAGTCTTATAAGTTACACTGTGTACTTCCGATAGAGGGACTAAGGTATTTACTGCAACCCGTGGCACCTGAAGTACAGATATGAGCAGCTCGTTGTCCAAATGCTGCATTATGTCATGTCAGCAAGCTTAAGAGGAAAAAGGTGTCACCATCTTGACAATGGTTAATGCATCACATGATCACAGACACTTTGCACTGTCAATATAAATTTGATGCACATCATTTTGTGAGGCAAAGGGTCAATGTGATGATAAGATACAGTAAAAAACATTACCAACAAATAAAGGAAGCCAACGCCTATTTCTACATATTATTTTATTTGCACCTGAATTGGTACCTTTACATAAAGTAACTCAAAATAAATGATCCATTAAAGCAAAATGTGTGTTTGTTGAAATTTAAATGAAATAAATAAATGACCTTCCAATTGGAGCTTCTTCACTATTTAAATGCAGTAAATCTTATCTAACCATGACGAGCATTATCATACTGATTAGGATCAAGATATATATATATGTATTTTTTTTTTTACTGCCTGTGCAAATAAATACTCTGTCACTTATCAATGCTGGATATTGTCACATTTTCATTCAAATGCTTTTGAATTTCCTCTGTCTTGTTTTCTCTTTCTGTGTACAGTGATCGCAAAGCAGTATGATGGAAGGGGGGATTCTTTGTAAAGGAAATAGTATCTAATCAGTGTTACTTTCTTATACAATTATTAACCATGTTAGAAAATTTAAGTTTAAATCATGTTTTGCAGCGTGCCTGTGAGTGTCTATGGTCTGCGGGTGTTGGAGTGTGTGTAATACTAAACAGTAACATGACACTTAGTCCAGTCATGTCATACACACATTTGTTGCAGGTTAAATTATTATTATTATTATCATGGCATTCTACAGTGATCCATCACAACTAAAAATTCATATCAATGTTTAGTTGCCCCATCGTCTACATTCTAACCTTAAAATAGCAAAGCTCTGATGTATTGATGCATGAATAATATCAATGCTAGAAAACTACTACTGTAACGTAAGAGTGTTTTAAGAGGTCTCATAAAAAAAGGGAGAAAAAAATAGGAAAACAATATCTTGGGCTCAGGGGTTAATCATTGACTGGTATTCTCATGCATAAATGACATTGTCAAACAGAGACATGCACTGTGTGAAATGGTGCGGCTAACACTTGAGTTCTTTAAAAAAAAAATTTTTTTAAAAACAGTACAATACAGTACATCAATGGAAAATGGTTTTTGGAGCAAAGCAAACTGTCTTTAAGAGGACTGTTGAAATGGTTAAACTTACTCTGTTGGAACTAATAGCTTACTATTCAAGGGTCAACCTGGGAATGGTATCGAATTCTAAAAAAAAAAAAAAAAACTACGTGAAATGTCATTAACCATTTTTATATAGTTCCAACGGCTTTCATAATGCACCATTTCTGCCCAGTTCTAATACTTAACACTAAAGTACACACCCATGCTGAGTTCATGCATCATCATCCAATTGTTACAGTGTATAAAATGTGTTTTGTTATAACAAAAAACAAATGATTCTTCAACAAAGCATCAGTTTTACATAAATTTAACACATTTTTTTAGAAAGAAAAATTGTGATATTGGTATCATACCTGGGCTTGTGTTTGTCTGCTCTGTCTTAGGAAAAGAATCGTTTGTATAACCTCAGTAAAAGGAAAAAATCCCACCCTTGATTGCCTTTTATTACCTTATAGGAGGTAATAAACAGATTAACTGCACAAGTGTTCATTTTATAAACATGGCATATTGTAAAGCATTTACAGTACACGCACTGGCAAGATGACGTCTCATGTAATCTTTTTGTTTCCATTTAAGTGATTTAGTATACTGGGTTGTTTGAAGATTGACTTTAAAGGTCCTTTGACACCAAAAAGCATGTTTATTTTATATTTCATGCTGTATTTTATGCTCCAGAATGAAATGGGCCACTTGGATGTGTGTGGAAGCGATCCATTTATATATTACATTTTTTGAGTCCCGTGCCATGAAAATTAATAACTTCCTGGGTTTAGGAGGAATGCAAATGTGACGTCACCCGGGTCAGCATGTCACAATACAGCGTTGCTTTATAGCATGCAGATGGACTGCGGATTCAGCTGATTTAGCGGAATTAATTTGTTTATTTTTCTTATCACACCAGCCAAACGTGCTGCAGCGTTTTGTTGCTGCACCAGGGAGAGGCATGTAAGCTTTTTTGGGTTTCAAAAAGTTCTCGTTCACCCCGAGATTGGCCAAAACAAGTCTGACAACTGCGGAACCATACGAGGAAGTCAGGAAACATCGTGTTTTGTATTATTTCAAATACTGGGATCATAGCAACGTTTTAATATGGAGGTGGCTTGTATTTTGTTGCTGACAATGCTCCTTGACCACCGAGTATGAGGTCATTCTCCAGCTGCTTATGCAGCAAACGAGCTCTCCTGCCTGCAGCAGGGGAACGACGAGCTGTAACTTGCTGATCGGCAAAGAAAATCAGCAAGTGTGACATGCTCTGGGGTAGTTTTCTGTGATTTTTCGCTTCGAAAGACGAGAATAAGACTTTGAAATGCCACTTGGTTCGGGTTAGCATGTCGGCAAGCTGTCACGCCTACTGGTTCGTTTATGCTTTCCTAAGCCGGGGCAGGGAAATGACAAAAATCCGGACTAACTCCGGTGGCATAAAAAATCGTTTGGGAGGTGCAAGAAGTCGACAGTTTTGACCATTATGGAGTAATTTTGCCATGTCATACTGAATAAATACATTTTTAATATTTCATGTTCCATTTAGCTCAAGACTCTTATTTGTCATGCCCATACCATTTATTTAGCAATTGGGGAAAATATTTAGATAAAAAGGATATCCTGTAAAAATATTGGAGTACAGAGATTCAAACAATGACATTTTGCTGCTCTCATCATCGCATTTTCCTCGTTCTGAATAATTCTTCCTCAATGGTCTGAATTCTAAATCAGATGAAATCGTGACCCTGCCGACGTCATCTTCCAGTTGGGCAAGCTATAGTGCTATAATGACAGGCAGCGCTAAACGGCAGAAGAATACTAAGACTAATTTCTCGTCATCTGCGCTTTGCCAAATTGTTGTATATGGTCGAATTGTCTGAAAATCTGATTCTAATATGACTATAATATGATTAGAATTCATATCATAATGCTATTTAATTTTTTTTTTTCTTTAAGTTTACCAGCAAAGGATGAGAAGGGGCGTTCAAAACACCGATGGCAAAATGGATACGAAAGTATGTTTTCTTCAAAAAATATTTTCATTTTTTAAGAAAAGTTCAAACTGCTGAATAGTTGACGATAGAGAATAGTCGATGATAACCTGCAGTGAAATTCATGATAAACAGCAATGATTTCATGATTTTCATTTACATATTATCATAGATAAAAAGTTATTCAAATTAATTCCGTTTTTCAAAGCTGATTTACAGCTAACCCCCCCACCCCCCAAACAACCTTTCATAATATTATTCATAGGGTCACAGGTAGCTGACAAGTAAGGGTGATAAAAGAAATAGTGGATACGCCAATGTAAACCTAAAAAGATAACTTGACTGATAGGAATTGTACTGTTTGTGCAGATCATGTTCGCTGTAATCAATTGCGAGGCTGATAGGAACAATAGATTTTCGTGGAGTCACAATGCATTACACCAAAACCAAATTTTCATGCACATGAATGATTTGAATCTTTATTGAGCCCCCTTCATAAAGGGAAGGGTTTTGTCTTCTATTATCATGTACAGGTATGACTACGCGTGCGGAGTGAACGCAGGGTTGAAAGTTCATGACTGTTGCATGTGTGTTTTGCAGATAGCATAGTAGTAAATCAGCTAATAAGACATATGTCACATTGAAAGCCAAGAGTTTTAAGTAATTGTTCCGTCAGTCGTAAAATTTGTGATTTGTTTACTTTCCTACCATGCAAACTCAAGACACCCATCGAACAATATCTATTGTAACATAGTTGTATTGAGTTCATTTTGTTCACACTTAGATTGGTTGAATTTTTCTTTTTATCCCAGACAATACACAGAACTCACAAACATAAAAGTACAGAAAGATGAAATGTTCATGTCACATGATGTCATTTTACTCTTCACAAAAACACCCACACAGGCCACTATACTGTACAATGTACATGACAGGCTAATTGCAGACAAGACTCTAAAAAAAACCGCACAAATCTAGGAGTGGAGATACGATACGATTTGCGATACAAAGCTCACGATAACGACGATCGGACGATATGGCGATACAACGATTATTGATACATTGGTCAGGAAATCATTCTGGGATATTCAACAAACAACTAATAAAGAGAAAAACAAGCAAAGAGAAAAACAAGCTTCTGCTGTGAATTAGAATGAGTTTCCCTTGTAGACGTCCAATCAATTTGAACTGGGAGTGTCCCTCCCACTTCAAACGGATTGAACGTCTATGGCCGGTAGTGGCAGCCAATGTCAAGCAATTAGGAAATTTTGGACCATTTACGGTCATTTTCCTGTTGATTTTCAGTTACTTCCTGTTGATTTTGGGGTATTTTATGGGTTTCTTCCTGTTTATTTTGAGTTACAGAACAGGAAGTGAGCTGGGAATCACCCAAAAGAATAGGCAGTGACTCAAACTGAACGGAAAATTACCTGTAAATGCCCTAAAAGTAACAGCAAGGGACCTTTAAATGCCCTGAAAATCGGACAGAATGACTGTGAATGCTCTGGTTTCGAATGAACGAACGTTCCCAGTCTGAATAAATTGGGCGTCAAGCACCCTCAATGCAGCCCTAGAGTTAACTGAGACACTATTATGGTGGAAGACAAAGTATCATGGTGGAAGACAAAGTATCACGATATATCACCATTTCGAAATTTTGTCACACCCCTAAGTCTAACAGTACAGTACATCACTCAGCTACTCCATTTCATCGCCACTACTACATACTTCCAATTCAGAAACACCATCTACAGGCAAAAGGAAAGATTCGCCATGGGAGACCCACTGTCCACCATCATGTGCTTTTTCTTCATGGAGGATTTGGAACAGGAAGCACTCACAACAGCCCTGGATGAATTCAGATCCACACTATGGAAATGCTACGTAGATGACATTCTGGAAAAAGTAAAAACAGGCCATACACAACAACTCATGGGCCACCTCAACATCATAGACACCACCAGCAGCATCAAATTTACCCATAAAGAGGAAACAGATCATTCCATAGCCTTTCAGGACATAAACATACATCACACAGACAACGGCGACATCAAAATAAAAGTACACAGGAAACCCACACACACCGACCACTACCTCCTATGGTCATCTGAATACCGCACTATCCACTATCCATAAACTGTCAGTCAGAACATTACATAAACGTATGACAATGATCACAGACCCGGATGACAGAACACAAGCGGAAAAACATATCCAACATGCACTAAAAAGATGTCAGTATCCACAGTGGGCAATAGAAAAAGGTGCAGGACAGGTTAACAACAAGAACAACACAACGCAGGAAAAAAACAAACAAAACAACAACACAGAGATATGGTGACGTTGCCGTACGTGAGAGGACTCACAGTCACACCGGTCAAACCACACGCAACACTGCGGCAGATATTGGTCCATCCACAGGACAAAATCCATCCAGAAAACAAAAGTAACTCCATATATGAAATTCTATGCAAATCATGCAATAAATCATACATTGGACAGACAGGGAGGAGCTTTATTACAAGAAAAAACAAAACACGAGAAGGAGTTTGAGAAGGAGACAAAAATAAGACAAACAAGGGCAATGAAAGAACAAACACAACTGGAACATCACAAGTCAGCCATCACCGATCACTGCAAAAGGGAAAACCACATTATGGACTGGGAAAAGGCCAGAATCAGCCGTACCGAAGAAAACAAACATCCGCGCTGGATCAGGGAGGCCATTTAGATCGGCAAGCGGGGCCCGAGGACAATCAACAGGGACGAGAGGGCTTACATACTCTCTACTACCTGGACCAGCATCCTGGAAGAGTGAATGGCCAGCAGAGGGCGTGACTCGCCTGTCATCTCTGATGGAGGCGGAAGTGTTCACCGAACATGTCAGGTATTTAAACCACCTATAACTATAGTCTGGGATAAAAGAAAAATTCTACTAATCTATTGTGACATGTTGACTGTGGATTTCTTTTCTAGTGGGGTTTTGTTTTTTGTGGGTGAAGACAGCAATTTCTTGACTTTTGAGATGTATCATTCAGTGATCAAGTTGATAACTCAATTAACTCATATTGTCCATCGGTTTTCCCCAATGCTATTGTTAGGGTTACACATGTGGGAACAGCAAGAAAGTCCAAGATTCAGCCACATGCCAAAATATGGAGCTTTGTTTCAACCTACACTGGCCCTAGCAATGAAAAATGATTTGACACAGAAATCAAATCGTTTTATGACACCATTTTGTGTACAACTAGTCTTTCTGGGAGTAATTGTGATGCATTTGAGGTAGATTTTGCATTCATGCACAGATGGTGTTTACAGTTGCCCACGTAAGAAGCCCTAGTGATGCAGGCAATTGTAAATGGGCAGTGCTTTTATAGGGCTTTCATCCAAAATGCTTTAAAATTATTTACTGGCTGTAATTGAGGGCACTGGCCTAACCCCCTGGGAGCAAATGAGATTCATTGGCCTGCTTACTTAAACTACAACCCCTCTTACACTGCCTATAAAAACCTGTATTTCCAAGCTTTTTTCCGTGCCACTCCTCTGAACGGAGGGACAAAGTCGACCTGTCAATTTTTTGCCTTGTGAGAAAAAATATGAGCCATAACAAATGTGCCTGGACAGACGTTTACCACCTGACTCAGTTCTCACACTTGTCACTCTCTAACAAATATATCATACACGTCACCAAGTGTTTGTGTTGAAAGATTGCACATCTAATTAACTGCGTGTGGGGTGCCACATCACCATGGCAAAACACGTAACCACGTCTTCCATTTTTTAATGCAATCGCTGACCTCAAGTCCTGTATTTTCAGCAATCTCCTTCGACAAATTGCTTGCCATTTTCCAAATGGTATTTGGCAGTCTTTATAATGTCTTGACGAGACATTGTAGAGGTTGTCGTACTTGCAGACCTCTTTGATGATACTCTCGTCGGCTTGGTCCATTTTTGCGTGTAGCACAACAATGTTTGAAAATGGCGGTGATTTCGCGCTGAACCGGAAACAACAGTCTGAGCGGACCAATCACAGTTCATTTGCGTAACGTCACCACGCGTTGACGTGACGCCCAGTCAGGATTCTGATGAGGTGCACGTCAGGCTACGGCGGAGGGTTGTAAATCGGATCTGCATTGACGGCGTAGGGCTACCGCAGAAGCATAACTCGGCCTTTATTTTTCGCTGCTTTTGAAGTCTACAAATAAAAAAGGATAAAATGGTATAGGAATGTAAACTGCAGCTAATATGCACAAAAATGTATATTTTAAATGAACTGCTATAAATGTATCAATTAACTTATAAACAAAATAGTCATAAAATCGGTGACACAATTATGTAATATGTGTTCAAAAATATCCTGGGGGATGTATGATGTCCACTTCATTGGACAGATGGTTTATCATAAATTTTTATATATTTTACAAACATATTTCATATTGCAATAAGATATTATCTTTTGCTAGATGTTACTGTATATCATGTCATGTCATGTCATGTCATGTCATATCATATTTTTTTAACCTGTGTAGCTGTTCAGGTTTAGAAGTATTGACAGAATATGCCAGTTGTAGTGGGTGGCAGGTTGTCTACTATCTTGGATTCAGAGGTTATTTACTTGCAGTTACACCAACTGACCACTGAGTTGACCTCAACAGAGCATGGCAGCAGAGAACACTTTTGAGGTTGCTATGCAGTTAAACCATAGAAACCAAAGCGTTAAAGAGAAAAGGTACGCTTCTGTCAAGGGCGTAGGTTTGGTCCCAATATTGGTAGGGACGATATAACATGATAACCTGCATGTACACTTTTTGCTGGGGACGGGATATTAATAACACCAAAAAGATTGGGTGAACGGGGGTCAGGGCCACATTTTTCATGAATATGAACCTAATTAATTGATAGGCTAAATGATCAATGCAAAATAAATCTGTATTGACTTAAACTAACTTTCACACTGCAAATTTATAACGTCTTAATCTGATCATTTTTCTTAAATTTAGTTGAATATTTTCTCCATCTTGTTTTGAGTGTTAAAGGCTACTTAACAGATTAATGTGTCAGATTATTCCACTTACTTTAAATAAATATTACAATATGTTCTAATTTTTTTTTAACTAAATCTGTAACAAAAGTATTTCAAATAATGTTTTGAACAATATCTATATCTATTACAATATCTATTCTTGAATTAAGAACATTTCCGACAAGTTTTTTTGTTTTTTTTTTGTTTTGTTTTGTTTTTTTAAGATTAAATATACAAACTTTTTGCTTAAAATAAGTCTGTTAAGCTTATTCTCAGCAAGCTATATTTCTTATTTCAAGAAATCTTAGTAAAATGTACTTGAAGCACTGGCCGAAAATTTCACTCATTTCTAGTAGATTTACACTGAAAACAAGGGAATTTAATTTTTTTTTTCTTTCAGTTTTAAGGAGGTAGGTTTTTGCAGTGCATATGCATTGGTTCAGGTGATGCACCGCTTGATTCGAACCTTTGTTTTCAAAAACTGCTAGAGACATGTCTGTATTTTATTAGCAAATATAAATTGAAATCTTTCAACACCAATCATATGAACATACACAAGAAATACAAACTTGTTAATCATCTCTTAACTATCCAGGAATGCAAAAAAAAAAAAAAAAAAAGATAAATAAACCATAGACTATAAACATTTACCTTAAGACCACTCAAAATTGTCTTTCTAAATAAATTAAATATCACAAAAAACTTAGTCAGGGAATAATAAAAATAAAATTAAAATAGAACCTTCCTTCAGGTAAAACACTACTGCTTTGCTACTTAACAAAAAAATGAAAGCTCATTCGTGCTGCTTTAAGACCACATATATAGAATAAAAATGAAAACTGGGGAGAAGGAGGTATACCTTGGTTCACTACATTTTACAGTTTAATTAAAGAGGAGGATATTTCTCACAAAGCACAAGTTCGAGAAATTCACACAGATTAATGTTATGCTAACTCTGAAGCAGGTCGGACTTTCAGTAGCAAAATTAGTGCTTTGTTCCCCACATCCAAAAAATGACATCTTTTACATTACTTACAGTGTCTGATGCTGGCGGAAAAAAACTTCTAATATCCTTCGTTTTCGAAGGAGCGGAGGAGGCGACAAATTGTTTTATTTTTTGGGGGGGTGGGGTCAAGTCATTAGCCAATCAAACGTGCGTTTGATGGGAAAAAAATGGACTGGCACGTTCAGGAAGTGAAAAGTGGTCAATGTAAATCTGAACATAATGAGAATAATCCACTTAATAATGGTAGCGTCAGTTCTATCCTTACAACATATGGGAAGACAATCTAAATTACCTGTATAACTGGAGTCAATATATAATGCAAATAAGGTTGCTTAAAAGTTGGTGGGGACAATTTGAGCATCCTGAAAAGTTGCTAGTGTTATGTCCCTACCGTCCCTATGCAAACCTACGCTCTTGGTTTCAGTGGCTGTCCACTGTAGTGACCAATGCACCAGAAGGTTAAATAAATGATTGAAAATCCTCTGTTGTTTGTGCCCGGAAACAGATTAATACAGAAGTTACCTTAAACATAAAAAAAAGGAGCAATTGATGCAAATGAGGCAAAAGTATTCGTAATCTGCACTTATCATGGAGTAAAAGTAAGGATACTGATCTAACTCCATATACTGTATTTTTTGGACTACAAGGTGCACCTGATTATAAGGCGTTCTCGTGCATTAGTGTACTGCATTAGTTATGTGTTCATTATCTTTTAACATTAAAGTAATTGTAATTTATTGTAAAAATTTGTTTTTACAAAATACTGCAAGTATATCAACTTTTTTTCCCCTACAATTTGATGAACTATTTTGATGAAATATTATGGGAAGAACTTCAAAACAAGACAGCAACTGACAATATCTTGCTACTATTCATCTGCAATCACACACTTATGAATGTGTTACACATTGCAGGGATGTGTACATTAGTTGGTTTATGGTTCAGCTCACCAGTGACCCTAAACAGGCTAATGGCAGAAAATGAATGAGTAGATGGATGATTAACTACAGAGCTCGCGTTTGAAAATTGTAGCCTCAAGAGGGTGCCATTGGTTAACAATGCACTTTCAGACGCGTGAGCGTTTCATGCCGTATTCTTATTTGGATAGTTGGTAGATTTGACAAATGAATGGAAGGTTTCGAATTTTATTCGAATCTGGATACAAAATTAACTCAATTCTACCAAAACTTTACTTTGGACATTTGTTTAAATAAATAGGTCAAAAACAAAACATGACCCCTGTAAAAAAAAATAATAATAAAAAATAAAAAAATTTAAAAAACTGGCAGCGATCATTCGATCTTCCCTGCGGAAAAACACTAAAGCTTTTTAACTCATTGGCTGCCATTGGCGGTGGGGGACATCCAATCCATTTTGACTGGGTGGATGGCAGCTCTCAAGTCAAATTGGGTTAGGCATCTTTTGGCGTGAATGGCAGTGCCACAAAATCACTCAATGCCAATCTAGACTGAATAGACAGGGGGTGGAACCCAAAAAAGCTCAGCCTTTCCCACTCCTTTTTTTAGCTACATATGTATGGATACATTTTATTAGTATTATTTTTTTTGTTATAATTATCTTTATTAGCATACTCGGAGATTAAGGGGGGAACGGGGGGGGGGGGGCATAGCCCCTCCTAGTGGCCAAAAATGTCATTGCATGTAATTGACTTTCCAATATATAAATTCAAAATTAAGACTTTGCCGGTAAAATGTTGCCTATAAAAGCTGTAAAGCAATAATGATCATAACAAAAATGAATGAAGTGAACAAAAAAAAAAAAAAAATTAATGCGTCAAAATTATTTTTCAAACAAATCATGTCACTTGCACCTTAGAGATGGTCATTTGCTTTGCTTAGCCAAAACCACCTGAGGACAGAAGATGCATGATAAATGTACGTATTTTTTTTTTTTTTTTATAACCTTAGCTTTCAAAAGCGACAACTATTGAGTGAGAACCAAGGATGGAAGATATACTAATCTATATATTATAAATATAATATGTTTATATAATATATGGTTATGATATGGTTTTTCTTAATGCCAATCTTCACCAAAGACTAGCTAAAACTTTTACCTGTATGCTGCTTTTTTCGTTTTGTTTTACAAATTTTAATTTATAATTTGTTGTGTGGTAATCAAAGCTTACTTATGTTGTTTTACTGTAAATAGTTAAAAGCTTATAAATAAACACAATCAGAGATTGGAACTTTTTGTTGACCTTGTTTTGAAATGGGTCTTTGTTTTTGTACTCAATAATTTATTTTTTGTAGCACTCGATGTTGTACTCCATGTTGAGTATGTTCAGAAGAATATAAATAAAGCCATATAAATAATACATATTTGATATACTGTATATTTTTTACATTAGTAATTCGTTTTACACATAATTTTATATTATTTTTGATAATAAATTAATTTAAGCAACAAAGAAACTAAGGGCCATTTGGGAGCCGAAGGAGCCGGCTCTTTTTAGTGAGCCGAGCTAAAAGAACCAGCTGTCTGAAAAGAGCCGGAATTCC
The DNA here is from genome assembly GCF_030265065.1 of Corythoichthys intestinalis. Classification (NCBI taxonomy): domain Eukaryota; kingdom Metazoa; phylum Chordata; class Actinopteri; order Syngnathiformes; family Syngnathidae; genus Corythoichthys; species Corythoichthys intestinalis. The sequence continues at coordinate 20,174,500 of NC_080416.1, forward strand.
CATCAATAAGGGGCCGTTTACATGGTGACTCTCCGAGAATATGAAAAATTTCAAATTTGCATTTGCATTTGCGTCTCCTTTTGAATGTATGTCCCAATTCCGCATGAAAACGATGTATTATTCATGCCATGCCCTAGGGGGCAGTGCAGATTTACAGGGCGACAGAGAATGATGCACTTTGACCCCACCAAGCTCCCTCAGCCCAGAAAAAAATATGCCCGCCCACTCGAAGCAATGGCATTTTTCTTTTGTTAAAAAAGGCACAAAAATTGAAACATTCAACATATTTAATTTAAAAATACTATTAAAACAGTAAATTAAAGCCGACATTCCGCCATATTTGCTGTTTTTAATGTTTTTAATGCACACGCCCAATGTGACGTGTACGAGTGCTGACATTAATGTCGCGGTCTCGCGCCGCGGGAGCCTTTAATATGCATGCCGAGGAAGCCCCCCCCAATTCCCGGCAATCGGATTCTTCCACTTTGGAGGCAGGATTCAGAATTTTTTGTTTTCGCCTTCCGTCTTCGCCGACACCATATGCACGCGAGGCAAGTCCGTTACTCAGTCATTGCGTCTTTGTGTCGCAGAGTCGCCATGTAAACTGCCCCTAATTCAAAATGAGGGAAAAAAGTAGCGGCTTATAGTCCGGAAATTACGGAAAGTAGTTACTCAAAATGTCACTCATTACTTGAGTATTCTTTTCACTGGATACTTTTTTACTTGTTCTTGACTACATTTCTTGAAGACTTAATTACTACCACCTCTGCCTAGTATTATTAGTACTATTATTATTTCTGGTTTTCTTTCTAGGCTGCTGGCATTGCATTTCTTTAGTAACTGCTCGAAATAAAAATAATCAATCAATCTTCTCAGACTTGATGTTACAAATTAAATTTATTAAGTACATTAATAAATGCAGAGAGAGGGGCGGGAGTGAAGGGGGACACGCACAAGGGGGGAGGGAGGGGATTTAGTGATACTCACTCACAGTGGAGCGGCTGTCAGTGTCAGACAGACACTCTCCGGCAGCAGACTGGAGCCCGCCTCCTCCAACTTTACTGGCCACCTGCCTATCCCAGAATAAAACAGGGCTGCGCGAAACAAAACCAAGAAAAAAAAAAAAAAGAAAGAAAGAAAGAAAGCTCCGGCTAACTTGACGAGGACGAGACAACGTCGTGATTGACTGGCTAGTCTGCGCCATCGTTTCCTACCTCCATTACCCCCTGCCTCGGTCCTGGTTGCCCGCTTGACAACGCGAGTTTGTTTGTTTTAGTTACCAGCAAATTGAGCAGCTCTCACGCAGCGTCGGGAAAGCTGGCCACCACTTGCATGATGCGCCATGGCCACGTTGGTGTGCAGGGTTCAGTTTTTAGACGACACCGATCCGTTCAACAGTACCAACTTCCCGGAACCGACCAGGCCGCCTCTGTACACCTTTAGGGAGGACATCCCCCTCATCAACCAACTAGCAGGCATCCACCGGCTCCTCAAGGCTCCACACAAGGTAAGACGATGTACATTTACCACCCAAGTGGTAAAAGTACGCACACTCTGCGTTTTGAACTTTTTAAAAAATAAATCATTTTTTTTAATGGTAAAGGTAGTACTAGAAACAGTAGTTTCTGGAGAAATAACTGGTAGGGTGACCATATTTTGATTTCCAAAAAGAGGACGCTCAACCCAGCCTCCAGACACATGAATTTTACTCGAAGATCACTGAAAAATGCCTACATATCACCCTTTTTTTCTTTTTTTACTAAATAGGCTTTATACGTCGTAAAAAATAATAACAAAAAAAAAAAAAAAAAAAAAAGGAATAATGATTAAATATAATGCAGACCCATGGAAATGTAGTCCAGTCAATACACACACACAGTAGGCTATGTGCCAACTCAACATTTTTTTAAAATTACTACCACGACAATTGTCGTTGACAAATTGTTATTCCCACTCAACTTTTATTCTCATTCAATGTTCTAGATTGTACGCAAACAATAACCGAAATAAACTGACAACGTATTCAACCAGCATGTTTCCAAACGCAGCAGTTCAAAACTACATTGCCCATAATGCTTAGCGCAGCTGAGCTCACTGATTGCTACCCTATTAGCGAGTACGGGAGCCGAGGCAAAATCAGACTTGACTATAAAAGTTTACAATCATTGGCAGCGCAACGATGCGACACCAAACGGGATTTTACTGATTACACCAGTACAAATCTCCGACAGAAGTCAACAGTTGCCATTATATACGTATTTATCGTAAAAAAAAACTAAGAAACACAGCTATTGAGAATGTATTAACCAAATAAACTAATGCAGAACAATTACAAGAGTCATACAATATACTGCATCTCTGTGTACACAAATAACCCTATATACAACAGAAGACACGTGATCGACATTAACAGGAGACAAACTTACAGAAAGGTCCTTGGAGCCACGTCTTTTAAAACTCCTTATTGAACTCTTTACTGTAGTCTGATCTCTCGCCAAACCGTCAGTAGATGGTAATTCCCCATGAAACAAAGGGTAAACTGCCAAGAAAAAAGAAGAAGAAGATCTATTCCTTCTCCTGCCCCTACTATTAGGAGCCACTTGAACGCAGGCAGGCGCTGCCCCCTAGCGGCCGGAGAGATTCTCATCAAAACTGGTCCCGTTAAAAATCATAAAAACCGGAAATTTTAATGAATTTATGAAACCCGGCCGGACGCTCCGGAAGGCACGTAATAAGAGGACTTGTCCAGGCAAAGGAGGACGTTTGGTCACCCTAAACTATGGGGCTTTGCTGTGGTAGATACCGATCTATTAGGTCACTTCTTGTTGATTTGAAGACATACAGTTGTTATCAGGACACTTCCTGTTGATTTGGGGACATTATGGGACACGTCCTGTTGCATGGCATAGACTTAATTGGGAGCCATTTGAATGTCAATGGGCTGTAATGGTACGTTTTTGGTCGAAAATTACAACCACACAGGTTTTCCTGTCATTGAAAATGAATGGGAAATTTGGACGGACATGGCCATCAATGGCATGGACGCGCATGGCTGTCACTGGCGTCAAATTACTTGGGCATCAGTTGAATGTCAATGGGCTGTAATGGTAAATGGTCAAAAATCAAAAGAACCTATGTTTTTCTACCATTAAAAATAAATGGGAAATTTGGACGTTAATGGCTGTCAGTGGCAACCCATTAGAAATAAATGGGAACGTTTTTGGCAAATTCCGGATACAACTTTTATGCTCCTCACCGTCCTGGAATTATTGATTTGTAAATTATGATTTGGTTTGACATTGTAGGACTAAATACATTTTGAAACTTTTTTTTCCTTCAAAAAAGCCCGCATTTACGGGCAAACGGAACATTGCGGGGGGTCTTTCGAAAGTTTCCCTGCGTCGCGCGAGATTTCCTTTTTTTTTTTTTTTTTTTTTAAAATTTATTTATTTAAATTATTTATTTTTATCGCGGCGCGAGAATTCCTATTCCAGTATCCAGTATTGTAACGTTAATGGTTTGTTCAAACGGTTTGGGCTGTGTGGCGCGCCAAAGAAACGCCATTCAAAAATAAAAAGGAATTTTACTATCTGGGCCTTTGCCTTGCAAAGCCCCATCTAATTACACATACAATCGTGTGGAATATTTGCTGTCCTGATTATGCCATCAGGAAACTGTTTTCAATGACATTTGTCTTTCTTCAATACGGGCTGAAACAGTGAGTAGTTACAGGGTAAATATTTACAGTGATGTGTCATCATTTTCATCATATGCACATATAATATTGGATTTTTTTATTTTGTCAAGTTTAAAATGTCCGTCCCCTCTGTCATTGAGAAGTATCATTTTTAAGAATAAAAAAATCAAAGATATTCAAACATATATGTCAAACAGTGCACAGCTTGTTAAATAAATCATGTCGTAACAGTATTCTATCTACTTAGTAGCATTAAAACTCAGAGATGACTTATACTAATATTGACTCAAGTAAAAAAAAAAAAAAATGAAGCATTGACTTTCATGCTTTTAGAAAATACAGTATGTAAATAGCTTTGCTAATGTTGTGAATTGCTACAAAATGCCATATTATATATCATAGTAGAATACAAATAATGATAAATAATACATATATAAGGGGGAAAAAATCCCCATCGGCGTTGAGTCACTTCGGGTTGTGATTGGATATTTACTAAGTGCATAAAATTTCCAGTGATACAGTGACAATTTTAGCATTACCAAAAACAAAATATACATTTTACAATCTCATTTCACGGTTCAAAAAATTCAGAAAAGCACTCTCCCAAGCAGGTTTTGCTGTGACTCACTGTTTTGCAATTGTCAAGTGCCAGAAAGTCTTCCCTAGCAGCCGCCCAGTGCTTATTTTGAAAGCATTGACTTGACACCAGCCTGTGAGCTGAAAAATGTTTGCCTTATAGCTTACAGTAGTGACAAACGCCACCGCAAATGTCCCTTCACTCGTGATAAACTATCCACATTAAATCCCATAGTGGTTTACAGTGGTCATTTTAGGAAAAAATAAGATTATGTCTGAGTGAAGAACTGTAAATTGCTCATAGAAGAAGGTTCATACTGTCTTCAAAGAATAATAACACACATTTTTAGAGCAGGTAAAACAATCTTTCTAAAAAGTCATTCTAAAAAAAAAAAAAAAATCTGAATTTGCATGATTGTTTTTAGGTGTCAGTTGCTTGGACAGTCATTACTAGCTCAAGATTACAGATGCGTTGCATCGCATCTGATGCAAGCCTCCCTTATCTAGACAAGACAGTCAACACGTTCACAAGACGAACAAATAGCCTGACACACAGGTGTCTAGTGGTCAGTGTCAGTTTATGATGAGCATGTGAAAGGGAAAAGATGCCAACTTCAGGGTCCAAAAGCAACCTAAGGGAAAAAGTCAAAAACAACATCACATTCTTTCCTAGTGTTTCCATACTCATCTATGACGAGTTATGTGACAATGTTTTTATTGCAAGATAAAGAAGTGAAGGTGTATAATTAAAAAAAGAAAGAAAAAATAGTGAGCTGCAAAGAGAGTTGAAGTGATTGCATGCAATTCTGACAGCAAACCAACTTTCAACAGCAAAGTGGTTTTCCAGACCAGTCGATCATGAGCTGCCCCGTATTTAAAAGCCGCAAAACAAATGAAAAATGGCCCACAGTGCAGAAAAGCTTATGATTACAACCTTAACATGGACAGATGGCAACGGGTTGTGTTCGTGTTTGCAATTTGTGTGTGATGGCAACTGGATACCGAGTTTAGATTATAGGGATGAAACTGAAAAGTTGCACTTTTTCCCGTCACATTGCAAAGCTAATGCTTAAGAGACTTAATTGGGATTACGTTGTTGAAAAATATCACCATTTCCAGTGGTTAAACACTTAATGAACGTTGATTTTTGGAGAGATATTTGATAGTATCTCTTTGTTAAAGCAAAATAACCTCCTGTACTCAATGCTCAGAAAAGCCTACTGTATTATTATGTTGTGAGTGTGCATGGTCAGCTGGGTTACACATAAAGTATAGGTCACTTGTCCCAGAATTCCTGTGGTCAAGGCCCGGATGCCTGCAACACTTTGTTCTTCTCACTTTGGGTGACATGGTTTTCCTAACTTCTTCCACCATCTCTGTATTGCACCTCTGTAAACACGCACCAGTTCATACCCTCCAACACGCATGAACACACACGAAGACAGCCTGGCCTGGGATAAGGGTAGGTTTACACATCAACAACGGAATGAAAACAGGACTGGTTTTTACCCCCGTATAGGTAGTTTCAAATATAAGCGTGAAATGAGTGATAGTGTGTTTGTGTCGGTCTTAGCTTTTGGAGCATTGGCCAAAAAGTTTAATCTTGTTTTCATAGGACTGTAAGAAAACCTCGCAAACATGAAGCACAAAGAGTATACGAAAAACCGGACGCCTAATGTAAATAGGGATGTGTAGAATTATTATACCCAAAAGATATATTATGGCTTTAAATTTTATGTACTAAGTATTGTATGTACCATAATTTTTAGACTATAAACCGCTATTTTTTTCCCTTCATTTTGAATCCTACAGCTTATAGTTCAGTGCGGCTTATTTGTTAATTTATTTGGGGTAATAGGTAACACTTTATTTGGAAGCGGCATCATAACACTGTCATAAGACTGTCAGTTTTATGACATGACACTAATGCCCCTTTCCCACTGAAACTAATGGGTCAACGCGCGTTTTTCCAAGCCGATGCATCCCACTAGCAATTGGCATTTGGCACCTTTCCCATTGACGAAAAAAGCCGTGTCTTTTTTTTCCTTTTTTTTCACCCGTCTAACCCCCCACCCCTCCTCAGCCGTGCGTAAGGTTCGTGACGTCACCATGCTAAGATGCACTTCGACAAGTGCGACCGAATTCATTCAGTTCAAGGAAGTAAACATGCAAAGCAACATGGAAGCCTCCTTTCCGTTTGTGTTCTGTTTTCATGCTTTTTACTGCCCGCAAAATGGCTGAAATGCAGCAAAAGATCAACACTGTGCTTGTGCTGAGGCAACGTAGGCGACGTGGATTTTGGTTTGAAATTGAAAGGAGTCGTGTACGTCACAGAAGTAGGAGAAGAGCATTTGTTTCATCTGTTATGGCTATTGCTAACGCTGCTACACCGACTGTTCGCCGTATGTGGATCCGGGCTAGAGCACATGTTTTTTGTTATGACGCATCACTTACTAGCCTACGTCACCACGTAGATTAGGGTGTTGACTGTTGACCCGGGGTTTTGCTTTCACATTGCATGACGATCAGAGCCGAGGTGATTTTAACGTGGGTTGCTTGGCGGGTTGATTGACACGGGTCGAAGCGGGTCGCTGCACCTTTCCCACTGCCACCAAAAGCCGATTGTTAGCGGGTTGACACAGGTTTTTTGGCCAGTGGGAAAGGGGTATATCATATTACTGAATGTTAATGACAGATGTCATCCGGCAAATTATGTCACTAACTCCATTTATGTCCAGCTCGGATCTTTTACATCCATTCAAAAGTAAGATAATTTGTCGGACAACACTAAATGACATCTGCTATAAGCATTCATTAATGCTCATGACTAGGGATGGGAATTGATAAGATTTTTACGATTCCGATTCCATTATCGATATTGCTTAACGATTCGATTCTTTATCGATTCTCTTATCGATTCTAATTTGGACTAATGGACTGTATGAGGTTCTGGGTTCAATATGTTTTATGGTTCATTCACCTCCGGGTGTCTGTTAGAACACAAGGAGAGGAGAGTGGAGTTGGTTTTTGTCACTTTTAATCCAACTTGGCAACAAGCACAAATATATGCAGGCAATGGCACTTGATATAAGAATCACTCAATGAGCAGATGAGAGCATACGTGGAAAGATGTTTATGTATTTGAATGTGTGTGGAAGAAGACTGGAATGTGTGAGTATATGTGTGGTTCTGAAAGGAAAGAGAATTACATCATATTAGTGCTGATTCAATAAACAATGCAAATTGACTGTAAAGCAGTCAATAATACACATACATGACTCGCACAGTATAATGAACACAAAGGTGGTGGTGGTGGGGGGGCGCAAGTTTGCGCGCACAACCCGGAAGCACGCTGCATGCACGTGCAATCATCTTGGCCATAAAAGTGGCGAAAACTAAGCACTTTACACTCATATGGATGTACAACATCATCTTAAGATGCTAAGCTAACACATTCCCTCTTAACACAAATGTGCAATATAATGTAAACAACGCTGTCTTCAACGCAGCAAGGACGAGTGGGAGCAACCAGCTGACGTAACAGTAAAAACACGCAACGGTTGCGCTGATAACGACTAATTTAGCATAGGAACTTTATGACATGAAGAGGAAATACTTACATTCATTCTTGGATGCACACAAATTACTCTCAGCCCAAAATGCGCACCTTACGCCTATTCTCGGTCCCAGAATACGCAGGGCGTGTGATGTAGGACAATAACAGAAAGTAACTGATGTTTGCTATGGGAACGAACGCATACCTAAGGGGAGTGTTAAAATTGCTAATAAAATCGTTTAGGATTATTTTAGATACATACGTATATGTTAAGTTTTTCTTATAGAGTATTCGACGAGGAATACGATAAACCCATTAATAGACTTTTTGGGAAAAATCACCATTTCTTTAAGTAGTCTCATGAATAATGACCTGGCCTGTGAACTGCATTGCAAATTACTCGCCGACGACTCTTCAGATTAAACTCGGTGAATGGTCTCCGTTTGAGTAATCATGCAGTCTTACTTGCTGAATCGAATGTGTGTAAGATGAATAACTTACGTGACATAAATTGTGCGGGTTGGAATCGATAAGAGAATCATTAGATAAACTGCCAAACGATTCCATGGAATTGAATCAAACAGAACTGGTTCTCTTTAGGGACCGGTTCTCGATTCCCATCCCTACTCATGACAATGTCATGTCCTAATTATTATTGTTCAATGACAGTCCTATGGCGCCACTGTCAGATAAAGTGTTACCAAATGCCGTCACTAGCAATTAATGTAACAACTGGAACAGTAACTGAAAATATAATTAGCACAGAACACAAATTTTGATCGTTATTTACATCTGCATCGTTATTTACATTTGTAGCACTGCAATGCATGCTAGGAGGCATGCTGGATGACAGCAGGTGGCATCAGAGGTTGACTGTCTCCCCTAAGGGAGCAGTGATGGCCAAATGAAGATTTTTGAAACAATGAAGCTTTGCAGCCAATTGGTTAAAAGTTTCATGGTGGTTCATTTGGGTTTATGACAGTCGTATTATGCTGCTGTCAAATAAAGTGTTACCTGTTAATATCTTTTGGTCTAACTCAGTGGTGTCCAAACTATTCCACATAGGGCCGCAGTGGGTGCTGGATTTCATTCCTACAAAACAAGATGACATCTTTTCACCAATCTGGTGTCTCACAAGTGTAATCAGTTGATTGCAGTCAGGTGCTGCTTGTTTTAGCACAAACTTCATTGGTTAAACTGTCTGTGCTCGATTGGTAGGAACAAAAACCAGGACCCACAGCGGCCCTTGCGGACAGGTTTGGACACCCATGGTCTAACTATCTCATAATACAGTGAGGACAGCTGTGGCTTATAGTCCAGTGCGGCTAATCTATGAACAAATGCCGTTTTCGCGCCAGATTTGGTGGGTAGCGGCTTATAGTCAGGTGCGCCTTATAGTGCAGAAATTACGGTAGTTGGTTGGAGCGTAAAAAAAGTAAATGTAATCTGGTAAACACTATTATCATATACACAAAGACATTTTGGAGGCAACTCTCGGTTGTCCAATTAGACTGATAATCACCAAGCTATTGAATTTGAGTTACATTTTTGCAAACTGCTAAATAAAGTTCCCATTTCCTACTCTTCCCTCAAGACAACAAAGCCGAGACGTTGTAGCTCCTTTGACTTAATTACCGCAGTGGTGATGATGCACTCACCCAACCCAGTTCTGTTCTAAGAGGAGCTCTGATTAACTCAAGAAAATTATCCTCCAAGTTCCATAAGGGGGTCGTTACCAGTGTGAGTAACTTAAGTAAAAGTTGTGTTTTTCTAACAGGGAAATAATTACGCTCCGACTTCTCCACTTCAGGGAGAGTTTGATTAAATGAGTGTAAATAATACTCGCTTCCAAGTGATTCTGGGCACGGCCTAGGACCTTACAGTTGCTATTGGACCTGCCGGTGAATTTTAAGAACGTGAGACCCTTTGGATGATCTTCAGTTATTAGCTTCACTCATCCAAACAGTAATATGATTGAGAGTGTGCAAGACGAAGCAGGGGTTTATAGAAAGCAAAGATTTTGAGGTGCGGGGGCGCTGTGTTTGACAGACTGGAGGATTCATAGAGATAAAGAAAGCTCCACTCCACTATTACAAGGATAAAAGTGGCGGTGAGGTATTTGTGGAATGAAAGCAGCAATAAACGTGCTGAATAATGTGGACGGATTGGGTACAAGAAACACTTTTGTCTTATTTCAACTTCAAATTGGGGCAGTGGGGCAGGACGTGATTAACACCCCCCCTGTTCTACTCACCCCCTGCCTCCCCTCTGACTTGGTCAAGCAAACCTCCATCTCACAAGGCACACAGCACGAACAATAACACAATAACAGCCCAATGTTGTGCGTTTCTATTCAAAGACAGTTTGAAGACAATGGATTTGATGTCTTATATAGCAATTAAAACCAACAGAAGAACAGATGCACTTTCTACAGTGATGTACAGGAAATAGAAGTATTTGTCTCCAATATCTTTAATAGCAACGTTCATGCATTATGAAGACAGTGTTAGAAATACGGACTGATTATTACTAGGATTGTTCCGATCATGTTTTTTTGCTCCCGATCCGATCCCAATCGTTTTAGTTTGAGTATCTGCCGATCCCGATATTTCCCGATCCGATTGCTTTTTTTTGCTCCCGATTCAATTCCAATCATTCCAGATAATTTTTCCCGATCATATATATTTTGGCAATGCATTAAGAAATAAATGAATAAAACTCGGACGAATATATACATTCAACATTGTTTATTATGACAATAAATCCTCAAGATGGCATTTACATTATTAACACTTTCTGTTCTTTCTGTGAGAGGGATCCACGGATAGAAGACTTGTGACTTTGTATATTTTGACTAAATATTGCCATCTAGTGTATTTGTTGAGTTTTCAGTAAATGATACTGTAGCCATGCCGAAATGCATGATGGGAAGTGGAACCATGTGCGTAGTGCTACCAATTGATATATCTTGTCTGCGTTGGGAAATAACATAAGGTGTTAAGAAAAAAGATCAGTTGCTACCTTGCTTCCCCACATTGCTTCCCATGATATTTCTAATCGTAGGGAGAGGGATTGTAAGGCTTTAGCCAATTAAAAAAAGGCTTCAAAGGCTGCCAAAATTCACTCTACTCATTTTACGCTGCCTTTTATCTCTCTATATAGGTAAAACGGCACCATTACAGATTGAGCGCGACAATGCGTGAGTGGGTCGTGCAGTGCATGCATTAATTGCGTTTTAACGTGATACATTTTTTAAAAAATTAATTACCGCCGTTATTGGGTTAAATTTGATAACCCTACCTTAAGCCTAAACTAAAGACTCTGGATGAGTGTAACACATTATGTCTGTAACATTAAATACAATTAGAAAACGATTTAATTAAAATATATATATATATTAAAAAAAGGCATGGCCGATATTTTTTTGCCGATTCCGATACTTTGAAAATGACGTGATCGAACCCGTCACATCTCTAATTATTACTATTTACTAAGCAACAGATCCACAATTTGTAGAGGAAATTGGCTCTCCTTTTAAATAGTTCGGAGTCTAACACATAAATGCAGCTACAAATGCATTTTAATCTGCTTCAGTGACTGCATTTTTAATCAGGGTTGTGTCTGATTATTTACCATCCCATGTTTTGCCATTCCGCTGTTGTTGGATTAGGATTTGGCCCAGATTAAAATAGAGAGGAACAAGAACCCAAAGACCCAATGTCACTGCCTTCGATTATGGCCTTCTCTTTTTGAATACTATATCAATTCTGACTTTGACCATCTTCATATAGAACTGGCTTCCATGGCCCCAATTCAATTTTATGGACACACCTACCTTTAAACTCCTGTCCTGAGTGGACGCAGTCTGAAGTAAATATAGCAGGGTTATATTTATACTTTGAGCCCGACCGACTGGCCGTCTCTGTTTCAGAGTGCGAGGGAGGGAAAGACAAGAGAGTGACCGCAGCAGGTCTTGTGACAGTTGCCTGTTGGTCCATGTATGTTGTCATGGTCCTTGACTGTGCAGTAGCAGGGGGAGCTTGGCAGCAACCCAAGGACCATTCCAGGTCAAAGACATACTGATAGCACACAGGTGCTAAATGCTAATCCAACACTTAAAACTACTGTATAAAGTGGAAGAAACAGATGACCAAGTGCGTAGGTTTGGTCTCAACGTTGGTAGGGAGGATATAACAGCATAACCTACATGTCCACTTTTTGCTGGGGACGGGACATTAATAAGACCAAACAGACTGGGTGAGCCGGGGCCAGGGCTACATTTCTCATGAATATGAACCTAATTAATTGATAGGCTAAATTATCCATGCAAAATAAATCTGTATTGACTTATACTTTAATGTGTATTAGTTCAGGTGATAAAATAAATCTATATTGACTTATACTTTAATGTTTATTGGTTCAGGTAATAAACCGTTCGATTCAGACCTTTGTTTTGAAAAACTACTAAAACATTTTAAAAACTTAAAACCAGAATAAATGTCTGGATTTTATTAGCAAATTTATATTGCAATATGTGAACATAAATTATATTAACATACACGTGTTAATCATCTCTGAACTATCCAGGAATGCAAAAAATAAAAATTTGTCTTAAGAACACTGAACATTGTGGGTCTAAATAAAGAAATTAAAAATAACTGGAAAAAAATTGCAGTCAGGGATCAACAACAAAAGAAAGTTCAGTAAGTCGATGTTAACAGCTTCCTAATTGTATTTTGCAGGTTAGCAAATTCTCACAGTTTAATGTTAACTCTGTGGGCAGACTTTTATTAGCAAAATTAGTAGTGTGTTCCCCACCTCTACAACATTGAATACTTTTTACATTACTTACAGTGGCTGCTACTGCTAGTGGTCGAAAAAAATTCGAAGGGGGCGGAGGAGGTGGCATGTTGTCGACATGTTGCATTTTTGTGAGGGATGTGAGTGCGTGTGTTGGGGGTGGGGGGTCAAGTCATCAGCCAATCAAATGTGCGTTTGAGGGGAAAAAAAGGACTGGCACATTCAGCAAGTCAAAAGATGTGAACATAATGCAAATCACTTAATAATAGTAGGGTCAATTCTATCCTTACAACATTTGGGAAGACATTCTAAATTACCTATATAACTAAAGTCATTATATAATGCAAATAAGGTTGCTTAAAAGTTGGTGGGCACAATTTGAGCATCTTGAAATGTTGATAGTGTTATGTCCTTTCCGTCCGTATGCAAACCTATGCCCTTGCTGATGCCTATTAGGTGTTCAGTGTGGGAATTCATGAAAACTAATTCATTCACTTATTCATCTCCCGTTACATTAATGCCGTGGCAAATTTACTCATTTTGTATGCTAAACACTATAACAGCGCTTAGCATCTGCGATCAACTTTTGACCATTCTCATAAACATCAATGCCAGTCGTGTACAGATATATTCTTGTGCACCTGGTCTCAATCGCTGTAGGGTTTCAAGTTACACAATGTAACTCTGACACACAATGTACTGCAGTGTTACCTTGGATCAAGTAAGAGCAGATGCCACCTTCAAATTCATTGGCGTTTTTGTGCATGGCAGGACACCAATTTATATACATTCATGCATTGAACCCAATTAATTGAAAAGCAGTGCAAATTTAATTAGAGATAAGATATTCCCCAATGTTTCATGTCCTACCGCCTTTATTTGTACAACCCAACAGGTAAATTCCACAGTGCCTTAAAACAGAACCACATGACTAAAGGCCTCTCCCACTGTTTTTACTCATGTTCAAACCCCAGACAGAAAACTTGTTGACAAAAGTATTTTAAAAATGTGTTAAACACATGCAACAATGTAGTTGAGACCATCTACTGTTGTATAACTTGAAGATGTTTTCTCCACTGCAATGTTGATAAAAGGAATTTTCCCAGTTGACATGACCGTTGAGGAATATTGTGAGAATACGGAATCATTTCCAGATCCTGGTTCATTGATTGTCTCGTTTTGAAATTGAGTTTTAACAGATCAGTTATATTCTGTAAGCAATCTATTAAAACCATGCATTAAATGTTTTCCACAGCTCGATGACTGTGCACTGCAGCTTTCCCATAATGGCACATATCTGGATCTGGAGTCTTCCTTGGCAGAACAAAGGGACGAGCTTGAGGGCTTTCAGCAGGACGACACAGGGTGAGACGGTCTCTTTATGTCATCAAAGCATTCTGCACATAAATTTGCTTAACTGCTATCACATAACAAACCAGCATATGAGCACATTTCCCTCGTTCTAATGCAATTGAAAAACCTTAATATGGATTTGTCTGGAATAGATGCTCATGGAAAATATGAAGCATTTTGGAAACATACAAACTTATTGTCCTCTTTGATTCACTACAACATATGTTTTTTAAACTGTGCAATTTCACAAAATTCAAGGAAGTTCTTGTGATTGCATTTTCCCTAGTATTAATCCCCCAAAAATGATGTTCTTCTTAGCCAAGAACTGTCAGGCGCTTATGTGTCAATGTGAGCAGTTTAATGTCACGGTGAAGTAGCCAAAATTTGTCCTGTCACAACTTGCTACTTATCGCGCCCTGAACAACCCAAGAGGATGCAGGTTGACTGTCTGTCCCACATTGAAAGGAGAAAACTTATCGTTAGTAGTTTGGGTTTGAATTTAATAGAGATGACACCAGTCTTGGAACTATCCTGACAGAGCTTGTAGTCTGTCTCACATACACACACAAAGGGATTGAGATTCATAACAAAATGATCCATAGAAACATTGACAGAGTAACAAAAGGCAGGTGTTTTAATCCCATATAGAAGGTAAAAGTATAGCGAAATGGCACCATGTAGTCGCACTCGTTGCAAAGGTTTGTGGTATGCAGATCTATTTAGAAGCCAGCTCACTAAGCAAAGGTCAAACCACAAAACCTGTGTCTGTGTTCTTGTGCCATATCTCATATACCTTATTTGTCAGCTCTGCTTCATATAATAGACAGGTGAACCAAGGCGTAACTTATGTTAAGTGGCCTCGATCAACTGGTTGGATTGGACTCGTGTGTCTTTCAAATCCTTTTTTTTTTTTTTTTTTTTAAACAAAACATAACAGTGACTATACATAATGCAGTGAGTCATGCACAAGGGTTTGGCTAGATCTGAACAAAAACAAAAAACAAAAAAACATGCAGGTCTTTTGATTCAGATATCACAAATTGTATGCGCAAACCACCACTTTAGAAGGGAAAAAGCCTGCTATGGTGAAGGAAGTGATAGTCCAACACTTCTTTGTGGGAAAATGAATAATCTTAGAACTAATGCATTCAACTGACAATTAACCAGCCTGAAATGGGTGTAATGAACTAGGAATAAATCACCCAAGGCAAGTTTAAGCAGGAGACGAGATGTAGCATTTGGCTTAATCCTAACCAACTAATGTGCAAAAGCAAAACATACTGTACATCTTGGCAGAGTTTCCAGTTTGTATCCAGTAGCACCTTGACACAACTGAGTTGACTGTAAACAAAGGCAAAGGAGCTAGGCACAACATCCCTGGTGTAATTTTGCAGAGTGGAAGAAAAAATCTGCCAAAGTAAAAGTTAAATTGCACCGTATATCCATGAGGAGGCTTCAAACACATAGAATAGTAATTTTTTTAAAAAAATTATAATAAATCTTTGGAATTATTTTGCAATGAAGCATAACAGCCAGTGGTCAAAATCTCAGCAATAAAAGCATTGCAAAAAGATATACATTTCGTAATGCTGCTTTATCGAGAATCTACAGTGAATGCTAAAAATACGAAATATCGCAATGTTGATCTTTTCTCTGATCCTGAATGCTCTCATCACCTTTGTTTCTTTCACAAAATATAATCAGCAATAACAACATTTTAGTTTTTTCTTCAGCAACCCAGCAGGTGCAGTTGAAATTTTGCTGGAGAGTTGTTGTAAAAAATAAATAAATAAATAAAACAAACTAATCTAAGAAAACATCTGGGCTGTGTTTGGGTGTGTTTTTCTCACATTGCTTTATGATTAAAGGGGGTTTCTAGCTCTGTGTTATCATGCTTTCGCTGGTTGGGTGGGGTTGCCAAAAGCACTGGCATGATTGGAATCAAAGATTAGATTAGCACCAGGTTGCATGATCTTAGTTTGGGTTAAAAGAGAGAATTTGATTTGTCTGCTCAAAACACCTTCACATCTTCCTGTAATGTAAAAAAAAAAAAAAAAAGTAGCTATATTTTGGGAAGTGAAGACGAGTGTTGTGTCTGTAGTCCTGGTGACTCTTCCTCAAGCATCAGATTGTTATCACCATACACTGCTGGCCAAAAGTATTGGCACCCCTGCAATTCTGTCAGAAAATGCTCAATTTCTCCCAGAAAACGATTGCAATTCCAAATGCTTTGGTAGTAATATCTTAATTCATTTTGCTTGGAATGAAAAAACACAAAAGAGAATGGAGAAAAAAAAATCGTTATCATTTTACGCAAAACTTTAAAAATGGGCTGGACAAAAGTATTGGCACCCTTTGAAAAATCATGTGATGCTTCTCTAATTTGTGTATTTAACGGCACCTGTTACTTACCTGTGGTACATAACAGGTGGTGGCAATAACTAAATCACACTTGCAGCCAGTTAAAATAGATTAAAGTTGACTCAACCTCTGTCCTGTGTCCTTGTGTGTACCACATTGAGCATGGAGAAAAGAAGGAAGACCAAAGAACTGTCCGAGGACTTGAGAAGCTAAATTGTGAGGAAGCATGGGTAATCTCAAGGCTACAAGTCCATCTCCAAAGACCTGAATGTTCCTGTGTCTACTGTGCGCAGTGTCATCAATAAGTGTAAAACCCATGGCACTGTGGCTAAAAATTGATGAGAGATTTCAACGAAAGATTGTGTGGATGGCGGATAAAAAACCTCGACTAACATCCAAACAAGTTCAAGCTGTCCTGCAGTCCGAGGGTACAACAGTGTCAACCCGTACTATCCGTTGGCGTCTGAATGGAAAAGGGACTCTATGGTAGTATACTAATACTGATGGTCAAGACTCTACCTGAACCAGAGACATAAAAAAGCCAGGCTGGAGTTTGCCAAAACTTACTTGAGAAAGCCAAAAAGAATGTTCTCTGGTCAGATGAGACAAAAGTAGAGCTTTTTGGGAAAAAGCGTCAATGTAGAGTTTACAGGATAAGAACGAGGCCTTCAAAGAAAAGAACACGGTCCACACAGGCAAACATGGCAGAGGTTCCCTGATGTTTTGGGGTTGCTTTGCTGCCTCTGGCACTGGACTGCTTGACCGTGTGCATGGCATAATGAAGTCTGAAGATTACCAACACATTTTGCAGCATAATGTAGGGCCAGTGTGAGAAAGCTGGGTCCCCCTCAGAGGTCATGGGTCTTCCAGCAGAACAATGACCCAAAACACACTTCAAAAAGCACTAGAAAATGGTTTGAGAAAAAACACTGGAGACTTCTAAAGTGACCAGCAATGAGTCCAGACCTGAATCCCATAGAACACCTGTGGAGGGATCTGAAATTAGCAGTTTGGAGACGGCACCCTTCAAATCTCAGAGACCTGGAGCAGAAGCAAAGAAGAATGGTCTAAAATTCCAGCAGAGCATTGAAGGAATCTCATTGATGGATACCAGAAGCGATTGTTCGCAGTTATTTTGTCTAAAGGTTGTGCTACCAAGTATTAGTCTGAGGGTGCCAATACTTTTGTCATGCCCATTTTTGGAGTTTTGTGTAAAATGATAATGATTTAATTAGGGCTGTCAAAATTATCACGTTAACGAGCAGTAATTAATTTTTCTAATTAATCCCGTTAAAATATTTAACGCAATTAACGCACAAATGCCCCGCTCAAACAGATCAAAATGAGAGCACAGTGAAAGGTGTACTTGTTGTGTTTTTGGAGTTTTGCCGCCCTCTGCTGGCGCTTGGGTGCGACTGATTTTATAGGCCACAGCACCCATGAGCATTGTGTAAGTAATTCTTGACATCAACAATGGCGGGCTACTAGTTTATTTTTTGATTGAAAATTTTACAAATTTTATTAAAACGAAAACATGAAGAGGGGTTTTGATATAAAATTTCTATAACTTGTACTAACATTTATTTTTTAAGAATTACAAGTCTTTCTATCCATGGATCGCTTTAACAGAATGTTAATAATGGTAATGCCATCTTGTTGATTTATTGTTATAATAAAGAAATACAGTACTTAAGTACCGTATGTTGAATGTATATATCCATCTTGTGTCTTATCTTTCCATTCCAACAATAATTTACAGAAAAATATGGCACATTTTATAGATGGTTTGAATTGCGATTAATTGCGATTAATTACGATTAATTAATTTTTAAGTTGTAATTAACTCGGTTAAAAATTTTAATCGTTTGACACCCCTAGATTTAATCTTTTTTTTTCCCATTCTCTTTTGTGTTTTTTCATTGCAAGCAAAATAAATGAAGATATTACTACCAAAGCATTTGTAATTGCAGTTACTTTCTTGGAGAAATTGAGTATTATCTGACAGAATTGCAGGGGTGTCAATATTTTTTGCCAGCACTGTATACCGGTATATATTTTTTATTTGGGAAAAAAAGTGTAAAAACATGTCTTATATGTATTTCTTTCCAGTGTACTAAATCTAAATAAATACAATGAACACAAGCAGTCTGGGGTTGTAGGTCAATGGTAATCTCATAGAATGCCATTAAATATATTTGCAAGCTTTGCAATGGACTTACATGTGTGTATTTGTCTCCTCAAGGTCCAGAGGGAAAAAACACAGTGTTGTATTACGTACCCAGCTAACTGTCCGCGTGCACGCATGCATCGGTGAGTACCATGTGACACATTTGATATTTCTAACATTGACATTTCCTGCACATATGGTTTGACGAATGAGCAATCCAATGTGTGCTGTGTACTGAACATCCTGATTTTTGCCCTGGGATGATAGACCTCCTACTGTGAGGAAGCACTGGCATTTTAAGACTCCCGATGCACTTAGTGTAATATGGTATAAACATCATTGCGGCTGCAGCTTTTGTAGGGATAGAGAAGTGATGATGATAATGATGATAACCTCTGTACGTATAGCTGTCAATTACATTAGGTGGGTTAAGCAGTGTGGCAGTAACCTCAGTGCAGCAGTTTCTCCTTTGGGAGTTTGTGGGGGTCTCTACTTTTGGAAACACCTATTTTCTTGACAGTTCATTCCTGATTAAGAGAGGAAGAAACAAGACAGGCAACTGACTTCAGTTGGAAAATAGTAGAATTGTGAGAAGATTGAGCATTATTAAATGATGACTGCCTAAGAATGAGCTGATCGGTTTAACAGTTTTGTGTACAGAGTTTTGATTCAGTGCAATTGTACCTCAAAAAATGTCCAGTGTGAAAAATATTTTGGCAGTTTTGCTTTTGTACCGTATAGTTTGTCCTCAAAAATTATTTCTACAGCATATACAGTGGGGCAAATAATTATATAGTCAACCACTAATTGTCCAAGTTTTACCACTTGAAAATATTAGAGAGGCCTGTAATTGTCAACATGGGTAAACCTCAACCATGAGAGACAAAATGTGGAGAAAAAAAAAAACAGAAAATCACATTGTTTGATTTTTAAAGAATTTATTTGCAAATCATGGTGGAAAATAAGTATTTGGTCAATACCAAAAGTTCACCTCAATACTTTGTTATGTACCCTTTGTTGCCAATAAAGGAGGCCAAACGTTTTCTGTAACTCTTCACAAGCTTTTCACACATTGTTGCTGGTATTTTGGCCCATTCCTCCATGCAGATCACCTCTAGAGCAGTGATGTTTTGGGGCTGTCGTTGGGCAACACGGACTTTCAACTCCCTCCACAGATTTTCTTCGGGGTTGTGATCTGGAGACTGGCTAGGCCACTCCATGACCTTGGAATACTTCTTACAAAGCCACTCATTTGTTGCCCTGGCTGTGTGTTTGGGATCATTGTCACGCTGAAAGACCCAGCCACGTCTCATCTTCAATGCCCTTGCTGATGGAAGGAGATTTTCACTCAAAATCTCTTGATACATGGCCCCATTCATTCTTTCCTTTACACAGATCAGTCGTCCTGGTCCCTTTGCAGAAAAACAGCCCCAAAGCATGATGTTTCCACCACCATGCTTCACAGTGGGTATGGTGTTCTTCGGATGCAATTCAGTATTCTTTCTCCTCCAAACACGAGAACCTGTGTTTCCATCAAAAAGTTCTGTTTTGGTTTCATCTGACCATAACACATTCTCCCAGTCCTCTTCTGGATCATCCAAATGCTCTCTAGCGAACCGCAAACAGGCCTGCTTCAGCAGGGGGACACGTCTGGAAGTGCAGGATTTGAGTCCCTGGCGGCGCATTGTGTTACTGATAGTAGCCTTTGTTACTGTGGTCCCAGCTCTCTGTAGGTCATTCACTAGGTCCCCCCGTGTGGTTCTGGGATTTTTGCTCAGCATTTTTGTCATCATTTTGACGCCACGGGGTGAGATCTTTCATGGAGCCCCAGATCGAGGGAGATTATCAGTGGTCTTGTATGTCTTCCATTTTCTATTGATTGCTCCCACAGTGTGTTTCTTTACACCAAGTGTTTTACCTATTGCAGATTCAGTCTTCCCAGCCTGGTGCAGGTCTACAATTTTGTCTCTGGTGTCCTTCTACAGCTCTTTGGTCTTGGCTGTAGTAGAGTTTGGAGTGTGACTGACTGAAGTTGTGGACAGGTGTCTTTTATACAGATAATGAGTTCAAAAAGGTGACATTAGTACAGGTAACGAGTGGAGCTTCGTTAGACCTCGTTAGAAGAAGGTAGACCTCTTTGACAGCCCGAAATCTTGCTTATTTGTAGGTGACCAAATACTTATTTTCCACTCTAATTTGGAAATAAATTCTTTAAAAATCAAACAATTTTCTGTTTTTTTCCCTCCACATTCTGTCTCTCATGGTTGAGGTTTACCCATGTTGACAATTACAGGCCTCTCTATTCTTTTCAAGTAGGAGAACTTACACAATTAGTGGTTGACTAAATACTTATTTGCCTCACTATATTTAGTCTCTATTTTGTTGTTGCTGCTTTGATTTAAAAAAAAAAAAAAATTGTGTGTCAGACTAATGGAATTAAATTCTGCCAGAGCAGCGACAATTAACAATCATTAGCATGATTAAGTCATAACTTGATGACTTTCTTACACGCTAGACTGATTTATTCACAAAAGAAACAATAACAACAATGGCCACCTACTGCAATGAGAATTCGTATTTCCCTTCAAGGATTTTTATTTTCTCACTCTGAGAAGGAAATTCTCAGTAGTCGAATCGCACAAAGTAAACAAGGTTTATTTTAGCTGTCTCACGGAAATATCCATGAGCACATGGGCGATTTAAATATCTTATTACGGTAGAGCAGCTCAATCTTTTTGCACGGAATCTCACGAGAGTATTTAGTTGCCGTTTCCTGCCCTCTTTCCAAAGGCATTAAATTAATCTCTATCTCTGCTTTCCTCTCTCCTATGAGTCTTTCCCTCTCCCTGCTGTTCTTCATAGCCAGTGTCAACACAGTCCCTTGCCAGTGATTGCGGCGCTAAATCTGAATGCCAAGGATTGGCTGAAAATGAGAGGCGGTCAAAGTTCAATACACGCCATTAATTGGTTAATTGTTAATATAATTTTCATACAAGTTAAGTCACTTACAGAATACATTGATCTATGTTCTGACAGATGACACAAAGATGTTTTGAGTTTCTAAAAAAGACCTTTCTTGTTTTAGCGTTTTTGGTTGTTGTTGTTGTTGTTTTTTTTTTTTTCAGATTCTGGTTGCCAACTTAACTTTTCTTAGTTGAATTCAGGGTTTTTTCTTCAGCCATGGTCCAGTGTTTAATGAAAAAATCAGAGTAGCATGGTAGCAGGGACTGAAATATTTTGCACCTGCAACGTGTTGAAAAATGAATACATCCAAACACACATGCAAAGCCTCAGTGAATAGGGCACATTTATGACAGCTTCTCTGATGGAACTGATTGAGCGAAGGGATTGGCGTTGTTGGCTAAATCCCTTTCTTACACCACTACAGTGCACATGCCCTCATGGGGGATTACACATTGCACATCTCGGCTTTAGGAAAACCAACATTGTGCTTGCAGACTTTCAGCATGACATAAACAACCTCTTCCTCGAAATGTCACTACCTATCATCACTAAAATAAACTCTTGATGAGGAAAACTTAAGCCCCCCATCTAGGTTTTAGCAGGACAGATTTTGCCAGCTAGAGTCAACATTTTGGACTACTGTAGCCGTTTTTGTAATTCTGCTGCATTAAACAGACTTAAAACTAGTATAATGTGGTCTGTCCACTTTAGAGAGCAACAGACCAGTTACTCCGCCCTCTGGCTCGGTTGTCTACTCATCTACCCCTTTAACACTCTGTAATCCTTCCGAGGTCTTGCCCTTCAAATCACTTGAGTAGTGGTCAGCATTTTATCCGCTAAATAAAAAACTGTCACAATCAAAGACTTGAGATTGCTTGCAAAATCAATCCGCAGTGAGTTGCTTAGAATGTTGCTGAACTGTTTCCTTTAGGTACACTAACTGATAATCAAGTTAAAACACACAAAGGTTTTTGGATTTTCTTGGAGTCAAGTCATGTGTCATAGTCATATTTTGAATGAAAACATTTATGAAAATACGAGAGGTACTTTTTTGTCTCCTAGTATCTGAACTCTTTTGGGTTATCCTATGATCTGCGTTCACATTAGAGCGCCAGTCGCAACCTCCTGTTTAAAGGTTAATTTTAGCTGTCCAACGGCAGTGGAGATGTTGCAGACCTAAAAGCAGACTGGTGAAGAGAGGTGGTTGCAGAATTGGGGGCCTGAAGGGGCGTGACAGAGGCCACGTTATCTTTAGAAAGTGTTGACATGACAGAAACGTGACGAAGGCAGCATAATGCTTAAATCTAGTCTAATGCAGGACTATCTTGAATTCAATGACTCCCTGTGTTAAAAAAAATAGGAAACTTTCCACATTAAATCTTTTTTGTCTTTTCACTGGATACCTTGTGATTGGCTAGCAACCATTCCCTGTCGCTTAGCCTAAGCCAGTGGCTCCAACTCAAATGAGGACAAGCAGAATATAATTGAATTGATTAAATTTGCTATTCAAATGCATTATTCCCACTTCATGGTCCAAAATTTCTGGTATACTGTACACTATATTACCGTAATTTTCGGACTATAAGGCGCTATAGGACTATATGACTATAGGCCGCTACCCACCAAATTTGACAAGAAAACGACATTTGTTAATAGATAAGCCAACACTGAACTATAAGCCGCAGCTCTCCTTACTGTATCATGGGATAGTTACACCAAAAGATATCAACCGGTAAAACTTTATTTTACAGCGGCATCAAAGGACTGTCATAAGACCAAATGAACCCCATGACTCTTTGAACCAATTGCCTACAAAGCTTCATTGCTTCAAGAAATTTCATTTGGCCATCACTGCTCCCTTGGGGGAGACAGTCAACCTCTGCTGCCACCTGCTGTCAACACTTTTGTCCTCCAACATGCCTCCGAGCATGCATTGCAGCGCTACAAATGTACATTACAATCAAAATTCATGTTCTGTGCTAATTATTTCTTGAGTTACTGTTCTAGTTTTTTCATTAATTGCAAGTTAGGGTATTTGGTAACACTTTATTTGACAGTGGCGCTCATAAGACTGCCATAAGACCATCCCAAAAGTTGCTGTGCGTTATTTCTATTTCATCTGTTTCTTTCTAAGTTATCTTTATTATTTTTTTGCTTTTATAAAGGACAAATGTAAGGAATCGAGAAATGGGCTATATGTACTCATCACTGTAAATACAATGTATATTATTTGTGAGATGTTAAAATATTAATAATAATAAAAATTAAAAAAAAAACCATGCTAACTATGACATGACATGAGCATTAATGAATGCTTGTGACAGATGTCAATTTGTGTCATTCGGCAAATTATCTCACTTTTGAATGGGTGTAAAAGATGCGAGCTGGACATGAATGGAGTTAGTGACATAATTTGCCAAACGACACTTAATGACATCTGAAATAAGCATTCAGTAATGCCCATGATAGTTTCATGTCATAATTATGACGGTTTTATGGCAGTCTTATGACACCAATGCCAAATAAAGTGTTACTTATTAACCCAAATAAATTAACAAAAAAGCCACACTGGACTATAAGCCGGAGGATTCAAAATGAGGGGGAAAAAGTAGCGGCTTATAGTCTGAAAATTACGGTAGTATTACGCCGTGCAACATACAAAAACAGTGATAAGGTCTACAACACTGATCTGTATCTCTGTGATAATAAATCATTAGTCACTGATTAAAGGAAGTGCAGTGGTGTAATTTATACACGAAGAAGTAAAAAGGCAAGCAATTAATTTTCTTTGTGAAAGTTGTTTTCCTTGTTATGATTTCCACATGTAGCAATTAATTTTGGTTTAAGCGATCATAAAATGGAGCTGTTATGGTATTTGACAGGTACACCAGACTAATGAGAGTAGAGAGTGCAGTAGGTAAAACAAAAGGTCTTGCCTTTGTCCCTGCTTCTGTTGAATTCCATGTCACTAAGCTTTGGAATGTAACTTAATTCACCCCAAACGCTAGTGGATATTGGAATCCCAATTATGGGTCTATAATGAGCCCCTGCTGTACTTTATTGGATCTTAAGTTGATGTAAAGGGCATCTTAAAATCATTAAACCTGAATAAATACATATTTTGAAGATTCGACAAATAAGTAATGCTCATACACTATAAATCACAATTTCAGTAAATAAAATGTACAGGCTCAACTGACATAGTGGTTCAGTGGCAAGTGGCTGTTTCTATGCCAGCAGGGGCGCAGTGGTATAGTGCAGTCTGGCTTTGAGATGCAAGAAGAGAAAACAGCTGGTTCGAACAGCGATTTACTATGCAGGCTGCGGGAGATAAGGCCTGGCAATGGCATGGTGTGACAGGGAGATAATGTTTGGCCATGGCTAAGCTAGGAGGGGGCATTTGAACAGGAGATCTGTGGCTTTGCAGTCATTAAGGTCCAGACACATTACAGCCGAACAGAAAGGCTGCTCTGCAATAACATACTCTTAAGCCCTGTTTCCATCAAACAGTATACCGGTAGTTCAATTTGATATAGAGTAGTGTGCAATTTGTGAGGATATCTTTTGTCTAAATTTCTGAAGGGGAACTAAAATAACTCAACCTTACCATACCACTTTTGACAACCTAATGGTAAGGTTCCCAAAGAGACAGTATTCCCGGACTGACAGAGAATTGCCACTACTGGTAATTAAATGTCAATTACACAAACCGCAGTTGTCCATTTAGTTTTATTTTTTTCACCACTGTCCCTCATCATTGTTAATTTCATAGGCGGGTTATGGTGGTGTGATGCTATTTATATGACTGACGTAGCTGTCACCATCTGGCCTACACTCACATACTGTAAATGCAAGCCAGAGCAGGGTTTACCAGTCCAAAGTGTACCCAGTGCAGCCACTTTCAAGCCTCAGGTTTGCACCTACAGACTTGACAATCAACACACATCCAATGTACTAATAAAATTGTTACAAGAGTTGTTGCTTTTGTGTAAGGTTTTGACGACAAGTCAGTGTTGTTTTCGTCTACAGTGACTATAGCGAAAATATTTTGTCGCCGAACAATGTTCTTATGACGATGACAAAACGATAACAAGGCAAAACCGTGTCTTGGGAGACTAAAACGTAACGAGAGGAATGCCAGTTTTCATCTGACGAGACGAGAACGAGACGAAAATGCACCATAGTTTTCGTCACATGTTCACAATGTGTAACATTTTTATGTGTGGTTACTGTTAGCCCGAATCGTAGCAGTGTCTAGTTGTATCACTCATGTGTCGTGCTGCTACGGCCCCCCCACCCTAAACTCACCAGTTTGCTCTCCAGGCTTGCTTGTTTTGAAACACACACGGTAAGATTTTTTTTCTTATTTTGGCAAGAGAGAATATGCAATGTTGCTTTAGCCTTTCAAGGTCTGTGCTGAGTAATCATCACAAAATAAATGTAACTCATTGCGTTAGCATAGCATTTACGTTTGCGTTAGCATTAGGCTAAATATTTAAAATTCAATTCGTTCAGGTGGGCATAATTAATTGAAAATAATGTACTGTTTTCCTGCTGATTCCGTATTATAAACAAGTTGGCTATTCCTTATAGATGCTACACCACGTGCTCTTCTGTCAATGTTTATTCGAAATAGTTGGAAACCTTTATTTTGAAATTGCTGGAAGCCTTTGTTTATTTTTGGACTAAAACGTTTGAATTTTACAGACGAAAACATTATAAATAAACGTGGACTAAAACCAGACGAAATTAGTCTGTTTCCGTCAACAAAAACTAGACGAAGACAAAAACATTTTGAAATGACAAAAATATGACTAAGACTACTTAGTATTATCATTCAAAAGACTAAGACAAAAATTAAAAGGGCTGCCAAGAGCAACACTGCGACAAATGAACACAAAATAGCTTTGATGTTCGCATGGTTTCTAACAATGGAATTTTGAATACTGAAATGTTAGCACCGTCACGTCACACAATTCCCCTATCTCGTTCAAGGTTGTTGGGAGCCTGTCCGAGCTGACTTTACACCCTATCCTGTCAGCAGTCAATCACAGGACTCATAATAAGACAGCAATTCACACACACATTCATACTGTCACTGAATGGGAAATGAATTGGCAGGAATGTCCTCTTAATTTGTTGGATCATTGTCAAAAGTTTCATATATGCGCTAGCTATACTTTCAAGACTTATGTAGAAGAGCAGTATGTTCCCAAAGAACTGCGTCACGTGTTTCACGTTTGTACAGTCTAACCCTATCTTTACGCTTTGTAGTCCTTTTGTGTCAATTTTTATGCCCTGACTATTTTTTTTCATTTAACTCACCTGTCAATATTTACTCTGGGCTTCCCATAGTTCTTTTGCTCACCTGTGACTATGGCTCAAAAAGTAATGCCTCTATGACAGTACTTCTCAAATAGTGGAGCGAGTCTTTGCACATCCACTCAGTGGGTGGCAGTGGCGCGCTCTCTTTTCAGAGTGTGCACAGTATTTTTGAATCAAGCAAGAGCAACACAGCAAAGCGATATGGAGAGCTGTGTGCTGTTTTCCGGCTGGGCTCACACAGCGACCCAGTGTCTTTTCTGGTTCTCACATGTCCACCCGAGAAGTACCACTTTCGGCTTGGGATCGTCACGACGACCGCCCTTAACTCCGGTTCTCCCCCGGCCACCGAGAATGCGCTGTTTTCGGGCCGTTCGGCTTTTGGCTTTGGGAGACGAGGAAAGACCACTGTGTTTACTGTGTCTAAAAGCAATTGTAGCGGACAGCGGGAAGCCAAATCAATTAAGACGTCACTTAAAGACATTAAGCGCCAATATCACTGATAAGACGCTTGATTGTTTTTCAGTGAAAACGTGCCGAATACTGCCAACAATCGTCCTGCTTTGTTAGTGTTACATCAGTAAACCAGTGAGCACTGTTAGCTTGCTCTGTGCAAAATAACCCCATGCAATTGCAAACATTGCAAAGGAGGTGCTACTGTGAGCAGCAAAAATAAAAACTTTCCCTCAGTCCAATGACACTGTCGTTTTTCTTCTATTCTTTTTTTTTTTTTTCTGGTCAAATTTTTTGGCATATTGTCCTCATGAGTTAATGTTGCTAATCAATTTGAATGTATTATTATGTATTGATTTTATTAAATTTTTCCCAAAATATACCTTCAGCATTTTTACGGTTTGGATGTTAATGTTTTTTTTTTTGTTTTTTTTTTTTTAATTCAGAAAAATTAATGCGCTTTAAGTCTTTTCTGTTATAAGCAAAACAATGTTAATAAAGTTATACTTTATTACAAGTTGATTTATGTTACTTTTTTGTCTTTAATAGAAAAAAGGACACAATGTTAGGCAGAGGTGTACTATTAATAGTACTTTTATAGACAAATGGTACTATTTACAGTGGCGGCACAGACTTTGAGGGGGCGCGAAACATGTACCTCTTCCTTGTGTAGCAGAAAATAATTGAGAAAGCACTGCTCTATGACATTGGTTAACAATAATATTTTGTTTTCATGGCTTCTCAATCTGTCAGAATGGAGGACAGCCTCATCTTCTGTCACAGCAAGAAGGAAATACAGGAAAAATCGCTTGCATAGTTTCCCCTTTACCCTCACCGCCAGCTGCATGAGCCCACATGAGTCATGGCTTATTGCTGCCGTGGGAGATGTGGAGCTGGTGAGGTATTATGGATGGAGGTGTAAAGTGGTGGAAGTAGCGGAATAATTCGGCAGTAGCTCGAAAGCTCCAAACATGTATCTGACGCAGCGTTGCTGGCTTTGCGCCCCAGCTAACTCTCAGCGTATACAGCGTCCGTCATTGTTTTATTGAATCCCTTCTCTTTTTATAGCACATTTGATTAAAAATGGCGCAAGCATTAAACCGGTATTGCCTTCTCTTGAATGTCGGACTGTATAAAAGTCAAATACACTGAATGTGTTTTGCTTTCTGTGGATGTGGCAGGGTTTTCCCAGGCCTGCAGTTATAGTGGCAAACATGGTCCAACTGTTGTTTCTGGATGTTTGGGGTGAGCGCTCCAAACCCTCATCGCACATACTGGAAAAATAATAGCCTGTGTATAAGAAGTGGACAGTGGAAGTGACTCAGTGGCAACTGAGTTAGGGGTAGGGATTGTGCAGCACCAAAAATACTTACCGTATTTTTCGGACGATAAGTCACAGTTTTTTTTTCATAGTTTGGCTGCGGGTGTGACTTATACTCAGGAGCGTCTTACTGTATGTGTGAAATTATTAACACATTATGATATCATTTCACATGTTATTTTGGTGTTTTGGAGTGACACTGATGGTTTGGTAAATGTGTTAGCATGTTCTTTATGCTATAGTTATCTGAATAACTCTTAATAGCTATGGCCACGTTCTGCGTTCTGCCTTTAGCAATGTGTGTTCCATTGTATTATTGACTTTTTTATATTGAAATGCATACTTTTAGTTTGTGGCGCTTTTACACCCATGTGGGGGTGCACTCGCACTTTTTTACGTGAAGAAGAGTGCTCACACGCCAGAAGAAGACTGACAGCTATGTAGCTCTGAGTGAGTGGGCGAGTTAGCGAGAGAGAAACATGGCTGCGAACCTACGTTCATTGTTTATGCTTGTAAATTATCTCTACAGAGGCAACGCCTGTGTGTATCATTTTTTCTGTTGTTGTTGTGTGTTTTGCACCCGCGATCGGACACTTTGAGCCAGTTGTGTGGTTGTTTGAACGATTTGCTAATGCTAGCGAACACATGCTAACCGTTTGTGTCATTGCTGTAATAGCACCTAATTATCATTTATTTACGTTGATGCGAACCTGTTTGGTACCGAGGACGAAATTGATTCAGCAAATTATATGGACGTCCAGCATCGTCATTTGGGAGTTTAGCTCGCTGTATAGCCAGGACCGAGCCGTAGCGTCCTGGTGAGGACAGTATATTCGCATTTTGTTGTTCATGCACTGTACACTGTACACTTATTCAGCATGTTGTTCTCTATTGTATTTTTATGTTAAATTGCCTTTCAAGATGACATATCTGTTCTATGTGTTGGATTTTATCAAGTAAATTTCCCCAAAAAACGCGACTTATACTCCAGTGCGACTTATACATGTTTTTTTTTCTCTTCGTTGGGCATTTTATGGCTGGTGCGACTTATACTCAGGTGCGACTTGTTGTCCAAAAAATACGGTAGTTTCCTTTCTGTTAAATATGCATTTACTATTCAATACAGCAAGATAGTTAATACATTGCGAGTAATCTACTGAATGCTGCTTTGAAGTCATTTACTCTGCGATTTTTTTGTCTGAGTTTTGCTCAATCAGCCTAGTGTACATGGCTGGAAAACACCTTTGTCATCTGCCTTAAGGGTACTTATTAACTCTACCTACCAATAACGCTAGCATCTATGCAAATGTGTTACATAAGCAGGTGATTGAATGTGAACAATTGCATTTAACGTTGCATCTACTATGGATTCTATAGCTAAAATTTAAGTACACTTGTCATGGGGAGTCCAAAGAAAGCACAGAGCACACCACACAATATGATGAGGGCTGTCGTTTCCTTGGTATGAAGATTACCTAAGTGGTTGGTGACCCACCATTCTTTTCGTATAAAAACACCACGGTGAATGAATGTTGTTGACTGCCGCAGTGTGCTAAGTTTAAAAATACATTCGTAAAAAAATCTTCTTGCACAACCGTAGCCAAGATTTAAGACAATGAAAGCCAAAAATTCAAACTTGAGGTTTTCAAATCAGGATCTTTGTTGTATGGAAGAAATACATATATCACTCTATGCGTGTGAATGTGTTTTCAGATGTACGTGTGTGTGTTTAACTGCTAAGTCTGCATTTTTGCTTATAGCCACTGAGCGCGCCTCCACAAACCTCTGGCTGTTCTGTTTTAATCATTTTCCAATGATTACATAATGCAATAAAACATTGGGATCACCACAAACTAAACATGCCGAACACGCTCAGTGGAATCTGCAAGCATGGGGGGCGATCCAGTAGTTGTTGTTATTTTTTTTTTTTTTTGAGGATGATAGGTTTAGGAGCTTTGTGAGAGAATAAAAATGGAGAGAGAGAGAGAGAGAGAGAGAGGGAGAGAGAGAGAGAGAGAGAGAGAGAGAGAGAGAGAGAGAGAGAGAGAGAGAGAGAGAGAGAGAGAGAGTTCCATGGAAAGCTGGTGAATCAGTCAGAAAAGGAAACACACATGGAAGACTAAACAACAGGGAAGTACACCTGCCAGACATCACGTAAGGTAAAGAAATAAGTAAAAACGGGGCTAAACCTGCTGTCTTCCGAAATGTGAAGAGTTGGATGGGTTGTTTGGCTTCTGATCATACTGACTTACTCTGCAGCTGTAGTCCAATACAAACACACGGTAACTACTGTGTCATGTAATTCAAATGCAGGCCCACAAAAGTTATATCATGAAGTTCAGCCTTCCAGAGATGGCGATGCATAGCAATCAGCGGTCATTGTTATAACAATCAGAAAGTGCAGTGGTACCCTGACAAACAAGTTATTATTGTATTTTTTATATATTGTATATAATGATATTGTATATAATGTCACCAAGGGCATAAGTTTGCATAGGGACTGTAGGAACATAATACTACCAACTTTTCAGGATGCTCAAATCATTCCCGCTAACTCTTAAGCCACCTTATTTGTATTATATAATGAGTTATATGGGTAATTTAGATTGTCTTCCCATATGCTGTAAGGATAGAATAGACCCTACCATTATTAAGTGAATTATTTTTATTATGTTCAGACTTATCCCTTTTCACTAGCTGAATGTGCGGTCCATTTTTTTCCCCTGTCAAACGCACATTTTATTGGCTGATGACTTGCCCTCACGCCCACTCCTTCCGCCACACAGATGCATACACACACTCACACAAACCCACAGACAGAAATACAACATGTAGCCTCCTCCACCCCCTTCAAAAACGAAGGATATTAGAAGCTTTTTTCAGCCAGCACAAGCCACGGTAAGTAATGTAAAAATACGTCAATGTTCTGGAGGTGGGGGAAACATCAATAATTTTGCTACTAAAAGTCCGATCTGCATCATAGTTAGCATAGCATTAATCTGTGTGAACTTGCTAACTTGCAAAACAACTGCGGTCAGACCAGCCTGCACAAGGAATAACGAAGTCAAGCTAGCTGTTACTCATTTGGATCATTGTTTGCAATATGTGCATTACCGTAATGCAACACGGTGGCTTCAGAGTGCCAGTCCCAAGAATGGGTCCACTTCAGAGATATACTGACATGAACATCAACTGACATGAAAAAAATCTGTGAAATGAAATCGGAGTTTCATGAGAGTACTTTGTTTCGAGTCTTGGGGTAGTCTAGGATGCCTCAGTAGGATCGGTGGTCCTAGAATATCTCAGATTTTTATTCATGATTTTTTTTCCCCAAATCACTTTTATATCACAATACTTTAGTTTGAGTCTAGGGTGCTCCAGTGTCCCCCAAAAGTGGATCCATTTTGGATAGTTCCCCTTTTTCTTAATACAGGGACTTGCACTTCAAAAATTTCCTATAGTACTTTTTAAAAACAAAGGTTTGAATCAAACGTTGTATCAAAACGTTATTATAAGTCAGTACAGCTTTATTTTCCTTTAATCATTTCGCCTTTCAATTAATTAGGTTCATATTCGTGAATCGTGAGATATGTGGCCCTGACCCCCTTTCAATAATCTGTTTGGTCTTATTAATGTCCCGTCCCCAGCAAAAAATGTACATGCAGGTTATGCTGTTATGTCGTCCCTACCAATGTTGAGACCAAAGCTAGTCCTTTGGGTGTCACTCAAAGTTATCTTTAGTGGGGAGCAAAAATTCACAAAGTTACAACCACTAAATGGTGGATGTGGTCTTTATAAAAAGCAGCAAATGTTGAACAATTCTACAAAAAAAATTAGACCATGCACATTTAAAGATATTTTTATTTTACAGTTGTTGTTTGAACATAAAACAGAGAGAATTATGCATACATTCTGCATTTAATCAAACCAATGGTTACAAGAGCCGTATAATCAAGGCCTGCACAACTACCATCAGTGTTGTTGTATAGCCCTTTAGAAACATTTTGACAGACGTCAAAATGTAGTCATCCTTTAAAGATCCAATCCCTGTGCTTGTTTTTTAATTTTCCACTGTTGCTTATTGGAGATGCGATGTTATTGCACATGCACGCTGAGGCCAATCAATTAACAATGACACTAAGCGAGCGAGCGTGAGAAGTGAGAGAGGGCGTGAGAGGGAATCACAAAGGGTGGGTGGGGGTTGTTTGAGTGAAAACACTGAGCGCTTGTTTCACACGTGCACACCAAAATCTGGGAGTGAGCTTGGCCGCATTTCCCACAATCATCACTTGTGGAAGGCTATGGGACACACAATCACAGTGAGATGCAACTAAACCTTAATTAGAAGGTGGTATGATAATGAAAGTGTTAAATAACTTCCCATAGTGCAGATTTTCATTTTTATGATGGTCAGCCTTGAAGATTGAATACAGTTCGGTCAAGAAGGGTAGTTATTTTTTGTATTTTGGAAACATTTTTTTCCCCGTGGGAAGTAGTTCCAGGGTCAGAAAGGATAAAAGCTGGAGCCTGACTTCAACAGAGAAGCGAGGTACGCTCTGGAAATTGGCTGGATTGATCACCACCCAATCGCAGGATGAGCAAACATTTAGACTTACTTTCCATTCAAACTACATCCATCCATCCATCATCTTTCGCTTGCTCCGGGGTCAGGTCGCGGGTGCAGCAGCTTTAACAGGGAAGCCCAGACTTCCCTCTCTCCAGCGTGTCCTGGGTCATCCCGGGGGCCTTCTGCCGGTGGGTCATGCCTGGAACACCTCTCTGTAGAGGTGTCCAGATGCCTGAGCCACCTCAGCTGCCTCCTCTCAACGCGGAAAAGTAGCGGCCTGAGTCCCTCTCGGTTGACCAAGCTTCTTACCCTATCTCTAAGGAAGAGCCCGGACACTCTGCGGAGGAAACTCATTTCGGCCGCTTGTATCCGGGATCTTGTTCTTTCGGTCACGACCCACAGCTCGTGAACATAAGTGAGGGTATGAACGTAAATCGACTGGTAAATCGAGAGCTTCGCCTTTTGGATCAGCTCCTTCTTCACTACTATGGACCGGTGCAGAGTCCGCATTACTTCAGACACTGCACCGATCCATTTGTCGATCTCCTGCTCCCTCCTACCCTCACTCGTGAACAAGACCCCAAGGTACTTGAACTCCTCCACTTGAGGCAGGATCTCATCCCCGACCCGGAGGGGGCACTCCACCCTTTTCCGACTGAGGACCATGGTCTTGGATTTGGAGGTTTTGATCTTCATCCCAATCACTTCACACTCGGCTGCGAACTGCTCCAGTGACAATTGGAAGTCTCGGCTTGATGAAGCCAACACCACCACATCATCTGCAAAAAGCAGAGATACAATGTTGAGGTCACCAAACAGGACCCCCTCAAAGCTTCGGCTGCGCCTAGAAATTCTGTTCATAAAAGTTATAAACAGAATTTGTGACGGTGAAGGGCTGCCTTGGCTGAATACAACCCTCACTGGGAACGAGTTTGACTTACTGCCGGCAATGCGGACCAAACTCTGACACCAGTCGTACAGAGACCGAACAGCCCTTACCAAAGGGCTCAGTACCCCGTACTCCAGGATCACCCCCCACAGGGCTCCCCAAGGCACACGGTCGTTCGCCTTCTCCAGATCCAACAAAACACAAGTAGACTGGTTGGGTCAACCCTCGAGGGCCCTGCCAAGGGTGTAGAGCTGGTCCACTGTTCTACGGCCAGGACGAAAACCACACTGCTCCTCCTGAATCCGAGATTTGATTCCCCAACGGACCCTCCTCTCCCTGAATAGACTTTACCGGGGTGGCTGAGGAGTGTGATCTCTCTATAATTGGAACACACCCTCCAATCCCCCGTCTTAAAAAGGGGGACCACTACCCCGGTCTGCCAATCCAGAGGCACTGTCCCCGATGTCCATGCGATGTCGTAGAGGCGTGTCAGCCATGACAGGCCCAAAAGATCCAGAGCCCTTAGGAACTCTGGGCGGATCTCATCAACCCCCGGAGCCTTGCCACCGAGGAGCTGTCCAACCACCTCAGTGACTTCAACCCCAGAGATTGGAGAGCCCACCTCGGAGTCTCCAGACTCTGCCTCCTCAAAAGGAAGGCGTGTTGGTGGAATTGAGGAAGTCTTCGAAGTATTCTCCCCACCGACTCACGACGTCCCGAGTCGAGGTCAGCAGTACCCAATTTTCACTATACACAGTGTTAATGGTGCACTGCTTTCCTCTCCTCAGACGCCGAATGGTGGACCAGAATTTCTTCGAAGCCGTCCGGAAGTCGTTTTCCATGGCCTCGCCGAACTCCTCCCATGTCTGAGTTTTTGCCTCGGCGACCGCCAAAGCTGCAGTCCGCTTGGACAGCCGGTACCTGACAGCTGCCTCCGGAGTCCCACAAGCCAAAAAGGCCCAGTAGGCCTCCTTTTTCAACTTGACAACATCCCTTACCGCTGGTGTCCACCAGTGGGCTCGGGGATTGCCGCCACGACAGGCACCAACCACCTTATGGTAACAGCTCCGATCGGCCGCCTCAACAATGGAGGTGTGGAACATGGCCCACTCGGACTCAATGTCCTCCACTTCCCCAGGACAAGGGAGAAGTTCTACCAGAGGTGGGTGTTGAAGCTCTTTCTGACAAGGGATTCTGCCAGACGTTTCCAGCAGACCCTCACAACACGTTTGGGCCTGCCAGGTCTGGCCAGCATCTTCCCCCCGGCATCGGAGCCAACACACCACCAGGTGGTGATCAGTTCCATTCAAACTTATAAAAAAGTATATTTTGTGATGTGGTGGTAAGGACGAAAAGTCACACAAGCATTGGGAGAACGTGCAAACTTTACACAGGATGATGCGTTTGGAAACCTAAATTTCTACTTCCTACTTTGTCAAATGTACTGGCCAGCAAAACAAATCATTTATCAATAGTCAATTCAGGGTCTGAACTTTAAGGACACTTCACTTAAAAAGTGCCACTGTATTATGCATTTTGAGTGCAAATTCCACCCGCATCCAGTGCAATTGCATTTAAGCTTGTGTATGCTCTGTTGAGATTCAATCTTTAAATTGCTAGCATCCCACAGGAAAACATTAAGAAGTCTTACTTTGCACACACATGCACACACACACATGAAATTAATGGGACTTCGATCGCCATCCGCACCATCAGCAGTCTCCAGCACTCCTCCTCACGGGCCAAGACCAACAGAGAGAAAATAGACAGTCGCAAAATAACAGAGTTGTCCTCAGCAGTTTCGTCGTCAGGGCCTGCCAAATGTTCCTTTCTGCCTCGCTTTTGACATGAGAATGTAATCGACCATTATTATCCAAACTGTATTAGACTCTAAGAGATTGATGGACTATTTTTTTCCCCTCTAATCTACACACTCGTGATGAACTTGCAGGAAAAACTGTACTTTGGCACAGGCTTACCCTGATTGCTTTTCATAATAGAATTTGAAGTGATTTTAATATGAAATGCAATATGGATGACTTGTTACAAGAATGTCGACGGTCAAGTATTTACTAATTTTCTCAATTCACTCGTACATCAAATTATTATTTAGCATCATACCAGTAATGGATGGTTCTCAAGCCACAATTGTTGACTTGACAGCGACAACGAAAAACGTCACTGTCCATGTTACAGTGTGTTTGATACTTAGCCTGCCTATATTTAGCAGGATAGACTGACACTTGTGCTTGTCTTTATTTTAGATCCTACTGAAGACCTAGTTTTAGAGCCAACTGACTGATTGGCCCACACAGCTGGGTGGGGACTATTTTTTTTTTTCTAGAGGTGCTATTAAATCCTCCAGAAACACAAGTCAGCGGTTATATCTGAGCTTAAAGGGGTGGACCACCAGCTGTGATGCACCCCTTGTGAGCACTACCCACTGACAGTTGAGTGACTATGAATAATGTAACTCTTGGTTGACCTTGAGGGGATGCTTTTCTTCCGGAACTCATGTAACCAAACGAAAGGACAATATTGACGTCAACTCAGAAAGCATACAGATCAATGGTGACGGTTGTCAGTCAGGCGTAGCATTTGATTTTGATTGTGTCACCCTTTTCAAACCCGCTTTCTGAAACTCAAGACATGCAATAAAAAGTTCCCAAATCCTAAATTACACAGTATTTTAAAATCCTTACCTCATTCAAATAAAATAAAATGTGCCAGTTTTCAACTCAAAGCATTGATATTTGATCTCTAGGGCGAACTACATTCGTCTGATATCTTTCTGGATGTTGTCATTAACTTGACCAAGTAGAATTTCACAAATTCATCATACAGTAGTATGAAAAAATTATCTGAACCTTTTGAAATTTCTCACATTTCTGCATAAAATCACCATCAAATGTGATCTGATCTTTGTCAAAATCACACAGGTGAAAAAACTGTCTGCTTTAAGTAAAACCACGCAAACATTTATAGGTTTTCATATTTTAATGAGGATAGTATGCAAACAATGACAAATGGGGGAAAAATAAGTAAGTGAACCATCACATTTAATATTTTGAGCCCTCCCCACTTTGGCAGCAATAACTTCAACCAGACGCTTCCTGTAGCTGCAGATGAGACTGGCACATCGATCAGGACTAATCATGGCCCATTCCTCTCAAAAAACTGCGTAGTTCAGTCAGATTCCTGGGATGTCTGGCATGAATCGCTGTATTTAGGTCATGCCACAGCATCGTAATAGGGTTCAAGTCTGGGTTCTGTGTGACAGACAGTCTCATGTTTTCCTGCAAGACATCCTGATAAACAGGCCCTGAGGCTGCAAAACAGCCCCAAATCATGATGCTCCCTCCACCATGCTTCACGGTGGGGATGAGGTGTTGATGTTTGTGAGCTGTTCTATTTTTCCTCCTGTGTTACTCCCAAACAATTCAACTTTAGTTTCATCAGTCCACAAAATATTTTGCCAAGACTTATGTGAAGTGTCCAAATGGCTTTTTGCGAATATTAAACGAGCAATAATGTTTTTTTAAGACAGCAGTAGCTTCCTTCGTGGTGTCCTCCCATGAACACCATTTTAACCATAGTTTTACATATAGTTGATGTGTGCACAGAGATATTGGACTGTGCCAGTGATTTCTGTAAGCCTTTAGCAGACACTCTAGGGTTCTTTTTTTACCTCTCTGAGTATTCTGCGCTGAACTCTTGGCATCATTTTTGGTGGACGGCCACTCGTTGGGAGAGAAGCAACAGTGCCAAACTCTCTCCATTTGTAGAAAAATTCTCAGACTGTCAATTGATGAACATCCATACTTTTAGAGACGGTTTTGTATCCTTTCCCAGCTTTATACAAATTAGCAATCCTTGATTGGAGGTCTTCAGACAGCTCTTTTGACTGGGCTATGATGCACATCAGACAATGCTTCTCATTAAGACATTTCTTACCAGGTGTGTGTTTTATAGTGGGCAGGGCAGCTTTAAACCACTCGTCAATGATTGGGCACACACCTGACTTAAAATGTTTGGTAAAAATTGGTTTCAGTTGCTCTTTAAGTCACCTTAGGCAAAGGGTTCAGTTATTTTTGTTCCTCCTTCTGCCATTGTTTCCATGCTATCCGTATTAAAATATGAAAACCTAGAAATGTTTAGGTAGTTTTAGTTAAAGTAGACACTGTATTTTCATCTGTGTGATTTTGACAAAGATCAGAACCCATTTGATGGTGATTTTATGCAGAAATGTGAGATATTCCAAAAGGTTCAGATAGTTTTTCATACAGCTGTAACTGTGGGGTTCAGTCCTGCAATGTTAGCCACACTTGGCTTGTGTGAGATCTGTGAGTAGATGCAAAGTAAAATGTTGAAGGATTAGTCAAAGCTGAAGGGTCATGGCGCTAATCTCATTATGGTGGGAGAAGGAAGGATCTCAGCACTCCTGAGCAACTTAGCAGGAAGAATCCACTGTGGGGGAATCCCTCTATGCCAACCACATTAATCCATTCACAGAAAAACAACGACAAATGAAATGATGAAAAGACAATGACATTCTTAGAGCAAGATGCATTTTGATCCATGATTTGAAACAGGAGTTTGCAAACTTTATATTCTAAAAGTAAAACAGTGCATGCAGTCAGACCATGCAATTGTATTGCAGATATGTATGATATTACTGCAAGAACAGCACATTGTGTTTTTTTTTTTTCTCTCTTGTCTTCATGAATCTATTTTAAGGTGGAATTTGGGATTAAATTATGTGCTGAGGCTGCCCAGTGTGGAGCCTGTGAGTTCAGGGTGAAGAACTATGTGTCCTTTAAATAAATGATTTAAAAACAACAACAAAAAAAGAGTGAAATTTTGAACTGAAAACATGTCATCCAGTCTGCATCCACATACTGTGTGCATATAAACGCCTGCGTGCATAGACAGCGCTCAAGTACAACTACAAGCCACAATGACACATCCCAGCCAGTGTTTCAGGTTTCCTTATGACAATAAAATATGTGGCCGGGGAAAAATGGGAGCCTGGTCTGTGTAGGACACGTGGACAACCAACTGCACGCTTGGAACGCCATAGGTTTGTTTTTGTTTTGTGTAGTTTTTTTTAATGTTCTTTTGTGCCTCTTTTCTTTCTATCGTCCTCAACAACTACAGTCATTTGTCTTCATCTAGCTTAAGACGCGCCTAGTTTGTGAGTTATTGGAATTCCATTCTTATGTGAAAGTAAAACTGTACTTCCCGTCTCATTAACTGTTCATCTCCAGGTATGTTGATGAACCAGTAAATTCACACCCGTGCGACACTTTAGGAACAAAAGTTATGAGACGGCAGGCCTTTAAACTGACAAGAAGTTTCTGTAACACCTTCTTCTTGGAAGACATCCTTCAAGAATTTTATTTCACTGCTCTAGTTCATCTTAATGTTTGATGGGGTTGAGGTCAGGACTTAATAAATTGGGCCATGTTTCAACCTTATCACAGCTGCTGACATGCATCTGATGAACAGCAGATGTTTGAGTAAAGGTTACCCTGACAGCTTTCACTCACAGCTTGGTAAGGAACAAAACTGTCACCCGAGGTTCTTTGTACTGTCCGAAGTGTGAGCCAGTTGCCCACACACACTATTCCTGGCTTTGATTTGAAAGGAAACACAGAAACTGTGACAGAGAAACCATAAAAGCATTGCAGGCAACATTTTATAGTCCCCATAAGGAAAGAAATCACCATTGTAAAGTGGATAACAAAATAGGGTAGTGGTTTGACCTATAATCCAGGCTGCAATAAGCATCTTACAGTGGAAAACAGGGTGTTTGTGTTTTTCTATTGCAGCATTTTACATACTAATAAATGACATCTGCTCACATGACATTTTATTAGGTACAGATGTACTCAATTGTTAGACTCAAAACA
This sequence comes from Corythoichthys intestinalis, assembly GCF_030265065.1. Taxonomy (NCBI): domain Eukaryota; kingdom Metazoa; phylum Chordata; class Actinopteri; order Syngnathiformes; family Syngnathidae; genus Corythoichthys; species Corythoichthys intestinalis. Next base: position 20,214,438 of record NC_080416.1, read on the forward strand.
AGCAATATATTATTTATTTAGCTTCATGTGAGAGACAATCTATTGGAAATATCTTAGGTATGATAAAACAAGCAATATATTATTTATTTAGCTTCATGTGAGAGACAATCTATTGGAAATATCTTAGGTATGATGCATCTTATTTCGACAAACTGTAAACTACACCCATAATAATAAACATTTCATTAACAGCTTAATGAAAGTGTCCATCAAAATCGGGGCATATATCTTCACAAAGCTTTTCTGTTGAGGCACATTGGATTGTCGTTAGTAATTGTATAGTGTCTCAATGTTAAAATAATCTATTATTAGATTCATTTTCTAGGACTAATGACAAACAACCAATCATATTAACATCTATGCCTTAGAAGTTTTTCAATAAGCCCAAAATGTTTGTTTTAGTAATGTGGGAGAAAACTGGTAAAGGCTACTCAGAGAAAACCCAAGCAAATGCCTGACCGTTGGTGTGCGCCAAATCAAAGGATAAAACTTATAAAAAACCCAGCAGAGGCCGACTTGGCCTTTCCCAAGACAAACACTACTAATATTCCCTAGCAATGGCCGATTTGGCCTCTCCTCCGTGACTCGTGATAGTTTGTGTCAGTTCAAGTCACACTACATTTATTTAATTATCATTTATTTATGAAGTTTGACATTTTTTAAACATTTTTTAATCCACCTCTCCTATACTCCACACACAATGACAGAAAAAATAGCCCAAATGTGTACATTGTTTTGAAGAAGAAAAAAAAAAACGTTTTGCAACTGCAATTTGAGTGTAAAGCAGGAATTGTGTCTATAGTTTAGAGGGACTGAATCAGGGGCATGGAGCATGGATTGTGGTCATTGTGTCTGAAGTTAATGTATGTCTAGTGGTTGCATTTCCATATGAACGGCTGTTGTCTGTCCAGCAACGACTTGCCAATTCAAAAGCACTTGGGTCATTTTCCCCACCTCTGGGATTTCTGTGGGAGAGGCCATATCGGTTATTGTTTGGGACTAGTAGGAGTACCAAAATTCTCTGGGACTTCTAGTGTTAAGGTGGAGTGATATGTACTGATAAAAGTTCCATTGCAGTTGTGCTGTATATCAGTGGCAACCAACCTTTTTTGCACCACGGACCAGTATAATATGGGCATTTTTTTCATGGATGAGCAATAACACGTCAAGGCTAAAAACGAACGTTAAGTACAGGAAAAATGTAACTCACCACTGAATCAGCCTTTTTTAACAGCGGTCTCTCCTAAAACTTGACGGCAAATATCCTTCGTTGCAAGCCTAATGAGTTTTTCTCCAATCACGAAAGGTTTCTTGGCTTTTCCAATATGGTTCGCCGTGAGGTATGATGCTCTCATGGTGCCTTCACATGCTCTGGGAAAAATTATCCTTACCTTGACTAGCTGTTAATTACGTGCACGTCCTGTGAATGTGCTTTTGTTGTCATAGCAAAAAAAAAAAAAAAACATGGCCAACAAGGGTGTTGTTTTGTTTTGTTGCATGATTAAAACTCTTTTTAACTTATCAACTCAATAATACGTTTTTAAAATGTGTACACAACGCTATTATTCTGGCATTAAAAAAAAAAAATACAAATTGACGCTAAATCTTAAAAAACGCCGCCATTTTGAAAAGTAGATGGGCCGCCCATCTGGGAAACTTGAGTATCATAATAAAATCACAGTTCTTTAGTAGAAAATATGACTTGAAATGGCATTCTCGTGCAATTTTCCACTCAACAAGTGGTATTTACCAAAATTATGAGACCATATACGTAAAGGTAACATCAGTGCATTCGCTTTTGTTGCCTCGTTTGCTAGCTTTTAGCCACATATGTATCATGCAGAATGGACTTGGTTGTAGGCTCCTCTTCTGGCTCAGCAGGTGTCCTTTTCCCCGTAAAAAAGCTGTCCAAAGACGTCGCCACCCGCAGCACACAGCCAATAGCAGCTAACGTAACTGTTTATGTTGATTGACACTAGGCTGCAAACACCTTGCCTGGCACGGCCAGACTGTTCTCAAACACTGTGAGAATAGTCTGAGACCCAGCTCCCGAATGGCCTCTCGAGGCGGACGAAATCATTCGTCCAATCAGATTTGATTATTTGCATGACGTGTTCTTAATGAGTAACGTCACTCTTGCGCGTCGGAAGTCGTATCTGCAACAACACAGATGGCGAACAGGAGAGCCGAGAATATGTTCCAATCCACAACACATCGACACAAGTCTTTGACAACAGTCCGTCTGAATAAACTTCTCCATTCGCCGCTCGCGCTAGTTTCTTGTTGCTTTACCAACGTCACATCCACCCGTCGCTGATTGGTCCACTCCGCTGTCTGTTTGCTGTGGCGTGCTCCGCCCTGGGAATTTGATCCGCCGGACGGTCGCCACTCAATCGCTGATGCAGCGGTGAGTCTGGAGTTCCAGGCTAGCAAACACCCTAGTAATGTCAGCCAACCACTAGAGGGCGGTGTAAACAACTCTCTACTTGGATTTGGATTGATGTGTCAAGAGGCACAGGCCAGATACAGTCATTAACAAATTATTTTGATATTTCTATGCGGCCAGGTAGCAAATGCGCCACGGACCGGTACTGGTCCCGTGTCCGGTGGTTGGGGATTAGCCTGGTACACCAGACTCAACGCTGTTCCAGCTATTGAGTCTGGCCACCATTCCCACGGAAACAATTTCCAGGGCGGAGCAAGCCACAGCAAACAGACAGCGGAGTGGACCAATCAGCGACGGGCAGACGTGACGTTAGTAAAATGGCGACCGCAGGACGATGGACTTGCGCGCGGAAGTAAACATACGAAGAGAGCGGAGTTTATTCGACATGGCTAGCGCGAGACAGACTGTTGTCAATGACTCGCGTCGATGTGTTTTTGGTCATTTAAAACTGATTTTACCGTGGATTGGAACATATTCTCGGCTCTGCCGTTCACCATCTGTGCTGCTGAAGAGACGACTTTCGACGCGCAAGAGTGACGTTGCTCGTGAAGAACACGTCACGCAAATAAACGAATCTGATTTGTCGATTGATTTTGTACCTGCTCGAAAAGGCCGTTAATGGGATGGTTTCCAGACTATACTATCAGTGTTTGAAAAATACAGGGAGAATAGTCTGGCAGAGCCAGGCTAGTTGGGGATCACTGCTGTATATCATCATACATGCATTGACTCTTGTCAACTAAAATTGCTTGGTCGAAACAAACTGTTGTCTAAACAGACATATTTCATGGATGTTGCTTCATTTAGGAGACAGACAGGCATGTAATTCTTGGAATGTTAATTATTGTGACCCTTGCCGTGGGTTAGCCTCACTTGATTCAGAGATTGTTACCACTGAGCTCCAGACAGACAGGCCTACACCGCAGCCTCACTAGCCTCTGTCTGGCCCACGTTGAGGTGGGGCTGCCAATGTCCTACCTTGTCTTCACCTTTATAGGCTTTTAGCAAGCCCTTTCCTCCTTGGGGTGGTCCGAAGGATTTCATAATGGTATGGATATAACGAAAGCTAAATTCTTGGCCAAAACCAAAAACCAAATATTGGATAAATTCGTCCGAAAACCCCAAAAATACACATGTGTATAATTCATTTTTTATTTATGTATTTCTTTAGGGCTGTCAAATGATTACAATTTTTAATCGAGTTAATCACAGCTTAAAAATTAATTAATCGTAATTAATCGCAATTCAAACTATCTCTAAAATATGGCATTTTTTTCTGTAAATTATTGTTGGAATGGAAATATAAGACGGATATATATGTTTATTATAACAATAAATCAACAAGATGGCATTAACATTATTAACATTCTGTTAATGCGATCCATGGATAGAAAGACTTGTAGTTCTTAAAAGATAAATGTTAGTAGTTATAGATATTTTACATTAAAACCCCTCTTAATGTTTTCGTTTTAATAAAATTTGTAAAATTTTCAATCAAAAAAATAAACTAGTAGCTTGCCAGTGTTGATGTCAATAATTACACAATGCTAATGATGCTGAAACCCATAAAATCAGTCGCACCCAAGCGCCAGTAGAGGGTGACAAAACACCAAAAAACACAAGTAACAAGTGGACATGACACTGTGCTGTCATTTTAATGTTTGAATGGGCCATGAGCGTTAAATGCGACAAATATTTTAACGTGATTAAGTTTAAAAAATTAATTACCGCCCATTAACGTGATAATTTTGACAGCCTTAATTTTTTTCTTAATTATTTCAATATTTTCCAATTAATGGTCTTTGCCTTGGCGTTGGTCCTGCAACCCCGGAGGCTCAATAAATTTCGTTTAAAAGGTGCCGATTCTGAAATCATATGGGAGCGTGTGTTCCCAGCAGAAGGCATCGTCAAAGGAATCTTTTCGCACACATCATGGCCGATGAAACCTTGATAAATGCTCTTTCTTGGGACACTCAAAAAATGGCTCTCCCAATTGCTAAGCTAAATGAGAACTCGATGTACATTTGTGTGGAACTGTAGCTCACAATAACAACTGTTCCGTTCTCTCCGAAAGTAGTAAAGCTCGTTATAAATCTATTACAATCTGTACCGGCTTTAGATGACCAGGTAGCCGGCCAAATTGGGGTATAAAATTGGTAATGATCCAGTTGTTGTTTATTGCGATCCAGGCATTTCCAAGCGGGTTCACAATCCAAATAATGGTGAGGGATTTCTTACTGCAAGTGACTTAAGTTGCTGTAAGTGGTCAGTGGTCATACGTTGTGGTCATAAGTCTGGTAAGTGTATCAAAGTGTTGTGACAGTTTAGGTGGTCAAAAAACTGTTTGGCTACCCCATCTGTGTCCAAAACAAATCTAGCCTCTCACTTCCATTTAAGCATACCTGATATGTGTCAGTTGATTAGTGCATCCTTTGCAGCTACCGTAGCGTCAACTACACAACTGCACATCTCCTACTCCTTAAAAATAAGACTGTGTTTTCTTGTGCAACAAGTTGAATCGATCAACAACCAGGCGAGTCGGCCAAGTTCTAGTGGTGAGGAAGCCGAGCGAAGTCACTCCCAGTCAGATTAAATGGAAAATGGCAGAGGGGAAGTGAAAGTCTTGGGAAAAAAATGTGACAAAAAGTGGAAGTGATTGTGTTATAAAAATATTATACTCAACCACTGCAAATGCATATGTATGATTTAAATACTATTTGTATACTGTTTGCTTGATTAAACGCCAATACTCACGCACAGGCTCAAATGCACTGTAACTTGATGTGGCGCGGGACATCAATCGATAGCAACTTCAGAACACGTGTGTAACAGTGATGAAGCAAATGTATTATATTTTCCTTCATTCAATAATTTATGTATATCTTTGATACCTCTAAATACTTCCAAAAAGCGGAATGTTGGCTGTGAACCAATAGATTTGCTTCTCGCCGTGGTTCGATGACGTCATCACTAGAGAAGAGGACTACGGTTCTTCACACTATTCGGTGGTAAACTTTTGGTCTTTAAACCCAAAACTAAAAATGCTATTTTTGCTATTTTTGTCCAAAAGCTTTCGGCGCCGAATTTTCGGTCACATCTCTACATATTAGCATGACAATTTAAAAGATTTAAATTAGGGCTGTCAAACGATTAAAATGTTTAATCGAGTTAATCACAGCTTAAAAATTAATTGTAATTAATCGCAATTAAAACCATCTCTTATATATGCCATATTTTTCTGTAAATTATTGTTGGAATGGAAAGAAAAGACACAAGACGGACATAAACATTCAACATACTGTACATAAGTACTGTATTTGTTTATTATAACAATGAATCCACAAGATGGGGTTAACATTATTAACATTCTTTCTGTTAAAGGGATCCACGGATAGAAAGACTTGTAATTCTTAAAAGATAAATTTGAGTACAAGTTATAATAATTTTATATCAAAACCCCTCTTAATTTTTTCGTTTTAATAACATTTTCAATCAAAAAATTAACTAATAGCTCGCCATTGTTGACGTCGCCGAGCGGTGACGTCACATCGGGCTCCCTGACGTTCTCCCACAGTGTCTTAAACTACATAAGGTGAAATACACCACAAGGTGTCAATGGCGAGTTTTAAATCAATTAGAGATCAAGCCAAGGCAAAGTCTGAGTAAGTTTTATGTGTATTTTCCATAGCTATTTTGATTGGGAATGCCAGTTCTCTTTGCGAGGAGCGCTTTTTTTTTTTTTTGTGGACATTATTTTTTTGAGGGATATGAATATTATTTTTGTTGTGCTTTCACTAAATTATACTGTAGCGACTTAACTGTTCCGCCTAAATGCATGATGGAAAGTTGGGCAACCATGACTGTCAGTGGTGACTGCAAATGGTATACAGTATGTTCTGCGTTGTATTCAGTGAGGCGTGTTAAGAACAACCACCTTTCCTGCTCCGCCCGAATGCGCAATGGGAAGTTGGGCAACCATGACAGTCAGTAGTGGCTGCAAATGGTATACAATATGTTTTGCGTTGTGTTCAATTAAGCGTGTTAAGAAAAAGATCATCTCTTATTCCGCCCAAATGAATGATGGGAAGTTGGGCACCCAACTTGGACTGTTAGAAGTGACTGCCAAAGCTTAAGCCAATGAAAGGCTCGGTCCAATGAACGCTTGTGTCCACTCGCATTTATCTGCCTTTTCGCTCTCAATGTGCTAAAACGGCGTCATTGTAAACTGTTTGAGGCAACGCATGAACAGGTCATTCCGTGCATGCGTTAATTGCGTCAAATATTTTAACGTGATTAATTAAAACGATGACCGTCCGTTAATGCGGTAAATTTGACAGCCCTAATTTAAATACATAAGTCCCTTACTCTCCCATCCCGCTATGGACAAGCAGTTACGTGCCTGACTGGTTTAAACAAATGGATAATAATTTTGAACAGTGGTCATTTTACCTAATAACAATAATACATAAATATGTTTGTATATCAAATACATTAATGTAATTGAAATCAACTAATAATCCCCCAAAAAACAATAAATTGAGTTCGAGCTTTGTCATGGACAAATAGAACTCATAAGTCAAGTATTCACACCACTTCCTTTCTTTATTTCGTGAATAAATAGGATGTCAAGCTTCGGGAATTAATTGTGTTCCACCTTTGGACTGAATGAATTTCTTCAAAAGCTTCACAAAAACCAATTTTACTCCTTAAAGGGTATGACAACACCTGGGGAAATGCTAATATTCCATCATTTATCCATCAATGCATGACTTTTGAATTCATATCATGCCACTTCGTGTAATTACACACATCGCAACACCAAGAAAATGATAGAAATTAGGTCGATTGTCAAGCTAAAAGGACCCGCCCCCGAGATGCCGGAAATCTAGCATATTGTGTGCGTGACGTCACTATAGGGAAACAACCGGCTCAGTGCTTAGTACTGAATGGCGGTGATGATGGCGGACAATTTTGTTTCTATTTGCAGCGACGAATCCGACGAAACGAACATTCTTCTAATGGTGACGAGGAGAGTTATGAACCTTTCTTTGGTGTTTTGGGTTATCAATTTGAGCCCAAACGAAAGCCAATGCAGCCTAATGAAAGGATCAGTGAGGGGAGCAATCACACTGATGAAACACCGGCGGCAACAGAATCACCGAATGGTTTGTTTTGCATTTCTTTTTGTGAAGCTGATACACCGTGACCGCAAAATAAAGTAATGTATAGAATAATTATCATTTAATATGCTATCATCGGTTTCGCTCTTCCAACCGACACAAATATGAATGGGATTAGAGGATTTGTTCTATATATTTTACGAGCGATAATTTATACATGTGTCCAGTCCTATATCCAATGCGTGATGTGTTTTTTATTATAAAAGAGTACTCACTCTGGCCATTTCCCTCCTTTGCTTTGCCTGGGGTGGTGAGGTGGTCTCATCAGAGCCAGTCATCGTCCTCTTTCACCGGGCACCGCATCTGCTTTCAGCAGCAATTTCTTAGCAAAGCCTGATTTCATTTGCCCATAGTTCGTATAGCTTTCAGGTGTAAAATGTGCACCACACAAAACTGTGCCGGAGGCTGGGTCTGCAAAATTAGCCCTCTTTGCACTGACGAACTTTACTCATTGTCTGCGTAGTCCAGCTCTTTTTCTCGCGTTCGGGAACTCATGGGTACTACATTGCGACAAATGGCTATTTGTAAACCACATAGCATGACAGGTTTCAACCATTTTAGCGATTTTTTGATAAAACACGAACGCAACTCTCTCGTCGATAAACAACGATGGCACCTGCCTCGACCTTTTGTTTCCTTGTTATGACGTCTCCGCCCCATTCGGCTGTTTCCAGAACACTTTCGGAAATGTTCGTCATTTTCGATCTATTTTCGATAATTGCTCATTAATGTGATTGATTTTTTTGTTAACTTTATCAATATTTGTTATCTTGGCACATAACGGTTCTATTGATGTCTCACACCCACTTTGCGTTTTCATACCCTTTAAGATATTGAGTATACTTTACAGTTAATGTACCATGAATATGTGTTTTTTTATGTTGGAGCGTGGTGGTTAAGTATCATTGCAGTGTTATCAGCACTTATAGCATTTGGTACTTTCCATGTTGTGACCTAAATATCTCACGACTAAAACCTCGCCAGCAGCTCATTAACATTCCATTGCAACTCTAATCACTACTGCAACGTGTACATGAGTGTGTGTCTGTGTGTCCGTGCATGACAGACAGGGAGCGAGAGGTCGTACACGTGCCGTGCGGCAAATGAGGACCAAGCCAAAGTTTGTGGTGTCATGTTCAGTGCCAGTGGTCAGCAAGGCACTGATGTGTGTGATGAGTTCCATCGATTCCTCTCCATTTATTGTCAAAACCTTTTCACATCTGAGACTCATTGAGATGTGTTTTCATTAAACGTGTATAGCCAGGGAATAAACAAGACGTGCCAAAAAGGAAGTACTATCTTTAGCTTTTGGGCCTATTCTAATTAAATCATAACATCAATAAGCCTCATGTATGTTTCTTTCTCTTTATGCAGAAAAACTGTATAACTCCAATGGACGTGACTTGAGAAGGGCACTTTTCTCACTGAAGCAAATCTTTCAGGTAATACTGACTGAAGCTTGTTGTAGCGCCCATGAATTTATAGTCAATTTGTTGGAAGGGTTGCATAACGGTTTGGTTACTGTGGTGGTTGCGCTTGCCACTTGTGTGATGATGGGGATCATCTTCGTGGCATTTTACGTGTTCTTTTCATGAGTTAAGAATTTGCCCCCCCCCAATTGAAAAGAACATTAATTTGGGTTCAAACACTAGTGGTGAAATTAACAAAGTAGAAATACTTAACAAAGAAGAGATACTTTGCTACTGTTAGTGCAAACCAGCACTTTATTGCCACCTGCTGGGACGGAAGATATAACACAATCAAGCAGAATGTATTTCATCAATGTTTGAGTGTTTAACCTGGCATAAAAACCATTTATTTCATTTTATTTCCATTTTTGTATGCACCAGGATGACAAAGACCTGGTCCATGAGTTTGTGATGGCTGAAGGCTTGACATGTCTAATCAAAGTGGGTGCAGAAGCAGACCAGAACTATCAGAACTATATACTAAGAGGTATAGCGCACGCCAAAACTGACCCACGGTGAAATATTTTTTCCATTGTGCAATCTAACAGCTGCTATATATTCACGCACATATATTAGTTTTATCTTAGAAATTGGTTGTTCTTGTTGTATCTGCAATATTCTGCATCATAACAAAATGAAGCTTCCCATGTCCTTCTACTTACAAACAAAAGCAAGCAATTTATACTGCTGCTTTTGATTGTCATGTCGTGTCAAGTGTTATTTACTTAAGTTTTATTATTTCATAAGGGCAAAGTCCGCTGTATGTCATAATTTGTCAGACGTGCTAGTTGGTTTCTTGTTATCCATTTCTTGTCCTATGTTTGACAGCACTGGGCCAGATCATGCTATATGTTGACGGGATGAATGGTGTCATTAGCCACAATGAGACAATTGAGTGGCTTTACACACTTGTTGGCTCGAAGGTACACATCAACTAAAATGCATAAAGGCTCACCTTACAGATTAATAAAATTGTTCACTGTCTCCTAGTTTCGTCTTGTGGTAAAAACAGCTATGAAGTTGTTACTGGTCTTTGTGGAATACTCCGAGTCCAATGCACCGCTTCTCATAGACGCCATAGCCACAGTGGATTCTAAGAGAGGTACACAGATATCCATCATTTGGAATTCTTATCCATAGACTTCATAATGTATTGACGGGACACGGGGCACGGGGCAGATAAATAGGGGACCTGCATTGTTGGCGAGGCAGTCAAAGCTGACCGAGTGGAATCAAATAAAAAGAGCTTTTTTCGTTGAAAATTCTTGTGAATAAATGCCTAAATCCCTGATTTCGTTATAGATATGAACGTAAAACAATCTCGATTCTTGGTTAAAAGCAAAAAAAAAAACGTGCAGTATAGCATTTATTTTACGTAAATATTGCGAACAATGATGCTAATGCAGTAGCTGCTAATTTCTCCCATTGATTTTTTTCAAAATTTGATTTGTTTCAAAATGCATGCATGGCATGAAAAATATAATAATTACCTTGAATCCTCAAACAAATAACTCCTGAGACAATCCTTCCTCTTTGTATGCGGTACAGCTTTCGAACTTTTTTAACCTAAATCCGGCGTTGGCTCGCTGCATGTGTTTGAGGATAACTGTGACCGACTTCGACCGACTGAAGCGGAGTGTGGGGCGGCCCCCTACTTGAAGGCGTGGCACAATGTCTGGTGAATGTGTCCCGTCTTGCTAGTCTGTTCGTAAATGTAACTACAGGCCACCTCATGTAAACAGAGCTTTTCCGGTGAAAATTCTTGTGAATAAATGCTTAAATCCCCGAATTATTTATAGATATGGACATAAAACAGTCTTGATTCTTGGTTAAAGGCAAAAAAAACGTGCAGTTAGCAATTATTTTACGTAAATATGTCGAAGTACAATGCTAGTCTGTTAGTGAATGTAGCTAGCGGCCGCCTTATATAACAGAGCTTTTCCAGTGAAAATTATTGTGAATAAATGCTTAAATCCCTGAATTCTTTACAGGTATGGACGTAAAACAGTCTTGATTCTTGGTTAAAGGCAAAAAAAACGTGCAGTTAGCATTTATTTTACGTAAATATGTTGAAGTACAATGCTAGTCTGTTAGTGAATGTAGCTAGCGGCCACACCTTATATAAACAGAGCTTTTCCGGTGAAAATTAATGTAGCTAGCGGCTGCCTTATATAAACAGAGCTTTTCCAGTGAAAATTAATGTAGCTAGCGGCTGCCTTATATAAACGGAGCTTTTCCGGTGAAAATTCTTGTGAATAAATGCTTAATCCCCGAATTCTTTATAGATATGGACGTAAAAAAGATGATCTGACCCGTCAATACCATTATGAAGTCTATATCTTATCACAAAAAGAGTTTTTATATGGTTAACTGGTGCTTCCAGGTTGCAAAGCGTGGTCCAGCGCCATGGAGATCTTGCAAGAGAAAGACGGAGTTGACACAGAACTGCTGGTCTATGCTATGACCCTCATAAATAAGGTATTTAAAATATATGACAAAGAAGGGCTTGTCTGTTCAAAATGTTTGTAGTATTAGTATTCAATTTCTGCCATATAACGAGCAATTTATGGAGCAGGGGGGAATATGCCCAACTTTGTCCTGTTTCGGCAGACATTGGCAGCCTTACCAGATCAAGATTCCTTCTACGACATGGTAGACGGTCTGGAGGAGCAAGGAATGGAGACAGTAACTCAGAGACATTTGGGTCGGAAAGGCACTGATCTGGACTTAATTGAGCAGCTCAACATCTATGAGGTTTGCGTATTACATGTAAAAAATAGCCAAAAGTAGTGTTACTACCGTTTTAAAATGTACTGACATTCGTCCATCAGTCTACACTCCGACATGAGGATGGCGACGACGACGCCCAGCCTCCACCAACGGGGCGACGTGATCGGCGGCGAGCGAGCATTGGGAGCGGGGATAGACAGTGCGGGCTGGAGAGGAGACGGAGCCGCAGGGCTTCTCTGGGCCGATCCGGGCACGCGTCCCCCTGCAGTCCTGCGTCACCTCAGAGGGCGGGCTTCCACCCTTTTAGTGGACAGAGGGCAGAGGAGATAAGCGAGAGGTGAGTGAATGGAGAAGATGTAGACAAAGAATCTTGTTGGTCAACAAGTCAGTCATCACTGCTTACTAAATTTGTTTTGAATGAGTTGAAACAACTTAGGAGGGGGAAAAAACTCTGACTGTTTGTATCAACACTTTCTGCTCCAGAGCACTATCAGGTTGCCTTCCATCCATGTAAGTTCAAAAGTTCACTGAGTTCGCTGAAAGAAAGATCAGTTTCAGACCTCTCCTGTGGTCCTCTAATACTTTTCCTACCAAAAATCCATGCATTCTCACCTTCGTGATATACTGTAGAGACTAATGTGAGATGCATGAGCAGTAAATCACTCGTTTTTTTTTTTTTTTTAAATATGTATACACTGCTGGCCAAAAGTATTGGTACCCCTGCAATTCTGTCAGATAATGCTCAATTTCTCCCAGAAAATGATTGCAATTACAATTTGGTAGTAACATCTTTATTTATTTTGCTTACAATGAAAAAACACAAAAGAGAATTAAAAAAAATATTAAATCATTATCATTTTACACAAAACTCCAAAAATGGGCCAGACAAAAGTATTGGCACCCTCAGCCTAATACTTGGTAGCACAACCTTTAGAAAAAATAACTGCGGACAACCACTTCCGATATCCATTAATGAGTTTCTTCCAATGCTCTGCTGAAATTTTAGGCCATTCTTCTTTGGCAAACTACTCCAGGTCTCCGAGATTTCAAGGGTGCCTTCTCCAAACTGCCATTTTCAGATCTCTCCACAGCTGTTCTATGGGATTCAGGTCTGGACTCATTGCTGGCCACTTTAGAAGTCTCCAGTTCTTTCTGTCAAACCATTTTCTAGTGCTTTTTGAAGTGTGTTTTGGGTCATTGACCTGCTGGAAGACCCATGACCTCTGAGGGAGACCCAGCTTTCGCACACTGGGCCCTACATTATGCTGCAAAATTTGGTGGTGGTCTTCAGACTTCATAAAGCCATGCACACGGTCAAGCAGTCCAGTGCCAGAGGCAGCATAGCAACCATGTTTGACTGTGGGGGACTGTGTTCTTTTCTTTGAAGGCCTGTTTTTTTTTTCCTGTAAACTCTATATTGATGCCTTTTCCCTAACAGCTTTACTTTTGTCTGACCAGGGAACATTCTTGCAAAACATTTTTGGCTTTCTCAGGTAAGTTTTGGCAAACTCCAGCCTGGCTTTTTTATGTCTCTGGGTCAGAACTGGGGTCTTCCTGGATTTCCTACCATAGAGTCCCTTTTCATTTAGACGCCGAAGAAGTTAGTCGAAGTTCTTTATCCACCATCCGCACAATCTTTTGTTGAAATCTCTTGTCCATTTTTCTTTTCCGTCCATATCTAGAGAGGTTAGCCACAGTGCCATGGGCTTTACACTTATTGATGAGCCTGCGCAAGGTAGACACAGGAACATTCAGGTCTTTGGAAATGGACTTGTTGCCTTGAGATTGCCCATGCTTCCTCACAATTTTGCTTCTCAAGTCCTCTGAGAGTTCTTTGGTCTTCTTTCTTTTCTCCATGCTCATTGTGGTATACACCAAGGACAGAGATTGAGTCAACTTTAATCCATTTTAACTGGCTGCAAGTGTGATTTAGTTATTGCCACCACCTGTTATGTGCCACAGGTGAGTAAAAGGTGCTGTTAATCAAATAAATTAGAGAAGCATTTTTCAAAGTGTGCCAATACTTTTGTCTGGACCATTTTTTGGAGTTTTGTGTAAAATAATAATGATAATTTATTCCCCCCCCCCCCCCCCTTTCTCTTTTTTGTGTGTTTTTTTTTTTTTTTCATTGCAAGCAAAATAAATGAAGATATTACTACCAAAGCATTTGTAATTGCCATCATTTTCTGGGAGAAATTGAACATTATCTGAAAGAATTGCAGGGGTGGCAATACTTTTGACCAGCAGTGTATATTAAAAACACTTTAAAATAGGAATGTTTTGTGTACTTTAAAGTCCATTGGTTTACTCCAAGCAAGTACCCCTCACTCGCACAGAATTGTGTTATAACTCAGCCGCACTTCCCTGTATGCCAAGCATCCATTGCAGTGTGTATTTTAACAACTAGAAAAACAAGGGGGAGACAAAGCATTTCTGTCATGTATATTGTACAATGTGAAACTCAGACTATACAGATTCATTCCATGCATGTTTAAATCAGGGTTATGATGGGTAACGAAAGATTTAATGCGCTAATGAAATTAAGGCTTGGTCATCATCTAACCTCCATTAATCAACTTCCTTTACCTGTATTTCATCTAAATATTGTGGATACTGATATTAACAATGTGTACTGATGCTATTCTACTGAAATGCTGCCTTTTTTCCAAATACTTCTGAAACCTATCCAACCGTCTTGATGTTTACCCCCCGGCCACTAATTGCATGATGTGTGAGGCAAGAATGTGTTAATCTGAATAATAGGAGAGTCCTGATTAATCATTTTCATTTTTTATTTTTGATTTGCTTTTAAGTGTATTGCTTTTTGACCTTCCGTCCATCCATCTTTGCATGTAATCATACTTCCTATTTCATCCCTGCCTGCTTCCATAGAGATGAGGAATGTGAGGATGGACTGATAAAGGTGTATGAAGAGGATGAGCCTGCACTGACTGAGTCTGATTCAGATGAAAACGATGACGCTTTTTTATCTAGTCAGAGTAGCTCAAGGTACCACAGGATAAACTCCATGTTAAACAAAATTTATATGCTCTTCTAAACTACTAGAATATGTTCACTGTTGGGCCAGTTTCCCATTGCTTTCCAGTTGTATTTACATCATTTAATGTTTATTCCTCTTTCTAGCTCGGTTAGGCATCTTCCTTCCATCATTCAACGGACAATCCAGTCCATCACCATCACATCTAAACCCTTACATGAGCGCGATCTTGGGAATTGGAAAGAGCCTCCTGCAAGCCCCTTGAGCCCCCCCTTGACACCCATGTCCCCTCCTCCCATGCCCTCCCCACTCAGCCCTCCCTCACTTTTGGCTGCCCTGTTGGCCAAGAAGAGGGTTACCAGCACTGTGCCAGCCACCAAGGAGATCAGCCCGCCGTTGCGTGGCAGCTCGTATCCCTCCCCCGAGCACCAGCCCTACAAACCCCACTCGCCCTTTCACCTCTTTTCCTACGACATGGATGAAGACACGTCACTCCATTCTCCATCCAAAGCGTATGCGGAGACGGACAATACGGCATCTTCAAGGTCAGGGGGACAACCATACTTGAATTTTCCTCTTAGGGTTTTGGCCTATCTTCCAGCTTTTACTAGTCACCATCTCAATATTGAACAATTCTTCTTTGGATCTTCAGTCTGTTTGTCACGGCTCTTTAAGTCACTTCACTTTCCCCTAATTCTGTCACTGAAAGACTTCACCACTTGTTAGAAAGACTCACTTTGGTTCTCAGCACAATGCTCCTCGCTCCCCGCACCCTCACATTTTTCACTTTTTCACACTGCACCTGTGGAACTCTTTGGATCCTCTTTTCACTTCTTAACTTTCATTTGCATTCAAATGTGACCTTTGCACTTTCTCAGTATTGTTTATCCGCATTGTTCCGTCCCATGTATTTCTATGTACTTCCCTGTCCTCACCATCTTGTTGCATTCATAAGCAATTAAAGTATTTTATAACAGCTACTTAGAATGGCATCAATTACTAGCACCTTTTAAAATATATGTACATAGATGCCTATAGGGACATAGCCAGAGGTGGGTAGAGTAGCCAAAAATTTACTCAAGTAAGATTAGCATGACTTCAAAACAATATTACTCAAGTAAAAGTAAAGTACAAGTCAAAAAGTATTTGGTGAATAGAATACTCAAGTAATGAGTAACATTGTGAGTAACTGCTTATATTTTTGCTGGATTTTTTTTTTTTTTAAACAATGGTTTTTTTTTTTTCTGAGTACAAATTTATCTATATGGACTGTTCTTATAATGATACTACACAATAACCCATTACATAACCATACTAAGCCAAAAAACAATACAAAAAAAACCAACTGTCAAATTCTGAGCATGACTGCCCACTAGTGGAGAAAATAGTTCCGAGTTGGAATAGTGAAGAGTTCCTGCATGATAACTATTTAGAAATTAAAAGGATCATATCTCCAGTTTTCCGTGGTCATTCAGGGCCAAATAAAAACTGGTAAAGGCGTTAAAATCCACGCTTTCGAGTCATGTTGAGGGCAGCGCTCTATATAAAATACTTCATATTTTATGGTGCTTTAAAGACGCCACACGATTGAACAGAATGACGTGAAGATAGAACGGCAAACTTGCGTCTGATTGGTATAATGGAGTCATGTGATTATTGTTGAGACATCTCATTGTTTAAATCAGAAGAGCTACCCCGGTAATACACCAGGCACGTCTCTACTCCTGGCATCGTTGGCAAAAAAGAAAAAAATTAATATGTAGAATAAAGAGGGAAAATGTAACTCTGTGACTCTTGTGTAGCCCAAAGTAGCGGATTAAGAGTAGCGTTTTTTCTTCGCAAATCTACTCAAGTAAAAGTAAAAATTATAGCTTAATAAAACTACTCTTAGAAGTACATTTTCCTCAAAAAGTTGCTCAAGTAAATGTAACGGAGTACATGTAACGTGTCGCTGCCTACCTCTGGACATAGCCGTACCATAAATAGAAATGTTAGCAATTGACACCCACCCAAAAAAAATTGCCAAATTAAAATTGCCTATAGTAATACTTTGAACCGATAAATGTAATATATCTATCTACGGTATGTACTGTATCTAAGCAGTTTTATTGCACTCTACTTGACAACAGTGTGTACTTTCCAATCAGCTAGGGCTTTAGCCATAGGGCCATCTTGTGGCAATTTAGGGTGTTACGAAATTTTATTGAATTAGTGAGTTTTACAAAAAATTGCTAAAGTTGCAAGCACTGTCGAAGAATTTTTCAAAAGTTGTTGAGCCAACTGCACATTGCTTGGGAAAGCATTTATTTGCCTCAATTTCTAGCCTCTGTCTGGATACTCATAATGTCTCTTGTGTCTCACTGCCACTGTGTTTCCTGTACTTTTTCTTTTCCAAGGAATGGAAGTCTCACATCCTACTCATCTCACAGCAGCCCCACCAGTCCAAGGTGAGGACAGCTGACCAACAAGCACCCACACTTCATCATGTGTTGTGTGTATCTGCATGATTCCAGTGTGCATTGTTTGTCCAACCATGGGATATTCCTCCAATTAGCTCAGAAATGGAACAAATCATGTATTTTGTATGATATAATGCCGTCATTTTCTGACTATAAGCCGCTACTTTTCCCCCTCATTTTAAATCCTGCAGCTTATAGTCCAATGCGGCTTATTTGTTGATTTATTTGTGTTAATAAGTAACACTATTTGGCAGTGGCATTATAAGACTGTCATAAGAACGTCATAACGAATGAATGAATGAATGCTTATGACAAATGTCACTAAGTGTCATCCGGCAAATTATGTCACTAACTCCATTTATGTCCAGCTCGGCTCTTTTCATCCATTCAAAAGTGAGATCATTTGCCGGATGACACAAAATGACATCTGTTATAAGCATTTATTAATGCTCATGACAGTGTCATGTCATAACTATGATTGTCTTATGGCGCCACTGTCAAATAAAGTGTTACTAAATACCATAACTAGCAATCAATGAAACAACTGGAACAGTAACTGAAAAAATGATTAGCACAGAACATGAATTTTGATTGTTATTTACATTTGTGGTGCTGCAATGCATGCTAGGAGGCATGTTGGACGACAACAGTGTTGACAGCAGGTGGCAGCAGAGGTTGACTGTTTCCACCTAAGGAGCAGTGATGGCCAAATGAAGCTTCTTGAAGCAATGAAGCTTTGCAGCCAATTGGTTCAAAGCTTCATGGTGGTTCATTTGGTCTTATGACAGTCTAATGATGCCACTTTCAAATAAAGTATTAATGTATAAATATTATTATTGGGTACGGTTAATATCTTTTGGTGTAAATATCCCACAGTACATGAGGACAGCTGCGGCTTATAGTCCAGTGTGGCTTATCTGTGAACAAATGTTGTTTTCGTGTCAAATTCGGTGGGTGGTGGCTTATAGTCAGGTGACCCTTATAGTCGAAAAATTAGTCTGAAAATTAGTCAGTAGGATGCAGATGCAAATGTAACTTGCTAAATTGAGTAAATTAAAATAATGACCCAATAAGAATTTGTTATTTTCTCCTTAGGCCTCCTCTGGGGGGACTCCTGTCCTCCTCATACCGACAACATCAGGAGTCCTTGGCGGCCGAACGAGAACGGCGCCGAGTAGAAAGAGAGGAGAGGCTGCAAAGGATCGAACGAGAGGAGAGGAACAAACACAGGTGTGCCCTACATGCATTTTTATAGGCATTACTTTAATGTGCAGGGTGGGGAGGGGACTCCCAAACCTCTTTAATTTCAGCCAGATAATGATACTCCTTTGCCTTGGGGACATTCACAAACAACCCCCACAAAAGAAAAAAAACACACTGTCATATCTTCTCTATGTGCTTGTTGCAATTCTTTGCTTTAAGGACAGAAAGCTCTAAGATTAAAGTCAGAATTTTAACTTTAAAGTCAGTATTCTAAGAACAAAGTCAGAATTCTGGCTTTAAAGTCAGAATCTTGGCTATTTTTTTCCTTCTTCCATACATATCTTTACTTAAACTTCCTGTTTTTTTTGTTTTGTTTTGTTTGTTTGTTTGTTTTTGTGTGTGTGTGTGTCATAGCCGAGGCTATGTGGATAAAATGGAAGAGGCCAGGGTGGCACGGGAAGAGAGGTAAGCATGTGCACCCAAAAGATGCATATTTCATGCGATGTCTTTAGAATCCTGACATTGGTGTATTATTTCCAGGTTTTTATTTTTATTTGTATTTTTTCTATCTTTTGTTCTTGGAAGTAGCTGGTCATTTTAGAACTACTGTCACTACCAACAAACAAACAGCATACTGATTATGCTGATCTTAAGATGGCTATCAACAGTATTATATAAACTCAAACTGCTTTCTATGGAACAGTCTGTTCACAAACATTGCACACATGGAGCTACACACAAGCCAATCGACCTCACCAGAACAAAATACTGTACAGGCACATTTAATGAGCCCATAATGATGTTCATATATAGGAAAAATCTCTCACCAGATTATATTTGATAATTCTGAGCAGAGTTGCTGCTGCAAAGAAAAAGAAAAAAAAAGTTTAGTTGCTGCTTCATTGTTTATGATTTGGACTCCTTCCTGTTTATTTTCTGTTTCAATGTTTAACCATCAAGAGTGCATTGTTGTTCCTGGTGGCCTCATTCCCAATGTACCCTCCCATCGTTTTAAGCAGCATATTAATGATCGGTAGCATTCAAAATCTCACAATATAGAAGTTAGCTGTACAAAAGATAAAAGATTTATTGTTCTCAAATTTACACACTGTTTTTGTGTCGTTATATAGTTCAGGACATCTTCAATGCACTTACAAAAACAAAACTTTCAAAAAGCTTCGAAATATTATGCCTGTTTTTATCAAATGGCAGGGCTTGTGTGTAAATTAGACTAAATTCTCATGAGAACTTGCCCCAGCTAATATCCGGAACTAAGTTGTCACTAGCACATTTGCATACTGATGCAAATATTTCACACTTCCTCCCCATTGGAGAATCGCTAACCTGCAAAAACATACTGTGTGTGTGAGGTCTCTCGCTCATGGAAATATTTTACATACAATTCCTCACCTTGTCAATAGGAAACCTTATTGTATGCACCCAATCAGAAGGCTTTTTGAAGCAAATTGCATTTGTATCTCAAGAGTCTGCAGACTCATTCAACACAATACACAGTTGGCCACACTTCTTCACTCACTCCAGGCCATGCTAATACACACACAAAGCTGTATCCAGTTCCTTTGGACCTCTGAAGTGGTCTGATGCTAATGAACTCGAAACAGAAGCGCCTCATATTCATGGGAAAGAGAGGAGGGGTTAGTGGAAGGAGCTTAAATAGGGTCCACTCTCCTCCCTCAATCGCCAGCTGGCAGGTTGCATGGCGACAAGGGACCAAAGAAAGACGAAATAATGTTTTTTTTTAATTGAAACAAAACTTTTGTAACCCACCATCTCAGGTATAAAAATGTGGAGCGCTTAGCGGCTGAGGAGTACGAGAAGGAACGTATCCCCCGTGGGCCGAGGACGCGCCCTGACCTCGACCTGACCTTTGAACCCTCTGATGCTTGGTCATCGTCGAGGCGCAGCAGCACCCCGTCCTCGACCGCTTCTCAAGAGGAGTGCGAAGCCGACAACGAAGCAGAGCCCATTTCTAGCCCTTACGCACCTTCTGAAGCTGGTAAGACTCACTGGCAATAGATGTTATTTTATTTTATTTTATGTTGTCTTATGTTCAGGTCAATTTATGTTCAAAATTCAAAGTGCTTTACATCACATGAAGACCATAAAAATCACATTTAAATCAACACAACGTAAAAACCAAGACAAATGATCACATCTAATCACAGAATAAAAATAAATAAATAAAAATAAAACAAAAATAAAGATAAAGCAAAAACTACTACTAATAATAATCATTGAAATCAGCAATGAAGATAAGCACAATAGGAATAGAAGGCAGGTAGGTTGAAATATATAGACAGTTATGGATATGCAGTGCCAAACAAAAGCGTTTTTAGCCCTGATTTAAAGGAGCTAACAGTTTTAGCATACTTCAGACGTTCGGGTAACTTGTTCCAGAGGTGAGGAGCATAATAACTAAATGCTGCCTCACCCTGCTTGGTTCTTGTTCTTGGAACATGCAGAAGACCCGTTCCAGACGACCTTAGGGGTCTAGATGTCTCATAGGAATCTAACAAGTCAAGCATGTATTTTGGTCCAAGGCCATTAAGTGTTTTGTAGACGAGCAGTAGTATTTTATAGTCTATCCTTTGACTCACTGGAAGCCAGTGTAGCGATTTCAAAACCGGTGTAGTGTGGTCCAGCTTCCTTGTATTTGTAAGGACTCTGGCTGCAGCATTCTGTACTAGCTGCAGCTTCCTGACTGATTTTTTATCAAGACCTGTAAATATACCGTTGCAGTAGTCCAATCTGCTGAAAATGAATGCATGCATAAGTTTTTCCATGTCTTGTTGAGTCAGAAGCCCCTTAATTCTGGTTATATTTTTTAGGTGGTAATAAGCGGATTTAGTGACGGACTTTAGATGGCTATCAAATTTTAGGTCTGAGTCAATAATTACGCCAAGGTTTCTGACTTGATTTGTAGCTGTTAGCGACATTGTGCTAAGTTGGCTGCTTATCTTTGACCTTTCCTTTTTTGGCCCAAAAATGATCACCTCTGTCTTCTCTACATTTAACTGGAGAAAATTCTGGCACATCCATTCATTGATTTGATGAATGCATTTACTCAGGGAGACTAAGGGACTATAATCATGTGGGGACACAGAAATGTACAGTTGTGTGTCATCTGCATAGGCGTGATAATGCTAAGTTTTTCCCAGAAAATGATTGCAATTACAAATGATTTGGTAGTAATATCTTCATTTATTCTGCTTGCAATGAAAAAACAAAAGAGAATGAAAAAAAATTAAATCATTATCATTTTACGCAAAAGTCCAAAAATGGGCCGGACAAAATTATTGGCACCCTTAGCCTAATACTTGGTAGCACAACCTTTAGACAGGAGAACATTCTTCCAAAACATTTTTGGCTTTCTCAGGTAAGTTTTGGCAAACTCCAGCCTGGCTTTTTTATGTCTTTCGGTCAGAAGTGAGGTCCTCCTGGGTATCCTACCCTAAAGTCCCTTTTCATTCAGACGTCGACGGATGGTACAGGTTGACATTGTTGTACCCTCGGACTGCAGGACAACTTATTTGGATGTTAGTCGAGGTTCTTTGTCCACCATCAGCACAATTTTTTTGTTTAAATCTCTCGTCAATTTTTCTTTTCCGTCCACATCTAGGGAGGCTAGCCACAGTGCCATAGGCTTTACACTTATTGATGACCAGTGTTGGGAATAACGCTGTTATAAATAACGCCGTTACATAACGGCGTTATATTTTCAGTAACGGGGTAATCTAACTAATTTTTTTCCGCCGTTACAACGCCGTTACCGTTACTGATGGTCAAAAGCGGTGCGTTACTTACTTTGAATAAATTGAAGAAACTACCAGCCGTAGCGAGTCTACTCTTCTCTGTTTATTTGTCATCCAAGACTTGGGGTGCGTTCAGGTTCATGGCAATGAAAATAGTAAACACACATAGCCTGCCTTTGCAAGAACGATGGAGTTGCCGTTTGGATACGGTCATAATGTGCAAGTCCTGCACCCATCCACAGCAAAACTGTTCGTAGCTTTGTAGCGATTTGTAATTTCGGAATCGCTGAAGTGTTTAGTAACATACACCTAACAATAAATACAGCAGAATGTCCATTTCGCGTAATTGTGGAAGCCAGTCGACATCTTTACTCCATTTGTCTTCGGCTTGCTCGTAAGGGTCAACATTGTTCACATCCTTAAGTTTGATCACATATCCGTTCTTTGCCTTAGTAATGGGTTTGTCTCTTTATCGAACCGGCAAGTCAAAGTTTAATGTCCCGCGAGCCAGACCTGCTTCCAATATGGCTGCGATGTTGTCAAATCTCACGTGAGCCCCCATTCTGTGACGTAAACGCTCGAGCCTAATAGCGCACGTACTTCAGAGCCGGTGTTTTCACACACAAACCGGAACAGCACATGCGGCAAACACACAGACACAAAACAGATGCAGAGGGATATGATGGCAGAGCATTCAGAGGAAAATTTGTCCTTTACGAGTGGAGATATAAACACTATTTCAAGTTGGTCGAAATTAAAGGAAAGAACGTGCATGTAAAGTGTAATTTATGTCCCGGGGCAAAGCTTTTGTCGACATCTGTGGTAAGCAATTCAAATCTGTTTATTTTTGGTGCACTTCAAGTGTAGGATAAATCTGTTGCTAGTGAGGTGCAATAAATATTACAAGGTTCTATGACACAACTACCTGTCTGTTCTTCTCTATTCAACTGACTCGAATAGTGCTCAGAAAATTTCTAATTCTTTGACATACATCAACGTCTTTTTAAAGTAACGGAAATTGTTACTTTCCCTGGTAACTAGTTACTTTTACTATAGAGTAATTCAGTTACTAACTCAGTTACTTTTTGGAAGAAGTAGTGAGTAACTATAACTAATTACTTTTTTATAGTAACGTGCCCAACACTGTTGATGACACTGCGCACGGTAGACAAAGGAACATTCAGGTCTTTGGAGATGGACTTGTAGCCTTGTGATTGCCCATGCTTCCTCACAATTTTGGTTCTCAAGTCCTCAGACAGTTCTTTGGTCTTCTTTTTCTCCTTGCTCAATGTGGTACGCACAAGGACATAGGACAGAGGTTGAGTCGACTTTAATCCATTTTAACTGGCTGCAATTGGGATTAAGTTATTGCCACCACCTGCTATGTGCCACAGGTAAGTAACAGGTGCTGTTAATTAAACAATTTAGCATCATCACAAGAAGCATCACATGATTTTTCAAATGGTGCCAATACTTTTGTCCGGACCATTTTTGGAGTTTTGTGTAAAATGATAATGATTTTTTTTTTTTTTTTAATCCTTTCTCTTTTGTGTTTTTTCATTGCAAGCAAAATAAATGAAGATATTACTACCAAAGCGTTTGTAATTGCAATCATTTTCTGGGAGAAATTGAGCATTATCTGACAGAATTGCATGGGTGCCAATACTTTTGGCCAGCACTGTATATTCCAAAAATGTAATAATATAAGGTAAAACCGAAGTGGGAGCTTGAGAAAAAGTGAAGTCGAGGTGGTTATATGAAAAAAGAAAATGAAAGTAGGTGAAAGGGTGAAAAGGGCTTTTTTTTTTTAAGTGCTTTATTTTTGGGTGAACACACAACCTTGGGGTGTGGTACAGTATCTCAGTCGGGTGAGGCTATGAGGCCTCAAGGCATCGTGTTATTCTAACCCCGCCGGCATCACTGTGAGGACTGTACTCCCAAGTTGTGTTTCGATGCAAACAGGAACTGGGTTCTTCATTTCCCGTTCATATTCCAGGTGCCACCACAACCTAGCTTTGTGTGCCTGGGATGTGGTTTCGCATTAGTCAAGTGTTGTTTGTTTTTCTTGTGCGCGTGCGTGCAAATGTGTGTGAACCATGTGCGCTTGTCCAAACATAAGTCCCCTTGAACACTGCAAAGCCAAGTGTTAAACTGTGTTTCTTTGACACATTGATATGATCATTGTGGAAAATGAATGCGGCTGTTTTTTTGGGTGACAGGCGAGGTTGATGACTCCAGGACCAGAGTAGAAACTGAGGAGAAAGAGCCCGAGGAAGAAAAAGAGGAGCAAGAGGAGGAGGAGGAGAGAAGGGAAGAAGAGGAGGAAGTGCAGGAGGAAGCAGAGGTAGAAAGCGAGGAGGAAAGCGAGCAGCAGGAGGCTCAAGCAACGAAGGAGCATGAGGATGTTGAAGAGGACAGTGGCATATTAAGCGACAAGGAGCGACAAAATGAGGAGGTGAACGAGAAGGATAACTGCTCGGCCTCCAGCATCTCCTCAGCCAGCAGCACCTTGGAGAGAGAGGAGCGAGGGAACAGTGAGAATGGTGAGTAAGGCTTTAAAAACGCCTTAGAGTCTAACATATTTAAGCCTCACATGTTTCCCTTCACCGTCTATCTTTCAGACCTCAAAGAAGAGGTAAACAAACAGTGCAGCAAACTCCTCAACAGTAAACTCTTCATGCTGGACATGTTGTACTCGCAAAACAAGAAACCTTGTGAGGAAGAGGAGGATGCAGAGCTCGAGAAAGAGGAAGGAGAGGGAGAGAACAAAGAGGAGACTCATAAGGACGTTGACAGACAGGTCAGTGATGGTAAAACCGATGACAACAGGGAGGAAAAATCGGAGCAGCGGGGAAGCATACGCCAGTTTGCCGAGCGCTTCGGAAACTTGATCAAGGACATTGGCTGCTCTCACCCTCATTCGGACAGCCAAGCCAGTGAGCTCATGGCAATCACTCCTCCCAAAAAGGAATCAGAAACAATATGGGACCAACTCTTGGCCAGCCCGCGAGAGCTGCGCATCGGTGACATAAATTTCACCGACTTGACAGAGGACGACGACACGGACGTCCTGAACACTGCTCTGATGGGCAGCTATGGCGACCTCCCGCCTCCGCCGCCCCCACCTCCTCCTCCATTTGCCTCGATGACCTTCCCCTCCTTCCCTCCACCTCCGCCTGTGCTCGGCACTTGTCCGCCAGCTCCTCCCTTGTCGGGGATGATGCTCCCTCCTCCTCCTCCCCCATCGTTCAGCTCCTTAATGCCTCCTCCTCCTCCTCCTGAGCCTCCGCTCTTCAACAAGAAAAAGAAGACTATCAGGTTATTCTGGAATGAGGTGAGACGAGTAAACATGAACTCAGCATGTTACATTAAATTACACGTCTAATATTTTAGTACTTGGCATGTCCACACATGGTCAGCTATTTTTTTTATACATAGTTTTAAATAGCATGTTGGTATTTCCCAGACGAGGCCAAGTTACGTATTTTGCATTCGAATGATCTAAAGGCACAAATTATATTTATACAATCAAATATTGATTTTACTCACAAATGAATGAAATTTTGGCAAGTTTATTCAGTCAAATAAGTCTGAATGTGTGTAGAAGTTACACAAGTTAAGCAGCTTTATTTATCCACCAATGTGCTTATTATGATTAAAAGTACAGTGGTATGTAAAAGTATCTGATCCTTCTGGAATTTCTCACATTTCTAAATTGAAATCACCATCAAATGTGATCTGACCTTTGTCAAAATCACGCAGATGTAAAAACAGTTTAACTAAAACCACCCAAACATTTAAAGATTTTCATATTTGATTGAAGATAGCCTGCAAACAATGACAGAAGGGGGAAAATAAGTAAGTGAACCCTCTCCCTAAGGAGACTTAAAGAGCAATTGAAATCAATTTTTACCAAACAATTTAAGTCAGGTGTGTTCCCAGTCACTAATGAGTGGTTTAAATCTGCCCTGCCCACTGTAAAACACACACCTGGTAAGAAATGTCTTGATGAGAAGCATTATCTGATGTGCTGTGTCTGATAATGGCTCGGTCAAAAGAGCTGTCTGAAGACCTGCGATCAAGTATTGTTGATTTGTATAAAGTTGGGAAAGGATACAAAACCATCTCTAAACGTCTGGATGTTCATCAATCGACAAACCAAAGGAGTTGTCTACAAATGGTGAGAGTTTGGCTCGGTTGCTTCTCTCCCAAGGAGTGGCCGTCCACCAAAGATGATGCCAGCAGTTCACCGCAGAATACTCAGAGAGGTAAAAAAGAACCCTAGAGTGTCTGCTAAAGACTTACAGAAATCACTGGCACAGTCCAATATATCAACTATATGTAAACTATGGCGAAGAATGGTGTTCATGGGAGGACTCCACGGAGGAAGCCACTGCTGTCTAAAAAAATATATTGTTGCTCATTTAATGTTCACAAAAAGGCATGTGGACACTCCACAGAAGTTTTTACAAAATAGTTTGTGGACTGATGAAACCAACACTTGACAGTTGAAGCTAAAAAGAGGATGGATACTGCAACAAGACAATGATCCAAAACACAGGAGTAAATCACCTTTAGCATGGTTTCAGAAAAACAAAATACACGTTTTGGAGTGGCCAAGTCAAAGTCCAGACTTGAACCCCATTGAGATGCTGTGGCATGACCTATAAACAGCGATTCATGCCAGAGGTCCCAGGAATATGACTGAACTACAGAAGTTTTGTAGAGACGAATGGGCCAAGATTAGTCCTGATCGATGTGCCAGACTGATCTGCTGCTACAGGAAGCGTCTGGTTGAAGTTATTGCTGCCAAATATTAAATGTGATATTCTTGTACTTATTCCCTCCCCATTATGTCATTGTTTGCATACTATCCTCATTAAAATATGAAAACCTGTAAATGTTTGGGTGGTTTTAGTTAAAGCAGACACTCTTTTTTCATCTGTGTGAGTTTGACAAAAATCAGATCACATTTGAAAGTGATTTTATGCAGAAATGTGAGAAATTACAAAAGGTGCAGATACTTTTTCATACCATGTTGTATATAACAGTCAACTGATTTTTTTAATTTTCTTTTTAATTGTTTTAGGATCAGAAAGGTACACCACAACCGTAATTTTCGGACTATAAGGCGCACCTGACGACAAGCCGCCATCCACCAAATTTGACACGAAAACTGCATTTGTTCATAGCTAAGCCGCACCGGACTTTGAGCTACAGATGTCCTCACTGTATTATGTATTACATTTAGTCCAAAACATATTAACCGGTAACACTTTATTTGACAGCAGCGTCATAAGACTGTCATTAGACCATCATAATCATGACATGGCGAATGATCTCACTTTTGAATGGATGTAAAAGATCAGAGCTGTACATAAATGGAGTTAGTGACCAAATTTGCCGGATGACACTTAATGACATCTGTCATAAGCATTTATTAATGCCTATGACAGTGTCATGTCATAATTATAACAGTATTATGACACCACTGTCTAATAAAGTGTTACCTATTACCCAGATAAATCAACAAATAACCCACAGGATTCAAAATGAGGGAAAAAAGTAGCAGCTTATAGCCCGAAAATTACGATAGTAATAAAAATGTGTGTACAAGAATGTGTTTTAACAAAGTGCATCCTCACTATGTGTGTTTAGGTGCGACCTGAATCACCACACAAGGACCACAAGAAAAGTGGAGATTCTGTTTGGTCCAAACTGGATTCAGTGAAATTAGACACAGCCAAACTGGAACATCTGTTTGAGTCCAAGTCGAAAGAAATGCCTGTGACTAAGGTAAGATTCAGAGTCCTTCAGTGGCTCTCTGAGTTCTTCCAATATATTTAAGGTTAAGCCAGGTCATGTGTATTCTGATTCAGATCAAACAACTCACTTTTTGAGAGTCCAATAACGTTTCCAAACAACAGGAGCAGCAGTGCAGCCTCACACACATTGAATTTACCGAGTTTCGAAGGACTTACAGCCGAGGTCTGCACAAGCTCTTAACATAACAACATGAGTCTGCAGCTACGGTAGTCTACTCCATTTAAGCTGTCACAGTCACTAAGGCAATCCTCAATGTGAACGACCACCATGACTCAAAGCTGTGGATATAGCTTTCTTTATAATTTGGAATTTCTGACTGAAAACAGAGATCAACACACCGTACGAAAAGGACAGTCCACCACTTGCTATTCATTCCTAAAATGGCCACCACTTTTGTTACATTTTTGAATACTAAGTTACCACAGTTACTCTATGTATGTATAAATATCAGAAACTAGAATCAATTGCAATTTGTGATGCACAACAATTCATAATAGGGGCATTACAAGATAACAAAATGATGATATATCGCTTTGCATCTCAAAAGGTAATCAATATGCTCATGCCAAGAATAGAGATGTCATTTTAAAAAGGTGTCAATGTTTAAACAAAAAAAGGACCAACAAGCTGCTACCAAAATTTTCCACCTTGATAGTGTCTTAGTTAACTCTATGGCTGCCATTGACAGCGCTTGATGCCCAATCCATTAAGACTGGGAAAGGTGAATGAACATTTACGAACGAGCGTTCACAGTCACTCGTTCCAATTTTCCGGGCATTTACAGGTCACTTTCTGGTCATCTTAGGGTGTTACAGGTCACTTTCTGTTGAGTTTGAGTCACTCCCTATTCATTTGAGAGATTCCCAGGTGACTTCCTGTTCTTTAACCCAAAATCAACAGGAACTCACCCATAAAATACCCCAAATCAACAAGAAGTGACCTTGAAATGCCCTAAAATCCAAGGAAGTAACTGAAAATCAACATGTAATGAGCTGAAACGGCCAGAATTACCTCGATGTCTGGCATTGGCTGCCACTGATGGCCACAGAAGTGGGAGGGGCCCGTTTGAAGTGGGAGGGGTTCATTCACTGCCACCCTCCCAGTTCAAATGGATTGGATGTCTACTAGTGATAAACTTTCAGCAGAAAGATGAAAATAGCCTAATTTTCTGTCTATTAGTTGTTTTGTTGAATATCTGAGAATGATTTCCTGATCAATGTATCAATAATTGTTGTATCTCCATATCAGGAGATCATTGTTATCGTGAGCTTTGTATCAGGCGTATCATATCGTATCGTATCGTAAGGTACCAAGAGGTTCCCACCCGTAATTCATAATGTTAAACATTTTTGAGAAACTAGCTGAACAAGATTATTATTATATTGCAAAAACGTTCCTTTATGATGCAGTTACTCATTAAAAACAAAAGCCATAACCACATTGTGAAATTAATGGAGTTCTACTACCTTCTTGGATTCTGTAGTTTCACCTAATGAAGTGTCCTTTGATTGTATAACCTTGAACTAAACCTGTATTCACCTACAGCTGCTTATAATATAACAGCGTGACGATCCCTTAAATCTTTACAAGCCCATAAAGCAGACCACACAGTTCATGAAAGCATGCACGATTTGGAGATGAGCGAGACCTAGCTGTGAACTTCTCTCTGTTTGAATCTCTTAGAAAACGGCAGCAGACGGCAAGCGTCAAGAGATCATCGTGCTGGATTCCAAAAGGAGCAACGCCATTAACATCGGTCTGACTGTTCTACCTCCTCCTCGAACCATCAAGACGGCGATCCTTAACTTCGATGAATACGCGCTCAACAAGGAGGGCATTGAGGTATGCCCGTAAGAATTGGGGAAAAAATGAACGCGATGTCAACTGATGTCTTCTCTTCATTATGCTAATCAAACAGAAAATCCTCACCATGATTCCTACTGAGGAGG
Source organism: Corythoichthys intestinalis (assembly GCF_030265065.1). Taxonomy (NCBI): domain Eukaryota; kingdom Metazoa; phylum Chordata; class Actinopteri; order Syngnathiformes; family Syngnathidae; genus Corythoichthys; species Corythoichthys intestinalis. Next base: position 20,244,471 of record NC_080416.1, read on the forward strand.
AGAAGCAGAAAATCCAGGAGGCTCAACTGGTTAATCCTGACACGCCACTGGGTTCAGCTGAGCAGTTCCTGCTCACTCTGTCGTCCATCAGCGAGCTCTCTGCCCGACTTCAGCTGTGGGCATTTAAGATGGACTACGAGGCGACTGAGAAGGTCTGACCCAAGGAATCTGAATGAGTTTATCGATTGAACCCTGCTGCTTTTGTTCACTTATTGCAATTGAGAAGTACAAACAATCAATGCTCATTGACTTTGTTTAAAAACAGGCAAATTCAAACAAAGCCAAATTAAGCGCACACTTTGACTGTTTAGAAAAATGTGCACAGCATCTGTGTTGCGGCAACATCCGCAAAACATTAATGCAGTTACCTCACCGAGGTTATTAGTGGCACGTTGTCTTTCTAAGGCACATTGCATTTTACTCATACAGAGTTCAAAGTCAAAATCTTCAGAATAAAACCTGTTTTCCGTGTTGTCTTGTAAAATGTGCTTCTCACAGGATGCAATCGTCTTTTATATTTCCTTTAGGGTTTCTAACTGAGGCCAATTGTCCTCAATCCTGTATATGCAATTTGCCGTAAGGGGATAACATATTTTAGTTAATCAGAACTCAACAAAAAAGTGTGTTTTTTCACCTGTCACCTGCAGGAAGTGGCTGAGCCATTGCAGGATCTAAAGGAGGGAATGGAACAATTGGAGAAAAATAAGACGCTCCGCTACATCCTCTCCACACTGCTCGCCATCGGAAACTTCCTCAATGGAACCAACGTGAGTTGGGACAACTGCTGGGTCAACTTCATTTGGGGAAACATGATAGAGTTTGTTTTTTGTTTTTTTACAAAAAAGTTATGTGCTTCGTATGTCTAGGCTAAAGGTTTCGAGCTGACATACCTGCAGAAGGTGCCAGAAGTGAAGGACACAGTCCATAAGCAGTCTTTACTACACCACGTCTGTTCTGTTGTGGTGGAGAACTTTCCTCAAAGCACGGACCTCTACTCGGAAATTGGAGCTATTACACGTTCCGCAAAGGTCAACCTCCATAATTATTCACTTGTGGTGCTAATGAATGTAATAAACCATTACGCTCTGTGCTAATGTAAGCTAATAAAATACTTCACTTGGTTTCTGAGTGAGCTTTTCTACTGAGGCCTAATAGAAATTCTCCTTTTGCATTTTAGGTTGATTTCGACCTGCTGCAGGAAAACCTGAATCAGATGGAGCGTCGCTGCAAAGCATCATGGGACCACCTGAAGGTGATTGCCAAGCACGAAATGAAACCGCAACTCAAGCAAAAGATGTCGGACTTCCTCAAAGACTGCGCGGAGCGAATCATTATCCTCAAGATCGTCCACCGCAGGATTATCAATAGGTGACGCTCTTCTCAATCATGTTTGTTTGCAACGTTACCAAGCCCTGATTAATAATGAAGCCTCTCTAATTTCCACTAACTCTTCTCCAGCACGTTAACTTTGTTTGTTCTCATTTCTATATCTTTCAATTTCACCCAGGTTCCATTCGTTCCTGTTGTTTCTGGGACATCCGGCATACAGTGCGAGAGACGTTAGTGTGCACAGGTTTAGTAAGATTCTTAGTGAATTCGCTCTTGAGTACCGCACCACCCGGGACCGAGTGCTACAACAGAAACAGAAACGGGCCGACCACCGCGAGCGAAACAAAACACGAGGGAAGATGATTGTGGACGTCGACGTGTCAGTGAGTTGTCAAACCAATGCGAATTCTTCGCCGCACACTCAGGTTCATTTTCCTACTGTCTTCCACCCTTATCTTCTTGGTGTTTTTCTTTGACCTTGCCGCTTTCGTTTCCCTTTAGTCTGATGATGAAGAGGAGAGTGAGGTACTTAAATGTGTGCCCCGTCTCCTGCATGTGCCTTTTTGTGTGCATGACATCACTTCCTGTAACTTTCAAGCCACCATTTTTCAATTTAAATTTGTCAGCACAAGCCGTTTTGAGTTCTTAAGTTTGAAAATACAAAGTTAATCAAGTACTATTTTTGGCAAGCCACTAAAATTAAATAATAATTTAGTGTTCAACGGACCTATAATGCATGGTTTTTTTTTGTTTTTTTTAAATATGCAAGGAAACCAGAATAAACCCCCAACAAGCAAATGTTAAATATTGTAATTGGTTACCAACTTAGTTACCAACTTACCATATAAATGCTTTAAATGTTATAATTTTTGTTCATAGTAGGTAGGTAGATACAACTCATAGAAACAAACATATTTGTTGATTTTTTTAAATGTTATTTCTCATTGCCATTGAAACTGGTAATGTCCAGTCAAATTTCAGTTATCTAACCTGAAAATTAAAGACCATTATTACACAATACTCCAATAGATCAATAACCATGTCTATCTTCATAAGTATTCCAAAATGGAAAAGTTATAGCAAAATAACGGCGTTACTAAGAGAGTTATTTTTGTCAGTAGTGAGATTAATTAATTAATTTTCCCATCTTTGCAACGCCGTTACTGTTACTGAGGATGTGATGATGCGCGTTACTACAATTTGGTTGAATCACACGCAAGATGTCTGAGTGAGTAATCTAATTAATTACTTTTCTCATCTTGGCAACGCCGTTACCGTTACTGAGACGGGAAAAGTGTGCGTTAATATGCGTTACTATGTTGGTTGAATGACGCGCGAAAAGTCTAAGAGAGACAGACTCACGGAGACGAGAGAGAATAGCAGGAGTGGGGAGGAGGCAAGGGAGTTGAGACGTCGTTGGAAACGCGATGCTAGGTGGCTGCAATAATACCTGACTGCAGCCGATAGCCTACAAACTACGCCCACATGATGCTACGGTAGATATCACATACTATAGAACTAGATGCAAATGACAGACACGGCGGCATTAGCAACATGTATAAAGAACTAGATGCATTAGTAAACAGCGGCCATCTTAAAGCAGTATACCTCTCAGGATTGCTCTGTTGTAGAGAACCTTCCTAGCGAACCTAAGTAACTTTTTATCTAAAATGCGCCTAAATCAGCAAAATCTTGACTTAAATCTATCTTTAAATGATAAAACAGTTTTAAAACGTACACATGTCGAAAGTAGACGAAAGGGAACTAATGCAATAACGGGAGCAATTTTAACAACTTTAACGGTTGATTCAAAACATTAAATGACTTCCACACATAGCAAAGGCTACTATCTACCGTACTTATCGCAGTATCCGCAATACCCCTGTGTCTAGTTAAGTTTAGGGTAAAGAATTGGGCTAGGGCCAATTTTCCCAAAAAACCCTTTAAACTTCACTTTTTTTTTTTTTTTTTTTTTTTTTTTTTTTTTTTTAGAAAAAAAAACATGAAAATTATCACCAGTTACTTTGCCAAGTAACTAATTACTCTTACATTCAGGTAACTGAGTTACCAACGCAATTACTTTTCGGGAGAAGTAATTTGTAACTGTATTTACTTTTTTAAAGTAAGATTAACAACACCGGTTGTGACGCAGTTGCAGGTTAGGGTTTGATGATAGGTGGCTCGAAACGTTACCATAGCATTCGTGTTCTTGCAAGCATTAGCATTTAGCATGGCAACGGTCATCTTAATTAAACTCTCGGGCAATTTTTTATTTATTTTTTATATACAGTTTGTGGTGTTCAGGTGGGTACAATTAGTTGAAAATAATGGGCTGTTTTCTTGTTTAGTATGCGTTATCATCACCAAGTGCGCGTTGTCCTTGTAGATGCTACAATATAATAATAATTTGTTTTTGTTTTTTTATTACAGAAAATAGCCCTAAACCTTTCTTGAATGACGTATCCATAAACCTTGTGTGATTTTTTTTTTTTCTTTTTTTTTTTTTAATCAAAAGAGCTTGAGAAAAGATGGGAGAAGGAGGGGATTCAGAGCCTCACCTGCATATTGAAAAATATTTCTACAGTATCGGTATATACTAGTATATTAAGAGTGTGTCTGTACACACAAATCACGGTTCAGTACTTACTTCGGTACAGAGCTCCCGGTTCGGTGCAGGTTCAGTACAGCAGAAAAAACAAAAAGGCTTTTTTCTCAAAGCATTTGAAAGTTTTTATACCATTATAACCTTGTATTTGTATTTAATGTATTTAAAAATGTTAAAAGTGTGACCCATGTATATTGTTTCGGAATACAAAACTATGTTTAATTCAATCAGTTAATATAAACATATTTGACTTGGAAGACTTTATAGAATGGATCATGTAATGATGAGTAGAACGTGAAAAGTAACGTCAGCTTAACTAATTACAAGAGTAACTAATTACTCTTACATTGAGGTAACTGAGTTACTAACTCAATTACTTTTTTGGGAGATGTAATTTGTAACTAACTAATTACTTTTTTAAAGTACGATTAACAACACAGCAAACAAGAAATACAGAAATAGACAAGTGTGTGTTGTTTGTGAAAGATAAGCCAGAATATCGCACAAGAGCTAAATCTGAATAGTTATTGCAGCGCTGTCAATTACTTAAGACCACAGCACAGCGATATCAATAGACAGTGCTTAACTGGCTCCAGATTCAAATCAATATCTGACTTTTACCATGTATCTTTGTGTTCAGAGTGGGCGTTATGGTTCAAGCAGTGCCCCTAGTGGATGCCAAGGAGAGCAGCCCCAAGGTCTGGACCACGCGGAAGACGCCGCCGAACACGAGCACATGAAAGCGGTGCTAAGAACTAGCCTTAGTGGCAGTGGTGACAAGGACATAAGCGGTGTCCCAGGCCTACGGACACGCACGCGATCACGACCAGGACGAGGAGGTGAAGTGACTCAATGGGTTATGAGTAACTCATTGGTTGCCATTGATGTCAAACTGTTAAAATTTCACAGCAGACGAATTAAAAGAGCCACATTTGGCTCTGGAGCTGCAGTTTGCAGGACCCTAACTGGATGTCCATCAATGTCAATGGCACTGATAGAGTTACAGTAATGGGGTACCGCACGCTACACGGCACTTCCGCTCGTTAATATTTATGACGTTAGCTTCTGTGGCTCTGCTGTTAGCTAAGGGGGGACAAGCTCTTGTTTGTCCTCAATAGGAAATGAATGGGAATAGTGTACGACGGAGATGTTCACAGAGCTAAACCTACCAATTCTGTCTGAAAATGATGTCCCTGGTGCCAAATTCACTGGTAAAGATGTGGAAGAACATACAAATGTTCAGTTAAAGAGATGGCTTGAGTGTCGACGGCTGAAAAAAACGAGCCGACCTAAGCTTCCCTTTGCTTTTTTATCAACACCTTTTTCTTACGCCACTAACAATGACATTCTCCTGTTTCAACAATCTATCCTTTACCACCATAAGCCCCATCTTTCTTATATATTATATCCCCTGGTTGTCTTACTTCTCTGACCGCTCTTTTGGGGGACATTGCTGTTTTGTGTAGCGATCGCAAATGCTACTCGTTGACAGCCAACGAACACTTCATTTTTTCATTAATAACAAATCTTAATTCTATTACCGTATTTTTCGGACTATAAGTCGCACCTGAGTAAAGTCACACCAGCTTTAAAATGCCCAACGAAGAGGACAAAAAAAATATGTAAGTCGCACCTGAGTATAAGTTGCATTTTTGAGGGAAATTTACATGATAAAATCCAACACATAGAACAGATATGTCATCTTGAATGGCAATTCAAAATGAAAATACAATAGAGAACAACATGCTCAATAAGTGTACAGTATGATAATGATGCATGAACAATGAAATGCGAATGTGGCCAGTATATTAACGTAACATAGCTATTAAGAGTTATTCAGATAACTGTAGCATAAACAACATACTAACAAGTTTACCAAACCATCCGTGTCACTCCAAAACACCAAAATAACATGTGAAATGATATAATAATTTGTTAATAATTTCACACGTAAGTCGCTCTGGAGTATAAGTCGCACCTCCAGCCAAACTATGAAAAAAAACTGTGACTTGTAGTCCGAAAAATACGGTAATTTATTTACTCTTCCCCCTTACTAAAGTTGTTTCTTTACAACAGAAAAGGTAACAACGGTGGCAGACAGATACCACTTTATGTTTTTTTTTTCAGGTCATTCATTGTCAGACAGAAGCAGCATGAAAAACGCCACGCTAAAAAAATAACTCAAAATATCAAAATGGCTTACCTCTTGGCCCAAACAAAAGGTTTACTGCATATGAAATGTGAACGGCTTCACTTTGCTGCTGTTAAACTGGTCTTTTAGACGCCCGTGTCATAGTAGCATAGTCGCTCCATTCTTCACATTTTTTGTTTGTGGGAGAGTATGAAGAAAACATCCTTTATATGTCGTAAAGTCTAGAGTCGTTTCTACAAGTTCCATAGTAGCAGTGAATAATCGGAATGTCAGTTTTTGAAAGATTACCGGAGAAAGAAGGCCGAAACATAATGGTTTGCATGCGAGGGCGTGTATATAATGTCCTACTTCCGCTTTACGATGCAACATCACGGTCTAAAAATAGCCTGCGTGCGGTACGCTATTGATTGAATTTTTGAAATTTTAATTTTTAAACGTCTCTCCAGGTGCCAGCATGCGGGCGCGTACACCAGCTGTTGAAGACGCACAGGTGTGCGGCGATGATGCTGCGGATGAGATCATGGAGCGGATCGTGAGGTCCGCCACTCAGGCTCCAGGAAGTAGACCGCAACCACGAGAGAGGAGGAGGTCTCGGGCAAACCGTAAATCATGTAAGATGGTGCACAGCAAGACAAAATTCATCCATTGAATTTCTACTTTTTACGAGTTGTGGTCCTGATGCTCAAATATCTTTCCAAACATAGCATGTCTATATCCATGGACTGTGCACTTGACTGAATTTTTCTGTCCTTGCAGTGAGGCGGACCTTGAAGAACGGTTTGACTCCAGAGGAGGCAGTGGCATTGGGTTTAACTGATTCTGGCGAGCCACAGATGTAATCCGTAACCTCTCTGGTGGTCTGTCGTCGCCAGCAGCGGCCACGTGGCCGGTTGACTGCCTTTGCTACATACTCTTCTTATTGCACCAAGCAGAAACGCCACGTTTCTGTCAGCTGCTAACCTTGCCGGATGTGTCTGAGTGATGAAGTCAGTGTTTTTTTTGTTTTGGTTTGTTTTAATGCTGCGAAAAGACAGTCATCCGGAGAATGAGGTGAAGGAAGGGGACGGAAAGTGTTGCCATTGGCGTTAATTGGAACAACCGCTAAATAATGAATAAGCGATGTGAACATTACTTCGATTTAAGCTGTGAACTTATGCCCAAAGATGAACTGATCACCTCCGCCCAGTTCTGTTAGCAGAATAGATCGAAAAAAACAAATCATCACAAGATAGGCAAACCTGAAATGATTTTGTTTAAGTAAACGTTGGCCTGTAGCGTTTACTTTCAGATATCGAAAGGTGGATGAGTGCCTTTCTACCAAAAAGGGATGACGCTTTATTGCTTTACTCACCTTCTTTTTTTCTGTTGAGCTCCTCAGTGTTGCAGACAATTAACTTTTTTTTTTTTTCATTTTGGGTGAAAATGTTCTCAGTATTTATTTGAAAACTTTCACACTCATTTTGTAAGCTTTTTGCACCTTACCAAGTCACTCCAAGCAAAGGAAGTTTCTCTATTTGAGGAAATGTTTGTAAAGTGTAAAAAGATGAGATTTTGTTTTTCTACGTTTATTAAAGTATTTAAAAGATGTGCAGCAAACGCTGCGTATGACATGTACACAACCTTGTCAGCTAAGTGACATGTTACATCGGTGTTAGTAGTGTGAGTTGTGTTGTTTTATTATCGCTGTAGAAAGGTGTATTATATTCAGAGCACAAGCAAAACAAAAGAGCTTAATCTGTAAAATATGATTAAAAAGGAAAAGAAAACTGTAGATGTGGTCATAGAGGGAAGTATTATTTTTATGGTGTTACTCCTTGTTACTTTTGCTTTCAAGGCATTTTTAATTAACTTTACGTAGGGAAACCAAGGCCCTACGCAACCTGGGAAACAACCAAGGGCGTAGGTTTGCATAGGGACGATAGGGACATAACACTACCAACTTATCAGGATGCTCAAATTGTCCCCACCAACTTATTTGACCCTTCCATTATTAAGTGAATTATTTTCATTATGTGAGACATTTACCACTTTTCACTTGCTGAATGTGGCTGTCCATTTTTCCCTAGGAAATGCACGTTTCATTGGCTGATGACTTGCATTTATTTAAAATGCATTTATTTTCTATATTATTTAAAATATTTTTATTTGCAGCCTATGCAGACATTTTTTTCAGATAATCATACATTAATCATAGTCGAGGTAAAAAGTATGTATGTAAGTATGTTAATAATAATTTATGACATTGATTCTGGAAGTTTTTTTTAAATGATTCTTTAGTAGTTTTTGAAAACAAAGGTTTGAATCGAAGAGTGTATCACCTGACCAATACACATGAAAGTTAGAATAAGTCAATAGATTTATTTTGCATTGATCATTTAGCCTATCAGTTAATTAGGTTCCTATTTGTGAGAAATATGGCCCTGACCCCCGTTCACCAAATCTGTTTGGTCTTATTAATGTCCCATCCCCAGGAAAAAGTGTACATGCAGGTTATGCTGTCCCTACCAATGTTGAGACCAAACCTACGCCCTTGGAAACATCACCACATAAGAGACCATGAAGTCCAAATGTCTCACTTGAAATGCTATTTGTACTTGTTCTACAAGAATTAAAAAATAAAATAAACGTTGTGTTCATGTGTTTGTGTGTGTGTGAATTGCAGCACATTACTTGGGTTTGCAAACAAGTAAAATACGACTTGAGCAATTTTCCAAATCAGGGAATTATTTGATCTTACATATAAATGACATTTCATATATTTGAAATGTAAATATGCATCATTTTTTCTTACTTATCCAGCACATTAGAAGGAGCTTTAGTGAGATGTGTTGTAGATATGTTCCTGGTTTTGAACAGCAACCTGAATTTTAGATCTTTAAATTCAGCAAGACTGATATAAATTTAACCATAAATGTTAGTTTCATCTGAAATTTAAAACAAATTCTAAGAAGAAATTAGTATATGTACATTTATGTACCTGCAAAGGCGTAGGTTTGCATAGGGATGGTTTGCATAGGGATGGTAAGAACATAAAACTACCAACTTTTCAGGATGCTCAATTTGTCCCCACCAACTTTTTAACAACCTTATTTGCATTTAATAATGACTTCAGGTATTTAGATAATTTCTTATATGTTGTAAGGAGGGAATTGACCCTACCGTTATTAAGTGAATTATTTTCATTATGTTCAGACGTACATTTACCCCTTTTCACTTGGTAAATGATAAATGTTTTTCCCTCTCAAACTTAGTTTGATTGGCTGATGACTTGCATTCATTTAAAATGTATTTATCTATTTTCATCATTATTTATTATATTTAGATTTATTTTTTTTGCTGCCGATGCTTATATTTTTTTCAGATGATCATACATTAATTGTAGTCGAGATAAAAAGTTTTCATTTTTTGTTGAGGTTAGCTGTGCTTGTGGGCAGAAGCAGTAGTTTTACCTAAAAGAAGTCTCCATTTTTATTTTTGTTCTGTCATGACTAAGACGTTTTTTTGTTGTTGTTTTTTTTTCAGTTATATTTATTAATTTAGACAATGTTGAGTGGTCTTAAGACAAATGTTTATTTTTTGCATTCCTTGATATTTAAGAAATTATTAACAAGTGTTTATTTTTTATATTCATATATTCTAAGATTTAAAGATTTATTCTGCTTTGGTCATTTAGCCTATGAATTAATTTGGTTTATATTCGTGAGAAATGTTGCCGTGACCCCCGTTCACCCAATTTGTTTGGTCTTATTGGCTTCACAAAGCCATAACTTTGTACACCCTGAAAATATGCCCTGTAGCAAACTCAGACCACTAATCTGCTTGTGCACAAGCTTGCTGTGTGATCTCAACAACCGTACAATGGAGCTGCTTGACTGGACGCTGAGTTCACTGGACACCCTAATCAATGAACTCACACAAATCGACAACATTGCTTGAGTGCCATGGCAATTAATAACTTTTGGGAAGATAATTCATGTGAAAAAGAAAAAACAAAAAACAAAAGCTCATGTAATGTGATGGATGTAACTCTACCATGTTTGATTGTGTGTTCTTGGCTGTAGGGGGACGGGTAATGATAAGTATATGTTTCTCCCGTCTGCCCTTGTCTTTCTTCGGTTCTTTCTTTCTTCGGGCGAATCATATCACATTTTGTAATTGTCAATGATACTTGAAAGATACATCTCCTGGATGCACTGGGACACATCATCAGTGATGTATCTAGGATTCATTGAGTGTTTCGGGTCTCGCAACATCAGACACCCTCGTCCTAGTGACCCAGCCGGGGTGGATCAAGTCCCGGCTTGTGTCCCAGTAGCAACCCACGGATCTGCCCTCTTCAACCACAACCACCTTGTGGCTTTCTCTGCAGCTTCACTTGCAGACTGAATGGCCCTTTTCTTGGCCACCCCTGTGATTCCCAGCCGGTCAAGGACTTTACAGAGGGAGCGTCCTGCGAAGCCTCGACAGCCGACTTCTATGGGCTCATAGAAAGTCCTCCAGCCCCTTCCCCTGCACTCCTCCACTAGTTCCTGATACTTGGCCCGTTTCCTCTCGTTGGCCTCCTCAATCCGCTCCTCCCAGGGCACGGTAAGTTCCAGCATGATCAGGTGTTTTGAAGCCTCTGAGAGGATGATCATGTCTGGCCGAAGCGATGTTTTTGCTATCTGCTGGGGGAACCTCAGCTGTTTTCCCAGGTCAACGTGGAGCTTCCAGTCAGGGGCTGTGTGGAGGAGTCCTGTTGTTATCTTTGGACGTGCACGGGGTCTCTCTCCAGCTTTTATGAAGGAGATGGCCTTCTTTGGAGCATGATGGTGTTTGCTAGAGCTGATGGCGGTGGCTATACTCTCGGCAACTGCTTTCAGTACCTGGTCGTGGCGCCAGCGGTAGCGACCATCAGCCAGGGACTTTGGGCAGCTGCTGAGGAGATGTTCCAGGGAGCCTCTCCCGGAGCAAAGGGAGCAGGAGGGTGTCTCGCTCTTCCCCCACACATGGAGGTTTGCTGGGCTGGGGAGGGAATCGTAGACTGCCGCTACGAGGAACCGGACACGGTGGAGGTCTGCCTGCATGATGTTCGACCAGGTGACTTTGCGCTGCAAAGTGCCCTCCCATCTTGTCCATGCTCCCTGTTGCCGGAGTCCCAATGCCCTGCCCACTCGCTCTTCCTCCAGGCCTGCACGGACCTCCTCCTGGAGTAGATGTTGTCTTTCCTTGCCCCGAGCCTGGCTGACCTGGGTCTTTGGGATGTAGCCCAATCCAGCTCTCCCTGTTGCCACAGTCCCAACCAGTGCCTTTTGCCTAAGGCGTGACTCAGCCACCTCCACTGCCTTTTCTGCCTTCCACTTCCTTCCTGTCCTCACTTCAATGCCGGCTGATGACACCTTGCCGTCCCTGGATTCTCTGTACTGTAGGGCTTCTCTTGTGCGTGCCACCTTGAATTCTTCAGTGAGCCCACTGAAGGGCAGCTGCAGGTTGTTGCTAGTCCCGTACAGGGCAGCGCTGTTGAGGCTGCGAGGAAGACCCAGCCATTTCCGCAGAAAGCTGCTGATCTTCCTTTCAAAGGATTCCACCGTCGTTACTGGGACTGCATAGACGAGGAGAGGCCACAGGATTCTGGGAAGGATGGAGTGCTGGTAGATCCAGGCTTTGAATCTGCCAGGCAGGCCAGACTTGTCCACCTTGCCGAGCCAACCACCAAGCTCTTCAGTAGACCTCCGGATAGCAGCAGAGTCCTTCAGGCTGGAGTCAAAGAGCTTTCCCGGCTCTTGACTGGTTGCTCCGTTATCGATGGAATCACGGTTCCTGAGATTGAGAACCGGAATTTATCGACCACCTTCCCCCTTTTCAGAACCATGGATGATGACAATTAACATTTCATTCGTTTATTATTAATGTCCCGTCCCCAGCAAAAATTGAGCAGATTATTCTGTTTTATGTTGAGACCAAACCTACGCCCTTGTGTACATGTTTGTGATATTTTTGAGCATCCTTAGTCTACTAATAGATGACAGCAATGTACCCAAACGCTATTTACCATACAAACAACGCCTGCACATGCTGGTGACTACTTTGCCCACCAGAGGTCAGGATTTACTTAACAGCGCCGTTGAGGCGAAGAAGTAAGCATTGAAGAAGACATAACTGTCAGCCAGAAAGCCATAGGTTCTACTTATTAGGTGATAGCCGAGCTAGATCGAAAATACATCCGTTATTCCGTTAGCCATGGCCGAAAACATGAACCTGTATTGGGGCTCCGGCTCTCCTCCATGCTGGAGAGTAATGATAGCCCTGGAGGAGAAGAAACTGCAGGGTTACAATCAAAAGCTGCTGTCTTTCGAGAAAATGGAACATAAGTCACCAGAAGTTTTATCTATTAACCCCAGAGGACAAGTAAGTAAAATTCAAAATAATGCATTGAACTCGCTGTGGTTAAAGTCCAAGCCAAATATATTTTTTAAATGCAAATATCACACTTTTACGCCAAAACTACGTTATAGGTTTAAACGAAATCAGCAAAAAGAGTGTAATTATTCGGCTTGTATTTGACTAGTTAATTAATTACTTTTTGGAATGTTGTGGACTTTTGAACATTGACTTAAGGGGAGGAATCAGAGCTAAGGTTAATAAAACATTTTGATTTTTAAGTAAGTGTAGTAGGCTCAAATGTTTATCCAAAAACAACTCAAATGTTATTTTTAAATGTATTTGTATGTCAGTGTAAATTTGGGGAGTCTTCAGTCTCATTAACTATTTCAGTTTATAATATTTTATACACTCTGCAATTTTATTTTTCTTTACTAATTTTTATCCCTTTCAGCTTCCTTCATTCAAACATGGTGACAATATTTTGAATGAATCCTACGCAGCCTGTTTCTACCTAGAGGTAAGTACGAAAACACAAACGTATGTATGTTTATTAAAGCGTAAGCATTACACCCCCCCCCCCCCCCCCCCCCCCCCCGTTTATTGTTGACATGTTTCAACAGAGCCAGTTCAAGCATCAGGGGAGCAAGCTCATCCCAGATGGCCCTGCTGAACAAGCCCTTGTTTACCAGCGCATGTTTGAGGGACTCACCTTTTATGACAAACTATGTAAGACGTTAATTAGATAATGATAACTTTGTAGTGTCTTCATCAACTTTAATAGTAGTCGGCTGTTTTTTAATTGCTGACATTTAAAACCGTGCTGCAATCATTTTTTCATTTTCATAGATGATGATGACATACAGTTGGCAAGTTTCCCTGTGGGGTTAATTATTCTAGTTCAGTGTTGTTTTTGTCAGCGAACAATTTTTTTCATGACTATGATGAACTAAAAACTAGGGCTGTCAAAATTATCGCGTTAACGGGCGTTAATTATTTTTTTTAATTAATCACATTAAAATATTTGACGCAATTAGCGCATGCACTAAATGACCCGCTCGCACATTGCCTCAAACAGATTACAATGAGGCCGTTTATGGACATTAAGAGTGAAGAGAATGCCACCGGCCGCTTGGGGGCATCGCCGTTCCATACTCATGTTATTTCTTCTAAACGTGGGAGAATTAGTAGTTGTGAGACGTTTATGCTGTATTCACAATGCAATGCAAATTGCTATTTGTGCTCCACACATATTTCGGTAAGTTTTCTTTCTTTTAGTGGCAATTATGTGTCTCTTGTTGTATTTTGGGTAAGATATGTACAGATATATGTTATACAGTAAAGGCGAGTGGACACAGGCGTTCTTTGGACCGCGCCGTTTATTGGCAGAAGCTTCTCCTTCACAACAAACATAAGTATCGTTTAGTGAAAGCACAACAAAAAGAATATTCTTATTTCTCCCAAAAAAATAATGTTCACAAAAAGAAAAGCACTTCAGTCTATAGTAATGAGGCCCTATTCTGACACACAGTTAAACAACAACGCAAAATGAACTGGCATTCCATATCAAAATAGCTATGCAAAATACACGTAAAACTTAGACTTTGGTCACTCTATTTTTATTATTGTTATTTTTATTCTTCTTATTATTATATTAACTCTACTTTTGATTGAAAATTTTACAAATTTTATTAAAACAAAAACATGAAGAGGGGTTTTAATATAAAATTACTATAACTTGTAACTATAAAAATGATCTTTTAAGAACTACAAGTCTTTCTATCCGTGGATCACTTTAACAGAAAGAATGTTAATAATGGCATTTGTGGATTTATTGTTACAATAAACAAATACAGTACTTATGTACAGTACGTTGTATGTATATGTCCGTCGTGTGTCTTATCTTTCCATTCCAACTATAATTTACAGAAAAATATGGCATATTTTAGAGATGGTTTGAATTGCGATTAATTGCGATTAATTACGAATAATTAATTTTTAAGCTGTAATTAACTCGATTAAAAATTTTAATCGTCTGACAGCACTACTAAAAACGTGTCATGGTTAGACGCAAACATAATAAGAGGGATATCAGTTTTCCTCTGACGAGACGAGTACTAGATAAATGTACTAATGACACCTGCTATCGTCATTAGTTCACAATGTGTGACATTTTCTCATCGTACTTGTAGGTAGCACACATCGTAGCAGTGTCACTCATGTGACGTGCGGCACCACCCCCTGCCCCACACACACGCTTACTCACCTACTCTACAAATTCCAGATTTGCCTTTTGTGAAACACATGTCAGGTGCTGCTTGGTTTTATTTTCTTATCTTGGCAAGATATGCCATGTTGCTTTAGCCTTTAAAGGTCTGTGCTGAGTGATCATCACACACTAAGTGTAACTTCGCATTTGCGTTATCATTTAGCCTGTTGGGTGTCTTCTAAACTCATGGAAAACTGTTTACATACAGTTTGTTGCGTCCAGGTGAGTTTAATTAATTGAAAATAATGTACTGTTTTCCTGTTGAGTGTGTATTATCATCACGAAGATGGTGATGTCCTTGTAGACTCTACAATAATGTGCTCGTCTGTCAATGTTCATTTAAAATGATTGGAAACCTTTATTTATTCATGGACTAAAACGCTTGAAGTTTACAGACGAAAACATTTTGAGTAATTGTCGACTAAAACTAGACGAAGACGAACACATTTTGAAGTGACTAAAATATGACTTAGTCTTTTGGACGAAAATACTTATTAGTCTAAGACGAAAATTAAAAGGGCTACCAAAAACAACATTGTTCTTGTTAACACAGTTTTTGTCTTCTGGCCTCGAGTGTAGGTGCTGTTATCTACTACGAGTGGATTGTGCCCGAAGGCGAGAGGCTTGAGTCCGCTTTGAAGAGAAACTGTCAAGCCCTTGCCGCTGAACTCCAGCTGTGGGAGGGCTACCTGCAAAAGGTTAAGCATCGTCGAAAAGCAGAAGACTACTAAGAAGTACTAGTTTATTTTTTACTTTCGCTCTCAAACATCTTTTTATGTAGGCGGGATCCTACCTGGCTGGGCCCTCCTTCTCGATGGCGGATGTGATTGTGTTCCCAACTATTGCAAATCTTTTCAGGTTTGGGTAAGTTGATGCTAGGCAGGGCGAATTTATTTATATAGCACAATTCAAACACAAGGCAATTCAAAGTGCTTTACATCACATGAAGATCATAAAAATCGCATTAAATCAATAGAACGTAAAAACAATCGAAACACGAAATAAAATTATAGATAAAAATTGCATTTAATCACGAATAGAATAAATGAATAAAATCTAAAAAAAAAAAAAAAAAAAAAACTACTACTACTAATAATAAGTGAAATCAGCAATGGAGATAAAGCACAAGAGAAATAGAAAACAAATAGATTGAAATATATAGACAGCTAGTGATATGCTGTGCTAAACAAAAGCTTTTTGTTTTTAGCTCTGATTTAAAGGAGCTAACAGTTTGAGCATACTGCAGACCTTCAGATTCCAGAGGTGAGGAGCATAATAACTAAATGCTGCCTCTTGTTCCTGGAACATACAGGAGACCGGTTCCAGACGACCTTAGGGGTCTAGATGTTTCATAGGAATCTAATAAATCAAGCATGTATTTTGGTCCAAGGCCATTAAGTGTTTTGTAGACGAGCAGTAGTATTTTATAGTCTATCCTTTGATCCTTTGACTCACTGGAAGCCAGTCTAACGATTTCAAAACCGGTTTAATGTGGTCCAGTTTCCTTGTGTTTGTGAGGACTGGCTGTAGCATTCTGTACTAGCTGCAGCTTCCCGACTGATTTTTTTTATCAAGACCTGTAAATATACCGTTGCAATAGTCCAATCTACTGAAAGTGAATGCATGCATAAGTTTTTTCATGTCTTGTTGAGTCAGAAGCCCTTAATTCTGGCTATATTTTTTTTTTAGGTGGTAATAAGCAGATTTACTGATTGACTTTAGATGGCTATCAAATTCTAAGTCTGAGAAAATAATTACGCCAAGATTTCTGACTTGAGTTTTAGCTTTAAGTGACAGTGTGCTAAGGTGCCTGCTTATCTTTTACCTTTTTTTTGGGAGGGGCCCAAAAATGATCACTTCTGTCTTCTCCACATTTAACTGGAGAAAATTCCGGCACAACATTTCATTGACTTGATAAATGCACTTATTCATGGAGACTAAAGGACTATTATCATATGGGGACACAGAAATGTAGAGTTCTGTGTCATCTGCATAGGAGTGATAGGATGTTGCTCTAAGTTATATGGCATGCACTGACATGACATTTCAGGAGACGCACGAAAACAATGCAATGACCTCTAATACAAAAAAAAAAATTACCTCAGAAATGTTGCATTACGACGTTTGGCATATGGTAATTACGCTTCAGCATATTCAAGCATCAGTGCCATTATGTAGTGTACAAGAACAAAATATGATTTTAAAAATGACATACTAAAAGCAAAGATAACCATTGTTTTCAGTATTTATTCTGTTTTATTTATTACGTATTATTATGTCATTTCTTATTTTAAGGTTGCGTGCAGAGCGCTACCCAAAAGTGGCTGCTTACTACGCAATGTTGAAGGATCGGCCCAGTATCAAAGCCAGCTGGCCACCTCACTGGCTGGAGAACCCCAACGAACAAGACGCACTCAAAGAAATTTGACATGTACACTGACATAAATGCACAATATTTGCACTATTCAGTTAGATCAGATTTCCTGTTTCTTTATATCAAAATAGTAGGAAGAGTAGGCTTGGATTTTTATTTTGAACACTAAAATGTTTTTGTGCATGTTGTGGAAAAGAACATACAGTACACTATCAAATAGATGTAGCCTATATTAAACAAGTTCAATGAAATATCTCACTCTCTTTTATTTTGTGCAAGTCACCTACCCTCATATCAACCAAACATAAAGGTGAGGGTGTATCCCAACGGTAGGCGGTCACACCTTTGCTTGTTCCACAACAGGCTTTTGTGCAAATAAATATAACCGATATTTGCTGTATCATTGTGACTTAGGTTTTCACCAATAATGGTGACACATGCAAGGCTAATATTTGCAAATGTGCTATGTATAAGTACTCTCCATTTACCATTTACATATACGGTAATACATAATATACATAATACATCCATAAAATACACATTGTTATATTCGTGTGTCCCCTTAGCACAGAATTTGCATTTGCTTTTATCCCTGTTGTCATCCTACACTTTGGAGTACTGTTCAAAGCACATAAAGGGCTGATGCATAATGAATTATTACTGTAACATGATCTTGTGCAACAGGTAAAGTCAAGGGAACTTTAATGTACAAGATTCTATGAACTACAGTGAGGCAAACAAGTATTTAGCCAACCACTAATTGTGGTTGTCAATTTCCCACTTGAAAATATTAGAGAGGCCTGTGATTGTCAAGATGGGTAAACCTCAACCATGAGAGACAGAATGTGGAAAAAAAAAACAGAAAATGTCATTGTTTGATTTTTAAAGAATTTATTTGCAAATCATGGTGGAAAAAAAGTATTTGGTCAATAC
Organism: Corythoichthys intestinalis; assembly: GCF_030265065.1. Classification (NCBI taxonomy): domain Eukaryota; kingdom Metazoa; phylum Chordata; class Actinopteri; order Syngnathiformes; family Syngnathidae; genus Corythoichthys; species Corythoichthys intestinalis. The sequence goes on from NC_080416.1 coordinate 20,262,493, forward strand.
CAAAAGTTGATCTCAATCCTTTGTTATATACCCTTTGTTGGCAATAACGGAGGCCAAACGTTTTCTGTAACTCTTCACAAGCTTTTCACACACTGTTGCTGGTATTTTGGCCCATTCCTCCATGCAGATCTCCTCTAGAGCAGTGATGTTTTGGGGCTATCGTTGGGCAACACGGACTTTCAACTCCCTCCACAGATTTTCTTCGGGGTTGTGATCTGGAGACTGGCTAGGCCACTCCAGGACCTTGGAATGCTTCTTGCCCTTGCTGATGGAAGATTTTCACTCAAAATCTCTCGATACATGGCCCCATTCATTCTTTCCTTTACACAGATCAGTCGTCCTGGTCCCTTTTCAGAAAAACAGCCCCAAAACATGATGTTTCCACCCCCATGCTTCACAGTGGGTATGGTGTTCTTTGGATGCAATTCAGTATTCTTTCTCTTCCAAACACGAGAACCTGTGTTTCTACCAAAAAGTTCTATTTTGGTTTCATCTGACCATAACACATTCTCCCAGTCCTCTTCTCGATCATCCAAATGCTTGCTAGCGAACCGCAGACGAGCCTGGACGTGTACTGGCTTCAGCAGGGGGACACGTCTGGCAGTGCAGGATTTGAGTCCCTGGCGGCGCATTGTGTTACTGATAGTATCTTTTGTAATTGTGGTCCCAGCTCTCTGTAGGTCATTCACTAGGTACCCCCGTGTGGTTCTGGGATTTTTGCTCACCGTTCTTGTTAACATTTTGACGCCACGGGTTGAGATCTTGCATGGAGCCCCAGATTGAGGGAGATTATCACTGGTTTTATATGTCTTCCATTTTCTAATAATTGCTCCCACAGTTGATTTCTTTACACCAAGCATTTTACCTTTTGCAGATCCAGTCTTTCCAGCCTGGTCTTGGCCATAGTGGAGTTTGGAGTGTGACTGACTTCGTGGACAGGTGTCTTCTATACCGATAATGAGTTAAAACAGGTGCCATTAATACAGGTAACGAGTCGAGCCTCGTTAGACCTCATTAGAAGAAGTTAGACTTCTGACAGCCAGAAATATTGCTTGTTTGTAGGTGACCAAATACTTATTTTCCACTCTAATTTGGAAATAAATTCTTTAAAAATCAAGCAATGTGATTTTATGTTTTTTTTTTCCCAAATTCTGTCTCTCATGGTTGAGGTTTACCCATGTTGACAATTACAGGCCTCTCTAATCTTTTCAAGTAGGAGAACTTGCACAATTAGTGATTGACGAAATACTTATTTGCCCCACTGTATGTGGAGTATATAAAACCATAAAAGTAACTGTTCTACATACTAAACAATGAGTTGATTCTTATCAATAACTCCTATTTTTCTGCTGCTGCTGTGTGGAAATTAAAGATTACCCATTTATAGACACCTGCAAGTATACATGTCTTTATGGCAATAAGTTTGATTAAAATGTTATCATAGTTCATGCAGTTTTTCCTTTGTTTTGATGATTGCATGATTGATTACCTGTTGTTCACGCCCCTTTTACCTGCAGGGCGGGTAAGAAAAAGTGCTAAATCATCATGACATGGAATGAAAACGGAGCATTCAAAATTAAACATAAGAATGATCGATACATATTTCATGTAATTGCACTCATGTAAGCAGAAGTGGGGAGTAACACGCTGCATTTACTTGAGCAACATTTTGAGAAAAATATACTTCTTACAGTAGTTTTAACATGCAATACTTTTTACTTGAGCAGATTTGTGAAGAAGAAATACTACTCCGCTGCTTTGGGCTACACCAGAGTCGTTACATATTTCATCATTCTTCTACATATTGTGGCTTCATTTTTGCCAGAGATACTGCCAGCAACTGTCTCAGTTTCACCAATAAGCTGTCACACGAATAACCACAAGACTCAATTGTACCAATCAAAGGTAACAATGTTTTTTTTCTCCTCCAGAGTGTACTTTGGATGGGTGATATTTCATAGTGTTGTTCTCTAGGGCGTAGGTTTGGTCTGAACATTGGTAGGGACGATATTACTGTAATGCACATAATACATACAATGATCCAAATAAGAGACGGCCTGCTTCGTTGTTCCTTGGCCTGACTGGCTTGACCGCAGTAGTTTTGCAGGTTAGCAAGTTTAATGTAATGTAATGTAAAGTAATGTATTATTGCTAACTCTGATGCAGGTCGGACTTTCAGTGGCCAAATTAGTGGTGTTTCCCCCACTTCCACAACATAGACATCTTTTTACAAGACTTACAGTGGCTGCTGCTGGCCGGGAAAAAAAAAAAAAAAAACTTCAAATATCCCTCGTCTCCAAAGGGGGCAGAGGAGGTGGCATGTTGTGGCCATTAATCTGTTGGGGATGTGAGAGTATGTCTGTGTGTGTGTGTCTTTGTGGTGGGACGAGGGGGGGCTTCAACTCATCAGCCGACCAAACGTTCGTTTGAGGGGGAGATGGACCGGCACATTCAGCAAGTTAAAAGGAATAAATATAAGTCTAAAAATAATGAAAATAATTCACTTAATAATGGTAGGGTATATTCTGTAACTGAACTCTTTTTAATGCAAATAAGGTTGCTTAAAAGTTAGTGGGGACAATTTGAGCGCATAGGCAGAGTTTGACTTTTGAGGCAGGGGGGGCACAACATGTTGATGACCCCGAAACGCAGTGTCAGCACAGCAATAAAATTAACTTACAAGAATATTTATAATCATAAATTGACAATTAGCGTTTTTTTGTTTCCCATCATTCTTGAGGGGAATTCTAAATCAGGCTGCTTAGGCAATACTTTTCGCCAAGATGGTCATCCATTGATTATGGAACGCCCGCCGGTGTTGTGCCAATGTAGTTACCCCAGTTAAAAATAGTATCCCCTGGGCAGAGCCATATGGAGGTAGATTTGTGTCTTTATTATTCAATCCAAATAAAAGTTGCTTCAGTAAAAAAAAAAAAAAAAAGTTGCTTCAACCAAAATATATATTTTCAATAAAAAAAACTTCAATAAACGTCAATTAAAAAAAAGTGTTTGAATGCAAAAATAAATTTATAACTCAAAAAAACTCAAGAAAAAAAAATGCAATGTTGATTTATGTTTGGGCCACATTTTGGCTCGGACATTTTTGTCTTAATCAATCAATCAAACAATAAGTTGCTTCAAAAATTATAGATTTTCAAAAAGAAAAATCAATCCAAAAAAATTTTTTTTTCAATCAAAGAAAAAGTTAATGAATGCGAAAAAATATTTGAGATTGAAAAATTTGCATTGAACACTTAATTTTTCATTGAAAAAGTTCTTTGATTGAAGCAATCCTTTTTGTGTTTCGGCCATATTATGATTAGGACATTTGTGTCTAAATCATTCAATCCCCAAAAAGTTGCTTTAATCAAAAACATATTTTCAATCAAAGAAAAATCATTTTTTCAAATTTTTTTCTATCTAATATACATTTCTTTAAATTATATGCAAAGCAAATGACCGTCTAAGGTGCTCGAAAAATAATTTTGGCCCATTATAATTTTTTTTTTGTCCATTTCATTCATTTTTGTTGCAGTTTCATTGCTTTACAACTTTTATATGTAAAGTATATAGAAACTTTTCGGCCACCAGGGGGGCCTGCCCCCCCCACCCCCCCTTAAAATCCGCTTATGTTTGAGCGTCCTGAAAAGTTGGTAGTGTTATGTCCCTACCGTCCCTATGCAAACCTACGCCCTTGGTTGTTCTGGTCTGAATTCGATGATTTTTGGGTCATCTTTTTGGCCTAATATGGTCATGTAAAAAGTTAAAGTACAGTATAATCATAACGGTTCATATAGATGAAGTTGCGCTGAGAAAAAGAAACATTATTTTAAAAATCAGACATTACAAGCAGTTACTCACAATGTTACTCATTACTTGAGTATTCTTTTCAACGAATACTTTTTTACTTGCACATGAGTAAATTTTTGGATGAAAACTTTTACTAGAGTAATATTATGTAGAAGTAACGCTACTCTTATTTGAGTAAAACTTTTGGCCGCTCTATCCACCTCTGCATGTAAGCATTCGTACCTATGCAAAGTAGTATTTGAAATGGATTTGATGTTTATCAATGCCAGTGAATGAGTTAATTCTGAGGGCGTGAGAGGTAATGTGTGTCGCAACTCAAGCGAAATGTGCCCCTCCCACACGCACTTGTTATATAATCAGACAAAAAAACGAATCCAACTCGTTCTCCTCAATCCTCATTAGATTGGCGTACTTTTGCTGTTGAGAACTTGCTGTAAAATCAACCATGGCCCAGGAAATAGTTCTTTATTGGGGCGAAGGCTCTACTCCTTGCTGGAGGGTGATGATCGCCCTGGAGGAGAAGGGTTTAAGCAACTATACCAGCAAACGTCTCGCCTTTGAAAAAATGGAGCATAAATCGGCGGAGGTAATGGCTCTTAACCCCAGAGGACAGGTAGGTTCAGTTTTAAACACTCGTCAAAATGCATGTCTGTGTTGAGTAACTTATTTAACTCTTTGCTCGCTAAAGCTCCCTACCTTCAAATTTGAGGAGAAAATCATTAATGAGTCCTGTGCTGCCTGCATGTTCCTGGAGGTAAGTCCTGACGTGGCAAAATTACTCAAACTTGTATGATATGCAAGAAGGATGAATAAAATATTAGCCACTCACTAGAGGTGGGTAGAGTAGCCAAAAATCTTACTCAAGGAAGTCGCGTTACTTAAGAATAATATTTCTCAAGTAAAAGTAGTCGCATAAATGTACTCGAGTACGAGTAAAAAAGGATTTGGTGAAAAGGATACTCAAATAATGAGTAACATTGTGAGTAACTGCTTACATTTTTTTGTAAACAATTGTATTTTTTTTTTTCTGAGCACTTATCTTCATGATTTTTTTTAAAAATAAATAAGGTAATAATTATTAAATTTAATAAACATATTTTAATATTTACTTTCATTATTATTAAAATAATATTCAAACAAAATATTATTATTATTAACTAACCTAGAAATTAAGTTAGAAATAAGTTAATTTTAATTAAAGTTTAAAATACTTTATTATTTAACTTTGACTATATTATTAACTTTAATATTATATAATAAAATATTCATAATAAATTAATGCATGGGTTTTCACCAGGAACTCCGGTTTCCTCCCACATCCCAAAAAACATGCGTGGTAGGTTGCTTGAACACTCTTAAATTGTCCGTAGGTATGAGTGTGTGCGTGAATGTTTGTATGTCTCCTTGTGCCCTGCGATTGGCTGGCAACCAGTTCAGGGCGGACCCTGCCTTGTGCCCATAGTTAGCTGGGATAGGCTCCAGCACCTCCGTGACCCTCGTGAGGAAAAGCGGCATGGAAAATGAATGAATAAATGATAAATTAAATAATAATCATAATTGTATTTTTTCTGAGCAGTTATCTATACGAACTTTTTTTTAAATAAATAGGGTAATAAATAATTATTAAATTTGATATATACATATATTTTAATATTTAATAACAGTATTATTAAAATGGTATCTAAATAAATTATTATTATTATTAACTAACATATAAATTAAGTTAAAATTATGTTAATTTTAATTCAAGTTTAAAATACTTTATTATTTAACTTTAACTATATTATTACCTATACTATTATAGAAATAATTATAATATTTGTAATAAAGAATAATTTTAATTGTATGTTTTTGAGCAGTTATCTATATGAACTGTTTTTTTAAATAAATAAGGTAATAAATAATTATTAAATTTAATAAATATATTTTAATATTTAATTTCATTATTATTAAAATAATATTTAAATAAATTATAATTATTATAAAGTAACTTATAAATTAATTAAAGTTTAAAATATTTAACTTTTACTGTATTACTAATTTTAATATTATATAATAAATTATAATATTCATAATAAATTAAATAATTAATAATCATAAATAAAATCTAAAAAAAAAAAAAAAAAATCATTGGATTCCGTCGCGAGAAAAAAAAAATAAAGAAATGAAGAATCATTAGTCCAAAAAGCATAAGGGCGCTCTCGTGGAGAAAACGTATTTCCTGTAATAAAACTAAAAGGATTATATCTCCAGTTTTCCGTGGTCAATCGGTGCCAAATAAAAACTGGGAGAAAGGTTAAAATTCACGCTTTCGAGTTATGTTGAGGGCAGCGCTCTATGTCAAATACTTCATTTTTTACGGTGCTTTAAAGACACCATATGATTGAACAGGCTGGTGTGACCATAGAACGGCAAGCGTGCGTCTGATTGGTATAATAGAGTCATGTGATCATTGTTGCGACGTCTCATTGGTGAAATTGGTAGACCTACTCTTGGCATCACTGGCAAAAAAAATAAAATAAAAGGAATAAATCTAATATGTAGAATATAGAGGAAAAATGAAACGACTCTCGTGTAGCCCAAAGTAGCGGAGTAAGAGAAGCGTTTTTCTTCACAAATCTACTCAAGTAAAAGTTAAAAGTTCAGCATAGCTTAGTAAAACTACTCTTAGAAGTACATTTTTCTCAAAGAGTTACTCAAGTAAATGTAATGGAGTACATGTAACTCATTACTACCCACCTCTGCCCCTCACACTACAGGTGTAATCGAGTGAAACTACTGATTTAAGTCTTTCAAATCAAAGTAAAAATTAGACTGAAATGCATTTGATAAAAGTGCAAAAGTAAACATGGTTAAGTACAGTTATTTGTTACAAATTATTTTTGTTTCATTGTCTCCTATCGCTTTGTAAGGTCAACATTCAGAATGTCCTCAAGTAGACATAAGGACACATTGCATGGAGTGGCAAATTTCCACAATGCCTGAGGCAACTAATACCGTATTTGTTTTTTTTTTTTTTAATTTATGACAGTGTAAATTCAAGGATCAGGGAAACCAGCTGACGCCAACTTCCTGCGACGAAAAGGCCAAGATGTTTCAGCGTCTTTTTGAGGGCCTCACACTTGGCCAGAAGCTTGGTATGAAAAGAATCTGATTTTACAGGTTTCTCTCCTTTCTCTGATACTATCTTGTGATTTACCACGTGATTACTTTTGTTACTGAGTTCATTGCTTTTGGCATTATCACATGCTCTTCCTCACAAGAGGGGAGCTTATTAGGAAGTGGCCACCCCGAGAGAATTGAACTGCTCAAAACATATCATGCGCTCGTGGCAAACCTCAAACAGGGCACCAATGTTAATCCAACAAAGAATCACATGCTTACAATGGTGAGCCAAATCATAAGACGAGATATTTGGTTTTTACAAGGAAACCCTTGCCATATTTATACAGAGTTATTTGAGCTCATTAATTTCTTAAAGGGCCTTTTGAGGAAAAATACAATATTTAGAGAATAAAATATGGATTAGATCAGAGGTTCTCAAAATGTGGTACGAGTACCACTAGTGGTATGGAAGCTCCCTGTAGTGGGATGCAAAATAATCTGAATTTGAAACATAAAATCTTGTTCCGTTTTGATTTGATTTTTAAAATGCTTACCACTTTGCAGGTGAAGTCATCTACTACGATTGGAAGGTCCCGGAAGGAGAGAGGCACGAGAGTGCAAAGACAAGGAACAGAGAGGCTTTGCGTGCAGAGCTCCAACTGTGGGAAGGATACATGGCGAAGGTATTATTTATAATTATTTATTATTTTAATAATAATTTTTATGTGTATATTTAGGAATACACAATTATATACAAATATACAATTACAATAAAGTACTGTACTCGAATAGGGTTTTTGAATGAAAACAGCACCATCTAGTGGAATATTGCTTATTAGCCAGATTCACCTACGAACTATTCTTGGCACATAGCATATATTCTTTAACCCTTTGTTCGTGCTTTGAAGGAGACTGGACCTTACATTGCTGGGAAGACCTTTTCCTTGGCTGATGTGATAATTTTCCCATCCATCGCCTATGCCTTCTATCTCGGGTAAGTTGGTCAAAGGTTGTATAACGATGGAACTTTCTGGAGGGAGGCGAGCGACATTTTTCACTTTCCTCTTCATATTCCAGGTTGTGTCCTAAGCGTTTCCCTAAACTGGCTCAATATCATGATATGGTAAAGGAAAGACCCAGCATCAACAAAACATGGTTTTCTGCCTGGAAAGACAACAACAAGGACACTTTGAAGGACATCTGAGAAAACCTATTGAGCTTTTCTATAATGAAGTGATTGCAACCACTCTACTGCCTTGCACGTCAGTGCCATATTATACTATCTGAAAGCATCTCACCTTTGTAGTTTTGTCCTTTAAATGGCAGCTCCTATAATTTGAACGTCAATAAAATATCACTTCCAAATGCATACAGTCATTTGTTGCTCTGTTTTAAAGTAACTGCAGGTGGATTATTGATTGAAAAACCTCCTAGGCTATAGAGACATGTTTAGATAATACAACACTGAGGAATGAGAATGAAAAAACCTGTCCTAACTGTTTATTATTATAATAATTTTATAATATACTAGGGGTGAACGATATCCATTTTTTTTAAAACCGATACCGATATTGATAACTTCCTGCCCCTCAAGGCCGATAACGATACGATAACCGATAATATATATATTATTTTTCAATGTATATTCACCTGAGTTTTTGAACACCTGTAGGTCAAAAATATTAGTGGTTGATTCAGCTTAGATTTGCCTTTGACCGAACCAGAATTTACATGATGACATGAACATTATTATAATGAATAAAAACAATGACTGTAACAAAACTTTGCATAATGGAAAAACGGGAGTGGAAACAAATGCACAAATCCCAATCCGACACCGTGCCAAAAATATTATTAATAGGGTCGATAATATGTTATTGGATTTATTGGGATGACGTCATAATTCCTATGAATTAATTCCTACGTACAGTGCTGCTCGAAAGTTTGTGAACCCCACAGCGATGGTCAGATTTTTTGTAAAAAAACTAAAATAACCTTATTAAATGTTAAGTTATACCCAAATCCACAATACTGACATTCCAAATAATGGACTGAAACAAAAGAAATAGTTATATTGTCATTCTTTATTTAACAAAAGTGGTTGATTTAAGAAAAACTCAGATATCATGTGTGCAAAAGTATGTGAACCCCTTCAGTTAATAGGATATTGCGCCTCCTTTTGCAGAGATTACCTCAACCAAACGGTTTCTGTAGTGACTAATCAGCCTCTCACATCTACTTTGGGGGATTTTTGCCCATTCTTCCTTGCAGAACGCAGTCAGTTGAGAGAGGTTTGATGGGCGTCTGGCATGAACTGCTCGCTTCAGGTCCCGCCACAGCATTTCAATGGGATTTAGGTCAGGACTTTGACTGGGCCAGTCCAGAACACGAATCTTCTTCTTTTTCAGCCATTCCTTGGTTGTATTGCTGGAATGCTTTGGATCATTATCATGTTGCATGATCCACCTTCTGCCAAACTTTAACTTCAAAACAGATGGCGTCAGGTTATGTTCTAGGATTTGACAATATTCCTCAGAATTCACGATTCCCTGGACTATGTGGAGTTGTCCAGGTCCTGAGGATGAAAAGCAAGCCCAGATCTTGACATTCCCACCTCCATGCTTCACTGTTGGGAGAAGGTTCTTTTGGTGGTATGCAGTGTTGACTTTTCGCCAGACATGGCGGTTTTGGTTGTGACCAAACAGTTCAATTTTGCACCTACATCAGTTGATGAAAACTCTTTTTAATTTAGTCTCGACAACACAACTGTTAAAAAAACAAAAAAAAAACTACTGAATTGATTGATTAGGAAATCAGGTTGAAATAATAGAAAATTCCAAAATGTTGAGGGGGTTCACAAACTTTTGAGCAGCACTGTATATTATCGTGCACCTCTATAATATACTTTTTTTTTTTTTTTTTTTTAAATAAATGGTAGCACAGTGACTGGTTAATAGGAACCAGGAGCAACCTGCCTCACAGTCATGAGATCTCTGTGTTGAAATCTGTTCCTTCTTCCTACTTCCTCCTCATTTTGTTGTCTCTGCATATCATTTTTTTTCTCGATTAATGTTAACATGTTCCACTTCATAATCACTATACTGGTGTATGGCAGGGGTCGGGAACCTATGGCTCACGAGCCAGATCTTTAATAATTAAAAAAAAAGGTTTGTTATATTCCTTTGCACATTGCACGAAACGTCGACAGTCACCGGTCATACGCTAGTGTTGTGCAGAAGTGAGCAGACATGACTTTTGCAGCCTATGTTAACTTTTTGGATGCTCCGGCAACACTCCCGCAACCCAGATGTGGTACGTTAGATCCCCCCCAAATCCCATGCCATTGGCTGCCGGAGCCCAGGGTGATCATGGGACACGTAGTCCATATACTACAACCGGTGACTAGAAATCCAGATTTGGAGTCATTTTAGTGGGAAAGCGGCAAACATATTATGTCTATCTATCGATTTATCCATCTATCAATCGCATAGGCAACGCAGATGAGGCACAGACACTGTTAAAGTGGCGTTTTCGTATTTTGCTGTCGAAAATAGGTGCCGATGTGTGCGTAAGATCAGGAAGCAAACTTTCCTCGTTTTCAGTTCAGTTTTCCGAGTTGTCATCTAATTTTAGAAACCATTTCAAGAAGATGGCAAAAAGAAAAAAAAGACAAGTATCATACTTTTCAGCAGGACATAAGGACATAAATGCGGTACCGTTTTTTCTCTCAACTTTAGATGAGTCAGCAGAGGTAAGCTATTAAACGCAGTTTAGCGTGATTGCAAGGTTTTGACTATGAAAGGGACAAAAAGAGGGGAGGATTTGTTCAAGTCATTCACTGAGTTCAGTAAAGAAAAAAAACTACCGATGGATAAACTTGTTTCGTTGTGCAATGATGGTGCTCCGTCAATATGTTTCTCAACGCCTGCATGAAGCTACCAAGCATCAACCAGACTACAAAGCCATCAGCAAAACCATGTCGCCAAAACCAGAAACCAAACCAAAACCAGAAGTCGCATTAATGGTAAGAAATACTCATCATTGATTAGCAACAGCATAACTATGTTATTGAAAATAATTCAGACTTATTGAACTTTAAAAGTGTTGAAATAACACAAAATGCACACATTTCTTGCAATTTTAGTTTTAAACATACTGCATGGTTCCCATGGAATTACATTTAAAAATATGTGGTGTTCATGGCTATCTCATCCAAAAAGGTTCCCGACCCCTGATATATGGAATAATGTTCCTTCGACAATTCATGTGTTTTACTTTGTCACAACTCTGACTCTCCTCTAAGGAAACACATAAATACGCATTTTACTTCTTGGATATTATTTTTAAACCTCACTCAATTGAGATTTCCACAATGTTACTCATTCTTACAGGTCTTAGCAGACCCTTATTTTATCATTTAGGTGGAAAAAAATGACCTCACAAGAATGTGTGATCGCATAAATGTCCCAACAAATGTTGGTTTAAGTGATTCTGCCTAGTCTGCAAACATTAAGCAATCACTCGTTAGCCAATCACAGAACAGGTCAACTGCAAAGGACAACGAGTTTGAAAAGTATATAAGTAGGGAAAAAAATAGATGCAGTTGCACTGTGGGCTCACTGAGAAAATGGGGGTGTATTTCATCCTAATAAGTGTCCTTACCTTCACCAGTCTCTCCTCAAGCCAAGGTAAAACTCTTCATTTGTGTTGTTTTTTTATTTCCATTAGTCATTGTGGTTTGTCATCTACATATGCACATGCACATGAATATGAACAGATTCTTTTCTCACCCCAATATCTCTAGAATGTACACGGGAATTGTTGGAGAATGTTGACTTCCCGGGAACGGACATAAAATTTGAGTACTCTCCAGATGCTCGCCACTGTCAGCATTTGTGCACACAGCACCCGTCTTGTCTATTCTTCACATTTGTACGTCCTGAGTGGACTACTGATAACAGGTATAAATGATTTCAAATAAAATATTGCACTGTATGAAAGGGAAAAACATCTTAAATATGCTTTGTAATAAGGGTGAAAGTTCTGAATGTCTGAAATGCACAATAACAGGTCAACTTTATTTTTTTTCTGTAAACCTTTGCAAAGTTTCAGTACTTTTTAACACAACTTGTATTTGAACAAGGGCCTAATGACAAAATATGCAACAAATATTTGAGTAATAAAGCTGACTGCATTTCCATGGATGTGTATTTCTCAGGGCTCTGCACTGCATTGAAATTGTTGCATTTGAGATGGCAGATGAAAATGTTTTGCGGCTTGTACTGTAAGCATGATTATAGAACACCATTGTTGCTAACAAACCTCTGCCAAAGTTTGCTGTAATGCAGCAGTTGGCTGCTATGCCAGCCAACATTAAAGCTCATGACTAAACCAAGGCAGGTCAATGTTTTAGAGCACGGGAGGTTAGTAGGGGTGAATGACTTGGTGTTTTAGGCAATGTATTACTTTTGATCAATATGTAGGGGTCATCTGATGTGAAGGGCATGAAGAGGCTGGTTGGAATACAAATTCAGAGAATTTATTTGGCCATCCAAGAGTTGAAATGGTTGGACTTCATGCAAAGGGTTTCAGAATGGCATTTTCATCGGGCTAGTATTTCAGACCCGTGGAATTTGATATGCCAAGCTACTTGTGTTTTAAACCAAACAAGGCATCATAAAGGTACATTTTATGAGCTAACACAAATTAAAGCCATGCATAAGGAAAAGTTGTGCAAGTCATGGAGAGAAAATGTGAATTAAGTTCACATGTAATGATTTATGCAAATTACAATCCTGAAATTTTATATGGCAACGCAAACATGGTTTCTTCTGGGGCCTCTGCAGGCACTTCTACTGCTACCTTAAGTCTACACCGTCTGGAGAGCCCAATAAAAAGACGGCCCTCATTGGTGTCACCTCAGGATATTCTCTCAAACCTTGTGGCCCTGACCCACGTAGGCCCCCCACATCAATTTCACATTGCATGTGTCCAATTTTAACATAACCTAACATTTTTTTTTTTTTTTTTTTTTGTAAACAAGAACCTTGCCTGTCCCGCGTGTACCAGAATGTGGACTTTTTGGGAGCAGACTATCGGACTTTATTCACAGCAGACTACCAGGAGTGTCAGAGAGTGTGCACAAAAGACCCCTTTTGCCAGTTTTTTACATTTGTCAATCCTGTTTTCACACCTGAAAAGATCAGGTAAGACATTTTGATGCTATAATGACTGCAAAGCTGATTTCTGAACTGTGCTGACTGTCAAGGTTGAACCAAAATTTTGTTTGTCAACCAAATTGTGGTGAACGGTGGTTTCTGCAACTTGCAGTGCGTGCTAAGAGAAACGATATGGTGTATATAATGTTCTGTCCAACCATTTAAATCATGGTCAAATATACAATGTTCTTGTTAAAGCAATACATTATGGTTGGGCCAGACGTAATTGCTAGGTAATGTCATGCACTCAAGGTGTTAATGCAAAGACCAATTCCTTTTGTTTTAGGTACAAATGCCACCTGAAATTCAGCTGGCCTTTGCCAAGGACCTTAAATGTAAACCGGAAGAATGGTGTGGTGTCGGGCTTCTCTCACAGTGTTCAACTCAGTCAGTTCTCAGACACAGGTCGGTGTTAACATTTTTTTAAATGCTGCATAAGCCCATTGATTCTTGATGGCGTCACATGATTATCTTCCAGAATGTTCCGTGAAACTTTTTCCAAACACTGACACCATGGGAGGTGCTTTTGAGTCGCAACCTGCCGGCACACCAGAGCAATGTCTGGCAATATGTTCCGCACATCCAAAATGTTTCTACTTCTCTTTCCAGAGGTAGTGAAGAAACTAGTTTGTTATTGTTCCCCCTTGAGAATGCCTTATTTTCTATTTGCACAGCAATGACTTCACTTGTAAACTGAAAGACAATCCAAATGACCTTTTGATGAAGTCCCAACAAGGAGTAACTTCTGGGATAGCAACACACCACTGTCAACAACCTACTGGTGAGTTGTATCACCTTTTTAAAACTCAAAGCTTTGAAAAGGCAGTATTTAGCATTTAGCAGTGCTTATAATAGCAGGTAGTCTGGTTGGGGATCCACCCCACGTTGTGTATTGCTGAAGACTTTTCCTTTTAATCCGAAACTTGTAAAAGCGCGATACTACACGTTCCCTGAAAATGCAAAATGTGTTTCGAAATATTGCTTGAAACATGTCAAGTTACTGAAAATTGTCATTTCTGCTGAAATTGTCATTTCTTGTTCATGTTTTGTACAGGCTGGGCAAACGTGCCTCTTGAAGGAGTTGATTTCCAAGGTTCAGACATTCTCTTTGAGCTGATGGATGATGCAGAGACGTGCCAGAAGAGATGTACAATTGATCAACATTGTCAGTTCTACACTTATGTCAATGAGACCTTCGGCGATCCTGTTTTTCGGTACTATACACGCCACTTTCGAAGAATATCATTCATCTGCATAAGTCATTCATGCATGCTTTCTTCCAACAGGCGTCGCTGCTATCTCAAGCGCACCACCACCATGCCGGCTCCTCCCAAAATTACAAAGTTGGCCAATGTGGTGTCTGGGTTCACCATGAGGAACTGCATTTAAGTTTTGCTGCAAATGGGTTGCATGCATCTTAATTGTTTCTAAAAGAAATAAAATATATCAAAGTTACACTGTATTGGAAGGATTTAATTATCACTGAATCAGTTGGTTGGTTGACCTTTGTGGTATTTGCATGTTTTGTAGGAGTACTGTAGGCCACCCTTGTGTACACATGAAGAAACATGCATGTTAGGCAGGGTTGAAAGTGGCTGGAACACGTTCCCGTATAAAATTTGGGAGCGTAACGTGCTTTGATCCCGAAAATATGACTGCAACTGGCAAACATCAATGTTTAAAAAAAAAAAACTGCCACACACGCATCTCTAAGAAAACGATCTGTCAGATTTACATAAGTGTTAACATGCCTAATAAAGTGCTTGTGTAGCGTCATCAGTTTCCAGTGATATTTATTCCAAGGAGTTCTCCTAGCGCGTGTGTCTGTGTTCGACAAGACTGTCTACTCACGTCAATGTGCGAAAGCCCACAGCAAATCTCCCTGCCTGCACTCCAGTTGGCTGTTCAATTAGCCTACATACTGACATGTGATTAGCATGGATAGTTAGCTCTGATTGCCTCAAATGCACATATTTCTAGGACAACAAAACAAACTTCTTGAATTTATGCGATAAAAGGGCAATGCAACTGAAAATTGATCAGATCATAAGAGAATGGAAAGCATTGAAATGGCTTATTTGCTCTGATGGTGAGGTTCGGAACATCTTCCATTTTTAAATTTGTATATACCGTATGTTCTTACATGGAGTTCTCCTGGTAAAACATACATTCAGTGACATTGAACGCAATAAGGTTTGAAACTTTTTTTCTGCAATGAGGTCCAGAAATGTCTCAAATTTGACACATTTTGCAATATAGTTAATGTGCACTTTGGACTTATTTTTGATAATTTGCCTATGCTAGGTTATTTCTATAATACAATAATACAAAAAAATCAATGTGTTATCTTCAAGGCTGTCAAATTTATCGCATTAACGGGCGGTAATTAATTTTAATCACGTTAAAATATTTGATGCAAATAACGCACATGCCCCGCTCAAACAGATTAAGATGACAGCACAGTGTCATGTCCACTTGTTACTTGTTTTTTGGTGTTTTGTCGCGCTTGGGTGCGACTGATTTTATGGGTTTCAGCACCATGAGCATTGTGTAATTATTGACAACAATGGCGAGCTACTAGTTTATTTTTTGTTTGAAAATTTTAAAAATTTTATTAAAACCAAAACATCAAGAAGGGTTTTAATATAAAATTTCTATAACTTGTACTAACATTTATCTTTTAAGAACTACAAGTCTTTCTATCCACGGATCGCTTTAATAGAATGTTAATAATGTTAATGCCATGATGTTGATGTATTGTTATAATAAACAAATACAGTACTTATGTACAGTATGTTGAATGTATATATCTGTCTTGTGTCTTTCCATTCAAACAATAATTTGCAGAAAAATATGGCATATTTTATCAATGGTTTGAATTGCGATTAATTACGAGATTCATTTTTAAGATGAGATTAACTCGATTAAAAATTTTAATCGTTTGACAGCCCTAGTTATCTTCAAAATAATATTCCATTCCACTGTGCATAATGTAGATCATTTGTACTTGTTTTTTTTAATGTGTGGTGCTATTTTTACTAACGTCATTGTTTACATTATTTTCCATTTTAATGTACTGTACATCCTATGTTCTTAGGTAGTTAAAATTGAGGAATGACGAGATGGAGATTGGGGTTAGTGTATGGTGTTTTAACTGTTATTTTGCACATCATTGAAAAAATACAATTATGAATGCAAATTTGTTTTTTCATACATGCCTTGAAACAGTAAGCGTAAAGCAGTAGCCTAATGCATGTGTTTTATTGTATGTTACAAGTATAACTGCCAAAAGCAGTTTTCTTTGCATTTCTGTGGTTTCAGAAGGTTTCACAAAAAAAAAAAAAAAAAAAAAAAAAACAATAAAAAAGAAATGTGACGACTTTTATGTCAGTGAGTTTCGGCAAGAAATCCTAGTCAGTTTCTCCCCTGATGTTAGCTTTATTGAAGACTAAAGGGTTGGCAGTCATTATGCATATTAAACTTAGTTTAATCATCTGAAGCAGCAGAGGGTGCTCTATTCAAAAAAAGGGACTTTCATTTTGCGCAGCAAAACAGGTTTGATCTTAAACGTATCATTGGTGCTTAGTATTTTACAAAATCAGTGCATGAAAGTGTAAAATGGCCAAAACTATGGCGTTCCATATTATGACTATAGGGAGGCACAAGAGTTTGAAAAACTTTTTCGTTCACTCATTATTAGACGAACATTTTTTTGTAGTGCAGGAGAAAATTATAAAATTAATTATAAGTAAATTAAATTATAAGTTTTAAATAAATTTTGGGATTATTTATATATGTACACATGCACAGTAGAGAATTCAACTGCAAATATGTGAGTAGCTAAATTTTCACACAAATATGTCCTCTATTCCAGTTTCCTTTTTTTAATTTATTTTTTAAAACCCTGTCTTGCATTTGACATTTTCGTTCATACACGCGCGCAGCCCCCCCCCCCCACACACACACACACACACACACATAACTGACTCCCTCCCCCGTGGGAACCTCAATGCAGTGTGACTGTGGTCGTGCTCTCTGGAAGCTGTGGTGGTAACTCTGGCTCCTCTAGTCAGAACACTGCCAGTCAGACGGGGTGTGTGTGTGCATGTGCGTCTGTGTGTTTGTGTGAGAGCGAGTGTGCCATGTGTATGCACTCGCGTCCTCCACAAACATTCCACCGCAATACCATCCGTGCAACCGCCGGCCGACCTTGCACGAGAGCCGTGCCGCCACAGTGGTTCGGTCCTGACGCCAGCCTCCAAGACTCACACAACACACGCACATACACACACACGCATGTCTCTGCATAAACAAACCTCTCTGGAAGGCACACACAAAGGGCAACAAGCGTACAGAATTGGCCTGCGAGCACGCTGGCTCGAATAAACAAAGTGCACGCTGCAGAACACACACATTTTTGGACCGCAGACCACAGACATTGCATCCTGGAGTAGATCAAAGCATTCTCCAGCAAGCACACAAGTCTCTCTCATCCTCTTGCGACTATTTTCATGAGGCACGACACAATTCCGCCAGTCGACATTAGAGGCGACCCAACAGTCATCCATCACTGTTCTCGCCGACCCTTGTGGGATTCACACTCTTGCTCTCATCTCGCCGTCGCTTTGTCATCTTCCCACCCATCAACAGAGCGACCGCGCCACACATGCCTCGCAAACGCACTCTTTGAGATCTCTTTCATTGTTTTTCCCATTGCATCCATGCTTTCTCACCACTGTTTTGTCCATTGTTAAGGAGACAGCGGCACAGACAAACAGGGAGAGAAGATATTCATCTGGTAGACCACAGGATTGGCAAAAAAGAAAATGATAGACGCTGATATGGGTGAAACCTAATTACAGGGGGTGTCGAACGCAAGACAATGATGTGATGGATGGCTTTGCCCTGCTGTGGCACCCCTGAAACATTAACTGATTCCTTCAGATACTTCCCTCTGGAATTGGGCTGCTTCCTATTGCCGATAAAGCTTAACAAGGTTTTCACAGAACAACAAGATGACACAGCTAATATGGATTTCACAGTGCGGATTGTTGCAGTGCGCCTTCATTAGAAACTTAATTGACTTTTACCTAATATCTCGATACCATCGCTATCAAATCACCATTACAGAAACCATCAATAGTATACAAAGGCGCTATACAAGTGCATTGATTGTATTAAGAACATCATCAGGAGCACATACAGTGGGGCAAATAAGTATTTAGTCAACAGCCAATTGTGCAAGTTCTCCTACTTGAAAAGATTAGAGAGGCCTGTAATTGTCAACATGGGTAAACCTGAACCATGAGAGACAGAATGTGGAAAAAAAAAAACAGAAAATCACATTGTTTGATTTTTAAAGAATTTATTTCCAAATTAGAGTGGAAAATAAGTATTTGGTCACCTACAAACAAGTAAGATTCCTGGCTGTCAAAGAGGTCTAACTTCTTCTAACGAGGACTAACGAGGCTCCACTCGTTACCTGTATTAATGGCACCTATTTTAACTCATTATCGGTATAAAAGACACCACAATCTCAGTCAGTCACACTCCAAACTCCACTATGGCCAAGACCAAAGAGCTGTTGAAGGACACCAGAGACAAAATTGTAGACCTGCACCAGGCTGGGAAGACTGAATCTGCAATAGTTAAAACGCTAGGTGTAAAGAAATCAACTGTGGGAGCAATTATTAGAAAATGGAAGACATACAAGACCACTGATAATCTCCCTCGATCTGGGGCTCCATGCAAGATCTCACCCCGTGGCGTCAAAATGATAACAAGAACAGTGAGCAAAAATCCCAAAACCACACAGGGGGGACCTAGTCAATGACCTACAGAGAGCTGGGACCACAGTAACAAAGGCTACTATCAGTAACACAATGTGCCACCAGGGACTCAAATCCTGCACTGCCAGACGTGTCCCCCTGCTGAAGAAAGTACACGTCCAGGCCCGTCTGCAGTTCGCTAGAGAGCATTTGGATGATCCAGAAGACGACTGGGAGAATGTGTTATGGTCAGATGAAACCAAAACAGAACTTTTTGTTAGAAACACAGGTTCTTGTGTTTGGAGGAGAAAGAATACTGAATTGCATCCGAAGAACACCATACCCACTGTGAAGCATGGGGGTGGAAACATCATGCTTTGGGGCTGTTTTTTTTTTTGCAAAGGGACCAGGACGACTGATCTGTGTAAAGGAAAGAATGAATGGGGCCCTGTATCGAGAGATTTTGAGTGAAAATCTCCTTCCATCGGCAAAAGGCATTGAAGATGAGACGTGGCTGGGTCTTTCAGCATGACAATGATCCCAAACACACAGCTAGGGCAACAAAGGAGTGGCTTCGTTAGAAGCATTTCAAGGTCCTGGAGTGGCCTAACCAGTCTCCTGATCTCAACCCCATAGAAAATCTGTCTAGGGAGTTGAAAGTCCGTGTTGCCCAACGACAGCCCCGAAACATCACTGGTCTAGAAGAGATCCGCATGGAGGAATGGGCCAAAATACCAGCAACAGTGTGTGAAAAGCTTGTGAAGAGATACAGAAAGCGTTTGGATTCCGTTATTGCCAACAAAGGGTACATAGCAAAGTATTGAGAGGAACTTTTGGTATTGACCAAATACTTATTTTCCACCATGATTTGCAAATAAATTCTTTAAAAATCAAACAATGTGATTTTCTGTTTTTTTTTTCTCCACATTTTGTCTCTCATGGTTGAGGTTTACCCATGTTGACAATTACAGGCCTCTCTAATATTTTCAAGTGGTAAAACTTGGACAATTAGTGGTTGACTACATAATTATTTGCCCCACTGTATATGCTGTAGAAATAATTTTTGAGGACAAACTATACGGTACAAAAGCAAAACTGCCAAAATATTTTTCACACTGGACATTTTTTGAGGTACAATTGCACTGAATCAAAACTCTCTACACAAAACTGTTAAACCGATCAGCTCATTCTTAGGCAGTCATCATTTAATAATGCTCAATCTTCTCACAATTCTACTATTTTCCAACTGAAGTCAGAGATACAGAAAGCGTTTGGATTCCGTTATTGCCAACAAAGGGTACATAGCAAAGTATTGAGAGGAACTTTTGGTATTGACCAAATACTTATTTTCCACTCTAATTTGGAAATAAATTCTTTTTTTTTTTTTAAATCAAACAATGTGATTTACTGTTTTTTTTTGTTTTTTTTTCCACATTCTGTCTCCCATGGTTGAGGTTTACCCTTGTTGACAATTACAGGCCTCTCTAAAATTTTCAAGTGGGAGAACTGGCACAATTAGTAGTTGACTAAATACTTATTTGCCCCACTGTAACTATTGTCAAAAAGCTGTGGAATTCTACAGGCAATAATGTATTCATGGGTAAAGATAGGAATATTAGTGTCACTTTAAAAAGAACATGATACAAGGAGAGTAAAGTTGCACTATTACTAGTAGGAAGAGATTCAAAACTTCTTTTGAATGATGGCAATAAAATACACAAACAAATGTTAAGGCACTTGGTTTTTATGGAGATTTTTCTTTCTGAAACATTCTTGGCCATGAACAATCGTTTTATGCATAATTGATCTGGAAAATAATACAAATATCACCATTCAAAAATCATTGCTTTCTATTGAACACACACATATGGCTCTCTTGGAATTTTTTTGTGGGGATGATCATCCATTTGCACGCAATGCGGTGTCATCAAGTTCCTATACTTGTGATGATTAGAAACCTTTCAATCAGATATGGCTTGTAAAGTCCTTAAAAAACATGAGACAGTCCTTCATTGTTCATTAATTGGCTGCTTCATTTGCTACATGATTTTTTTTCTTATCGCTTGTACATTTGGGTTTTTAAAAAATGATAATGATAAGAAAAGGTCCTCAAAAAGCTCCAATTTCAGTCGCCCATCCTTGGGCCGACTTTCCTGATCCATTCAAGCCCCTCCGCTGGATTGTAGAAGACCCTAGAGGTGCAAATGGTCTGAAAGAGACGAGAGGTGCTGCGGTAGTTGGGGAAGAAGAGGAAGGTGTGGGTGGAATAGGCGAGTTCCTAGAGGTGCTGCGAGGGGAAGCCTGCGTCGGCCTGGGCGGACCTGAGGATGGGGATGCCGCAGGAGATGGCAGCCTGTGAATTGTCGCTAGAGCTGCGGGGGTAAGGAGGGGTGGCCCCCCTCGCTGGCAGCCGCCCAGCGGTGCAAGGCGCAGGGTTGTGGCAGGGGGATAGTTCCCCATCAAGGCGAGATCTCTTCGTCCACTGGGGAACGGTGGTGAAGATGAAGCTGGCAGGGAGTTTGACATCTGGGGGAAGGACACCCAAGGCCAAGGGGGGAATGGCACAGTGGAAGTCAGGGGTGATTGAAGGACCATGGGTTCCAGCTCGCTTGCACAGTGTGAGAGATGGGTGACGAGGCGGGCTCCGATTGGGTCTACAGACTCTCCTTCAAGGGAACTGAGATACCGGACCACTTCTCCAACGCACTCTCTGAAGCCCAGAGTCCTATAGTCCACAGCCAAAGCCCTTGCATCAAAGTAACCTGGAACAAAGTGGGTTAAAATTGTCAAAAGTGAAACAATTGTTTCCAATAGTTGGGGGATGCTCCTTTTGAACCCAATTGTTACACTCGCCTGTTTCCAATTAACCTGTGGAATGGAATACATGCTTTCTGACCATTCCTCATCTTTCCCAGTCTTTTGCCGCTGTCGCAGCTTTTAAGAATGGTGTTGCGGGCATCAAATATAAAATGAGTGAGTAATTGCCCAAAAAAAGAATGTTCCTCATTAACATTGGCGGAGTTTGACTTTTATGGGGGGGCAAAACATGTTGATGACCCCAAAACGCAGTATCAGCATAACATTAACTTACATATACTGTATATACATATATATATATATATATATATATATATATATATATATATATATATATATATATATATATATATATATATATATATTAGGGCTGTCAAAATTATCGCGTTAACGGGCGTTAATTAATTTTTTTTTATCACGTTAAAATATTTGACGCAATTAACGCAGATGCCCCGCTCAGAGAGTTTGAAATGACAGTACACATTGAAACGCTCACTTGTTGTGTTTTATGGAGTTTTTCCGCCCTCTGCTGGCGCTTGGGTGCGACTGATTTTATAGGCATCCATGAGCATTGAGTAAGTAATTATTGACATCAACAATGGCGGGCTACTAGTTTATTTTTTGATTGAAAATTTTACAAATTTTATTAAAACGAAAACATTAAGAGGGGTTTTAATATAAAATTTCTCTAACTTGTACAACATTTTTCTATTAAGAACTACAAGTCTTTGTATCCATGGATCGCTTTAACAGAATGTTAATAATGTTAATGCCATCTTGTTGATTTATTTTTATAATAAACAAATAGTCCTTATGTAC
The DNA here is from genome assembly GCF_030265065.1 of Corythoichthys intestinalis. NCBI lineage: Eukaryota > Metazoa > Chordata > Actinopteri > Syngnathiformes > Syngnathidae > Corythoichthys > Corythoichthys intestinalis. The sequence goes on from NC_080416.1 coordinate 20,285,030, forward strand.
CGTATGTTGAATGTATATATCCATCTTGTGTCTTATCTTTCCATTCCAACAATAATTTACAGAAAAATATGGCATATTTTATAGATGGTTTGAATAGCGATTAATTGCGATTAATTACGATTAATTAATTTTTAAGCTGTAATTAACTCGATTAAAAATTTTAATCATTTGACAGTCATAATATATATATATATATATATATATATATATATATATATATATATATATATATATATATATATAATATGTATGCAGTTGTGGTCAAAAGTTTACATACACTTGTGAAGAACATAATGTCATGGCTCTCTTGAGTTTCCAGTTATTTACACAACTCTGATTTTTCTCTGATAGAGTGATTGGAACAGATACTTCTTTGTCACAAAAAAACATTCATGAAGTTTGGTTCTTTTATGACTTTTATATGGGTGAACAGAAAAAAGTGATCAAATCTGCTGGGTCAAAAATATACATACAGCAGCGCTAATATTTGGTAACATGTCCCTTGGCCATTTTCACTTCAATTAGGCACTTTTGGTAGCCATCCACAAGCTTCTGGCAAGCTTCCGGTTGAATCTTTGACCACTCCTCTTGACAGAATTGGTGCAGTTCAGTTAAATTTGATGGCTTTCTGACAAGGACTTGTTTCTTCAGCATTGTCCACAAGTTCTCAATGGGGTTTAAGTCAGGACTTTGGGAAGGCCATTCGCAAACCTTAATTCTAGCCTGATTTAGCCTTTCCATTACCACTTTTGATGTGTGTTTGGGGTCATTGTCCTGTTGGAACACCCAACTGCGCCCAAGACCCAATCTTCGGGCTGATGACGTTAGGTTATCTTGAAGAATTTGAAGGTAATCGTCCTTCTTCATTATCCCATTTACTCTCTGTAAAGCACCAGTTCCATTGGCAGCAAAACAGCCCCACAGCATAATACTACCACCACCGTGCTTGACGGTAGGCATGGTGTACTTGGGGTTAGAGGCCTCACCTTTTCTCCTCCAAACATATTGCTGGGCATTGTGGCCAAACAGCCCGATTTTTGTTTCGCCTGACCACAGAACTTTCCTCCAGAAGGTCTTATCTTTGTCCATGTGATCAGCAGCAAACTTCAGTCGAGCCTTAAGGTGCCGCTTTTGGAGCAAGGGCTTCCTTCTTGCACGGCAGCCTCTCAGTCCATGAAGATGCAAAACACGCTTGACTGTGGACACTGACACCTGTGTTCCAGCAGCTTCTAATTCTTGGCAGATCTGCTTTTTGGTGAATCTCGGTTGAATCTTCACCCTCCTGACCAATTTTCTCTCAGCAGCAGGTGATAGCTTGCGTTTTCTTCCTGATCGTGGCAGTGACAAAACAGTGCCATGCACTTTATACTTACAAACAATTGTTTGCACTGTTGCTCTTGGGACCTGCAGCTGCTTTGAAATGGCTCCAAGTGACTTTCCTGACTTGTTCAAGTCAATGATTCGCTTTTTCAGATCCATGTATATATATTTTTGACCCAGCAGATTTGATCACTTTTTCTGTTAACCCATAATAAAGTCATAAAAGAACCAAACTTCATGAATGTTTTTTGTGACAAAGAAGTATCTGTTCCAATCACTCTATCGGAGAAAAATCAGAGTTGTAGAAATAACTGGAAACTCAAGAGAGCCATGACATTATGTTCTTCACAAGTGTATGTAAACTTTTGACCACAACTGTATATGGTGGAAAACGCTCAGGTGAGACCCCCAACTTGGCCAAATTTCAAAATTGACCTATATGCATGTGTTACACATCACTGGGAAGCTTAGAATCTAAATTTTCTGGGGGAAGAAATGTTTTTAACAGGAGGGCATTTAAAAAAGAAAATAATAAATAAACAGCAAAACCCTTACTGGAGGTGAGAGCACGTGAGAGCATAATTAAAGACACCATGATTTTAACGAGATATTATCACGTACTAACCTCTTTTTGATCCAAAACCTACATGTAGCATGTATCACCAAGTGTCTAGACACAGCTGGGCTGGATTTTTGGGGGATTTTATGGGTGAAACATGGTAATATAACAAGGGTTGCGGTGCAGAAATCGCAGATATCAAGGAGTTATCGAGATTTTCATTTCCATATATTTACCCTTTTAAACATTTTTTTTTTCAATTTTTCTTTGTTTGGATCAATTATCATCTAAAATATTGGGGAAAATGCAACAGTGACGAAAAAAAGACTGTTAAGCGATTGTTATGAGGTATATATTCGAGACTTTTTTACAGACGTCAATTTTTTCATTGTGACGTAATTTGTTTAAAAGTTTAAAATACGCGAGTGAATAATTCTTAAGTCTTTTTTTTTTCTAAAGTAAATAATAGACATCAATTAATGATCTAAGTTAAAAATGACAGACATTGCGAATTATAAATATGATTACTTACCTTTTTATGGCTAGGTTGAAACAAAAGCGGTTGCGCGACATCTGTAAATAGGGGTTTCCAGGGTAAAACGGACAAATTAAAATAGTTCGGGGGCTTATTGCGCCATGAATCTGCTATGGCAGCATATAGACATATTGTTCTATCAAACACAACCGCTCCATTGGCTTAAAATACAACAGTTTATTTTAAATAGGGGTGCCAGAGCAGAAACTGTTTTTTCCGGCCTTGTCTGTGTTTTCCGCCATATATACATATATATAAACAGTATATATATATATATATATATATATATATATATATATATATATATATATATATATATATATATATATATATATATATATATATATACATGTGTATGTGAGTAAATACATCCTGACACTGTTCGTGTTCAATCCTCGATTCAAGCTCAGTTGTTGTTGAAGCTTATGAAAGCTTACAGTATGTTTAAAGAAATTCTAAATATCCATCTTGGTTCCTCAGGTGTAGTTTTGGCTATGCAAAGCAAAGGACCGTCTCTAAGGTGCTAGTCACATGGGATTCTTGTTCATTTCATTCATTTGTTGTTTGTTGTATTGCTTTACAACTTTTATAGACAACATTTAAACGGCTAGGTCAATATTTTTATTAAGTTCAGAATTTTTGACATTAGGCCTAATCTTCGAGTTACAGGGGGTTTAATTAGTCGGTGGAGTTGATTTCAACAACTTCAATGCAGTTGGTCAGTTATTTGTTAGTTTCAGGGCTCCGGAGTGACTAAGCTAGCACGAGTCAATGTTGCCTGCTTAGCATACGGATAAAAAAACAATATTAACAGATCTAACATAGTCAAATAAATTCAAAATGCAGATCATTGTTCGAAATACCCATGCGGCCAAAACAATGTCACACCGAACTGCCATAATTCATTTCATTCTGCGGGACTATTTTTTAGATGCATAATGCGACCACAATAGAGAGGAGTGGTGCAGCCACTCTTGCTCAGCCTGCTAGGGAGTCCCTTTCCTTCACACACACAAAAATCAGCAGTGAAAAAAGCAATGTGATATGGTAAATGGTGTTATAGTTATATCACTCAGCCCTGCTTGCCTAGACAGCCTGTTCCATGCAGATTTGCTGGATTACAAATGTTGCTGTTCATACAACAAATATTGGCATGCAATGGTAAGTTGTAACTTTATCCTGAAAACATAGCCAAAACTATTGATTGCATGGGTCATCAGTGATTCTGCATATGTTGTTTTTAATTGGTATGCTAAGCAGGCACCATTGATTCATTCTAGCTTAGCCACTCCGGAGCCCTGAAACTAACAAATAACTAACAAGCTGCATAATATTGAAGTGTATTCAGGTAAATATACAGTATGTCCATAGTTTATAATCATTAATTTCTCGTTTAGCTTACGTTTTACGCAACATCGCAATTTAATTGGACTTAACACAGAGAGGTGAGTAAAAAGAAGAAATCTTACCCTTCCCTCCCATAGCATGTAACAGTTTGAGGTGGTCCACGGTCATTTGCAGAATCTCAGCTTTTTCCAACTTTGAGGAACCCTGAACGGAACAGAAATGCTTAACGATTCAAATTGATCAAAGAGTTGAGACTTCCGGCAAAACTATGTTCAATTTTGATGTTGGTGTTAGGGTTAGTGTCAACAACAACAACAAAAAAATCCAATATATTTCGACATAGTCTGATGAGTATACCAAATGTGTGCATCGTAGGTCTGGTTTGAATTGCAAACAATTTTTTGGTCTTTTTAAAAGGGATTCTTACTGAAACATAATTGGATCAAAAAATTAAATCCTGTATAAAATGAAGTAAAGAAAAAAACATTTGGTTTGTGTTGTTACCTGTTTCTCAAAAGCACTTGGCACCAGCCTTCGTAGCTCCGACAGGCTGTGGTTGATTCGGTCCCTACGCCTCTTCTCAATGATCTATTGGCGAGAAGAAGAATTTTTATTAAAGTACCGATAACCAATACTTCAATATTGTCCAACTCATAAAGTTCAATACCGATATCAAACTGATACCGATATATGCGATCGTCGGCTTAACATATTATGCCTAATGACTGCGTTGATGCTTTAATAATGATAAATGTAACAACTTCAAAGTTTTCGAAATAAACATTGTGACAAAAAAAATGTGAACTAATTCATCTGAATTTATGGGAAAAGTGCCTATATTGCACCACTATATTTTTGAAGGGAGCATGCCCAAAACCGATAATGAAAAACCAATGTTGATATTATCCGATATAATTATAAAATGCTTTTATCAGCTACCTGGTAATATCGTACGACTTTAATAAATATGCTAATGTGCTAAATTTGTTGATATTTCAGACTATTTATCTCTCAGAGTGCAGACAATTAAAAAAAAAAAAAAACGTGCGGCATTTGCCAAGGCCTACAGCCTGTCAAAACGATAGACGCTGTAAAAGTGGCAAAAGGTGGATTCTTCAGATGAATCTTCCATTGAATTACACCACAGTTGCCACAAATATTGCAGGAGACCTACTGGAGCACGCATGTATCAGAGATTCACTCAGAAAACAGTGAAGTTTGGTGGTTACATTATTACCAAAATCATGGTCTGGGGTTACATCCAGTATGGGGGTGTGCAAGAGATCTGCAGGGTGGAAGGCAACATTAATAGTCTGAATTTATCAACAAATCTTAGCTGCCTCTTACATTCCTAACCATAAAAAGGGACAAATTCTGAGGGAGGATGGTGCTCCATCACATACTTCAATCTCTACCTCAAAGTTCCTCAAGGCAAAGAAGATCAAGATCCTCCAGGACTGGCCAGCCCAGTCACCAGACATGAACAGAATGAAAGAGGAAGCATGGAAGACGAAACCCAAGAATGTTGATGAACTCTGGGAGGCATGCAAGACTGCTTTCTTTGACGTTCCTGATGACTTCATCAATAAATTGTATGAATCCTTGCCGAAGTCCACGGAAGTCATACAAAGTATTAAATTTGGATCTCACAGTACCACTACTTAATTCGCTTATGTTATGTAGCATATTTTTGTATTTGAAGTACAATTTTTGTTCAATTTTCACACTACTTTCTGTAGGCGACAAAACTTTTATCTTGCCAAAATTTGACCTTTATGTCTTCATCAAATGATAATTCTTTTTTCAGTGAAACAAATATATTTTTGTACATTCAACATCATTTGGGAGGGTCTTAGCTTTCATATGAGCCATTTCTGAAACCAATTGAATAATTACAAGTCAGGTTATTAGCAATTGTTTCTTCAAAATAGATAAGCGACAACTTTTGTTAGGGACTGTATATTGCACACAACTATTTTAAGAAAGACATACAACATACATTAGTTCCCTGAACCGACTTTACAACTTTCCTTTAGCGACACAACTTTGGCACCTTGTGCGCAAAACGAATGTGAGAAATGGCACAAAAAACATGAAAGTTGGAAAAGAGAGAAAAAAAAAAAACTTGATATGAATGTGAGAACAGTTTTGGAGTCAGATGATCTAAAGAAGATTTGGCATATGGTTAAAAATGGGGAAAAGGTTTAGCAAAATATTATTTTTTAACGATACCAATGCTCAACCACATTAATAGTTCAATGCACTCACCCCTCTTCTCTTCTTTCGTGCCAGAATCTGTGATGCACTGCCAGGGGACATGGACCCGGTAACTGGGCTGTGTGATTCAACAGAATATATGGTGAGTCTACATATTGTTATCATTACCATTCTTTAATATAACACAGAAGCAAAATGACACGTCAGATCTCGGTGGGAATTTGCTGCAAAAGTGGCTTGTGAACGGGTGTGTTTTCAGATTACATGCTGTTCTACTTTCCATTTCAACAAATCCAGTTTCAGAAGATGATTTTACAGCCTGGAGGCCATGCGCTTGCTCTCATGGGCCCCAATCTGAGAGGGTTACACCCTGCCAATATTTGTTTGTGCACGGACCTGCAAGAGGGCGCGCCAACATTGTCCCTATTGTGTTTCTATTAGATTTTAACGCAGCCAATTTAGTCGTGTGTTTTTGTTTAGAATGCCATTTGATGGCTTCCACTTGAAAGGGCATGTCACGAAGAAATTCAATTGACCCGGACTGTATTTCATGTCACGCACTGCTTGCTGAGGCCTTTTGGTGCCGTCAGAATTCCTGTGAATACAAACACGCGCTGACAAATAAGCTGGAATCGTTTTGTATGTGAGGACGCAACGTTCTTGTCCCTTGCGGTTCCTGTTTTGGAGTTTTGGAGAGGCTTTTTTGCACGGATGGGTTCAGTGATTCAACATTTTAAAGCTTTTGGGACCTTCATGTCCACAGTTCCTACAACATGTGTAAATGACTTATCTTAGTGTACATGTTTTCATTTCAAACACACTTTGGGAAGTTTCCTCTTGAAACGGTTTTGATTATTTTTCTTTCGATCTTATCCTGCACTATTTATGCACCATATTTCACCATAATTATGACTATTAATACATACTTGGCCTGGTACATTGAGGCAAAAATATAACATCCAATACAGAGCTGTATTCCAAATTTTGCAAGATATAGTAACTAGAAATATTGTTGTCTGTGTGATAGGCATTAATTTACAACTGAACTACATCAAACTACATTATTTTCCTTAATCTTTTAAAGCCTTTGTATTGGATATTATTGTAATGGTGAGTGAATACTAATTTTAACTGATGTATTCAACATTAGAAATGTGGAGAATAAAGATAAAAACAAACATGAACCACAATTACCAAAATGAATGATATATATTTGGGGGAAAAATAAATGATAAGGGTCAGTTAGCATGAACATTTTTGTGTTCCAATTTACACATTTTACAATTTATTGTATTGAAAAAGCATGTAAGCATCACAATACATTTTGGGGACTAGTGTTTCAGTTTAGGTGAATGATTATTAGATGCATTTTTGTTTAAAAGTAATGTAGTGCCCACCACAATGTGAACAGCATGTTGTACTATCGTACAATTTTTTTCAAGCGTTTGCTTTGTTTTCCCAAAGTGTCTTTCCTAAATCAAATTCTGAAACTTGCAATTGAAGTACCGTGGAATTAATTCAAAATATTTTTTGAAGGATGTTACAAATATAATAAAAATGTAAAGTATTTTAAAATATTAATTTCAACTTTTGCATGATGTTTTGTGTTTAACTTATCATATTAGGCAAAAAATGATTTTATTTTAAAACATATTGAATCTGAAGTCTTTTTTTTCTGACTACCTAATCTCAATTTCATGTACATATGTATCCTTGTGTCAGGTGTGTGGTAGGGATGCTCACCAGTAGCCGTCCTCTTGTCCCACATCTATCAGCTCGTCCGTGTCCGAGTCTGAGCTGTAATCATGGGGTCTCTTCATCTCGCTGGCTCTACTAGGCCGACGGACGGCGGATGCTCTTGTTCCTTTGCTCACTCGTGGAGGGAGCCAGGCTGAGAATTTGGGTCTTCGGCTGTGCCGCCTGGCTTGTTTTTCACCGTCTGTCTCCTCCTGTAGCTTATAAGAAGCCTTCTGCTTGAGTAAGTGTTACTTCCACTCGTCTGTCTTCCCTCCTCTACTGCTTGACTAGTGGCAGTGGCACTTGCTCGACCCCCGTGGGCCCATGACAAAGCGGTGAGAATTCCCAAGCTTCTATTCGTCTCCCTCTGGCATGTCCTCTCTCTGTCACAGCCACCCAGTGACAATGTTTGGCAGTTGAAGCAGGGTTGCCAGTTTTGGCTCCATCCCTTCACACCCCCCTGGTCGCCTCCTCTTCATGTCCCTCCTCCCTCCCTTTAATCTGCCCTTCCCCGGCGTGTCACCCCTCCTAACCACCACCGCCCTGTCCTTCCAGCCCTTTGCTCAGTCACTCTCTGTCAATTAGCCTCCTGTCTCATCCTGAACTCATTCCTTCGTTCTTTCTTCTCAAGCTCCTTTAATTGTGTTCTCATGTAGAACAATGGCCACACTAATTTGTGGAGGAAAGGTGAGGAGTGTGGGAATGTTGAACAATGACGAACTCCATCTCAACTGGCTGACTGAGAATAATGACTTATACTCATTTTGAGTAAAAGCTGAAGGTACTTGTGACTGCTGTGCATTATTTTTTTCCTCTCCTCTTGATGGACTCGCTAATTCATTGTTTTGTTTTGTCAAAAAATACAGTGGTACTACTTACGAAATTAATTCGTTCTGGAAGTAGTTTTGTAAACTGAAAATTCCGTAAGTAGAGATGCAATTTCCATGTAAATGCCCTAATCCGTTCCAAGACCCACCAACATTCAGACATAAAACTTTTATAAAGCACAAAAATGCATCAAAACATGTGTGAAATACATGCTACATTTTGATTATTGCACACTAAACTTAAAATGAGAGTTGTGCATAATGATAAAAAAACAAAGAATAGAGTAAAGAATAAAAGTCAATACACTCACGTAAAGCTGTCGGAACACTTCATGGCCTGAGGAGCGATTGAAGAGGACGCTGGAATACACACATACAGATACAGTAGAAGTCCCTCTGAGCCAATTGGATGCCAGGAAGATTCTAGGCACTATCTAATGGCAGAGCAGCTATAAGTATGTTATGTCCAGTAAACTTTGGGAGCTGCAAGTAGCAGCACATACTGTATTTCTGCCTTTCATATCCTGAAATTTGTCTTGTTAAAAGAGGCAATATTTTTACGTTGAGGTGTGTCGTAACCTGAAAATTTCGTATGTAGAGACATTTGTAAGTAGAGGTACCACTGTGATAACTGAAAAGAGGAATTATCAGGCAAGCACAAATATGTTCATGGATGGGGGTTTCTTGCATCTCCAATATCTGTTGAATCATTGTTAATGCTCCCTGCTTTGCATTCTGCCTTGGGCCCAATATGTGTCTATTTTGTGTGTGGCATCAATAGTGGTCGAAAAGGGTATCACACTCTTTTTATTCAGTAAAGAGTGGGAAAATCTGTCTTCAAACGTAAGGAATTGAAGTAAAAAAAGTCATCAGAAAATTAATACTCAACTATAAACTGGTTTGACCAGTTTCAAGGTATACCGTGGTATTAAAACGTCAAGGTTTCGAAAATGCAAACGTTTCTCCTTTTGTACTTCAGGTATTAGCCATTTTTTATGTCCCAAAAATGCATGGAGAAATCCCCCGCTTGCAGCTGCAAGGCTACACCCTCCCCCACCGGTTGTTGCTCAGTGTCAGTGAGTCAGCTGTGCTACACGATGGTTGGGGAAGGTGAAACTCCTGAAGTTTTTCCCCCATTGAAGAAAACGAATTCGCTGGTATGGGAATACTTCAGCTCCTGAAAAGTTAGAGACTTAGAGGCTTAGAGGAGGAGGGCCAACCACATGTAAAACATGTTTGCGGTGGGTGGCTGTTGAGGAGGCAATACCGCCAATATTATACAATAATAAAGGTTAGTAAATACTGTCATTAACGTTTCCAACCAGCTACGAGAGTTAACTCCAGCGTGTTTAGTGTGCCTAGCGGTTGTAAAACTGGGTGTTTCTCTCTGGCAACTGTCTGTGTTGAGAAAAAAAGAGTGTGTGTGTATAATGTAAACATGATATGAGTCACACACACATGCTTTTTATGAAAAATAATTGTTGTGAAGACAATAACGTTGGGCTGTGGCTGTAGGTTTAGGCCCACCTAAATGACTGCATTTATTTTAATTTCATTTAGAATATTTTGTCTTTTTTTTTTTAATTTTTTTATTTTGACTTAACATTATACCTATGTTCCAATTTGCTAATATGTTTAGAAAAATAAAAATTATGTTCAAAGGAAAACTCAGATATCTCAAAGTAACACATTTTAGAGCTGTACCGGTAATTGCAATACCGTGATTCCGTGATATTTTGGTTTAAGGTTATCATACCGTCAGAATATCATACCGGCACATGCCCACTCAAGTATATTACCACTTGCTCGACCATTGACTGCAACAGACGTCTAATTCAACGGTTCTGAACCTGGGTTCGAAGAGTAAGTCTAAGGGGTTCGGCGATGGTAAAGAAACGCAGAGCCAAATTTTGTTACGCTGATTAAATCCAAGCAACATGGCTTTTAAGATCAGGTTTTGGACTAGTTTGCTCCCAATTTACAGGTTTAATCCATTTATTTTAACTGCTAGTCCTTGATCTGATTGGAGGATGAACTAGTTTGCTCAGTGGAAAGTTGACTTGCACTTGGTATGAAGGAATACAACAGACAAATGGGCAGCGTGGTCTCAAATTTTTACCAGTTTATAAAACATGCTGTCAAAATGTTTGTACAGGAATATGCGAAATTATTAGCTCTCTAGGTTAGATATACTGGTTTTGAATTTGAAAAAAAATAATTGCTTTATTATGTAATTACGAAGGGTTCGGTGTATCCACATGAGAAACTTGTGGGGTTCGATAACTTTAGCAAGGTTAAGAACCACTGCTCCAATCATTTGAACAGGGAACTCCTAGTGCAATTGGACATGTACTCGTGACAAGCTAATTTCAATTAATAGCAGAAAAATGAAAAGAGCCACAGTATAGGAGGTCTATCATTGTCAGTGGCACTGAAAGTGTTAAATATTCTTGCAATTCTACTTGAGTACACCAAAGTATTTGTACTTGTTACTGCTGAAGATAGGAGCCCAGGTGCCAAGTGTCAAAGTAAACCAACATGACGGATAAGAGGCCCAGCCCATAGAAGTACTGAGGGTCAAGAGCGCTATCAGCCTAGTGAGTGTCTAAACATCTGGCTTCTTCACCGGACAGGTTAGCACTTTTTACATATACACAAAAGCGCCAACCACGCTCCATTCATTCACACATGCGGCTCTGTGCAACACTCAGTCCACAGCCACCGTGGGAAGATTGCTGGTGCAGATTGCCATGGAAACACGAAAGCTCGGCGCCGTGTGTGCGTGTGTGAATAGAGCGAGGCTAAGTGGCATGCCCCCTTCGACACAATGCCCAGCTGAGTGTGTTTCTTCCTGCTTGGCAGACTGGAAGGGTGTGTTCGTTTAAACATACGACAACGATTGTGTGCAAGATGTTGGATTTGTGCTTGTTTTGGTGCTTTGAGTGTTAAACGGCTCTCTGTGCACTCTTTTCTCTATTATATACTCTTTTTTTCTGCTTCATTTCAGCACTGAGGACTTTTATCAAAGTCAAATTGCTCTAGGAATCTATTTGCTGTAGACTTACTCCAGGAATAATGGGAACACAAGACTTTTCTTACCAAGGGCGTAGGTCTGCATAGGGATGGTAGGGGCATAACACTACCAACTTTTTAGGATGCTGACATGGTCCCCACCAACTTTTAGGCAACATTTTTTGCGTTATATAATGGCTTCAGTTATATGGGTCGTTTAGATTGTCCATTGATCTGACCATTATTAAGTGAATTACAGTACTTTCATTATGTTCAGACTTACATTGACCCCTTTTCACTTGCTGAATGTGCCAGTCCATTTTTTTCGCTCAAACGCACGTTTGACTGGCTGATGACTTGAACACACGCATTCACTGCCCGACAGAAATACAACAACCGCCTCCTCCGCCGCTTCGAAGGTGAGGGGTATTGGGGGGGGTTCCGCCAGCAGCAGCCACTGTAAGTAATGTAAAAAGACCTCAATGTTGTGGAGGTGGGGAACAAACCAATAATTGTGCTACTGAAAGTCCAACCTGCATCAGAGTTAGCATAACATTAATCTGTGTGAATTTCTCAAACTCGAGGAGGAAGCTGTGTTGAGAGAAATATCCTCCTGTATGTTTTCTACTGTTAACTGTAAGAAATTTAGGGAACTAAGGATTACCCCCTAGTAGATAGTTAATTGATGATCAACGAGTTTGTAATTATTATGCATGTTAGTATAATTTGTGTTCAAATATTGCAATTTAAATTTCCTAATAAAATACAGACATTTATTCTGGAAGTTTTTTTTTTAAAATGTTTCTTTAGTAGTTTTTGAAAACAAAGGTTTGAATCAAACGGTGTGTCACCTGAACAAATTCACATGAAAGTTGGTATAAGTTAATACAGATTTATTTTGCACTGCTCATTTAGCCTATCAATTAATTAGGTTCATATTGGTGAGAAATGTAGCCATGACCTCCGTTCACCTAATCTGATTGGTTTTATAAATGTCCCATCCCCAGCAAAGGGTGTACATGCAGGTTATGATGTTATATCGTCCCTACCAATATTGAGACCAAACCCATGCCCTTGTTTCTTACACATAGGTTAAATTGTGTTTGGAAATTGAGAATTAATGAGAAGGCAAATATCCATGATCTTTTTTTTTTATTGTTTTTATTTATTTATTTATTTTTGTTGGATTTCATACAAAACGTTAAATTGTATTATTATTGCTCAGTGCACTGTTGTTTTTTAATGTGTAAATGACAATTTTGAAATGTAATACGAAAAGTAGCAATGTGATGAAAATTATGTTAAAAGTGTTATTCTCATGATCTTTTCAATAATGCAAATTTTACATGAAGAAACTTTTGAAAATAATACAAAGAAAATGTTATTTTTAAGAGTCATCACACACTGTTCTTTCAAAAACGTGCAGAGTTGTTGCCCTAGCAAACAAAGATCTGAGTGCTTCTTCTCGATTAAAATACTGTAGATGCATGTTTTTCAAATGTACACTTTGGTTTCACATATGGCCACACATGCAGATTCCAAAGTGACGCTTGTCCCATGAAAAACATGCACAAGGGCAGATGTAGTTAAGAAAATGAATGGAGTAAATAAATGAGTTAAATATGAGAATACTTTTATCGTGTTGGGATCAGGATTGTGTAGACAGACAAATCAGAGATCTGAGAGCTCATGAGATGGAATTCTGCAAGATTTCTGCCAGTCGTGATCTACTAGTTTAAGTCCTCTTTGCCACATCTTTCCAAACCACAAAAAGGCGACATCCCCTCGTTGAAATTAACAGGCTCATACTTTTGCGATTTTCACTCACGCACAAGCGTTCATCGAACATGAACGTGCATAGAATTTATAAGGACAAAGACCTAAGCGCAATGATGACTTCAGATGACTTCTACCATATGTAGAAGTTGTTGCGTTCATATTGAAATTAGATTACTACAGTTTCCACCGCTACAGTACATTGATAGAGCTCTAATTTTGCAGAAGCTGAAAATCACTTTACAGCTTTCAGCATTTTCTGATTTAGTTTATCACGTTTGATCTCTAAGGAAGCATACTTGAGTTGTAACTAAATTTGCATTATTTGTTTAGCTAAGATTTGATTTGATAAGATGAAATCCACTTTAAATGATCTAAAAATAAATCGGAATAATGAATTACTCCTTTTGCTTTATCGGTATGTTATAATGGGCAACAGATGTCTATAATCACTGACATTAGTCAGAAATGTTAAGCATCAAAGAATATTTTATATTACATTCATTAGCGAACGTTTAAGATCGAAATTAGAATGTTCTTGCGTACAATCCCTGCCTCGTTTCTTTAATTGGGTCAACACGCTCGCAGTGCTGTTCTCATATTATCCAGTTGTTATGCACCAATCACTTTGCTTGGCTAAAATGAACATAATAACTATGGCATGTTTTGTAATTGTATGCAAGTCAATTAATTAAAAAAAAAAAAAATAGCAGAACTAAAAAAAAAAAAGACTTAAATAACAAGAGTGCTCACCCCTTATTAGAGGGATATACAGTAGCTGTGTTTAAAAAATGACAAATTGCATTAAGAGTAATATTGAATGGGAGTTTTATTTTAGATGTTTAGTAGTCTTTTCCTGCCCTTTTTCCGGCTCCAACTGGTATAAAACAGCCCTCCCAAACAGTGGAATTACAGCCCACAACTATAAACTTCAACGATACAGTGGTATGAAAAAGTATCTGAACCTTTTGGAATTTTTCACATTTCTGCATAAAATCACCATCAAATGTGATCTGATCTTTGTCAAAATCACACAGATGTAAAAACATTGTCTGCTTTAACCAAAACCACCCAAAAATTTATAGGTTTTCGTATTTTAATGAGGATAGCATGCAAACGATGACAGAAGGGGGGAAATAGGTAAGTGAACCCTCTGCCAAAGCAGACTTAAAGAGCAATTGAAACCAATTTTTACCAAACTATCTAAGTCAGGTGTGTGCCCAACCACTGATGAGCGGTTTAAAGCCCTGCCCACTATAAAACACACAGCTGGTAAGAATTGTCTAGTTGCGAAGCATTGTCTGATGTGCATCATGGCTTGGTCAAAAGAGCTGTCTGAAGACCTGCGATCAAGGATTGTTGATTTGTATAAAGCTGGGAAAGGATACAAAACAGTGTCTAAAAGTCTAGATGTTCATCAATCGACAGTCAGAGTTGTCTACAAATGCAGAGTTTGGCACTGTTGCTTTTCTCCCAAGGAGTAGCCGTACACCAAAGATGACGCCAAGAGTTCAGCGCAGAATACTCAGAGAGGTAAAAAAAAAAACCTTGAGTGTCTACTAAAGACTTACAGAAATCATTGGCACAGTCCAATATCTCTGTGCACACATCAACTATATGTAATATTATGGCCAAGAATGGTGTTCATGGAAGGAAAATATTATATATACACACACACATATATATACAGTATATATACACAAAATATTAAATGTGATAGTTCACTTATTTTTCCCACTTCTGTCAGTGTTTGCATACTATCCTCATTTAAATATGAAAACCTATAAATGTTTGGGTAGTTTTAGTTAAAGCAGACACTGTTTTTTCACCTGTGTGATTTTGACAAAGATCAGATCACATTTGATGGTAATTTTATGCAGAAATGTGAGAAATTCCAAAAGGTTCAGATACTTTTATATACCACTGTATCAGACCATAGCACATTTTACCTTGTGTTTAGAATTTTGGGGGGTCAGTTTACCTAAAAATAATAACACTTTTAGCAATTTAAAAATGCTTTTCTTCAAAATCCTACTGACTGATTTTACAACTTTATTTTCAATTGAACGCACTAGCTGTGACAGAGCACAGTTTCTTAAGAAAGCACTAGCTGTGACAGAGCACAATTTCTTAAGTTTATGAACTCACCATACCTCGCTGTACTGATACTTTTTGGTATCAGTCGTGAAAAAGTGGTATGTAATTGCGATGTAAATGCAAACTGGGATCAGAGTAGCATCCCAATGTCCAAACTGGATCCATAAAGGAATGATGTGTTTGTCTGGATTTCTCCGTGACTCAGCCCAGCTAGCTAGGACTCATGGGATATTTGTGTGATTCATAATTTTGCTGTGTAGTTGATAGGAGTGTACAGGAAGTTAGATTCCAGGGGCTGATATGAGCCTCTTGAGATGGTACAATGCCCGTGCAAGTGTGACACTGAGATGTCAGTCATGGGTGCAGAAGGGCAGCAGTCATGGGCCAGTTTGCTGGACATGGTGTGAGACAGAAAGTCCTCCCTTCTCATCCGGCTGCCCCGTGCAAAGATAAATAGAGAGGCTAAAAGGCGGCGAGGAGGCGTAGAAAGACGCTTTTGTGGCTTCTGAGTGGGGTCTCTTTCATAGCCGTTCCCACAGCATTGAGCATGATGACATTCACAATGTTTCACACAGACACACACACTTACTGATGGGACTGTGGTGACTTTCGCTGGTGCCGGGCCCCAGACGCGATGGCGAGGGCCCGAGGAGCCACAGGCAGCCATTGTGCTGTCGCCGCGGAAACCAGTCTCTTTATGTCAGACATGTTTTTCTGTTTGTTTTCTTTTTTATGGCTTTAATGTGGGCAAAGGAGAATGTTTCCCCTCACCCTCCTTGACTGATCTGCGTTATCCCCCCAACCCAATAGCCATCTTTCTCCCCCTGCTTTCACCAATCCATCCACATTTGTTTCCACCCCCCCCTCAATTCCTTGTCTCATTCGTGTTGTCTTTCTTTGTTTTCACTGGGGGAAAAAAACATTCACTCAGACAGTTTGTCATACATTTGTGGCCTGCCTCTCACTCTGATCTTTATCTTAACACTCTAACCCCCAAAGTCGAACACAGTCCAAGCTTGATCCTGTTTCACTTCCATATTCCAAACTACTTTTCCCATAGGGAATTATGTAGAATGGATTCATTTATTCCAGGCTCCAACCATCTCCAATATAAAACCTTTAAGAAATCTGCATGTAATCTTATCAACAAGTTTCCGAGGTACTGATGCTTTACTTCCGCATTTCTGCTCGCGACTTCCGTTTTACATTTTCTCCATCCTAAACAACGGTGGCGCTGGAGTGGCATAACTCATCAAAATCCCTCAAAAAAGACAATTTAGAAATACAGCATCTATCTGCCATCATCACGACATGGGAGGACAACATGTTATGGTGTTATGGAAGGTATGTTCTTCCTATCCCTGCATTTTCATATGTCCGGTGCTCAAAAAATACTAAAGCTAAATTATTGCGCATGAAACGACTTGTTGTCTTTGATTGTAATTATGATTATGTTTAATATTATTTACTCAACTGCTGTACTGCCAAGACTGCCACACATGCTATCTGCTTTTAGACCATTTCTAATCAGTACGTGTAGGATGGCACAATTATATAAACGCATAAATGCAAGTGTTACATGTTTTTTGTTCGTCTGTTTACAGGTGGAAAAGGCTTTTAGGCAAGTAAAGACAATTTGGTGTGCCTCACAACAGCACTAACTGTACATCGATGGACATCTATCAAGACTACGTACGTTCTAATTTTATGATGGAAGGCTCGACTTGTGCCCCACCTTCTTTAATATGTTTCTGATAATTTTATCGATTGTGATTTATTGACCTGTTTTGCACATGCACCAATCGTTTTACATAAAACAAGAAATGGAATCATGTTTTCCTAATGTTTTATTGTGATCAATATCTGCAATAAAAAAGAATGACATACTATTTTTGTCTATATGTACATACCTTGTAGTATTTCCTTGTAACAACAAAATCCGTGTCAGCCCTTCTGCATTCGGTAACTGTAATATTATTTGTAATTTTACCTCATTTTGATCACTCAAGCGGCTGGCGTATCAATCTACACCTCACATTAACACGGGCTGCACAGGTTGTTATAATTATGTCTTCGAATGATCAATGAAGCGATAAGAACAAACATACAATCTTTCAGCTAGATCCTTAGGTTTAAAGCACATCCTTAATTTATTCTTCTGTAGCTGGTTGCGATTTAAGGCGTATGGCGAAGTAGATCCACACTGGCGCATTGTAGCTATTAGCTGGTCGCTGATCAAAACATTCCACTCCCAACCATATAAATAGGCGCTTCCAGGAGTTCAGGGACAGCACAGAAAGTCTCAGAGTCTCATCTACGTCGTGCTGAATCCATTTTTGGAGATTCTGTGGGTTCCTCTGGTTTGATTTTGCAGTTTTAACTTTGTCAAGACACACTTCAACCAAACTTCATGTTATTCTGTCTAAACCGGACGTTCGGAGCAGAAATGATCAAAGATGGTACTTGTCTATAGAATAAAATAAATACAAAAAATGGCCTCACATTTTCAAGACAGTAGAAATGTCTTGCTTGCATCCAAATTTTATGCCTGCATGTTAACTATGATAGCCTTATGTTTAGCATAATAACATTAGTACAGTGTTACCTTGACTTACGAGTAAATTCTTTCCATGGCTAAGCTCATAACTCAATTTGTTTGTACTCTACCAGTCGACAAACAGCTGAAAGTCCATCTTCATCGATGTGCCTGGAGCTTAAAGAAATGTTTTCTTGCAAAACAAAGCAAAATATTGAATAAGCAGCGCCTTGTAACTTTGATCTTTTTGCCAAATTTGATTTAAACTTCAAAGTTTAGGTTCCCGTTTCATGCACGTTTGCTTACTGCCTCCTAAAAAAAAGTTCTCTTTCCCACGCCGCTCCCACATTAAGCTGATTACTATCATAAAATCACAGGGACATGCTGGATAACATATAAAAGAATCTGTTTATGATTCTATTCCCTAAGTGAGGGAGATGCCAAAATCTTTTCCAGTGAATGAAATTGGGAAAAGCAGACAGCTTCTATTTTTAAATGCGTGAAGAATGCCGCTTAGTGCCATGTCCCAAAGGCACTGCGGCCCGTAATCACTTCATTGTGACTTGCACATCACATACAAGAATTAATCTTTTATGGGCCACACAGAACAAAGAAAAAGTGATAAATGAAAACAACTGTGCTTAAGTGAATGACTACGTTCTTTTTTAACCCGGATAATCTCAAATACCCGGAAATGTGACTTGTGGATTTCCTTTTTTTTCCCATGGTGCACTGACTGAAGTCCAGAGTAATTCTCAGGAATGTTTTCAAAATATACACGTGCCCACAGCCTTGTTAGATGCCACAGAGAGGGTCATGCATCTTTGTTTTACACTGCCCCTTACACCCTGGGTTGCAGCTCTCTGACAGCCTCTTAGTATCTCAAATCCCTCTTATAATGGAACACCTCCGATTATCAGGGAGGCATCCATCCACACGTCACCCGGGTGGCATCTCAGAGGAGCAGCCAAAGCTCAGAAAAAAACTTGTCCGAATAACCTGCCATCGCTAAACAGCACTTATACTGCGACACTGTTAGCGTTCCCAAAAAAGATTATGCCGTATTTTTCGGACTATATGTTGCACCTGAGTATAAGTCGCACCAGGCAAAAAAATGCGCAATGAAAAGGAAAAAAACATATACAAGCCGCACTGGATTATAAGTCGCATTGGGGGGGGGGGGGGGGGGGGGGTTATTTGATAGACTCCAGCATCAAGAACAGACATGTCATCTTGAAAGGCAATTTAAAATACAATAGAGAACAACAGGCTGAATAGGTGTACGGTTTACTAACATTACATGACGCTAGAAGTTAGATAGGGTCAAAAAAATCCAGCCCGACCCGACCAGCCCGCGGGTATTAAAGGCCGATGCGGCCCGAGCCCGATCAATTAACTTGATTTGTTTGCCCGAGCCCGAAAAAACCCCGAAATTTTATGTTTTATTTGTGGGGACTCAGGAGAATGAGGAAATGCGGGGATGCGATGCGTGGTTGCGTTTTGTGTGATGACGTTTGTGAAGATACCGGTGCATATATGCATAATCATAACAAATTAAAGCCTGTCTTTTTTAACGAATTCTCCCAGTTAAACAAGACTGTAAGATGGATATTCAATAAACATTTATACCTTTTATATTTGCGTGTCTGTTCTAACAGGTGGATAGTGGATTTGACATTTATTTTGATCTCCTCGAGTTGGCAGAAAAAAACCGCAAGTTTTCTCAATGTTTCAATAGTCTACAAATTTTTATGATGATTATAAATGCATTTACACAATGAAATAACGCTGGAAAAGTGTGTTAGATATATTTCTGGTATTAGACCAATGCGCCACATTCGTTTACATTCAGCGAAGCCGACACAGGTTTTCTGTATAGCATCTTTGACAATCAATTTGAATCCTTTCCATATCCCACTCCTACCGCAGTTTTTTGCTTTTCAATTTTCCTGTCTTTAGTTTGTTTTTCATTCCTATAGCTGCTCCATATCGAAAAGGAAATACCAGGATGCTCACAGAAGGCGCCAAGGCGCGGAAGGGGAAGATTGAAAAGAGAGCCACTGCGTTCACGTGCGCAGGCATGCACAGCGCCTTCTCTGTTTTATCCAAATTATTTATTTTATTTAACATCCATACATCGTTTTAGTATGAATATATGAATATATATATATATATATATTTTTTAAAGTTAGGGAGAGAGAAGTCGGCCCGACCCGACCGTAAATAATCACACATAAGTCGTTCCAGAGTATAAGACGCACCCTCTGCCAAACTATGAAAACAACTCCGACTTATAGTCCGAAAAATACGGTAATGAAAGTTCAGGGAGACTGATGCTGATCATCCATATCACTTATATTTTGCTCTTAATGATTAATCTAGTTGAAATAAAGATAAACTTACAGTTTCTTTAGAAGTTAGACAACATGCAGTAAGCTCTGCATGCATTACAGCGTATTGGTGGGTATTCAAAAACGTTTATGTTAAAAACTAAACAAATGCCACACTTTCAGGGAGATGCTGATTTTTAAATAGGCAGGACTTGTCAAGTATATTATTACCATCGTTGTGAAGTCTCACCTCATGTCATTTTGTGATAGTGGCTCATTTGTGGTCTGATGTTATACTAATGTGGTTCTTCGTACCAACAGTTCCAACATACTGGTCAATAAATATGATTCTGTACTAAGTCAAAGTGGAATCTCTCATGTGATTTTATCAAGCATGTGCCAGGTCCTCAAATTGTCAATTTTTAATTGAATGTTCCACATTTCTACTGAAATTGTAAATTTCAAGTCAACATTTAGTAGTGGTTCTTAACATTGCAAAAGGTACTGAACGCCATGAGTTTCACATGCGCATTAACCGAATTCTTTGGAATTAGAAAAAAAAAAATTTTCCCTCCAAATTCCAAATCAGTATATCTAAGCTAGAAAGCTAAAACCTTAGTGGATTTCCATTCAAATTTATTTTCATGTAGACAGCATGTTTTTAAGCAGGCCAAAATGTATGTTTTTTTATCTCTATGCCTGCAGCATCATCACACCACTAAACCAAGACTGGTCCAATGTGTATATCTTAGAATTTTTCATTCAAATTTGTAGGAATATATCATATTGTTCAATATTAAACCTGTTTGGTTGCATGTTTACATCTCAAATGATATCAAATTTAATGGAAAAATCTTGCACAAACTGATTGCCAAATTTGTACACAGTCATTCCGCTGGAAAAAAAAACAAAAAACATGAATCTTCTCACAAATCCAATAAACTGTGAATTTACAACAAATAATTTTGCCTTTTGATTTGCTTTTCACATTGGAAAATGAAATTAAACTCAATTAATTTCTCACTGTTTCTATTTTTGTTTTCATGTCGACATTGTCATTCTATCGCATCCTTGCCTCACATACTATTTTCATGGCGTAAAATGTGACGTAAATGTTTTTTTATTTATTTTTATTTTTTTTATGTCAACGCAGTGCACGTTACTCTAGGTCTGTTGTATTTACTCATACCAAGTGAGTCAACCTTCCACTGAGCAAACAAGCTTTTCCTCCCATCAGATAGAGGACTGGCAGTTAAAGAACTCGAATAAAGCCTGTATATTGTGAACTAACCAGTCCAAAACCTGGTGTAAAATGCCACTTTGCCTGGATTTAGTCAACGTCCAAAAATAGGGCCCTGCGTGTCTCACCTTCACCGAACCCCTTAGACTGACTCACCGAAGCCCTGGAGTTTGATCGAGCCCAGATTAAGAACCACTGGACTAGAGAGAGGCAGATTATCACGATGCAAAACAGAAGAATCTTGCTGAAAGGAAACGCGTGTGCCTTGAAACCAGTGCTACACAATCTTCCTCACAAGTACCACAAACACACATTCAGACATGAGCTATGTTTGAGGTCAATGTCTGAGGGCGCTTGGCTAACTGCATATAGCACAAGCAGGCTTTGATCGTCGCAATACGCCTGTGGCAAAGACATCAGTTTTTTGGGCCCTTCGCTACCGGAAGTTTGTGGTGTGGGAAGGCTCCGTGGTGCTAAATATACAATAATAAAAAGGCTGGCAGATTTATTTCAGTTGCGAATTCTTTTCGTCCTATCCAGCAAGAGAAGAAAGGAGCGTGAGATGTGTCGGGCTGTTGCTCTCTCAACGTGAAATGATAATTACAGAGAGAAAAAGAGAGGAGAGTGGTGTCTCCCAAATAAAGAGGGGCGCCTGCTGTATTAGACTTCCAGTGATTGCACATGAGAGATAAAAGGACAATACACACCACATGTTTCTCAAAGGCCAAAAATCACAAATAAACTGAAGAAATGCAGCCACAAAGGCGAATGTTCCACTTTTTTGTGTGCTTATGCACCAATCCACCGCACTTCGCTTTGGGCTTTTTGATCCCTGGTTGAGGGTCCTCTCTGCGGAACCTTGCTCAGAATTCCAAAGATTCTGGGATAATTCAAATGTTTCACGGCACATACTTGCTACCCACCCCCCGGGAGACGGCGCTAGGAATGGAAAATGCCACCGCGGTCCCTCCATTGTCCCAAGTCTTTAATCAGGCTCCCAATGTGGCTCGCGCTGCCACCGTGGTGTGTTGTCTCAGCCTGGGAAAATGCAGGCCTGAGTGCTCGTCAGACCACAAAGAGCGAGAGGGGTGCTGCTGCAGGCCCTCAGCGCCAGACTGTGGCTGCCAGTACGGCTGACACACAATGAGTGTGGATAAAAAGCGTACATGAAGGCAGTTTGCTTTTAAGACATCACAGGCCACACTCTATCGGGAATCACATATACTTTTTTTTCTCCTTGAGGGGTTGCTTGGTGTAGCTGTGCAACATGTAAACATATGATGATTTAGAGAAGCATTTGAAAGTGTGTTTTTTATTTGTTTGTTTCTTCTTTCTTAGTCTCTTTTTCTTTTTAAAGTCGGCACAGTACCGTATACATTTATACAATCGCAATACATGAGTGGAAGGGAGGGATGCAAACTTCTCTTGTGAGTCTTCAGTGGAAAACGTATGGGAAACCCTTAATTAGGGAAGGATTTGTATTGGTTTTAAATTTAGTGGTAATATTTATAATCATATTTTTATGGGCTGTCAAGCCTGTCATAAAAAGAGAGGACTTTTACAGTACAGCTTCAGTGTGGTTTTTCCCAAGTCAAGACATAGGAAAATATGAAGTCAGGAACTGTGGGATGAGTTGTGTAGATGTGGTGAATAAATGAGTAATTTAATTATCTATTTTATTTTATTGGGAAGATTATTTGCCCTTAATTGGAAGAGGTTAGGTTTTATAGGTACTGCGTTTTCTTTGGCTTTTTAATAAAACCGCTTCAATAAGGTTGATTAATGTGAAAGCCTTTACACGAAAGCCACAGGTATTTCAAGTTTAAAATCATTTTCATTTGGTGTCTGTCACTAGGTTATCTTTTGCTGACAGCCCCTCCCTGTTCAAATGATTGGGGATCATGTTGCCGTGTAGTCTACAGCAATTTAATCGTTTAAAGTATACATTTATGAACCTTTGCTTCCAATTATTTCTTTAATTCTCTTTCTTTTTAAAATGCAAATTACATTTTTCATTAGGTATTGTTTTTCCTTCTTTGACGGTCCAGTCATAGACGTATTCGGGGTTGTAGCCGCGCCTTCTCATTTCCGATTGGCTAATCTTAAAAGTCAATCATAAAATACAGGAAGCCTTCGTCTCTTTACTCCCAACCGGAAAACAAGCCCAGCAAGAACCAATTCTTTTTAGTAGTTTAATGTAGCGTGGTGCATCAACGAGTCTTTTACAGGGTATCGTTGGGTAAGTGTTTGGGAAAAATGTTTTTGTGTCCTACACGCGCTTTTAAAAGTGTACTTATGACTATCCGAGTGTGGTCTTTTAACTCTAGCTAGTTAGCATTAGCAACGTGAGCTAGCCCGAACAAAGATCAAATAAAGCAAACATATTTAAACCCGTGATATCGGGATACTAGAAATTAAGACGTTAAAGAGTTGTACATATGTGGCTACAGCGGCTGCTAACACCTTGCATGACTTTATATTTAGGTGACAGCGTTATTAATTAAAAGTTAAATACAGTCACACTCTGGAGCTGTTTAACACACTACATGCGGACTCGCACAAAGCGATTAAGGTAAAATATTCTGACAATATTGGTTTTGTATTAGTTGACTCATGCATTTCCGTTTTTCCTCCCTAAATGCTATTCATTCTTTGTCCTTTCCTCTCTCATGTCACAGCCCACTGAATAAAAGTCATGGAGGTGCCTTCCTATCTGCCCAAGCTGCTGTTTGAACTCAACGAGCAGCGCAAGCGTGGCTTCTTCTGTGACTGTAGTATCCTTGTCGAAGGCCGTGTTTTCAAGGCCCATCGCAATGTCCTTTTTGCAGGAAGTGGCTATTTTAGGGCTCTTTTGGTTCACTATTTACAGGTGCGATGGTGTTTTCAGCTCCAAGTTTCCTGTTTAGCTTAATTATCAATCGATTTTTTGTACACTTATCCTATGGAGTCATTCTTATGTTGTCGAGGACTTTCTATGAATTGAGAGAAGACTGTGGATAATCAATCACATTCACATTTTTTTTTGCAGTTTTAACACTTACAGTGGGGCAAATAAGTATTTAGTCAACCACTAATTGTGCAAGTTCTCCCACTTAAAAATATTACAGAGGGCTGTAATTGTCAACATGGGTAAACCTTAACCATGAGAGACAGAATGTGGGGACCCCCCCCCCCCCTCAGAAAATCACACTGATTGATTTTTAAAGAATTTATTTACAAATCATGGTGGAAAATAAGTATTTGGTCCGTACCAAAAGTTCATATCAATACTTTGTTATGTACCTTATGTTGGCAATAACGGAGGTCAAACGCTTTCTGTAACTCTTCACAAGCTTTTCACACACTGTTGCTGGTATTTTGGCCCATTCTTCATGCAGAACTCCTCTCGAGCAGTGATGTTTTGGGGCTGTTGTTGGGCAACACGAACTTTCAACTATCCTCCACAGATTTTCTAGGGAGTTGAGATCTGAAGACTGGCTAGGCCACTCCAGGACCTTGAAATGCTTCTTACAAAGCCACTCCTGTGTTACCCTGGCTGTGTGCTTGGGATCATTGTCATGCTGAAAGACAGGAGATTTTCACACAAAATCTCTTGATACATGGCCCCATTCATTCTTTCCTTTACACAGATCAGTCGTCCTGGTCCCTTTGCAGAAAAACAGCCCCAAAGCATGATGTTTCCACCCCCATGCTTCACAGGTATGGTGTTCTTCAGATGCAATTCAATATTCTTTCTCCTCCAAACACGAGAGCCTGTGTTTCTACCAAAAAGTTCTATTTTGGTTTCATCTGACTATAACACATTCGCCCAGTCCTCTTCTGGATCATCCAAATGCTCTCTAGCGAACCACAGACGGGCCTGGACGTGTACTTTCTTCAGCAGGGGGACACGTCTGGCATTGCAGGATTTGAGTCCCTGGCAGCGCATTGTGTTACTGATAGTAGCCTTTGTTACTGTGGTCCCAGCTCTCTGTAGGTCATTCACTAGGTCCCCTTGTGTAGTTCTGGGATTTTTGCTCACCGTTCTTATCATTTTGACGCCACGGGGTGAGATCTTGCATGGAGCCGCAGATCGAGGGAGATGATCAGTGGTCTTGTATGTCTTCCATTTTCTAATAATTGCTCCCACAGTTGATTTCTTTACACCAAGCGTTTTACCTATTGCAGATTCAGTCTTCCCAGCCTGGTGCAGGTCTACAATTTGTGTCTGGTGTCCTTCAACAGCTCTTTGGTCTTGGCCATAGTGGAGTTTGGAGTGTGACTGACTGAGGTTGTGGACAGGTGTCTTTTATACCGATAATGAGTTAAAACAGGTGCCATTAATACAGGTAACGAGTGGAGCCTCGTTAGACCTCGTTAGAAGAAGTTAGACCTCTTTGACAGCCAGAAATCTTGCTTGTTTGTAGGTGACCAAATACTTATTTTCCACTCTAGTTTGGAAATGAATTATTTAAAAATCAAACAATGTGATTTTCTGTTTTTTTCCCCACATTCTGTCTCTCATGGTTGAGGTTTACCAATGTTGACAATTACAGGCCTCTAATCTTTTCAAGTAGGAGAACTTGCACAATTGGTGATTGACTAAATACTTATTTGCCCCACTGTAAATGTACCAAACATTTAAACATTTAAATCGTAATCAATTTGAAAGATTTGCTTCTGTGGCTTCCAAGTTCACTTTTTAAATTGTTTTTATCTAATTTCAGGATAGTGGTCAGCGCCAAAGCACAGCATCATTAGACATAGTTACAGCTGATGCCTTTTCCATCATCCTGGACTTCCTCTACTCTGGCCGATTGGCCTTGAGCAGCAGCAGTGTAATTGAGGTGATGTCAGCGGCCAGCTATTTGCAGATGACCGACCTGGTGAACCTTTGCAAAAAATACATTAGCTCCTCTTTGGAAATATGCAACAAAGACAAAGAGGGTGTGACAGAGGAGGAGAATCCAGGACAGGAAGGACGCTATAGACCCGCCGACAGTGGCACTCCTGCTGCATCTAAGCCCAATAGTGTTGGGACTGCGGAACCTCCTTCGCAGGTTACAGAAGCAGATGGGGCATCTGTTAAGGCAACTCGAAGCCCTTTGTCCATGCCTGGCAACACCCCTCCTGGCCCGAGCAGAGACATGGAAACCGATTACCATTCTGGTGGTGAAAGACCAAAAGCACATACAGATCAGACGAACTTAACATCAACTCCGTGCTCAGTTTTGACTCCCGAGTTAGTGAACCCAAAGATAGAGTATGACCCAGATGAGGAACTTTTGGAATCTCCTGACAATAAATACTTAGCATCATATCCGGGACCCTCTGTCCCTCCTCATAGCAGATTACTTATCCCAAGTTTATCCAATGAGCGCTCCTCTGTGGGTTACAGCTCTCCCGTTAGTGCCAGGCAACTGATGGAGATGCTGGCAAGGGGTGAAGGCCCCAACCCAATTGTGGACAGAGGGGTTCAGCGCATTACCCATAGACCGCCAGGTAGCATTTTGGGAGTTAGCCGAATAGACGACAGTTTGGGTTTTGTGGGATCATCTGTAATGGAAATCCAGTCTGATTGGATTGGAGAAGACACAGGTACAGTAAAACTAATAGACTCTGTGTCGTTGGCGAATTGGTATGAGTAAAATAGACTTTAACACTCCCTTTGTCTTTCAGGTGACAGTTTACTGGTTCCTGTCAAATTGCACAAGTGCCCTTTCTGTCCGTACACTGCCAAGCAGAAGGGCATCATGAAACGGCACCTTCGTTGTCACACAGGCGAAAGGCCCTTCCCCTGTCCAATGTGTGGAAAAAGGTTCACAAGGCAGGAGCATCTTCGCACCCATGCTCTCAGCGTAAGACCTGGATCGACTTTTGAAACTAAGATGCTTACATTGAGTAATTGTTATGTTACATTCTGCAGTTACTAGCCCTGCCACAATTAATGAAAATCGGCGAGTAATTAATGCCTCAAAAAGGTTAAGATTGCCTATAGTTGCCTCATTTCTCAACTGCTGTCACTCTCTGTAAACCCTAAATCAGGTCCACAGACATGACTTGCCTATGTCATGCAAAAGCTGCAGGAGAATTTTTTCCGGAAACAGTGTATCTCCGGGGTTCCGACGCTACGGCATCTGTGATAGCTGTAACTGCGTGACCACCACTCACGCCGACTCCACCCCCCTGCATCCGACTGGCCCAGCTGAACACATGGAACGTGAAGATGGTGGGACCGATTGGGCCAGCTTCATGGATGATGTGGATGAGGTGGAGGTTGGCAGAGTGGAAGACTTGGTGGAAAAACAGATGCTTGAAAGGCAGCTGACGGCGTGTGATGATGTAGGTCACCCTCTGTAATCTTGTAATGTTGATGGCACTCTATACATACTCCGCAAGAACATATTTTCTTTTTTGTCCTACGGTCTTTATTTAGGAGCTGCTTGTTCTCCTAATCTTGGAAGAATGTTTTTTGTCATGGTCAAGAATTAATGCATGAATTGTCAGAAATTTCAAGTAGTAATAATTTACACAGACACAATTCCAATGGATGAAATCTGTAAGATTAATTAATGTATCTACAACCAGAAAATTGTATTTAAAAAAAAAAAAATCAACTGATGGCGAAATCCTTCGACTTGATTTAGTTTATCTTAAGTGAGATGCACACATTCCGATCCACACATTCATTTTAGACATTTTAAATGATTTTTTTTTTTTTTTAACTTAACGTCCTTGATTTTTTTTTTTAACTTAATGTCCTACTCATTCAACACATGAAGAAAAAAAATTGTGTGTGTTACTGCTTGTGTTTAATAGTGTGATGACGCCACAACAGTCCACTCGCACAACAGTATTTCTACTGACAATCGTGTCCTCCACCAAATTAGATGTCCATTGAAGTACTTTATAGTTTTAGAGTAAGAATGGAGAAAGAATGGTAGTTGTAGTAATCGTATGTATGTATTCATGCAATACAAAACCGGTTGCCTCTTGATTTGTGTCTGGCAACAGCACATTATTCAGGTCACTACTTAGATGTAATTAGCTAGCATTCCATTTCATTGCACTGTTACGTCTGGGAACTTGACCACACACATTGATTGGTAAACGTTATATTCAACAACTTTAATATTTAAGATTTCTATCTTGTTTTGCTATCAGAATGGAAAGGAAAAATTACCCATAATGCAGCTCACACCACAATATAATAATAAAAAAACGACTGACAATCAGATTTTTTTTTTTTTTGTTAACTTTGACCAGAAGACGAAAAATACTTAGATTAGGTCTGTAAATCATTTGTGTATCTGTTTGGGTAGAAATTTTATTAATGAAATTGTGTGAGTGTTGTTGGGAAGCTGTTTACGTTTTCCTTACTTCTGTGCCCTATGTACAATTTTTGATGATTCCCTCAAATGACGACCTCATTTGATTCCCTGTTTATTGGCTGATATGTTTCTGCGTGGATTAATCAAATTTA
This sequence comes from Corythoichthys intestinalis, assembly GCF_030265065.1. NCBI lineage: Eukaryota > Metazoa > Chordata > Actinopteri > Syngnathiformes > Syngnathidae > Corythoichthys > Corythoichthys intestinalis. The sequence goes on from NC_080416.1 coordinate 20,314,025, forward strand.
TGTAGTATTAGGAAGTGGAGTACCTCTCTCTAGTGGTGACTTCACACAAGTGCAATGCTGTCTCGCAATTGCAAATGACAAATGGAAATTTCCCACGTTACCACCTAATTGTACAATATAAAATTTCGTTTAAAAATTGTTAAATATACCATGTGTTTGTTTTCAAGTAGGCCCTCGTGTTAATTGGCAGTGTTGCGAGGTAACAAAAAGTACCACATTGAGTTTTCAGATGTCTACAGTTTTTTTTGACTTCATGCTCATTGTCAATGCATGCACATTACATTGTTAAACCTCCGTGGATGACAACAGAAGAATCCGTGTCAAAATCCACAAAATTAACTTGTACTCGTAAGTAAACCAATCCAACGGAGGGGGCGACGATGTGCTCAATGTGGTAAACATATGACCGTAAAAGAAGCCTTCATAGCGGCCATCCATTATTTTAAGGTAGAATCTAGTCACATTCGGGGGTGGAAGGTGGTACTTTGACGCATAAAAAAGAGATTGGCACTTCCTAGCCCCAAAACATGGGCAAGTCTCGGGACTTGACGGAGTTCGAGCGGGGTCTTATTGTCGGTGCTCGAAGTGCGGGCTGCAGCATCTCGGAAACTGTCAACCGGTTGGGCTTCTCCAAGACGGCGGTGTCACGGATTTACCGGGAATGGTGCGGGAAGAAGAAGACGTGCAGTGCGCGGGGCACGGGTGGAAGAAAACGTCTAGTCGACGAGATGGGGGAGCGACGGATGGAGCGAGTGGTGGAGGCTAACAGCCGAGCAACCGTCACTGAGATCCAGACACTGTACAACTGCAGCGCCGAGACGCCCATCTCACTCAAAACTACACAACGGGCCTTGAAGCGGCTGGGCTACAGCCGCAGGGCTCCCCGACGGGACCCGGTTTCCAGGACATCGAAGCTGGGCCCCATCCAGAGCTCATTACCGAAAGAACAGATTCCGGTTTCTGCGGATTTTGTGAGCAACAACAATACTGAACACGACACTTGTACTACGAATCAGGAGATGTTGCCATACGAGGGCGCCCAAGTCAGTTCCAACCAGACTCTGCATGGGATTGGAGCAACCCTACCAGAATTTCAGTGTTGGTGATGATCGCCTGGAGCCTTCAGAGAAGCGGGTTTTTTTTTTTTTAAATTGTTTATTTATTTATTTATCTAAGTGGGACCTATCATGTCAATGGGTCTCAAACTTTACACAAATGACTGTCTTAAACATTTTGTTCTCCACCACTATTCCTGCCATCAAAGTACAGAAAGTGTTTGGGAGAAAAAAGGCATACGTTTAATTCATCTTAAGAATTTTCATCTTTTGTAACCCACTGTCACATTCTGAACAGTTGTTAACCATGCATTTGAATGTATGACCAAGAAAAAAAAAGCAATGATCAATTAAAATGATTCATAAGTTAAACATAGTCTAAATATGTAAAAAAAAATGTATAAAATACATAAATGCACATGTATCTAAAAGTAAAAATATAACCGTGCAAATGTGCTCACTGTTTTGGATTTTTATTTATTACTAAAAGCCTCTGTAACATTCTGTAGGATTTTGAGTGTTTTTATTCAGTGCCATAGTTCAGTTTTTAGACATACTGCCCGAGTTGAGAGCTGCATGGAATATCTGAATTTTGGTTTTCACTCTTGCACCATCAAATAAACCCCATCTGTTGGATTACTATAATGATTGGTGCTTACCTTAATTAATTAGTCTAACACTACCCAGATTGTAAATGTTATTTCAGATCATATTGATAGAGGTCTTAATTAAGGACAGCGCTTACACTTTGGAGTAAATCTTTTGCTAGCTGTTCTGTTTCAAAATTTATTGAATAGTGTTTGTGGATGATTGAAATGGTCATTTAAGATTTTATGTCAGAGTTTTCTTTCTTTTGATGTTTTTGCACTTTACATGTCCTTGTAAACGTACTTTATATTGACTAATGTTTTAAAATTCACGTCTTAAGGTTTGCATGTTTGTCATTTATTGCATTTTCTTATCAAAGTTATGCTGGTGAATTATTAAATATATGCTATGGTACATCACATGTCTTTAAAGGGAAATATTTCAAATACTACATCTAAAGTTATTTGGGTATAGTCTTGTATTCTGTTTTAATGTCACAGAAACTTGGCATTTTAACAGGTTTGCAGACTTTATAGTCACTGCATTGCAGACATCCAGATGGCTAGATAACCAGTCATTTTCCCCTCCTAATACCAATACAGTAAGAGCTCATAATAGGCTTATTTTCATTGTGATACTCTTGGATACTTCAAATGGCTCAGACTGACACCATCTCCATGCTCTCTCGGCACCAAATGTTGAACTGTAGTTACTAAATCCATCAGAAGAGGGCGCAAGTGTACCGAGTAATCGTAGAAGAAGAGCTTTATTTACGAGTTGCTAACGTTTAGGTTTGAGCTAGGTCCAATCATAACAAGAAAGGTGGTAGACACAAGACAGGAACCCGCTGTTGGACCATACGAAAGTTACATGGGCAAGTCGCGGGACTTGAGCGAATATGAGCGGGGCCTGATAGTCGGCGCCCGAAGTGCCGGATGCAGCATCTCGCAAACAGTCAACCGGTTGGGCTTCTCTAAGACGGCAGTGTCCCGAGTATACAGGGAATGGTGTGGGAAGAAGAAGACCTCCAGCGAACGAGGGGCTTGCGGGAGGAAACGCCTCGTCGACGAAATGGGCGAAAAGCGGATGGAGAGAGTGGTGGAGGCCAACAATCAGGCTACAATCACGGAGATCCAGTCATTGTACAATTTCAGCGTCGAGAAACCGATCTCGCTCACAACCACCCAACGGGTTTTGAAGCGATTAGGCTACACCCGGGGGCCTACCCAGAGGGATTCGGTGTTCCGGACTGAGCCAGTGGAAAACTCGCCCTCTCACTTGTCCCTGGACTATAATGCAGAAACTGCCTCATGTAGGAAACACATGGATCCTTCTCAACAAGACGCAGGTACTGTGAGTTCCAATGTGACAGCCCCCGAGGTTGGAAGCACCACCACAGTGGGCTCACGGTGTTCGTGAGGGCTGCAGCGCCACCTAGAGCCTTAAGACCATCGGTGCCTGTGGTTCTTGCTTGAATTGTGCTTTTTGACCCATGGCATTTTTGCACTAATATTCACTACCAGTGTTCACTCACGTCGTGCGCAGAGACTTTCACCAGGATTTGTGGACACATTCAAAATGACTATCCTTGAATGCTCAATCTGTATAAAAGTTGATGTCCCTTTATATTCATGCACTGTCATGCAATCACATTTTTACATATTGTTACTGTGTTACTCCTATTTACTGAATTGCACGCTTGGTATTTTGGTTGCCATACTGTAGTTTGTGTGATGTGTTGCACTACATTTATTAAGATACGTTCACACCATGACTCTTGAATTTGCCTTGAACCAAAAATAAAATAATGCCCATTTTAGTGGCCATCTGAAGTTGCATCAAAGGATACATTGATAGCACTATCAAGGATTACGTACTACACCACAAACAGCACAATTAAATGCCGAACTGACTCAGAATGTAGCTCATTTAATTTTTATTTATTAATTTGGCTTTCATTTGGAAAAGTGTTTCATTGACACACATAACATTCACCTTTTCTTTCACAATAATGGGAATTATGAATCTGATGGTTTGTTTCCCCTGTGTATGTGAAGTTTACACTCCATGACAGAGTGATTATTTTTGTTTATTTTGTCTAATGTGCCCTGTGACCGACTGGCGACCAATCCAGGGTGTAGCCTGTCTTTTGCTTGAAGTCTACAATAGGCTCCAGCTCCCTTGATTAATGGGAACGAAATACAAAATGGATGAGTGGCAATCATTTTTACAGAATTTACTTAGTTTGTTGACATCAAGTAAATTCTACACATGATTGAATCTAAATTAGGGCTACAGCTATCGATTATTTTAGTAGTCGATTAATCAATGAACTAGTTAGTTTGAATAATCGAGTAATTGTATATGGAACATTAAAAATCAAAATACCTGAGCTGAGCCTCAAACGGTATTAAAAAAAATAGGATTTAAGTACAACAAAAGAACAATTGGCTAACTTACATAGCAAGAGTCTGCTAGCTTAAATGCTATAAAATTCAAACTTTTTTTTTTTTTTCAATGCACTTGACAAATGGTTCAAACACATATTCCCTTTTATTCCCACAGAAATGGCCAAATATACCTATAAACTAAATTAAGAATGCATTAAAAAAAACATTAGCTCAAATGACAACTTAGCTTATGTTGGTTTTAACATGGAGCAGCTGGATTCAGCCTTGTGAAATGAGTTATGTCATATTAACTGTTGCCAGTAGAGGGCAGTGTATCCACCCAAATCAATAAAACTAAATGCAAACACTTTCAAAACAAACCATTACAATGCCACTTTAATTAAAATGAATCCTCAGAGCAGCAACATTTAATTTGAATATTTTTTCTAAGCAAATTACTCCAGTTAATCGATTAATTGTAGCAGCAATAATGTGAATCTTAACCAACCCCTCCAAAATTTGGAGTAACTGAAGAACATTTGAAGAATTTTAAAGTTAAATATATACAAAATCTCTTCACTACATTTTTTGGATAGATTATATTGTATGTGTTCAATTTGTTTATAGCATTCTTACAAAAAAAAAAGTCACATTGTGATGTTAAAACTTTTTATGTCAGTTTGCCATCTAAAGAAATAAAACGTATGTTTCCAAATGTATAGGATGGCATTGATGAAATCAGTGTTTCCAAACCTTTAGTAAGACTGGACACAAATACAGGGTGTTCCAAAATGGTGAACCCCATTCTAGATGCCCATATCTCGGAAACTACTTGATGGATCTTAATGAAACTAAATACACTTTATGTTGAAGGTCATACGTTTTATTGGTTAAATTTACAAAGAAAAGTACAAATATTTGTTGGTTCTATGACAGATTTTCATAAATGTTCAATATGAGCGCCGCCTGTTACTCTGCACACGTCGAGGCGGTATTCGAGGTCGTGCCAAATTCGAAACTCAGACTTGAAATTTTTGGTGCTAAGTCCCAGTTTGTTTTTTAATTGCTGCCTTATTTGCAAAATTTGTGAAGAAGGCACGCTGCACTGTCTTCGGTGACTGAGTCCGAGCATACTCTAACACGCAAAATTATTTTTCTTTTGAACTGAAGGGCATTTCATAACCTGAAAAGATAGAAATGCCAAACGTTACACACAAAAATGTTTCTACATTAGATGTGAACATTTGAGGTCATTCCAACGAAAAATGTCAAAATTATCGGCCTACGAAATGGGGTCAAACATTTTGGAACACCCTGTATTACAAGAGGGAAAATTATCAATGTTCATCTGTAGTACTAATATCGGACGAAAGAGGCGCACCAGTGTCTTCACCGTACCAGAGCTACATCGTAAAAGAAGACGCTTTAGTTGGAGAACTTGGGGTTCACATCAGGCAAGTAAAGTGACAGCACAGATAACTTAATTTCAAACAAAAGAGGCGCACGTTGGAAACGAACTAGAATTTGTGGTCCCTCAAACTCCAGGACTCATACGCTGACACATGGGCAAGTCACGGGACTTGACCGAGTTTGAGCGGGGCTTAATCGTCGGCGTCCGGAGCGCTGGCCGCAGCATTTCGGAAACTGTCAGCCAGCTCGGCTTCTCCAAGACTGCCGTGTCCCGAGTTTACAGGGACTGGTGCGCCAAAAAGAAGACCCGCAGCGAGCGGGGTGGAGGCAGGAAACGCTTCGTCGACGAGCTGGGAGAGAAGCAAATGGAGCGAGTGGTGGAGGCTAATAAGCATGCATCTATCACGGAGATCCAGCGGCTGTACAATTGTACCGCCAAGAAGCCCATTTCGATCAAAACTACTCAGCGGGTCTTGAAACGGCTGGGCTACACCTGGAAGACTCACCGGCGAGACTTGGCGCCCCGAACCTGGAAAGGGACCTCGGTCGAGAGTTCGTCTCAGAAGGATAAACTAGATTTGGCGCACAATAACAACACTGTACCGGAAACGAATAGTAAAAGCCATGATTGTTGGCACCAAGATGGCGCCCCCGCCAGTTCCAAGGAGATGTTCCCCGGGATTGGAGCGACCCTCCCGGGATCATGTTCATGAGGACCGTAATCATCGACAGCACCGTTGCTGGATCTCTCTCATATGCTGATAAGACGCTTCCACCTTGTTTTTTTCCCTCCCTCTCCGCTTTTGACTTATTTCCCACCTCAACGTGGATGGGTTTTTCATTTGACAGGAATAAAATAAAACGGTATGAATTGCATGGAATAGAACATGTGTTTTACTATATATCTGATTAAAACTGATGACTGGAGATGCAATTGTCTATAGGCCTATAGCTAAGGATTAGGCATTACATGATTTTGATTGGGACGACAGTGGTCATTGTTTTCCTGATGAAAAGGTAACCCACGAATATTTTAGATTTATCAGAAAGCTATACTTTGGGCCTCCTTAAAGATTTTATGAAAGATTTTATGTGCAACACGGCATTCATTACCGTAATATAAGGAGTAAGGAAGCACATGTAAAACAATAATCCTACTTAAATAAGATCTCTGATTATGAACCCCTCAAAAGTCAAAACTGAGACGATGCACCTCAAGGGACTATCCTTGAGTTGGTTTTTACTCCGCAGCGTGTAAAATGATCGAAATGGATTTATGTTATAATTGAGAAATATTTTTGCCTTGGTACTTAAGTGGATTTTCAAGTGTACTTAAAAATACCGGCAGATAAGTATTGATACTTGTTTGCTGTTTCATAAAAGAGTTAAATTAGTTATTCCAAATCAAGCCCCCCTCCCCACAAATATCTATACATTTTTGTCATCTGACACCAACCTGTACTTATTAACCTGGTTTAATATGTGTCGCTGGTAACACTGAATGTTGTCGCAACGTCAGCCTGTCATAGCGAGCTGGATGCGAAAAGTTGTGGTCTGCAGCGTTCGTAAACAGCGGCCATCTTGGAGCAATAGACTTCTCTGGCGGGCTCAAATGCAGCGAATCTGCAACCCCTAGCAAAAAGTATGAAATCACCAGTCTTGGACAAGCACTCACTCAGACATTTTATCATGTAGAACAAACTTAAAACGCGTGAAAAAATAATGAATTAGTTCAAAAGTGCAACACTTTAGCATTCAAAAACAAAAGAAGTGAATAAAAAACATTGTGGTGGTCAGTAAATGTTACTTCTATCAAGCAAGTGCAGGGAAATATATATGGAATCACTCCATTCTGAGGAAAAAAATATGGAATCAATTGAAACAAATAACAAAACACATCTCTAGTATTTAGTTCACCACCTCTGGCTTTTATTACAGCTTGCAGTCTGAGGCACGGACTTGATGAGTATTCTTCATCAATTTTGTGCTAAGTCTCTGATTGCAGTTGCCAGATCATCCTTGCAGGTCGGAGCCTTGCTGTGGACCATTTTTTTCAATTTCCACCACAGGTTATCAATAGGGTTGAGATCTGCGCTATTTTCAGGCCATGACATTGACTGGATGAGTCTTTCTCCAATGAATGCTTTAACAGTTTTAGCTCTGTGGCATGATGCATTGTAATCTTGGAAAATGACATATTTTCAATTGAAGGGATAAGAAAGCTGTCTAAAATTTCAATTGTGAATTGTGTGTAAACTTGTGCATTTATTAAAGGTTTAACCACAGCCATCTCCCCAATGCCTTTGCCTGACATGCAGCCTCATATCATCAAGGACTGAGGGAATTTTGGTGTCTTCTTCAGGCAGCCATCTTTGTAAATCTCACTGGAACCGCACCAAAACAAAGGTTCTGGCATCATCACCTTGTCCAATGCAGATTCTTGACTCTTGACAAGGCACTGGGGAGATGGCTGTGGTTACTTCTTCAATAAATGCACAAGTCTACATTGAAATTTTAGCTTTCTTATCCCTTCAATTTAAAATGTCATTTTCCAAAATGACAATGCACCATGCCACAGAGCTAAACCTGTCAAAGCATTCCTTGGAGAAAGACACATCCAGTCAATTTCATGGCCTGCAAATAGCCCAGATCTCAACCCGATTGATAACCTGTGGTGGAAATTGAAATAATTGGTCCACAGCAAGGATCTGACCTGCAAGAATGATCTGGCAACTGCAATCAAAGATAGTTGGCACCAAATTGATGAAGAATACTCATAAAGCCCATGCCCCAGAGACTGCAAGCTGTCATAAAAGCCATAGGTGATGCTACTAAATACTAGAGATGTTTTGATTGTTATTTCTTTATTTCTCATGATTCCAATTTTTTCCCCTCAGAATAGACTGATTCCATATATATTTCCCTGCACTTGCTATATAAAATTAACATTTACTGACCACCACAATGTTTTTATTCATTTCTTTTAGTGTTTCTGAATACTAAAGAGTTGCACTTTTGAACTAATTCATTTTTTCAAGCTTTTTATCAGAGTTTATTCTACATGATAAAATGTCTGAGTGAGTGCGCGCCCGAGACTGGTGATTCCATACTTTTTGCTAGGGGTTGTAATTGGAGGATGAGTATTTTCTCCACCAAAATACTCATTACTCAGCAAAATTTTCAATTTTTTAAAAGGTTTAATTTTTAATAAACTATTAACATGGCAATGATTCAGACTGAACGGTGAAGAAAATAAAAGTGGTTAAAGTATTCACTGCAGGTAATTTACTGCACTTGTGTAAATAACGAATCCGTTTGAAAATTTACTGAAAATTAAGCGATTTATAGCTATTTGAAAGTACAGTATATATAGTGATACCGACGCAAAATGGCCGACAAGTGATAATGGCCGTCCCGATTGGTTTAGAGGACGCATTACGCATCTAGCTCTATATAAATATCTGCTTTCTATGACCAAAACGGTGGGAAAAAACGTCATGTGACCATTCACGTGACTATAACCACGTGATTCAAAACTACAGTCACAGTTGACACGACCAATATAATGATCCTAACAGCTAATCTAATGCAACCATGCTTATTGTAACTTTTGCTCTTTTACTTTTCACACTGGAGTCCGGAGCTCGTTACACGGCAGACTGGGCGAGTCTCGACGCTCGGCCGCTCCCCTCTTGGTACGACGCGGCTAAGGTGGGCATCTTCATTCATTGGGGGGTGTTTTCCGTACCCGGTTTTGGCAGTGAGTGGTTCTGGTGGCACTGGCAAGGTCAGAATCCTCCGGACCCCAAATGTGTGGCTTTCATGAAAAACAACTACCCGCCTGGGTTCAGCTATCCGGAATTTGCCTCACAATTTCACGCTCAATTTTTTGACCCGGAGGAGTGGGCTGATATTTTCAACTCTTCTGGCGCAAAGTGAGTACAGTACTCAAATTGCCAATTTTTTCGGGCACAATAACTTCCGACAGATTAGAAGTTTTCCATCGACCCTATCTAAAATAATCTAAAACCAATATTGTTATGACCTGTTAGAGTACTTTTTGCATAATTTAGTGTTCTTAGAAAAGAGCTGCAATAATTTTGATAATGTATTTACCAATTGGGTGTGTTTCAGCATTTTTTAAGGCCTTTTTTTTTTTTTTTTTTTTTTTTTTTTAAATCAGGAAATTGAACAAAACCACAAAGTCCACAGTTGCCCCATTGTTTTCACATTGCTCTGTTTTTTATGATTACTCCAGGTATGTCATTTTGACAGCCAAACACCATGAAGGTTTCACCAACTGGGAATCCCCTAACTCCTGGAACTGGAATTCTGTCGATATTGGTCCTCACAGAGATCTAGTTGGTGACCTGGGCGAGGCAGTGCGGAAGCGGTGTGTTCTCAGCTGCTATGCTCTATAAATTTACTGTATATCATTCCTAATGTAGCAAAAGCATTTAAGTTTGTTGCCTTTCATGCCACTTGTCTTCAGTGCGTGATTATATTTTCATATCTAGGTCGCTGCATTTTGGACTATACAACTCACTTTACGAGTGGTTCCACCCTCTTTACCTGATGGACAAGTCGAATGGATTCAAATCACAGAACTTTGTGTTTCACAAACTATTACCAGAACTGTATAACATAGTTGTAAGGTCAGCAGTAGCTTGTACCTTCATTTTTCCATCCCTCACATGTGCCTTGAATGAATGCAGTGGTATAGCTTTATTGTAATTTTGAACACCCTCATTGCAGGTACAGACCTGAAGTAATCTGGTCTGATGGAGACTGGGAGGCACCTGACACATACTGGAACTCCACCCAGTTCCTTGCCTGGCTGTACAATGATAGCCCTGTTAAGGTTTCTGTCATTATAAAGCAAGAACTGTTTTTTTCCCCTCCTTCATTTTAGTAACAAATTTCATATATTTTTTAGGATACCGTGGTGACAAATGACAGATGGGGAGCTGGCTGTTCATGTAAACATGGAGGTTATTACAACTGTGAGGACAAGTATACTCCAGGCCAGCTGCCCACACATAAGTGGGAGAAATGCACATCTGTGGACATGCTGTCTTGGGGCTATCGTAGGAATATGAAGTTGAGTGACCTAATGGACCTGCCCGACATCATAGAGGTGAGTGAATTAAATCCCAAACTCTCTTTTTTTAAAATGTACATACTCTGACTTTAGTGCTGCAATTATTTATCAACTAACTCGAGTAAGTCGATTAGAAAAAAGTTTTGAATCAAATTTTTTCTGCTTCGATGATTTTTTTACTTGGAATGGCGCTGTAATGGTTTGTTTTGAAAGTGTTTACATTTAATTTGATTTGGGTGGATACACTGCCCTCTAGTTGCAATAGGGAGTAAAACATATCTCGTCTGACATGGCAAAATCCAGCTGTTCCCTGTTAAAACCAACAGAAAGGTAAGTTTTTGTCTGAGCTAATATATTTGTTTATTCGTTATTTAGTCTAAAAGTACAGTATATTTGGTACAGTTTTTATGTGCAAATACAGTATGTGTTTGAACGATTTTTTAAAGAGTTTATTAAAAAAAAAAGTTGGCACCATTATAGCATTTAAGCTTGTGGAATTTTGCTATGCAGGTTAGCAAATTGTTCTTATGTTGTACTTAGACCTTAATTAATTTTTTTATACCGTTTGAGGCTAAGATCAGGTATTTTAATTGAGTTTTAAATGCATTTGTTGCTATTGTGAAATGAATATAAAATTCTGCATCATTTGAAGAAACACTCAGAAATTTTGTTTTGTATTCGCAGTTAATGCTCGTTTGAAAGTGCAATCTTAGCAAGCCAAAATAAATATTATTGCAAGCATAAACACTAGTTTCTTTGTTTTACATCTCCAAAAATGTACTCTGCAACGCATAAATGTTCATATTCCGATTACTCAAAAATTCGAACTAATCAATAAATTAAACGATTACCTAAATAATCGAAAGCTTCAGACATATATGACTTCTTGACCTACTTTCTGCTTAGGATCTGGTCAAAACTGTAGCACTGGGAGGTAACTACCTCCTCAATGTGGGCCCCACTCCAGACGGAATGATCCCAGCAGTGTTTGAGGAGCGACTGCGGGGAGTTGGTGCTTGGCTTGAAGTGAACGGGGAGGCCATCTACTCCTCCAAACCTTGGAGAGTCCAATTTGAAAACACCTCTGTACCAATATGGTAGGTTCAGGATTCAGGGAAACAACCAACATATTGCCTCAAATGTTCAGCTCTGCTCTATTAGAGGTCATTAAACACTCTGTGCTGCATCCACTTAATCAAATAAACACTTCCTTTAAGGCATAACTAATACAATGCATGGCAATTTACCTAGCGTTGTGGTTCTGATGCATGTTTACAACAAAGTTTATTAGCTTTTCAGTCTGTGTATTATTAGTATTATTACACTCTTTCCACAAGAACTGTATACAGTTTGTTGGCTTGCTTAGGTTTTAAAAAGTGAGGTATAAATATTCTAAATTAATTTTGACAGGAGTCAGTCATATTGATAGAAAATAGTTAATTTAGTTGTGATACTTTTTGTTATGTTCTTTCTAGAATTTTCGCCTTAGCAGTAACTGGAGTATTAAAATGCTGTTGTTGTTTTTTGTTTTAGGTACACATCCAAAGGGGACAGTATTTTTGCCATAATGACAGGAAAACCCTCCAAACCCACTGTGCAACTTTTGGAGCCCAAAACTTCTGCAGTCACCACGGTAAAGAGAAACCTGTTATTTTATTTATTTTTTAAATTATTATTTTAAATATTATTGATTATTTAAAAAAAAAATAGATGGACTGCTACAATTGTAGGGCAAAAAAAAAAAAAGCATTGAAATTTTACTTGAATCTGACATGATGCTAACCAAACACAGAGAAAATGCGCCTTTATAAAACTCATACATCATTGACCCTAAAGGTAACGTTGTTGGGGGACCCTAATCCTTTATCGTGGTCTCCAATCAAGCCAAATGCTGGCCTTACTATTGTTTTACCTGAGCTGCCTTACACTGCTGGACAAGCCTGGACCCTCAAACTGGATGGCATACAGTGACATTCAAAATCTTAAGGTACAAAGTTCAAAACAAAGATCTGAAAATAACTTGTATGTTTGCTATGTATGAAATCTACCTACCACAGTAAAAGAAGAAATTGAGGACTCCCCGTAATTGCATAAGTTGTTGTTTTGCTGACAGAAAATACATGTTTTTAATGATTGAGCAAATGAAACATTTTCTTTTTTACTGTTTTTAAAAGTAATCAATAAAATATATTTTCCCATCAATTTCTCTGGGGTCTGGAAGTAACTACATTATGGTAGCTCTTAAACCATACTTGGAATGTAATATAAAGGGTTTTCCTTGAAGCTTTCAAGACAGTTAAATATGAAATAAATATTGAATTGCTGTTTCTTATTATCGGCCGTCTTATTTACATTTTATAAATAACTCAACATTCCTCAGTCTCTATAGGCATATTTAGTGTGACATATCGAGTGACAAGGCCAGCTTCCAAGTGTAAATCCCGAGAAACAAAGAGACTACGTTAAGAGGAAAATTATCTTGACCAACACCTTAGGTGCCTTGTTGTCGATGTTTTTTTCATAAACATATCTGATCTTGGTCTTCAAAAAAAAAAGAATGAGAACAAATGACAAAGTAGACACAGCAGCCTCATTTAACTGGCTAAAATAGCTTTATAGTAATCATATTAATAATAATAATATTAGCCTTTAGAAAATGTTTTGACAACGAAGACCGTGTTACATTCTGTGTTGAGGGGTAAACCACGTCACAGTGTGCCATCTCTCTGGGCTTTAAGACGTGCTCCTTGGACACATCCAGAGCCATAAAACTTTTACAAGAAATAATACAAATTGATATGTACACAATGAGAACTACAACACAACAAACTGAACCATTGACCATGATTCCAACCTATAATTCTTCAAGTTGCCGTGGTGTTTCTTATGCATGCATTTTCTTAACCCAGCTTCTCTGGAGTTAATGGACATTTACATCTCAATGGTATTGCTATATGCTTCAGTCATTTCTTTTCAAATGACAACAAAAATGTTTCTATGTACACTATGCTGTCTTGGCACTGTATTCAACAGAAGAGCAGGAGCTGAAAGACAGAAAAGCTCGGTGTGTCAGACCCTTCAGGTGTTTTGGGCGAAATGACAGATGAGCTGATGGAACAACAGTAAAGGACATTTGAGCTTTTGCTACATTTTCTAGTGGATTACAGAGTGTGAAGTCCATTTATCTATGAATTTCACAAGTTCCTCAACTGAATGGAAATTCAAAGGAGAACAAACAGCACACAACTCATTTTTGAATACGCCCTCTTTTGCAATCTCCCTGTGGACGTGTCCATCATTGATCCCAGAGAGAAATACGTCTTCCCAGAGTTCATGTCCCTTTGTTGTCCATTCTAGCAGCACTTTTAAGACAAGTCCTACCATATTAAGCTAGTTATTGTACACAAGACTCATCCCTTGCTATATATAATATGTTTATAACAATGACGGCGGTGGAAATAATTAACCCCCCTTTTTAATGGCAATAATCATTCTACAACTAATAATCATATTGCAATAACAATATATGTGATATTGAGTAGAGCAATGTTTGTTGGCAACATGTATTTACATTTTTGTAAACAAAAGAGTGGCAGGATTTTTTGTGTGTGTGTGTGTGTGTGTGGTAATTACACAGTAATAGCTCAGTTTGTGATCCGTTTTCTAACAGCATTACAGTATTGATACACACAGGTCAAATATAGTACACCTCAGTGCTAAAGGCACATTGGAGTTTCAGGTATACATCCCCTGGCTGATCTGACAATTATATAAAAGGTCCAAATGGGGGCATGACTGTACAAACATAACGTTTACACAGCCTATTTGTATAACACATGCAGTTTTGAGAACGATTCGATATAAATTAACAAGAGAATTACTGGCACCAGAAATTGTGTCATCGAGGACCTTTTTGTTATCCAAAAAGTAAACTTATGGTGTCACATGACCCCTGACAATCTTTAGAAGCCAGTGTTAATTGGGAACATAACATTTGGTAGGTACTCATGTCCAAAAATACATAGAGGAAGATGGTCTTTTTGGTTTGAACCAATGATTTGGGAGTGGATTTGACCATTATTATGGTATCCATCAAACTGTCAAACTTGCATTGTAATTGTTCAAATGATTTACAAGGCAAAATACCAATGAAACGGTACTGTATAGAGTGAACATATAAATACATAACAAATAAATAATTGAAAAATAAAAATGCAGCCCTCTGTTTGGAATAAATTATGAATACCATTAGAACAGCCTTTTAGAAATGTCTACCTAAAACTCAAATCTGCAGCTACAATCCCCTCTTTCACCAATAAATTATGCACTGTTTGAGTTCTTGCTGCATCCACCATAGTCTGAAATAATTATTTCAAAAAGCACTATATTTTGTGTGTCCTTGGTGTTTTTGGTGATGTGTTGTTGTATAGAGAATCCCCTGAGGACAGAGGCCTGGGTTAAAAAGGCTGAGGTACTCGAGGGTGGCTCTGAAATGGGGTTTTTGCACCCTTCAAAAGAGGTGACAGTTTTTTTGTGGCATACAGTCAGTCTGGTGAGTGCTCAGAACTCGTGATATTCATAGCGAGGGTCCTTGCAGTTGCACTGTGCGCAAAGAGAGGGATAGGCAACACTTTAAAAATTGCAACACTGTTGGTGGATGAGTGCCTTTGTTTGAGAAGTGTAGAAGTTGATACTGTGGATAAATACTTGTTGAATCCTCCCGATGAAAAGACAAGTCAAGGAGTTCTTCACAGTGGAGTAAGAGTAGAAAAAGCAGGTTTTTGTGCTTTGTTTGATGAGCCTCAACCACAGCTGTTGTCGTTTGACACTGATGCAAATGAATGGAGCACTTAGGGTCTCTCTTTTCCTTCAGCACTTTTTGTCCATTGCCATTATTATTGTCTTTTAAGAATCTCTACACAAAGATTTTAAAGCTACAAAATTAGCTCTCTTGTCAGATGGCTAATCTCTCTCAAAGCATGCAGTGCCAACTGAAAGTATTCCAGAAATATTTCAGTGAAAATTAACTAAAAGGGGCCTGAAACATTTTTGAACTTCTCACATTTGCTATTTTTCTATGTACATGTCTCATATACAGCACGTAGACACTGTAAACTTGAACAGTAACCTCCATACATAGCTGGTTAGGCACATGTTATTGGTTCTAGAGTGGAAATACAGGGAGAAAGCCAGTGAAAGATGGAGATATGCAATTCAAACATGTAAAAGCGCCAGAGGATTTGACTTGGCAACTACCAGTGTTTTTTCTCTCTGTTTTGTTTCATGTATTTATTTATTTTTTACCCTGTGAACCTGACCCAGCACTCACATAATCATCTTTTTACATGTACTGCGTCTGGATATGCCACACATCACACTAAACTATATAATTATAATAATACAGTGGTATTTCACATTTGATATAGGCTTTTTTTTGTACACTGTAACCATTTATCTATTTATCTAGAAATGTAGATTATATTATAAAATATACATCTCCCATTAAAATATTTGCCAGGTTTCATTCAAATATTAAGAGATGAGAAAATCATGCTAATGGCTGAATTTCATTGGTTTTCTTCACATCTCTTCATCAGCACAGAGCTGCTGCATTCACACAAGCATTATACAAAACATCCATACAAAATATTGAAATTAGAAATGTGTTCCTGCTTGCTCTTGTGTATGAACACAATTATTTAAATCATGCTACACTGCTGCACTTTGTCAAGTCAAAAACACTTCAGATCAGATACACAATACTTGTGATTACCATAGCGTCCTAGCAGTTTCTTTTTATCTTTCCAGTCTTAAGAAACAATTTCTTAAGCAGGGACCTCTCTTGTTTCAAATAAGATATGTCATTTTTGCTTTTAGCAGTGAATCAAAGGAATATTCGCTTTTTGATGGGAAGCGAATACATGGCTGTTTTATAAGGGCATCTAGTTAAATCCCTACTCCAAATTATTGTTAAATCCTAGTTTGACCACTTGGTGGTGCTATGATTTCACAGTGAAATAGAGCCCCTCAGCGAAGTCCTGAGAAACCACTTCAGCCAATCAAACTTGACTATTTTTATGGCCTATGATGCTCTCCTGCTCTCAAGGCTCTGACGCTACTCTGGAAAGGCTCAAATGGAATGGCTAGTGTGAGTCCTGTGCACACTATGGACAAAATAGCAACTGCACATTCAAATAAGCCATAGGGGTACAACAAGAGGGGGAAACCTCATAGATCTTTAGGATAACATAGGAATACATTTAATATTATGAGTCTCAGTATAATTTATATGAATAAACTCAAAGTATAATCTTTATTCTCGTGATATGACGGACCAGTCGGATCCCATTACAACTTATTTCTTACAATATTTTATTAAATATTTAACATAATTGTCCTATTTTTTTCAGTGTTGTCCTAAATCGCTTTTGCGTGATTATGATGGTTACCCCCTCCCCCCAAAACAAACAAACAAACATGTAACAAAGTGGTTTGTTTTTATGATCTGTTGCGAAGAAAACACGATGCCTATGGACTACAATAATCAAAAACTGTCAGCGTTTGTAAGACGTCCCTCTTCAGTTACTCTGGCAGTGTCGGTGAAGAGTATGGGTAAATTTTGCTGGGAATAGCAAATCAAACAGATATAATTGTGGCCCTCCTATGGGTGTCATTGTCATCTCCTGTCATGGAGGATTTGTGCCTGTTAAGCCCTTTATTTTCAGTGATTTTCACATGACCAGGCATGCTAATAACTAGTGTGAGAGCATCAGCAAATCACCGTTACAAAAAGTGAAGTGCTTCTTGTCAGCAAAACAATAAATACATAAATAAATAAATAAAATTTCTTAAATTCGAAAAAAGGCGATAATTTATGTCTGTGAGCTACACTATTTTTTAGGCCTCTGTCATTAGTATGTGCAGTTTTCAAGACACAGAAATGGTTGTTACTGCTTGAGAACTGATTTTAGAGAAATCATGAGCGTATCAATGGAAATGCTCTAGTTTAATGGGAAGCAGAGGAGTTAGTAATGACCTGCAAATAATCCAGAGCTGCAAAGGACTAGGTCGCTGGTCAGAGTGAAGTCACTAAGGGGGATTTCAGAGTCGAGTCTGGGCCTCGGGAATGTAAATTTCAATACTGTCTGCACTCTCCGTGGCTGAGTTCTGCCTGAAGGAGGCAGTTCGCTTGGTCTGCAGTAACCTCCTCCTAGCTTCTGTCCTCTGACGTTCCACTAGGTCCAGGGATTTCTCCCTGATTGGTAGAGTGTGTCCACCTACACGAGGCACTAACAGGCCCCCTGGCCCGCCTCCGCCGCCTCCATCCCCGACGCTATCGGCCCGTAGGCTGCCACTCACCCCGCCCGCTGGCTTCTTTGGTAAGGGAGGAGGAAGCTTCTTATCCTCCTACAGCCCGGCATGCACATTGAAGATGACAATGGGTGCGGATGCATGGTTTTGTGTAGTTTTGTGTTGTGTGGGATTTAAATGGAGAATTGGGGTAGTGCATGCATTGGCATTGGGTAAAAACAAAGAAACAATGAGGTAAGAACACGAATGGTCAGTGACATGATATGAAAGAAAAAGAGGGAAAGAGAGACAATGGTTAGTGAGAATGCAATAAAATGTAAACAAAAAGTTTGGGACTCTGTTCAGTTCTTATTGCTGTTTTGCGTTCTCACAACATGTGACTGTTTTGAGGACATCTGTGGTACTCTTCTGCACATTGCCATCTTGGCTCTGGGGATATGCTGGAGGCAAACCATGGTTGTTTGGCTCACCTTCTTTTCAGGGGGGACCTTCCAGCCAGAGTCTTTGAGGCGCTGGAGATCCTGAAACTTGACCCGGATGTCTTCTATGTTGAGCTGAAGTAGGTCCCACAAGCCTGCTAGGTCCTGAGAGGTGGGCTGTGGGTAACTAGAAGGGTCCTGCGGTACATGAGGAGAGAAGATAAAACGTATTCTATGATGATTAACTCATTCACTGCTAGTCCTTTCCAAGGCAGATTTTTCCATATGGACAACCATCTTACAGCCTTTTGACTGATCCAGAAGAAGAATGCATTATGAGAATAAGACTACAGATTGTTGATGTCATGATTTCACACACAGCCGCATCAACTCACCACACTTTGTTGGCAGAGACGAAAGAACTGCTGAACCTTCTGAGACATGAGAATCTGGGCACTGCCAACTGCACTACGAATCAACTCAAGAACTGAAAAGGATTCATTTGAAAAGGAAAAAAAAACAAAGCAAAGTTTGAAGACGAATTGTTTATTGCAATGATCTTAAATACCGTTCACCCCCTCCCAAACTCACTCTCCTCTGGGAGTTCATTCTCCTCTGCCTCCCTCTCCATGTTCTGGCACCAGCCCTCCATCCTTTCCACTTCAGTTTGCAAGAGGCGCAAGAAGAATTCTCCATCCCTCATACAAGGGGAGGCTCTACCCGAGTCGGGCAGGCTCCGGGGACCCTCCAAAGAAGGTGTCC
The DNA here is from genome assembly GCF_030265065.1 of Corythoichthys intestinalis. Classification (NCBI taxonomy): domain Eukaryota; kingdom Metazoa; phylum Chordata; class Actinopteri; order Syngnathiformes; family Syngnathidae; genus Corythoichthys; species Corythoichthys intestinalis. Next base: position 20,333,061 of record NC_080416.1, read on the forward strand.
CGGCCCATGCTCGCTCAGATGAAAGGGGTAGTGGTGAGTGGGAACGCGGTGGAAGGTGCGGATGCTGGTGGGATCTTGGGTCTCCTGGACAAGCCTCAGTGGTGTAGCCACTCTGGATAAAGTCCTGGAATGCAACAAAAAAATCCATCTAGTCATTGGAAGAAAGCACTGAGATATACCTATCCATTTTAGCTAGGACAATTCTGTCTGCCTGGGAAACACTGGCATGTATAAGTAGCTGCACACATACCTCTCGATAGGCCCACTGTCCCTGTGTATGCACAGTGCGGTGGCATTCCGTGAACTGGCCAGCTGACTCCGGTTCTGATGAGTGCCGTTGGAAGGAGCAGCCAAACTGGAGACTCTTGTCCTGCGTTGGCACGGCAACGCTGAGTCCTGGGAAGCCCTCAGGGTCCAGGTCAGCCTGCACGCTGGCCGTCACACTGTTTGAGCGCTTGAAACGGGCCCGTCTGTGACACGGGGAAGTCACAGCAGGCCCAAAGCCATCCGGTTACACAGTGCCATTGCACGAAAAGCCTCACTATTTTTTCTTTTGTCTTATGCCTTCTGGAAAATTTAAGCAATGAGCATCAAGCTGTCACTCCTGTCAAAACTAGTCACTCACAATTGATGAAGTCCTGTTAAATCATCTGGCATACAGCACGAGCACACGTCAATGGACATAGTCATGACCATTTACACCTCTCTCCTGTCCATGCTGTGCGACAGTGTGATGTGACACTATCATTCTCGATGACAACAGGACACGTGCACTGCTAGATCTCGAGTGTGGGAGGCTTTGTTTATGTTTGAATCTGAACATGGGCTTAGCGGCCACAGCTCATGCAAAACCACAGCAGAAAGAAGACACGCTAATGTTAAGAAAAAGCAGAAGGTCTTACAGATATCAAGCTGTGAGTTCTGATGAAATGCTAAATAGAATATTTTGGTGAAATCAATCAAAGGTGTTTTGCGCTGTTGGATATCCAGACAAAAATAAAGGCTTCTCTAAATTATGCATTATGTGATGAAGCTTGAATGAAGAAACTTATTCTGGGGATAATATAAATGAGTACGTTTTAAATTTCCTCTTCTGTTAAATGTCACGTGTACAGCATAAGCAATCAGTAAAGTGGTGAATAATTTGACTTTACCTTTTGTCATCTTCCACCTGTACTCCTATTGAATGGACCTCTGTCAGAGCTTTGCCCTCTGCATCTGAATCTGACAGAGTCTCTGAGCTGTCCACCTGGAATATAAGAGAATGAGCACAATTCATGGACTGACACCTTGAATTTTTAAATGGGTTTTATGTCACTGGTGGTGAAATTTATTCTGACTACATGAGATGCTTGTTTGTAATAGCATATATACTAACATGGTGCGATAATGACAGCTGCTTCACATAGGTTAATTAAGGCAGGACACCGGAGAAGACCCAGGTGTGACGTTATCACAAGTTAGCTAATAAAAAATGTGTTCGAGAAAAGGTCGGATCTGAGTCAGTCAAAAATGTGTGCTTGGTATGCATCATAAGTAAACTCCGATCTGGGGAATGACAAACACAGCTGCCAGGCCAGACGCCGATCTAATCACTCATCTCATTTCTCTCTTGGCAAGAAAGCAACAGAATGTTTCTCTAAATGTTGTCGGAGGTCAATGCATTTTGATAGTACTGTCATGCATGTCATGTTTCAAGTAATTAAATTGAGTTAGTAGGCAAGCCACTGATAAGTGACACATTTACTAATTGATCAATCTAGTGTTGAGCAAAGTGTATACGCGTGTATATGTCTCCATATACACATCCACAATAAATGCTGGTTTATTTCAAAACGCTTAGACAGGCATTGTTCCTTACCTGCACAGCTATGGACGGCCTCCATTTCCTCCCGCAACTATCATCCTGCCCTCCAGGTTTACTCAGAACAATGCTGTTCTGCGGCAAGGAGACTGACTTCCCAAGGCTTCCCCCAACCCGACCATCCCTGTCCCGCGCTGGCCTTGGTGGCCCCTCGAGCAGACTGTCAGCTGAGCTGCTGTGTTTTGCCCGCACGCCAACTCCTGGACCTCCTCCATAAGGCACCATCTCCCTCGATCCCCTGATCCCTCCGTCAAGGCTCTCTGCTGAGTTACTGTGCTGCCGGGAACGCCCCGGGCCTGTGGCAGTGTAGTAGCCAACTCTGGAAGAGCGTCCCGAAGGTACGTCGGAGCAGCCCAGGTCCACTGAGTTACTGTGCAGTTTGGGGCGCCCATGGCTGCTCTGGTAGTAGGTGTCCTGAGTGGACTCTGTGCTGCTCTGGGCTCTCACTGACAGCGAAGACTTGGACATGCGAGGTGGGAGTGGGGGAGGTGCACCTTTGCGATAAGGAAAGACTGAAGTGTCAGAAAGGTGGGAGAAAGGAAGAGAGAGGCATATTTGGGTTGAAAGAAAGGGTGTATCTTAGGAAGCAGGGATGGATACTTACAAAAGGGGCAGACTAGTAGGAGAGGGAAGGATGCAGAGTTTTATTGACAATAGGAAGAAAGTTAAAATAAAAGAGGGCAAAAATAAAACCATTAAGGAACGATTCGCAGAACTAATATATTCAGAATAAATTTGTTTTGGTAATATTTTCAATTGTATTCAGGATTTGACTCTTCCCATAAACTAGTTTCCCCTCTTTAGAAAATAAACCAATTTACTTGTATTAAAATGATGCCCTCTGTCCGCTTTTTGGGTTTCTCCTTTACCTTAACAGCTTTGTTGAACAGATGCACTCAGATATCATCAGCATGCATGGTTGTTCGTAAAAGTGGGTGAGCAAGATGACTCTCGACATTACACAGAGACTTTAATTCATCCTGTCAGATTTTCTTCTCTTAGCTTGGGATATTTGGGCTTTGTAATCAAGAGTGCATGAACAAATGAAAAGAACTATACACAAAGGCAAATTCCTGATTCCGTGTAATCTTAATCAAAAGCAGCCTTCCACATTTTATATAATCCCTTCTTGGGCCTGGTCTACCTCCATTTGCAAGTTCATAATGTTTTTGAGCAACATTCACAAATGTATTTTCAGCCCTTTGTCTAATAAGACAAATAATGAAACACACAAATACAAACTGAAAAACTCGCAACCTCTCAATCAACAGCCAACCTGTGGTAGAATCAGTGCGAGAGTCAGACCTATGCCAACACAGTCCTCCTGTAGAGGAAAATTGCACACACTCACCAGCTCCTGCCTTGATGCTTCCCTGGGGGCCAGACATGGAGAATACAGAGAGACAGTCGTCATCCTGGGAACATCCGGCTTGGATGGCGCGGACATAGCTATGGCTACGCGTGCGGAACACTCCTGGGAGATCCAGAGCATCGACCGCTTGGGATTCTACCTCCCCAAACATGGTCTCGCACACAGCCTCAAACTGTCGGTCTAGCGTGTCTCCTAACTGTAGCAGAGATCTGATTAAGTCAATGTTTCAATAGAAGTCCCCAAATTCTCCCACATATTGGTGGTTACCTGTGAACTGGTCAGCGAGCGAGTGTAACTACGTGAGCGGGTGTGGGATTTGGGTGTTGTTCGGCTGTTCGGATATGAGTCTGTACACTGCTTACATGAATACCTGAAGTTAAACACAATGATTTAGTATGTTTGAATGAAGATGCCATTAGGTGCCTGTGTATTAAAACAGGGTTGCACCAAACAGTTTATGAGTTCAAGATTTCTTATTAAAAAGAGCTGGATCATATTACAAAACTGTTTATTACTCATTTTTCTCTAAAACACTTTTTTCTTAGGACGGGTACAGTTAAATGCTGTCCACCCCATCCTATTTCAGAATGTTACTGTAGTACTCTTTTACTGAAACACTCTGCGTTCATGTATGCAATCTTTGGATTTGTAGACTGTAACTGACAGAATCGTTATCTCACTATCAGTATAATTTACACCCTACTCTCACAAAAATGACAGATTAAATGTCAGAAAAATCCCATAATGGAGTTCAGCACCGATAGAAAAGTGACACCATATGACTAGCCGCTAAAGCAGACTAAACAGATTGCAGCGTCAGTATTATGCTCAACATTGTGTATGTAGAGTTTGACCTTTGATCCATGCTGATTGATCGTCTGAAGGCATCCCTCTGAGCAATCAGGGTGGACTTAGGCGAGGCTTTTGGGCTACTGTCTGAATCGGCGCTGTCATCATCGCCCATGGCCTTGATGTAACTGCCACTGCGCATGCGACGGCAGGGAATCTCACCTCCACTGTCTGTGACACCACTGCCACTGTATCCACCCCCCCAGTCTTCTGAAGGAACCTGAGACGGTCACATTCACGTGAACATCAACAACACAACTAGGCACTGACAATGAGACATAGTTGTGAGTAGAGTACAATCTTGTTGACACGTAGCAAGGCAGTGTAAGAATCTATTTGTGGGTTAAACACAGGTTAAATGGAAAACTGACAATATTGCTTCTTTTTTATCGCTGTAAAAATGCCCCCCCCCCCACCCGCCTAACAAGATTACTGAGAGTAGACATGCTGTTCAAACAAACACATCACACATAGCAGAAGTAGCTCAAGAGTACGTGCATATCGCATGCCATTATGGTCTCACTAGAATTTAGTAAGAAATCTGAAAGGTTTATAGCCTTCCCATGTTTGGACCAGGGCACATTTCCAGAGAACAAAAAGATTGAGTTTAGAGTAGGACTGTATCAGTGGGTTTCTGTGTAACGGTACATGTAATAGTATTGAACCGTTTCGGTACGTGGTGCTCGGTTCGGAACGGACGCGTACCGGACGAGTTTCTAACGTAATATAACCCTTACTTTTCGAGGCTGTGAGTCGATCGGGTTGCAGTTTCTTTGTGTAGATTATATTTACTCTGTCTTCTGTACTATAATAATACGGTGGATCCGGTCCATTTTCTAACTAATATGAAATCGAAAACCCACTTTTTGAGTCCATCAGATCTTTTGAGTGATAGCTTGGGGCACAGTTGACTTGTCTTTGTTTTACTGCCGTCTTCTCTGCTATAATAATAACCAGCATGGCCCCGTGTTCAATACAAAACCCTCCTACTACAACAAAACAAGTAGGAACTAATGTTCACATAGGAACTAAAGTTATACAACATAAAATATACAGTATAAATGAATACTACATCACATGTGTAAAATATAAACACATAATAAAATAAATAATAGCCCATTTAAATAAAATAAATTGAAATGAGCTAAAACACCTGTAATTAAATAATAAGAATAATGCAGACATCCTGCTTACACAATTAAATTTATTAATTTCTGTGTGGCGCTTTAACTTGAGAAAATCCACCAATAAAGCTTTTGAAAACTGTTCATAAGAAAAAAAAAATGTTCCATTGAGGCATTCAATTTGTAAAATACATGTTAGAATCTTTGTCATTGGGATTGCTTTTCTCTTTAGCACAGGAATTCTTTTTTCTTCTTTCTTTCAGAAAGAAAGCTGACCAGTACGCGGGGTCTGAGAGGCAAATTGTTGAATTATCTTTAAATACCTGCTACTTTTTGAGCAGAATTCTAGCTCTGTATAGGCTAATGTTCCTATTGTTGAAAGCACAAAAGTGTATAATAAACAACTAGCACATTTATATTTTGCATGTTGTTTTCATACTGTACCGAAAATGAACCAAACCGTGAGCTCAAAACCAAGGTACATACCGAACCGAGATTTTTGTGTACCGTTACACCCCTAGTTTCTGTACTTTCTAGTTCATACATATCAACATTTGTTTCTTTGTTTTTGCATTTTGTTGGCATGTGTGTCACAGTTCATTGTGTATCAACAATTTTTAAGCAAAGACGGAAATGCTAATGAGGAGTCATTACTATTTTAAGTCTTTACTCTCAATAAATGAATCACTGATATGAATGACTGGATTCAGTTTTCACTCAATAAATAACAGCCTGTGTCGGCTTGCGCTTTCATAACCAAGCCTTGTTGCGTGAATGAAGTAGCCTGCTCTGATGAAAGGTGAAATGTCTTCAAACAAACAGAGCCACTGCAATCACTATAATGCTATGACAGAGAAATTGCATTGCTGAATGAGAATATTCACAGGCACAAGTGTATGATTAGAATGGTGACCACTTCAGGGGGTAGCGTGAATTTTAGCCAAACTAAAAAAATCAAGGGTTCAGGAACAGGATTATTGAAATGGAACAAGCATGAATAGTATTACGTGTTACTTGCAGTTCTTTAATAGTGCAAGGTTAATCAATTAACTATGTTAGAATTAGGGCTGTCAAACAATTAAGATTTTGAATCGAGTTAATCACAGCTTAAAAATTAATCGTAATTAATCGCAATTCAAACCATCTATAAAATATGCCATATTTTACTGTAAATTATTGTTGGAATGGAAAGATAAGACAGACGGATGTATACATTCAACATACTGTACATAAGTGCTGTATTGTTTATTATAACAATAAATCAACAAGATGGCATTAACATTAATAACATTCTGTTAAAGCGATCCATGGATAGAAAGAATCCATTGTAGTTCTTAAAAGATAAATGTTAGTACAAGTGATGGAAATTTTATATTAAAACCCCTCTAAATGTTTTTGTTTTAATAAAATTTGTAAAATGTTCAAACGAAAAATAAACTAGTAGCTCGCCATTGTTGACGTCAATAATTACACAATGCTCATGGTGCTGAAACCCATTAAATCAGTCGCACCCAAGCGCCAGCAGAGGGCGACAAAACACCAAAAAACACAAGTAACAAGTGGATATGACACTGTGCTGTCATTTTAATCTGTTTGAGTGGGGCATGTGCGTTAATTGCGTCAAATATTTTAACGTGATTAATTACCGCCCTTTAACGCAATAATTTTGACAGCCCTAGTTAGAATGCTAATTAAATAATAGAAATGTAAGGTATTTGTAAGTTTCTAAATACGGTTGAATGTGTACATTGCATTAACAACAAAGAGGGTAAAACATTTTCCGAAATGAATCAAATTCTGGGTCTGGCATTCGTCCACTGTACTATTTTCAAAGCAGTTATTGAAACAAAGTCAATTAATCTTTGAGATCATGCCCTTATACAATAATTGTGGCATTTATATTAAATCCTGCTAAATTCTAGTGAGAGTAGGCTGCAAAAGCAAAAGAAAAAAAGCGAGAGGTGATGTCACAAAGAGAGACTGCGACACAGCGACTTACAGAAAGAGACAAACTTTGACAGCTGGAGAAACACTTGACGCGCGAGAAAGAGGGGGGGAGAAAAAGGAAGCATCAGTCGCAAGCTGACAGCAACAAAGAAAGGCAGGTAGCCAAGCAGAGCGGACGACAGACTCAAACGTAGAGAGACAGACAGGATGGGTGGCACATGCCAGGGCAGACGCATGTGGTGATGAAAGAGGAGAAAGTGAGAGACAAAGAGAAGAAAGGATGAAAAAAACAGGTGGAGGAAACAGATGGGCAAAGCAATGAGAATCTGATGAGAAAACAAACATCAGAATCAAGAATGGGGACAATAACGAGGCATGGAAAACGGATAAAAAGCAATGAAGCAAACAATTACAATAACTGGCACCGATTGTGACACTTAAGCAAAACAAACTCTGTGTGCCACAACATATATATACATACATCCTCACTCTGAGGCATAGGCATATACCTGAGCGCCAATTTTAAGGTCATCAGTTAAATTATCTTTGAGGCCTAATATATCAGCCCCTCCAGTCTTACACTATCGCTCCCATTCTATCATCTTGCGCTTCCTTCCTGATGACCCATGGCAACCATCACTTTATCGCTTCCCCTCAGTTTGGATTCCTATCTTGGTACCTACGTAATTCCCACCATCATTGTACCTGACACGTTTTATCTGTCTGTGTGTCAGTTTTTCATCATAATGTTATTTTTGTCATTTCACATAGCCAGAACAAGATAAGATGAGAGGGGGTTATATGCAATAGGAGTCACTTAGGCTAGGTTCATACGGCAGGTCTTAATGGACGAATCCAATTTTTTCCTGTTTTCCGACTCGAGTGAGGCATTAACTTGACGGTCTGAACAGGACCATTTCAAATCCGATCTGGGGCACTTTGGTATGTGGTTTTTAATTCCGATCTGGGCCATATTTTTCCAGAATGACGCGGCGGTCTGAACTGTCAAGTCTCCCAAATCGGAACGCATGCAGCAATAACGTCATCAAAGAGCGAGAGAGACAGAGCGCTCCAGTAGCGGTACAGCTCTACGTAGGTTAGCGCCTAGCTTGCCTTGAACAAAACTTTTTGGAAGGGGTCGGGCTTGACAACAATCAAAAGAAAAATAGAAAATGGGTTGAGGATAAGGCTGAGAATGCTCGGTGTTCTCTCTGCTCTATATCAGCAATATTTCAAGATTGCTTACATGGCCGAGAGACAAAGCAAACTATCCGTGTGTGTGTTTGTGTGTGTAATGCACAGACAGTCCATGCATGCTATCTATCCGTATAAACTTTGAATATAAGCCTAAACGGGGATTATTTATGTCTGTTATTTGCGTCCTCATTTTGGAAATCAAAATATGATCTCCCTGGAATGACTGATGACAGCCAGGGTGTGTAGTCATTTGTTTTGATGCTTCTGCGCATGCGGGTCTTCTTGCTCAGCGCGTGTCGGACTGCGAATTAGTGCATATGCGTAATACTTGAACGGGCTAAATGGACAAAGGCAGTCTGATTGGGCACGCCAAAAAAAGATATGACAAAAAATCGGATTTGTGCATTAAGACCTGCGGTATGAACCTAGCCTTTGTTTTGGTGGTGCATCATTTAAAGATGGTAATTGGAAAGAATTTCTCAAACGGCAAAAGAAAATGATCAATATCTGCAGATAAACATGGAGATGTTTTTTTTCTCCAGGTGTTATGCGAGGAAATACTGTGTTTTGCTTAAATAATAGTCCTTCTAAAAAAATTAGCATATTGTGATTAAGTTCATTTTTTTCTGTAATGTACTGATAAACATTAGACTTTCATTTATTTTAGATTCATTACACACAACTGAAGTAGTTCAAGCCCTTTATTGTTTTATTATTGATGATTTTGGTAATAAAGTCAAGAAAAACCAAAAATCCTCATCTAAAAAAATTTGCATATTTCGTCCGACCAATACAAGTGTTTTTTTAATATTAAAAAAAAAACAAAAAAAAAAGTCAACCTTCAATTAATTATATCAGCTATGCACTCAATACTTGGTCGGGAATCCTTTTGCAGAAATGACTGCTTCAGTGCGGCGTGGCATGGAGGCAATCAGCCTGTGGCACTGCTGAGGTGTTATGGAGGCCCAGGATGCTTTGATAGCGGCCTTAAGCTCATCCACAGTATTGGGTCTGGTGTCTCTCAACTTCCTCTTCACAATATCCTCAGATTCTCTATGGGGTTCAGGTCAGGAGAGTTGGCAGGCCAGTTGAGCACAGTAATGCCATGGTCACTAAACCATTTACCAGTGGTTTTGGCACTGTGAGCAAGTGCCAGGTCTTGCTGAAAAATGAAATATTCATTAAGCTTTTCAGCAGATGGAAGCATGAAGTGCTCCAAAATCTCCTGATAGCTAGCTGCATTGACCCTGCCCTTGATAAGGCACAGTAGACCTACACCAGCAGCTGACATGGCACCCAGACCATCACTGACTGTGGGTACTTGACACTGGACTTCAGGCATTTTGGCATTTCCTTCTCCCCAGTCTTCCTCCAAACTTTGGCACATTGATTTCCGAATGACGTGCAAAATTTGCTTTCATCTGAAAAAAGTACATTGAACCACTGGGCAACAGTCCAGTGCCGCTTCTCTGTTGCCCAGGTCAGGCGCTTCTGCCGCTGTTTCAGGTTCAAAAGTGGCTTGACCTGGGGAATGCGGCACCTGTAGCCCATTTCCAGCACACGCCTGTGCATGGTGCCTCTGGATGTTTCTACTCCAGACTCAGTCCACTGTTTCTGCAGGTCCACCAAGGTCTGGAATCGGCCCTTCTCCACAATCTTTCTCAGGGTGCGGTCACTTCTTCTGGTTGTGCAGCGTTTCCTGCCACACTTTTTCCTTCCCACAGATTTCCCACTGAGGTGCCTTGATACAGCACTCTGGGAACAGCCTATTCGCTCAGAAACTTCTTTCTGTGTCTTAGCTTCTTGCTTGAGGGTGTCAGTGATGGCCTTCTGGACAGCAGTCAGGTCGGCAGTCTTGCCCATGATTGCGGTTTTGAGTAATGAACCAGGCTGGAAGTTTTTAAAAGCCTCAGGAATCTTTCGCAGGGTTTTTGAGTTAATTCGTTGATTCAGATGATTAGGTTAGTGGCTTTTTTAGAATACCATTTTATGATATGCTAATTTTTGGAGATAGGGATTTTTGGTTTTCTTGACTTTTTTGCCAAAATCATCAATATTAAATCAATAAAAGGCTTGAACTACTTCAGTTGTGTGTAATGAAACTAAAATATATGAAAGTCTAATGTTTATCAGTACATTATAGAAAATAATGAACTTTCAGTACATTATAGAAAATAATGAACTTTATCACAAAATGCAAAATTTTTTGAGAAGTACAAGTACAGTATGTGTTATGTCGTGGGAATGTAGTTGTGAGTGAGTCATCATTGCACTGTATGGCCATCATTCTCAAAGATCTATTATGCCCATCGATCATGTCAATATCACTGTAAAGATGTGACATTCACAACTTTTATGCTACTTTAGCTTTGAACATATTAGCATTTCTGATAATAGCTGGGGAAAACAGAACAAAACAAAACAATCATTGGTGTAGGAATTAATTCTGAGGGGGGCATGTTTTGACATCAGTGTTGGTGATGCTGAATAGAAAGTATTTTCATAGCATTTGCATGAACACAGTTGAGATTAACTGTCAAATTAAGGTTAAGAATTAAAAAATAGCAAATAAAAAATGGTGTGGATGGAGTATCTGGTTAACAATAAAGACTTTTCTTTTAATTCTCAGTACTCCGTTTTCGTCCCACATTCCAAAAACGTGTATGGCAGTAACAACTCTAAACCACTCACATATGTGAATATACATTGAAATAGTTGTTTGTGTGTGTCCTGCAATTAAGTGGTAACCAATCCAAAGAAGGTATTTTGCTTACTTTCTGGATAGGCCGCGAGTTCACTTGTGACTCCTAACAGAATACAAAATGGATGGATCTACTTAAACACACAAAAAACCTATATAATGCTTTAATGTTGCTATTATAAAACTTCAAATTGGAGCATCTCCTGTAGGAAGATGCTCTGAGGCCATGCGTCAGTGTGTCAGACTTCACAGGCTTGTCTAAACGCACACTCTCGCTTTGTATCAGCAGCCCCCAGCTGTGGCTAAAGGATGAAAGTTGGCAAAACACCAGGGACTACTCTGGCTACCTGCTGTTTTGCAGGAACACAGCCAGAAAACTGTGAGTATAAATGTGCATATGTGTGTGTCTATGTGTGCCTTCCTGTCAATCAGAATTTATGTGCACGCAAGGCTTGAAAGACTTCTCCAAGTGCAGTATAAAAGTATTTTACCACATTTATATTCACACCTATGCACATATTTTCAGTCTTGATTAACCAATCATGCATGTTTTTTGCATGTGGGGAAAAGGATGTCGGAAGCATGACGTCACTAACTGGACCTCAGGCCCAGCAGGAAATTGTCTAACAACAAGAAAGTAGTACGCAGGCACTCAGTAGAGAGCCAGTTGACATCCCACACACAGCAGGTGTCTATCTTCCACGCATGCGCCGCCTATAGGGCCTGCTGCGTTGAGCGTATGTGTCGAGTGGGTGACTACGACCATGCTGAGATATGACGGCATCTTATTATTTTCCAACCAGTCATTCCACTTTCTTCCTGTTCTTTTCTTATTTTAGTTGCGTTGGCAACAATACTTTGAAATTTTTGCTGGTTTTGTGGAGCAAATCAACATTGAAGTCTACTGCTTTCATACTTTTTTGTTGGTGCTGCTTTTTAATGACAAATTGCCCTTTGGAGTCAATACACTCGTAACAACAGATGTGCGTATGAGTATGCTTTAACAGAATGCTGAGAGAGAACAAAAACACTGTTCTTACAAAAGAAAACATTGCACTAGCATTACTACTAATCTTCCGAATTATTGATAAGTAACCTGCACAATCATGCAGGTTTGCACTCACCTGTAGATAGTGGAGGGTCCTCTCCTTCAGTTTGTTGTCAAGGGGCACCAGAGCTTTATCATAGCCTCCCCCTATCCCCCTCGAGGGGTACACCTCCCTGGCTTGACTGACGGTCATCGCAGACCATGTGCTCCTCTTCAGGGAGTGACCAGGGTGACCAGTGTGACTGTGGTGTCCGCTTCCTTCGCTGCCAGCCAGTGCAATGGTGGTACAGGCCATGCACTCTGCAGGCCCAGGCCCACTGACTCGTTCCTTTGGTCTCTTCATGGTGAGCTCCTGAATCGCCGCATCCAGACTTTCATGCCCAATGGGGTATCCTCTCCTTCCACCACTCACCAGGAAGCTGCTGTCGCTGTCCAAGTTGTCATCAGAGCTCCACCAGCCTGCCGTTCTGCTGCGGTGTCGTCTACCAGACTCGTGTCGAGAGTCCCCGCTCTTACTACGCTCTCGAGACTTGTTCCTCCGAGCAGAGCGGGACTGGTGGCCAGAGTGGTGGCCCACGCCGTCCTCCCCGCCGCTTCTATGACCCCCTCCTCTCTCGCCCCTGTAATCCATGCCTCCTCTTGTCCCATTGTACTCTCGTTTGGAAGGGGCCTCCAAAGAATGGGACTTGGCAAAGAGACGTTGGACGGAGTTGACCAGGTGTCGTATACGTGAAGGGCTCTCGCTGCGCTGCTCGGCACCCCCGCTAGTGGTGCGCTGATACTGCAATGTGTGGAAGCCATCAGGATGGAAGGGCACCTGCTTTTCAAACTGATCCATCAGGTTTGGAGGGATGCGGTGCATCTTGCCTCCATGACCCGATGACAAGCATTCCTCACATGAGTCAAACGACTGCAGAGGTGGATGCTGGCTGGGGTGTGAACGGGGAAAGGTGCCTCCACCTGAGTGGCTGTGAGAATGTGAGTGGGAGTGGTGTCTCTCAAGTGCCAAAGACTCAGCTGGACCTCCTGGAGTGTAGAAGTGACCATCGTTATGACTGTGGTAGAAGTCTCTGCCTGGGCCATCACAGTCCTCAGGGGGACAATGACAGGGGCCTCCTCCACCACCACCAGAGGAATGCTGTGACAAGCTACGGCTGACATGGTACCCTTTCATATGCACCGGGGCGTGGTGGGCCGTCCGGGCAGAAAGGGGGCGCTGTGGGCGTGACAGGGCTGCACAACTTTCACCTGCAGATACACAAGAAAAATAGTCATGGATGAAACACAGGAGGGAAAACACATTGCTAAGAGATTTCAAATGGGGGCGTGACAAAATCCACTAAGGAGCAATTTCTTTTAACTAATGGTGGTGGGTGTAAATTAATTCGCTAATTATGTTTATTTTACAGTTAATTCTTGAATGATTAAGCAGTGGTGTTTACAACAGTCACATTTCACTCTTGTTTCTTTCGTTGAGTGGGAAATTATCTCAGACATTTTGAAATAATCTATAAAAAGACCAAACCATACAAATGGCCTCCTTCTCATTTATCTCTATTGTTGCTGGGTTAATAAATCAAATGTATTAGTCTTTCTCTTTGCGCTCTGATCTCAATTCGTCTGTGGAGCACCTCCCTCTTAGCATATTCTCTTTCTGTTCTTTATTGTTATATTCATCAGACCTACACTCTGAGGTTGTCTGCCTCATTCCTCCATTCATGCCTGCAGGGATTCTTTATACATTTACATGAACATGATTTACAGCAGAGGAAAACAGCACGTTTTTTGATCAACTGCATCCTGCAAAGGTGATTGTGTTTTTTTCTCATTTTCCCCTCCAATCAATCATAGCCTTATTTCACTATTTAGGTCCCTACAATTACAGTAACTAGGATATCAATGGAAAAACATAATAATTATAATACCATTCCGAAAGTAAAATCATTAAACTCAAAATGGACGTAGATACAAGATGGCTCAACTTTTTCCACAGTAGTGGATGCTGTTAGCAGAGGTTAACAGAAAATAAATAAAATAAATTATTCAATATGGGAAAATGTCTTACTTTTATAAGTGAACCGGTATGACAGAATGGTTTGTAATTTGTGGTCATGTCCAGAGATCCACTGCAGTTGTCACCATATGCTCAGATGGTGATTAAATTCCAAATGGAATTCAATAGACTTTATTGACTGTAGTTAATATAATCATCTCTCTATTTACCTCTACTTTCTCTAACTACTGCACACATGCATCTCCTGTCATTTTACAAATTAGATTAGTGTTATATTGGCTCAGCAGCACAGAAGCTGGTGAGCATGTGTGTTCTTATGTCCGTGCACATGTTAGAGTTAATCATGCAATATAGAATGTGGCCCGCTTTGAAAACTGACCTGTGTCCATTTAGTTTAAACATTCCAGCAAAATGCTTTTTTGAAATATAATTTACTGTAGATTAAGGGCGTAACGGTACATGTATCTGTATTGAACCGTTTCGGTACGTGGTGCTTGGTTCGGAACGGCGGCGTACCGAATGAGTTTCTGACGTAATGTAACCTTTACTTTTCGAGGCTGTGAGTCGATCGGGTTACAGTTTCTTTCTGTAGATTATATTTACTCCGTCTTCTCTACTATAATGAGGACCAACACGGTAGGACAGTATAACCCAGAAACGTCAACGGCGCGACAAAGTGGCCGCCGCGAGAACGCAGTGAAACGCGGGCGTTAGAGTCAATCAGCCAATGCACATGAGTCGCAGTGCGGCCGCGTGTTAGACGCGTCCCAGAAGCAGCTCAACACGACGCACGCAAAAAGAACGGCAGAGTTTATTATTTGACGCGAGACGCGACCCTCTTGCGTCAACACTACTACCGGTAGCTAGGATCGGGCAGACCGGAAATCACTCGTGTAAAAATACGGTGGATCCGGTCCATTTTCTAACTAATATGAAATCGAAAACCCACTTTTTATGGGGTCAGATTAGTCTCATAAGTACTCGTACACACATTGTGGGATTCATAAACACATAGCATGCGAAACACACACACATTGTGGGATTCGTACACACATTGTGGGATTCGTAAACACATAGCACGCGAAACACACACACATCGTGGGATTCGTACACACATAGCACGCGAACCACACACATTGTGGGATTCGTAAACACATAGCACGCGAAACACACACACATCGTGGGATTCGTAAACACATAGCACGCGAAACACAAACACATTCACCAAATGTGTGTGTGAATTGTTTTACGCGCATTTGTAACGTGCTTCCAATTACAAATTCCCACTTACGAATACAAATTCCCACTTACGAATGTGTGGATCGTTTTGATACCCGTCATGCGCAACTGAGAAGAACACATGCATTTTTTTTAACTGGAGCCCGTCTTCAGCCAATCAGACGTCTTCTTCTTAAACAGCCAATCACAAGGGCTGGGCTGTTTCGTTACGTCACTGCTGTGCGCCTTCAAGTCCGGCTAGAGATTCCTTTTAGACTACAACGCAGTTCATGCGGTTGTCGTGCGGGTAAGTAAATTTCTAAAGTATTTTCTTTTTATAGTGCCTTTTGACCACTAACCTATGTAAGCAATTACATATACACGAAATACTTAATTGGAATATTGTTGATATTGCAAGACGAAAGCGTAACGAAGTTAACGTCTCATGATAAGGAGTAAACACTAGCTTCCTTGCTTCTATTGTTGTCGTTGGAAGGGAGTAATATTTCTAAAGTATATTCATTGTATAGTGTGTTTTGTCCGCTAACCTCTGTAAGCAAATACATATACACGAAAGACTGAATTGGAATATTGATGATATTGCAAGACAAAAGCGTAATGAAGTTAACGTCTAAGCAGTAAACATGTTGGTCGCCAAAGTTTTAATGGCGATTCGGTTATTGTTCAAGAGAGATTTTTTTACATTATAGCCGGTTAACAGCGTACGGAAGTTAGCATTGTATGATATAAGCATTAAACATTTGGGTCACCTGGGTTTTAATGGAGTTTCGTGCTTGAAATCATACAGAAATTAACCATATCTACAAATGGCTAGTGACCCAATTAAGTCATTATATTTTGAGAAGGCTAAGTCCTATATATATTAAAATTTTTCAAAAAAGCTTAACTGCTAATCATTGTTTTCGGGAGTGTATGTATAAAGTATTTGGAAGTCATTTTTCAAATTTGTCTTTCTGTGCATGTGCTTTACAGTTGGTGTACAACATGGAGAAGAGGTTCCAGGAGATTTCAATTTTATGTCTAGGGGTGAATTCCCTAATTTATAGTGAATCTCAGAAATGTGCTTTAAGAAGATATATGCAGAAGCTCAAACTGAAGGGTGAGTAGGCAAAGTATTTGTGATGTTGCTGTTATTTATAATATATATATATGTGTGTGTGTGTGTGTGTGTGTGTGTGTGTGTGTGTGTGTATACAGCTATATAATTGTTATTTGTGTGTATTTGTGTTTATATGTGATCCAGTCCCAAACAGAAGCACGATCACTGTTTAATGAAGTACACTCGGCTTCAATTGGTGCACACACAGGCACTGTTAAAACCAGATCCTCAATGTACTCCAGAAATTATTGGGATGGCATGACGGTGGACATTGACTGATGGGTATGTGATGGTTTATTTCTGCATTTTGTCACTAACTAATTTTGGTGAGCTATTTCAGATCTTATTAACCTGACCCGTTTCTCATGACGATTTGTTTTAAGGTCTCTGAATGCGACGGATGTCAGAGGACTGGTAACTCTTTGGCTGTGTGTGACACAGCCATTACAAAGCATTAAGGTATATTTTCATAGTGACCGTGTGTAATCAAATAAAGAAATGTATTTCTGGTTTTTATTACATGCGTGAAAAATTGGAAACAGCTTTGTCTAATGTCACGCATGTATTTAATATTTGGACATGCGTGAAAATTAGGTTTTTATGTGTTCCCTTCATATCAAGGTGGGAGCCATCTACCCAGATTAAGTTAAAAACTTCAAAGATAAAACATGGTGCTCTTCAGATTTTGTAGGAATAGCTGTAAGAGATATGTTCAATATTGGATTTGCCTTTCACAGGTGTCTGCTGTTTGGGAGTTGGTTGGGATAGACCTGACTGGGCCTCTCCCAAAAACCAAGGATGGCTTTCAGTACATTCTTACTGCCACCGATTATTTTTCCAAGTGTGTTGAGGCCTTTCCTTTAAAAACCAAAACAGCATCAGAAGTGGCATAACGTATCTGCTCAATTGTTTATAGACACAGATGCCCCCAAAGAATCCTGTCCGACCAAGGAAGAGAATTTGTCAATTAGGTATCTGAATGCATTAAATTATTTTCACAGTGGGATTTTGGCATTGTTGTTTTCCCCCTTTTTTATTTATTTTTTATTTTTTTAATTGGATTTATTTACAATGTATCAATTTTTCAGCTCAACGATAACCTTTGTGCCTCCTGTGCATTGAAAGGAGTGTTACAGCTGCATATCATCCTAAGACGAATGGGCTGGATGAGAGGACAAATAGCAAACATAAAACGGCAAGTTGTTGTTGGTGTTCTAAAATGTATATCTAATTGTACCCTTCTACTTCGTACAGCTCTTACAAAATTGGTGAACGACCGACAGGATTTGTTTGGTGGTTTGGCCTATTCAGTAGATAATTTTGACCGGATGGTCATCTGGTCAAGTGCCGTAAATAATAACTTTTTTGATTTAACAATGTTGTGTTTTCAGTTAAATTACTGTGGGCTGCAGAGGATCAAGGCAAGGTGGAGGCTGTCGTTGGACCGTATAAATTATACGACACATCTTTTCATACGCTAAAAGGCAACGGCTGGCTGTCTGATGAAGTCAGTGGGAGCAATAAGTGTTTAGCAAATAACAAAGATTCTTGCCTTTTGCCAATTTTTTTATTTTGCTATGCAAGTATTTGATGCATACATGCATATCCTCATTGAAAGGCAGCAGCCAAGTGCTGGATATAGTTTTTCTCAATGCATTTATTTTTTGCCGGAGTATAGTTGTAATGTTGTTACCCCTTTTTTTAACAGGAGCCCATTCACCAACTCTCTGCTGTGGTAGCTGGGAGTCTGCTTTTGGGAAAATTTCAGCCTGTTAGAAAGGTAATCCATTTCATGCCAATATTTAGCTATATTATTTTAACGCCAGTAACCCAAAATAACAATAATTTGGTATTGTATGTTCTTCAGAGGAAATTCCCTGTTGAAAAAAAAAGTGTATTTGTCCTGTCCTGTCCTGTATGCGCTCATTGGATTTTAGTGGTTAGTGGGTTTCTTATATTTTCTTAAGACCTACCGATTCTGGAATGTATTATATATAGCTATTAATTTAGCTGATGCCATACAGAAGTTAAATTTCATTAGTAAGTTAACTACATAAATCTGTCATTGTGCAGAATTACACAAAGGAACTAACCTTTTATAGATTGTCCACATTTCTAAGAGAACACTGGTGATCAACGATCCCTTGAGTAACGAGGACAAATATGAGCAAAATCTTGCGGAATTGGAGGTAACCGCTTCAGAAAGTTTAAATTCCTAGTATTATGTTAATATGGAAGTTAATAGTTCAATGTTCATCTTCATTGTTTTGCTTATAAAACAATAATTAGGAACTTCTTGAGGTTGGCGGGCCGTGAGTTCCAAATAGAAACTTGGACTACCAAAACTGTGGCCCATAACAAGCAGCAGAACAACAGTAGCTGTGGGGTTTTCACATTAAAGGTAATGATTTTAAGATTTCGGAGTCTCTGCAGTAAAACTTTGCTGCTGTTGTTGTTTAGCACTGATATGTAACAGAATGCCTAAAATGCCATTTCAGTTTGCGGAAGAGTATATGGCCAATGGAGATCTCAGGCACAACCAGACCCACCTTCCCGAAGTTCTGAAGGCTCGAGGAGATCTAGCCTGTGCCCTCCTACAGGCTGGGAGTCTGAGATGTCTATTTAAATTAAAAAAATGTCTCAAAACTTACTTGGTCTCCTCACCTCACATAATTGAACTCCTGATTGCTCTCAATGTCACTATTTACTTTCAAAGGCATCCAAAGAACAGATCTGAGGATTTGCTGCTGCGCTTTATCCTCTCTTGCCATCATTGATCACTTATTAGGTTTGTCGCAATAAAAAAAAGTGTTTAAAAAGGTAGTAAAATTCATGTGGCAGGTCTTAACCCCTTAATGCCTGCAATATGAAGCAATTGTCAGAGAATCACAAAATGTGAAAAATAAGGTCTTAAACCTTTTTTTTTTCCAAATTTGTAAAGAAAAATGTGTAATAAGCGCTCTAATATCTATTTTCCTTGTTAAATCCTGTTTTTCTCATGGAACATGCAGATGCATGAGTTGACTTGCATCCTTTTTTTTTTTTTTTTTTTTTTTTTTGAGGAAAGAGTTCTAAATCCTAAGTGTATCAAATGTGATTCATTTGGCAAGAAAGCTCTGTTGCTCCAAGTCTTTCAAAAATATATTTTTTTTATATCCGTAATAGACTACCATCCTTTAAATACTGTCACTGTAGGTAGCATTTTTAACAGGCTTATAATGTCTATTTTTTTCCTTTTAAAATGGTCTTAAATTGGTTTAAGCATAGACATCACAATCATACATTAAGAAGTCTGAATTTTCCCAAGTATGACTCTCAAATAGGCTTGAAATGGAGAAAGTAATCTTAAAAAGACTTATTTAGCGGAAAAAAAGCCTGTTAAAAATGTGCCACATATAGTACAGTATTAGACATCTAATCTTGCTCTCATCATCCCTCTGCTGAGCGGTTCAATGAGTTTTTCACCAGTTGACATCCAATACATTTGAAGTGCATGGGAGGTCCTCCCACTCAAAATGGATGGGACGTCTTCAGCTGTCAATGACAGAGAAAGGCAAAACCGTTAAACGTATGCTACACGTACGCTACATTTGTTCGACGGGACACCTTGCATCGATAGTCCCCGCGGTCGAGTTGAGCTGTCAAAAACGGGGCTCCTACTTTTACAAAAGCTCCCAATTTGTCACTTGTCACTCAGTACACCGGACTTGAAGGCGCACAGCAGTGACGTAACGAAACAGCCCAGCCCTTGTGATTGGCTGTTTAAGAAGAAGACGTCTGATTGGCTGAAGACGGGCTCCAGTTAAAAAAATGCATGTGTTCTTCTCAGTTGCGCATGACGGGTATCAAAACGATCCACACATTGGTAAGTGGGAATTTGTATTCGTAAGTGGGAATTTGTAATTGGAAGCACGTTGCAAATGCGCGTAAAACAATTCACACACACATTTGGTGAATGTGTTTGTGTTTCGCGTGCTATGTGTTTACGAATCCCACGATGTGTGTGTGTTTCGCGTGCTATGTGTTTACGAATCCCACAATGTGTGTGGTTCGCGTGCTATGTGTGTACGAATCCCACAATTGCGTGTGGTTCGCATGCTATGTGTGTACGAATCCCACAATGTGTGTGTGTTTCGCGTGCTATGTGTTTACGAATCCCACAATGTATGTACGAGTACTTATGAGACTAATCTGACCCCATAACTTTTTGAGTCCATCAGATCTCTTGAGTGGTAGATCGGGGCACAGTTGACTTATCTTTGTTGATTTACTGCTGTCTTCTCTGCTATAATAATAACCAACTCGGCCCCGTGTTCAATACAAAACCCTCCTACCACAACAAAACAAGTAGGAACTAATATTCACATAGGAACTAAAGTTATACAACATAAAATATACAATATAAATGAATACATAATAAAATAAATAACAGTCCATTTAAATAAAATAAATTGAAATGAGCTGTAACACCTGTAATTGAATAATAAGAATAATACACAGATCCTGCTTACACAAATTTATTCATTTCTGTGTGCCGCTTTAAATTGAGAAAATCCACCAATAAAGCTTTTAAAAAACTGTTTAAAAGAATAAAAAAAGATTAATTGAGGCACTTCATTTGTAAAATACATGTTAAAATCTTTGTCATTTGGATTGCTTTTCTCTTTAGCGCAGGACTTCTTTTTTCTTCTTTCTTCCAGAAAGAAAGCTGACCAATACGTGGGGTCTGAAAGGCAAATTGTTGTTGGATTATCTTTAAATACCCGCTACTTTTTGAACCGAATTCTAGCTTTGTATAGGCTAATGTTCCTGTTGATGAAAGCACAAAGGTGTGTAATAAACAACTAGCACATTTACATTTTGCATTTTGTTTTCTTACTGTATCAAAAATGAACCGAACCGTGACCTCAAAACCGAGGTACGTAACGAACCGAGATTTTTGTGTACCGTTACACGCCTTCTGTAGATGTATCCTTTAGTTGTGGTTAAATTAAACCACTTTGGGCTTTTGAAGAAGTTTGAGACAGGCTGCAGGGTGTAGGAGCTTCCAGTCATTTTAACACATGCACACACAATCATGACAACAAAGCCATTGGAGAAAGTGCAGCCATTCCTATTATTTCTGAATGTCTTTTCACACTTGGCACCTGCCTTTCCTCCTGACCTACTTCTATTCATCCAGTCCCTTGCCACTCTCTTTAATATACCCATCTGGTTCCCTGCCATTTCAGCAAATGCTTGTTTACATTCTTGACACCTTGAGCTGCCGCCCATCTCTCTTAATATTGACATATCATGTCAAACATATCTTTTTGTTGTTATTCAACTATTCTCAAACTTAAACCGAATTCTAAATTACTACTTTGAGTACTTATGTTGAAACCGATGAAACCGTTGAAAAGTGATGTGTGCCTCACAGTTCGAATATTGTGTCCCGAATCAAAATTGCTTGTTTCTTTCCCAATGCTTACATTGGTTTTTCTAGGTTCCTCCAATTTTCCAAAAACACGTTTGTTGGATTCTTTGAGTATCAGTGTATCATTCGTTTATTTCATATTCTTTACAATCCAAAATGGATTCATTTCTCATTTTCAAATCCAAAATCGGAAATCAGATAAAGACCTATTTTTCGCTGTTTTTATTTTGTTTTGAAGTTAAAAATAGAATATGAGAGAATGGAATATTTTTCCTTGATTTGTTTTCTGTTTGTATCATTTTGTGACTCAGAAGTTAACTTTTTTTTCTCAGGAAGGTAAGTCAGTCTCTACCCGGTGATTCCATTCCATGTGTGACTCGCGCAGCACGATAGCTAATGTTTTACATTTATTGTTACTTAACGTTTTTGTCAAGGATGCAAGATGTGTACCTGCTTTTTAAAGAGAAGAAAACGCTGTTTTCGAACAGCGAACTGTTATCAGTGTATCAACAACTTTTGGGTTACAACGGGGTTTCATTTGAAAACGAGAAATTAAATAAGTCGTAATCTGTTTTCCGTTTTTGGGTTGTTAATCAGATACGGAATGAACAAATAATACACTTTTATTTTTATTTGAAAATGACTTTTTATTTCATTTCTCGTTATCAGTTTTCTGATTTGGGATTCTAAATCAGATGTGGAATGAACCAATAGTTCATTGATATTTTGTATTTGTAAACGGGAAATGAAATAATAAGCCGTTTCTCCAATTTTGGATTTGAAAACAAGAAATGAAATTAGTCGTTATCCGTTTTCCAATTTTGGGTTCTAAAACGGATATGGAATGAATGAATGATACACTTATATTTGAGAAACCTGAATTGCCCACTAGTGTGACGTGAATGTGACTATACATAGTTGTCTTATATGAGCTCTGTGACTGGCTGGTGACCAGTCTATGCTGTTCACTGTCTGTTGCCTGGAGTCGGAAAGGCTCCAGCTCACCTGCCACTCTAATGAGGACAAGTGTTATAGAAAAGGGGATGGATTCCACCGAAAGCTAAAACTATTCTTTATTGTTCACCTGCTGTCAATCATTCTCTGTTGCAAATTTCGACACGTTCAAGTGTTTTGTGTTCACAATTTTTTGTGTTATCAAGATGGCAAGAAAAGGACCATGGCCATGACCATGAAATAGAGCTACAGTACGTTCTACAAAAAGGATATAGGCTCAGAAAAAATGTGTTTTCACACCTACAGTACGTTATAACCTTTCTATGTTGTTGACCTTGACATATGATTTTTTTTTTTTTGTATTTTATCATATTACTTGCAGCATACCTCTTATCTTTACCAGTCTTAAGCACCGTCTTAGCCCTGGTGTTTGGATTAAGGAGAAGTCTTTGATGGATGCTTATCCATCCACGATGCAGCCTCAGTGCTTCTCTCTCTCATGTATGGGAGAACAACTATTCAGTGGAGAGTCAACAGCATGTTGTCATACTGCTGATATTTAACATTGCTTAGCATCAACCTGACTTGCACAGACTTTACTCTGAAGCTTTTTTCATTAAATATTCATGTGAACATGCCAGCTGCTCTGACCCACTTTACTAACAGCTGATTCTGCTATCTTCAGCGCAGGTCAAGGGTTGCTTCACATCACTGATGTACTATGACTTCAAGACCTTGACTACGCTATGTCTTTTCCCTCTCGTGAGTAGTGGTCACTCTGAAAGTGTCAGGCTAAAACCTTGAGGCACATAGAGTACCTGTCAAAGTATCCTTGGGAAAGATAGGAAGGCCTAATTGCAGTGAGTTAAGGACTGTGAGGAAATTGTGAGTAAGCCTGTCGCAATATGCAATAATTCCATTTATCGCACGATAAATAAAAATGAAGGCGGTAATTTTTCCGCTGCGATTTATTGCCTCGCGTGCACGTGCGTGTGCGCGTGCGGCAGGCGTGCTGCTAAAAGTTCGGATTCCTTTTTACCAATGGCTCAGAGAGCCATAAACACCACATTTTTTAAAAATGTAATTCCGTGAGAGCCATACAATATGTTTAAAACTCAAAACACGAGTAATGTGTGCATTTTATGTAATTTCAACATTTTTAAAGTACAATGAGTCTCTGAATTCTTTTTAATAACATTGTTATGCTGTTGCTAATCAATGATGAGTATTTCTTACCATTAATGCGACTTTACCATTAATGCGACTTTTGGTGCTGCATGGTGTTGCTGATGGCTTTGTAGTCTGGTTGATACTTGATGAGGTTAAGTGTCATGCAGGCATTGAGAAACTTAGGATACGTCTCTTTTCATGTTCACAAAGAAACAACACGAATCCTCTGTTTTTTTCCAACCGTACACGGAGCACCGTTGGTGCACACTGAAACAAGTTTGTCCATTGGTAGGTTTTTTTCTTTAGCGAACTCAATGAAGGACTTGAATAAATCCTCCCCTCTTGTTGTCCCTTGCATAGCCAAAACTGCCAGACTTTCCTCATGTAGTGTGTCACCAACAACATACCTTGCGATCACGCTGAACTGTGATAAATTGCTTACGTCCGTTGACTCATTCTAAGCGAGTGGAAAAAAATGGAGCCGAATTTTTGCCCATCATTTGCGTTGCCTCTATTTGATTTGACATCATGATGGTACGATCGTGAACAGTTCTTGCTGACAGGGGCATGTCTTTTATCCGTTTAATAATCTTGTCTTTAACCGAAAAGTCGTCAAAAAGTTCATTGGCAACATCAAGCATGAATGCTTTGGTGTACTCCCCATCTGTGAATGGCTTCCCATTTCTCACAATTGCTAAAGCGCCAGCAAAGCTAGCCGAATTCCAGTCACCTTTTTTGGTCCAAACACGGAGTTGCTACTGACTAGCTTGCACTCTTCTAAGAAGCTCTTGACATGCTTTCTTCCTGTTGTTACCCGCCGGATATTTTGATGCAAATGTAGTATGGCGGGTGTCGAAGTGCCGCTTTATATTTGACCTTTTCTTAGATGCAATTTTATCATTGCATATTAGACATACAGCAGAACCTGCTCTCTCCGCAAAGGCAAATTCCTCTGTCCATTCCTGCTGAAAAGTACGATACTCCTCTGCTTTTTTTCTTTTTGCCATCTTCTCAAAAGGGTTTCTAAAATTAGCGGGGAAAATGAAACTAAAACCGTGGGAAAATTACTACGCACATGCGCACATCGGCTGCTCTTTTTGACAGCAAAATACGGTGACCCCACTCGATCAGTGTCTGCCTCATCTGCGTTGCCAATGTGATTGATAGACAGATAAATAGATAGATAGACGCGACGAAATGTATGTTTGCCACTTTCCCACTAAAATAACTGCGAACCGGCTTTCTGGTCACCGGGGATTGTCGCCGTTTTGCGCAATGTGCAAAGGAGTATAACGAAGCTTTTTTTTTTTCTTTTTTCTTTTTATATAATTAAAGATTTGTCTGCGAGCCAGATGCAGTCGTCAAAAGAGCCAGATATGGCTCGCGAGCCACAGGTTCCCGACCCCTGTCCTAGTGTCTTATTAAACACCACAGTTTAAACACCAGCGAACGTGGACTAAGAACCTTTCATCGTGGAGGTGGAAAGTCGTGCGTGCACTTCCGGATATTTACAACGAAGTCCGCCAAAACATTGTTACTGACTTGGCTGCAACGAACAAACTCGTCATGTTTATGAAGTCGATTGTCATATGCTGGTGTTGTGCAGTAATGAGCAGACGTGACTTCTGTGGCGTTTGCTAATGCTAACTTATTTAATGCGCGCACACACTAGATATCATGAAATAGCAACCTAGATGTGCTACGTCCCATGCCATTGGCTACGTGAGCCCAGAGTGATTATGGGACACGTAGTTCATATACTACATCGATAAATTATAAACTGCCATGACTGAATGGAAGTTAAGCAGGCCAAATCAATCCATACCAGTGACTATAGATAATGCTGCAAATATTGTTAATTCAGTAAGTGACACATATGGATTCGGACCAAAAATAGGATATTTTGCTCTTGTAGTAAACCTAGTTGCTAAGAGAGCTGTAGCAATCAACAGTGTGCCCAGCCACACTTTACAAACAGTAAAGATTGTTCTCAGCACGTTTATACAAAATTTCTTCAGATCAGTAAGAAGTAAGCACATAAATATTATGCACTAAAATGCATGTTTACATGATACAAATTTATTTTTGCTCGTTAGCAAAAAAATAAAAATAAATTAAAAAAAAAAAAAAAAAAAATGGAACAAAAAATATAATTGTTATGTTTTTTTCAGGGCATTAAATGCATTTAATAGAATTGAAAATTTTGTCCCCCGTATCGAAAATTGTACCGAACCGTGACTGAACTGTATCGTTGCATCCCTATGGAACACCATAGCAGAAGCTATGAGTGGAAAAATTTTCATTTGCCTAAATGCTTAGGTTATTAAGTGCAATTTTATTTATTTTTCTTGAAAAACACATTTTATTTGTTCTGTATTTCTGTGCGGTATTAATATGTTGTCTTTTACTTAAGAGGCATGGTCTATTGTTTTTAGTTGTGATTTCTTAAACAGTATTTTTTTAATTTAAGAGTAAACATTTATCGCGTTCAAATGGGTGTACTTGATCTACTAATATATACTGTATTCTCACTGTGTTATTGTAAATTGCTTTAAAAAAAATGGGGGGCTCAATAATATTGCATATCGCAATAATTTATGAGATAAATTATCGCACACTAAAATTTGTTATCGCAACAGGCCTAGTAATGAGGGCTGGAGATTCAAATGATAGGCTTGGAACCAGTAAACATACTGGGTAGAACTTATATAACCAAACATGACTGCAAATAGTTTTGTCTTATTATATGCTTTTGTTTTGAATTAAACAGTTTCCATGGCAGCATAACATTTTGATTTTCAGTTTAAAAAAAAAAAAAAAAAGCTTGTCATATAGGTTTTTTTTTTAAAAAAAGCTTATTGTCTTGTGCTGTGGTGCAAGGCAGAAAAGACAGACAATGGCAGATAATCACAAACCATCCCCTGCCTTGGCTTTCATTGAAATGGCTAATGTTGCATGGCAGAGAGCATTGTGTCCCTGAATACTAGCTTTGTTGGACTGCATACACAATGAACCATGCTGATTTGTCGATCCATTTGAGAGTGTGAGTGCAGTAGCAGTTAAAATAATTGTAGTCAAACATTTTACAGTGCAGTCCACTCAGAAGATACCAGCTTCATGTAGCCATCATGGAAAACGTGGCAGCAAAAAAAGGGACAAAAATGTAGAAATTCAGTAGGATTGTCACAGCTTTGTCTTGACAAACACTTATTCTTTGGCAGTCATCAAAATCCACATCACGGAAATGATGACTAATGAATGAATGAAATGTCATTTTTCTCTCATTTGAACACACATACATTTAAATGCCCCACACTCATTTTTCGTCTAGCAGCAAGATCCAGAAGGACTTGATGATAATAAGAAACATTTTGGAAGTGGGGGGAACTTGTCATATCTGTCCACACTAAGAAAAAGGTCGACAAGAGAGTAAAGTGGAGAGACGCGAAGACAGGAATGGAAGACTTGTCTTTGGGTTTTAAAAAATGCAAAGCACCTGGAAGGGGCGTAAATGCTTTTATATCTATTTTAGATGAGGTCTTTGTAGCTGGGGACTTTTCAAAGGAGAAATGGTAGGAGCCAGTGTGAAATGACGGAACTGCAGATGGTTACAGTCACGTGTTCATTTCTTTTACTTTCCTACTACTCTATCTAATCCTCTAGACATGAAACATTTTTTTAAAAGGCTGACAGCTGAATTCTGCCTTTGAAAAATGGGAGGGGGGGGGGGATTATGGCACAGATAAGTGCAAAGCTAATTCAAAATCAAAAATAATAAAATGTACTCCATGCTGTACACTCCACAGTAATATATATTTTGTTAGAATACATAAAAAGGTAAAAAACATGATTATTTGCAAGTTTATGATATTTCCAATTGACATTAAGTCAAAAAACGACTTGGCCAATTATGCTGTAAGGCTACCAACTTTATTATTATGTTTTTACATTGTGGCATGCAAATCAGCTTCATGTTTTTGAAGAAAGGCTATAGTGAGACACAGTAAGAGATGGTGTGTGAGAGAGATTTTGATGATGGCCACAACACAAGGGAAATATGCCACCATCATAAGGGCAAAATGGAAGAGTGCCTTGGGGGCAATTCCTTCTGTCTTCCTCTCCTAGCCTTGCCCTGCTTTTCCATCTACCCTGATTTTCTACTTTCAATTCGACACATTTTCTCTCATCATTTCCAGAACACACAGTCGGACAAGTGTCATTTTTCTTGAAACTCCATGTATTTGTCAAGTAGGAATATAGTCATTTCAATTCAGGTGCTTGCTGTGGATGGTGGAGCCATGAGATGTTTTTCGAGATATTTAAATTATTTTAATATCATATTTAAAATGGTCCAGTGCACAGTTGGCATATTGTGCTGTCCATTCATTGTGTCAAGACAGTATTGTTTTCGTCAACGATGACTATAACGAAAATATTTCATTGACGAACAACTTTTTCATAATGATGACAAGACAATAACCAGCTACAAACGTGTCTTGGGAGACTAAAATATAACGACATGAATGCTAGTTTTCGTCTGACGAGACAAGAACAAGATGAAAAGTCACACATGTGTAGTTAGCCTGCATCGTAGCAGTGACTGCTTGTTTTGAGACACACACGGTAAGATTTGTCTTCTTATCTTGGCAAGAGACAATATCCAATGTTGCTTTAGCCTCAGTGATTATCACACACTAAATGTAACTCGTAGTGTTAGTATAGCATTCACTTTTGCGTTAGCATTAGGCTATGGCTACTTGCAAGCGTCTTCTTAAACTCTCAGACAACTTTTTTTTACATATAGTTCGTGGTGTCCAGGTGGGTGTAAATAATTGAAAATAATGGACTGTTTTGCAGCTGAGCGTGTATTGTCACGTGATAGATTTGTAGATGTTACAATATGTGTTCGTCTGTGACTGTTCATTCGAAATAATTGGAAACCTTTTAAAATTTATTTTTGGAGCGAAACTTTCCAATTTTACAGATGAAAGTATTGAGTCAAGTCGACTAAAACTAGACGAAGACAAACAGATTTTGAAATGAGTAAGATATGACAAGACTAATAAGTATTATCATCATAAGACTACGATGAAAATTAAATTAAATTTCTACTTCTCTCCTTATCCTTCTCAACCTCTCTGCTGCATTTGATACTGTTGATCATCACATCCTCCTTCACCGCCTCCAACACGATATAGGTATCTATGGCACTGCCCTTCAGTGGTTTAATTCATACCTCACGGGAAGGACCGAGTTTGTAGCCCGAGGGGATGCTAAATCCCGCCCTAACACTGTTATCTGTGGAGTCCCCCAGGGCTCTGTGCTCGGTCCAACCCTCTTCACCATTTACATGCTACCCCTCGGTCCTGTCGTCAGCAGGCATGGGATACAATTCCATTGTTATGCTGACGACACACAACTATATTTCAAGGTCACTCCATCCTCCACCCCCTTCTCCTCTGTTTCTCAACTTGACTCCTGCCTGGAGGAGATAAAGGCTTGTATGAGTGAAAACTTCCTGCAGCTGAACAGCTCCAAAACAGAAGTTATTCATATTGGTACTCCTCACTAGCTCCGTTCCGCCCACATTTCCTCAGTTTCCTTTTTCGGCCACAAATTTTCCTTCTCCCCTTCTGCAACTAATTTGGGAGTCAAGTTTGACCCCCATCTTAACTTTAACAATCATATCAATTATATTTGCAAAACCACCTTCTTTCACCTCCGCAATATTGCCAAACTCCGACCATCTCTCTCCCGCCCTGCTGCAGAGAGACTTGTCCATGCCTTTATCTCTTCCAGGTTGGACTATTGTAACGCACTCCTCATCAGGATCCCTGGCAAGAGCCTACAAAGGCTCCAGTATGTCCAAAACAGCGCTGCCAGGGTCCTGATGAGGGTGCGTAAACACGAGCACATCACCCCCATTCTTCACACCCTACACTGGCTCCCTGTTCACCTCCGAATTCAATTCAAAATCCTCGTTCACACCCATCACTGTCTACATTGTGTAGCCCTCACCTACCTCACTGAACTCCTCACACCAAATACTTCAGTAGAACCTGGTCAGGCCAACTGCACCGTCTACTCCCGCCCAGGACTCAGCTCAAGACTATGGGCGACAAGGCCTTTGCAGCTGCTGCTCCCCGTCTGTGGAACGCCCTCCCAGACCACCTCAGAGCCCCGCAGACAGTGGTTGCCTTTAAAAAAGGACTAAAAACTTACCTTTTTAAAAAAGCTTACCCTGGTTAATTTTATCTTATTTTATCTGATTTCTATCGAATTTTATCTATGTTTCTGTCTATTTTTGCTTTTACTCTTTTATTATTATCCTTTTTTTTTTTACATGGTAATATGCACTTTGAGATTTGTTTTTCAAATGTAAAGTGCGTAATAAATAAAATGTATTATTATTATTAAAAGGGGTGTCAAATACAACATTTTATGCATTTAAAGATATGGAACATCTACATTAAATCCAGTGCTCTTCTATGACCCATGTCTAAATAAAAGACTTCTCAGCCTTGGCAACCAATTAAATATCAGCTAGAAAGAATGTTGGCAGAATGATTTTTCAAGATTACATCTGTATTCGTGACAATCTAGCCCATTACTTATCAGAACTATTTTTGTGCAGCATTAAATATATCACACTTTGAGAAAAATCTGTGAGTTATTTCTATCCTTCAAGGATGCCCAATATTATCCATTAAGAGAAAAATGCCCAGACCGTTATGTGCATGAAATTCATCATATATCAAGATGTGTGCCCTTTCTTGATCAT
Source organism: Corythoichthys intestinalis (assembly GCF_030265065.1). Taxonomy (NCBI): domain Eukaryota; kingdom Metazoa; phylum Chordata; class Actinopteri; order Syngnathiformes; family Syngnathidae; genus Corythoichthys; species Corythoichthys intestinalis. Next base: position 20,363,836 of record NC_080416.1, read on the forward strand.
CAAACCGTTTACAGCACAGAAACAGCCTCAGAAAGCTTCTAACTGTGACTTAATGAGAAAGAAAAATACCAACACCACTTATACGGTGCTGCTTGCTCGTAATTGGTTTACATTCTCCCTCTCTCCCTCAATAACACAGGGCTATGTTGCTGAGGACATTAGATGGCCGTATAACAGGAGATGAAAGATAATAAGAGAATAGTATTACGGGCTCATTTTGAGCTTCATCTCATTAGATGTTGAGGCCTGGCCTCATGCAGGAGAGCACTCACGTATCTACAGGCACGCATGTAAGCACACGCACGCATATATATATATATATATACATACACATATACAGTCCCTGACAAAAGTCTTGTCGCGTATCCATTTTGTAGAAACAATTGCTAATAACCTGACTTTTAATCATTCAATTGGTTTCAGAAATGGCTCATATGAAAGCTAAGACCCTCCCAAATGATGTTGAATGTGCAAAAATGTATTTGTTTCACTGAAGAAAGATTTATCATTTAATGAAGACATAAAAGTCAAATTTTGGCTAGACAAAAGTTTTGTATCCTACAGAAAGTAGTGTGAAAACATCAACATTCTTGGATTTCGTCTTCCACGCTTCTTCTTTCATCCTACCCCAGACATGCTCAATGATGTTCATGTCTGGTGACTGGGCTGGCCAGTACTAGAGGATCTTAATTTTCTTTGCCTTGAGGAACTTTGAGGTACAGATTGAAGTATGTGATGGAGCACCATCCTCCTGCAGAATTTGTCCCTTTTTGTTGTTAGGAATGTAAGAGGCAGCTAAGATTTGTTGATATTTCAGACTATTTATGTTGCCTTCCACCCTGCAGATCTCTCGCACACCCCCATACAGGATGTCACCCCAGACCATGATTTGGGTAATGATGTAACCACCAAACTTCACTGTTTTCTGAGTGAATCTCGGATCCATGCGGGCTCCAGTCAGTCTTCTGCATTATTCGCGGCGACTGTGGTGTAATTCACTGGAAGATTCATCAAAAATCCACTTTTTGCCACTTTTCCAGCGTCCATCCTTTTGACAGGCTGTGGGCCTTGGCAAATGCCACACGTTTTTTTAATTGCCTGCACTCTGAGAGATAAATAGTCTGAAATATCACCAAATCTTAGCTGCCTCTTACGTTCCTAAACATAAAAAGGGACAAATTCTGCAGCAGGATGGTGCTCTATCGCATAATTCAATCTCTACCTCAAAGTTCCTCAAGGCAAAGAAGCTCAAGATCCTCCAGGACTGGCTAGCCCAGTCAGCAGACATGAACATCAATGAGCATGTCTGGGGTAGGATGAAAGATGAAGCGTGGAAGACAAAACCCAAGAATGTTGATGAACTCTGGGAGGCATGCAAAACTGCTTTCTTTGATGTTCCTGAGGACTTCATCAATTAATTGTATGAATCCTTGCTGAAGCCCATGGAAGTCATACAAATTATTAAATTTGGATCTCACAGCACCACTACTTAATTCGCTTATGTTATGTAACATGTTTTTGTACTTGAAGTATATTTTTTGTTCAATTTTCACAGTACTTTCTGTAGGCGACAAAACTTTTGTCTTGCCAAAAGTTTACCTTTATGTCTTCATTAATTGATAAATCTTTTTTCAGCGAAACAAATATTTTTTCTGTACATTCAACATCATTTGGGAGGGTCTTAGCTTTCATATGAGCCATTTCTTAAACCAATTGAACGATTAAAAGTCAGGTTATTAGCAATTGTTTTGACAAAATGGATAAGTGACAAGATTTTTGTCAGGGACTGTATAAATATATGTATATAATATATTTATTATAATATATGGTGGAAAACGCTTAGGTGACTTAAAGTGGAAGTTTGGAATTTTTGACATCAGGCCTAATCTTCAAGTTAGGGAGGTTTAATTAGTCATTGGAGTTGATGTAAAAAAAATCAGTGCAGTTATTTAGTTATTATTATTTTCAGGGCTCCGGAGTGGCTTAGCTAAAGCAAGTCAATCGTCCCTTCCTAGCATGCTGATAAAACAACAAGAGAATCACAGATGACACGTGCAATGCATAGTGTTGGCTATGTTTTCAGGATAAAGTTATTAAAACTTACCATTGCATAACAATAACTGCAGTGTGAACAGCAACATTGGTTGCCTGGGCAAGCAGGGTGGAGGGATACCACATTGGTCTTTTCACTGCTGATTTTTTTGTTGTTGTTTTTTAATATGTTTGAAGTGACATTGTTTTGGCTGCATCGGATTTTTTAACATTGAGCTGCATTTTGAATATATGTTACCTATGTTAGGTCTGTTATTATCGATTTTTATTGGCATGCCAGGAGAGGACCATTTACTTACGTTAGCTTAGCCACTCTTGAGCCCTGAAAACAATAAACTAACAAACTATACGGAATTTTTAAAAATCAACTCCACAGACATTTTTAGCTTAGAATCATTAATTGATGTTTAATATTTAGTTTAAAGAAAAAAAAAAACAAAACAAATTTAAAATATTATTAACTCGCATATTTTAAACTTTTAAACAAATGACGTCACAATTTTAAAAAATGGCGTCGTAAAAGTCACGGATGTCTACCTTATAACTATCGCTTAATTGTATTTTTTTTGTTACTGTCGCATTTTTTCCCGATATGTTAGATGATAAATAATCGATCCAAACAAGAAAATTTTGGAAAAAAAAAGTTTAAAAGGGTAAATGTATGAAAAAGAAAATCTCGACCACTCCTTGATGTCTGCAATTTCTGCATCGCGACCATTGTTATATTACCATGTTTCACCCATAAAATCCCCGAAAAATCCAGCTTTGGCCAATCACAGCTGTGTCTTGACACTCGGTGACACATGCTGCATGGAGTTTTTGGATCGAAACAAGGTAAGTACGCGATAATATCTCGTTAAAGTCATGGCATCTGTAATTCTGCTCTCACGTGCTCTCACCTCCGGATAGGGTTTTGCTGTTTAAATTTTTTAATTATTTTTTTAAATGCCCTCCTGTTCAAAATTTTTCTTCCCCCCAAAAAATTGCGATTTCAAGCTTTCCGATGATGTATCACACATGCATATTGGACAATTTTGAAATATGGCCAAATTGAGGGTGTCAGAGCGGAATTTCAAGTCACCTGAGTGTTTTCCGCCATATATATGTATATATATATATATATATATATATATATTTCTTTTTGCATACTTCTCCTACTATTGTCCTCTCATATTTCACTCTGTCTTAATCGTCTCTCTTTTTGAAGTGCTTCCTTTCTCTGTCGTTTTCTTTTGCTCATTTCGCATCATAAACTCTTCCTACTTCTACTTTGTTAAATCGACTTCTGCTGCGATCTCATTTACCCCCATTTTGGTTACTTTGTACTGCGTAATATTCAAACTAAGCATAATATTTTACAAAGGCTGATTAATAATGTATACCCTTAAATATGGATGAAATGTATACACAAAAATGAAATGTATTTTATTTAGTTTCATAGTTTATCCATAGCTTATGTTTCTAATGAACAGCAAATGAACTCTTCAACTCTCTTTCACTTTTTGGTCTCAATCCACAGTTCCCTCTCTCTGCCTCTTCCAAAAAGCCTACTCCCTCACTCTGGTCCTGGTTGTGTTGTATTACAAGCTCTCCTGACAGATAATCAAAGGCACATGAAGGTAGACGCAGCTCAGAGAAGGCTCACGTCACACTTGCTTGCAGGCTGAGCAGCTCAAAGTGCCATTTCACCCAGATAAGTAACACTGTGCAATCTAATTACTTTTGTGTAGGGGTGGGGAAAATAACCACTATGCATCAATGCATCGCCACAGCAGTCACTTATAGGATGGTGAAAATTGCATAATTATATCACCCTTATAATTTGAAATGGACGGGTTGATGACTGGCTTTGGATATAATGGAAAAAAGTCAATCCGATTTTCTTCCATCCGTAATTAATATTAAAGACTAAAGTACTCACATTTGTACTCACAAGTGGTGTTAAATGATTTATCATTGGTCAAATATATTTGAACTTCACTTTTTAAATGTAAATCCTTAGATATTCTCCAATAAAATTTTTAGTTAATATTTTTGGAGTATCTGAAATGGATCAATAGAATTTAAATTATCTCCTATGGAAAAAATATTACGATACCCCGGTAACACACCAGTCACGTCTACAGCGTGACAGCGATGCCGGCGCGTCAACACACCAGTGACGCTCGCCGTCAATTTCCATAGGGCGCGTTTTACGAGCAGAGCGTCTGTGGAGCGGCTCGATCGGTTCACGCCAGGATTGCAAGATCGCACAAGAGTAGCGGGTATTTAACCCTTTAACAACGAATGTGTCGGCTGCGACATGTTTACCCATATCATCTTTGAAGCCCCGCCACGCTGCAATTACATCACCCGCATGCCGCTGGTTGCTGTCATTTGAAAGTGCGGAAGTTGATGTCCACGCCAGTTTTTACTTCAAGTCAATCGACCAAGTAAAACGGGAGATAATGTCATTTGAGTTTTATAGTTTTATTGCACTCATAAATAAGCATTAAAACTTCATTGACCAAATGTTTATGTCCATATTTCCATCATTTCTTGTCCTTTTTCAAAACTGACACAAACACGAAAGACTACATATCCCAGGAGTCGTTGTGAGGTCAAGAAGGATAAACCTAATGTTAACTTTTTTAATAAATTGCCGAGCAAGGCGCCACCTCAGGAAAGGGGGACGCAAGGGAGCGAGCGACGGCTGGTTGAATTGAGCAAACGACTTTGAAATGTGTGGAATGAATCGAAAACTAAATTTAGCGCAAACTAATGCATTATTTCATCAACTCAAGGAAGAGGATGAGCCGTATTTGTCGTTGTTTTCCTCAGATGAGTCGGCGTCTCGGCGAGTGAAACTGACAGCAGCGCGCAAACAGCGGAAGAGTGGCCTGTGTGACGTAGTTCAAGAGGAAACTTTATTGAGTCGCATGCCTGAAAAAAATGAACTGGTTGTCAATATTTTTGAAAAGACTTTATTTCAATGTTATATTTGATGTCTTTTTCTTCACTATCAATCTTTTCTATTTGAAAATAGACGTGTGTGTTCGAGAAGCTTGATTGCATGTTAATACTTTTGATAAGGTGATGGGTACAATACCTTACCTCACAAAGAAATGTCCTCCAAACCCTTTTTTTGTTAGATGATATATATGTATTTTTTATATATCTTTATTTTTCACTATTTTGCACTGTGTATTACCTATTTTGACCATTGTGTGTGTAAAGGCCAAAAACGCCTATGAGCATACATGCTGTTTGTGTTGAATTTTCAAACATAAAATTAGTCATGCTTATTTTCTTCTGTTGAATGTTTATCCGAACATGTTGAATAAATACTGTATTATAAAGTTTCAGAACGGTTGGTCGAGCATGTTTGGTTGTCAATGGGATATCAACATTACAAATTTTGACAAAAGATTTTGGGATTTTTTTTTTCTTTTTGGGTCCAAAATATTGATTATAATTGGTCAGTGAAGAAAAACAACAGTTTGGACATGAAGGTTATGGTGTCCTGAAAAAGGAGACCCAACCTGGCCATTGTGGAACAATTTTTTCTTTGAAATATAAAGACAACATCAAAGGCATGCATATTCGGACAAAATAGGCTTAGGTGTTAAAGGGTTAAAGATTATAATAATACAACAACCATTTGCCTTTCAGACCAGACATACTGGTCAGCTTGCTTTCTGAAGGAAGAAGAAAAAAGTCCTGTGCTTAAGAGAAAAGCAAACCCAATGACAAAGATTTTGACATATATTTTACAAATGTTTTGTTTTCAAAAGCGTTATTGATAGATTTTCTGAAATTAAAGCACCACGCAGAAATAATAAATTTAATTTGTAAGCAGGATTTGTGTATTAGTATTATTCAATTACAGGTGTTTTGGCTCATTTCTATTTTATTTATATGGGCTATTATTTATTTTATTATGTATTTGTTTTACAAATGTGATTAAGTATGCATTTATATTATATTTTTAAGTTTTTAAAAAATTGTAAGTTTTTATTTTAAGTTGTATAATTTTAGTTCCCATGTGAATATTAGTTCCTACTTGTTATGCTGTGGTAGGACGGGTTTTGTATTGAACACGGTGGTACTGGTGCGCACAGATTAAAAGCAGTGTTGATACTGTCCAGCTGTGTTGGTTATTATTATAGCAGAGAAGACAGCAGTAAATCAACAACAAGTAAACTGTGACCCGATCTACCCACAGCTTCAAGAGATCTGATGGACTCAAAAAATAAGGGTTGCAATTGCATATTATCTTAAAAAATCGACCGGATCCACCGTATTTTTACACGAGTGACTTCCGGTCTCCCCGATCCTACCTAGTAGTATTGACGAAGGAGTGTCGCGTCTCGCGTCAAATAATAAACTCTGCTGTTCTTTTCGCGTGCGACGCGTTGAACCGCTTCTAGGACGCGTCTAAAACGCATTGGCCTGATGTCCTACTGGGGTTAGATTTTGCACCAGTTTTAGTCAGACTTCCTTAACTGGATTGATCACAGAAATGACGATTCCACTTTTCTCAAAAAATATCTTCAAGTTTTCATAAGTGTGAAATAGCAGTAGTAGTAGTAGTAGTAGTTGTAAGACAGTGACAATATTTCTATATAAATCTGAACTACAAAAATTGCCAATACACATTACTAAAAGATGAATGCAAAATGGGCCCTTCAGTGAGTGAATTGGCATATGCTACTGCCAAGGTCAGGAATTACTATAAAAAATTAGACCAGGAGGGACTGGAAAATGAATAATTTACCATCTCTGACTACTTAGGGAAAGTCCATCTGCTTTGGAAGACACTATTTATCCGGGAACTTGTTAAATACACTGTTCAAGGTCAAGAACCAGCTGTGAGTTTGTGTTGTTATAAAAATGTAGATGTTGACAGCAAACACTAATGGCAAAGACAGGTAAGTCACGAATTAATAGTATGCTATGTGGCTGATTCTAATTGAAGTCATAAATTTCCAAAATGTTGACAAGATTCCCAGCATGCATTCCCATGCAAAGCTCATTCTTAACATTACCGTCAAGCCATGCCATCAAGAGGCATGCAAAATTGATAGTGGGAAGCATCATTATGTGGACATACACTTACATACATAGAACCATCTGATTCTCGCGTTGCTAGGTTACTTTGTGAACTAGGTTACTACATCTATAAATATTTGCATAAATGTCACATGGGTGAGATAACAAGGAAGCGAGTGCTGTCCACTATAATCAGTAACGATCTTTAAACTGCCTCTCGTGGGAAGGACAATCTTAGTGTATCAGCAAAATTAGATCTTATTTGTCTTGACAAATAATGCTTAAAATTCAAAAATAAAATTTAAAATACATACTAGGGGCATTTGCATAATACACATGGGTCGCCAGTGTGGCTGCTTATGCAGTTTCTTTGATTCAGGATTCCTATGCAGCTTTGAGGATACAGTCATCAGAGATTATTTTCCCTCTCCTTTCATTTCCTTTCCATAATTTGACCCGAAAAGGCTGACTCATAATCACAACAATAGCGTAATTTCTGTAAAATTTCACACGAGCCTTTAACTGGCTGCCAGTTCTATTGTTACTGTTCCAAACTGTATGCAGCAGTACAACAAAAGGATTATAGTGCATAGGCGGACAAATATTTAATCGACTATCGATCAAAGAATCAGAATTGATTTAAATATCAGCATCAATGCTACATCAACATAACGATAACATCAAACAGATTATTAATGCAAAGCTTGGCACACGCGGTATGATTTCCCAAGTCTTGTTTTTAAATTTTATTCCAGACTGCAATGCGGATTTTGCACAGTTACGTGAAAGCCAATGACCTGAGCGTAAACAGATCATTTAATCAAGCTACAAAAATATGGAAATAAAACGGTTTTTAAGTTCAGTTTCTCATTTTCTACCAAAGTTTTACTCGTTGTACTTAGAAAAAAACATTAAGGAGTATCGTATTTTCACTACCATAAGGCACATCTAAAAGTAAAAAAAAAATCTCCAAAATGAATAGTGCACCAATTGTTTTGACTGAGAACCAAAATGTGTTTGTCTGAAAAAGCTGACGTAAGTGAGAGCCGCATGAGAACCTTAAAGGGAGAAGGTTGTGTATGATCGGGGGCGTGCCCCCAGTAGCTGTAATGTTCGAGCGTGTGCGTTGGGCTAAACTAGGTTGAGCGTATTTTGATTTACAAAAAATAGGCCACTCGGCCGGGCTTCGAAATACTTAAATTTTACTCGAAGTTCACTCAAAAATGCCTAATTACTTTAATACATTTAAAGTGTGCCTCCTCCAGCTGGATAGAAAATTCAGTTTTATAATAAAATAATAGCTATCTAACCAGACACAAATTCAAATTCTCAGAGGTTACTCAACAGGCCTTATTACTCCTGAAATAATAGAACAATAATAACGGTTACAAAATGGAGTGTAATAATGATATATAAAAACAAAAATGCCTCTTCTGTATTAGTGCATTATCCTTGGACAAATTAATAGGTGTCTTTTCAATTCTTACTCTAAATAACTCTAAATACTCTTCTGTGGAAAATCCACCTTCAACAAAAAGCTATTTTCTCTTTCCAGCGAAATAATGTAAATCAAACCGTAGCTTCACAACAATACTAATTTAACAAAACAAAAAAAACTCACTTTAAACTATTTTTGTTTTTGTTTTAGCACTTTGGAGGACGGTGGAACACAGGCTAATTGGTCCTGTGAAACATATTAAAAACGGGACATTTCATGAATTTACAAAACCGTACCGGACGCCCCGGACAGTATGTTAAAAAGTGGACAAAAGAGAACGTTTGGTCACCCGAGGCTAAACAACATTGGTTTGGTGTAGGACCCTTACAAAGCCCAGTTCAAACTCAAGGTTACCAGTGTTGTCAGTAATGCGTTACTGTAATCTGATGTACGACATGTATGAAGAGCATTTTGAATAAAAAAATGCTAGAAAGGCTCCCGGTATGTGTTTCAGTGGTAACTGCTCACAGCTACTTCCTGTTTTTGTCTCGAGTCACACCCGCCAAGTGTTGTAGGACTGACAACGGCGTGGGCCAGGCGGGTGTACGTTCGAGCCGAGTGTTGAAATGTCCGAGAGAATGTTGATTTGTGTACATCCATGAATGAACGTGAGTATTTTTCATTCATTCTGGAGGGTATCAACAATCGGTTGGACACCCTACATGCGCGGCCGTTTCGTAGCTTTGGCGTTGCAACGACAGGCAGTCATCGCTCCAAGTTGGCAAAATTTGTTTACATCATATTCTTGTCGCACAGTTATGCCGTGACGTGATGTGTTCGTTTAGCATCTTTGGGATTTGTTGTAAGTCCAATTGAGTGTAAATTGCTTAGTTGCCGCCACGTTTTGTGGCCAAATTGACCGCGTGTGTGTACAGCGCACATCCGCGCTCGCCACCTCTGTGTTTATTGCACTGTGCAATTCATTTGTGTGTTTATTGTACAGTCAATTGGCATAGTTTTACATTGGTACAGATATGATGTTAATCCTAACCCAAAATTCAGAACTTTTGACAATAGGCTTAATCTTCGAGTAAGCGGGATTTAATTAGTCAGTGTAGTTGATTTCAACAAATTCAATGCAGTTTATTAGTTATTTGTTAGTTTCAGGGCTCTGGAGTGGCTAAGCTAGCGCGGGTCAATGGTGATTGAAATCAACTCAATTGACGAATTAAACCTCTGCTAACTCAACGATTAAGCCTTATGTGAAAAATTGTGATCTTCCCCTTTAAATTCAATTATCGAAAAGTAAATTACATGCGATTACAGTTTTCTGTTGTCATTCTTATGTTGAGGTGGCAAAGGGAGAAAAATTGGTAAAAACTAACTGATGAATGACTTTTAAAGTAAATTAGTTACTTCAATAAAGTAATCAGTAAAGTAACTAGATTACTTTTTTGAGGTGTAATCAGTCATTGCTTTTTCAAGTAATCTGTAACAACACCGGCTATCACCTACGCGAAACAAAAAGAAACTGCCACCTGCGGTGATTTTTAAGAGGAAGACGCTGCCTAAAGTTGAGCTGTCGTGTTTGATGGAGACCTAGCCTAGCTATTCAATTCGGATATAGAAGATGAGGATTTTGATGAATTTGAGCATTGATCAAGATTGATGTGAGTACTTAGTTACATTTTTAAATAAATTATAATTGAACTCAGTTTTGCTGAAAAGGCCAAAAATGAGCCTGCCCCTTTTAAAACTGTGCGTCCTTTGGTCGCGAAAATACGATAAATATAAAATGGACGCTTTAGTGAGGTTGCATTGGCAACCGCTATTGCCAAGGTCAAGAATTAATTAAAATTACTGCACAAATAATAATTTTACCTCCTGCTTTTGTTTTCAGTCATAAAGCGCAAGGGCACCAGTTGACAGCCATACATGCCAACGTCAAGCAAACCTAATGAACCACACCAAAGAGAAATGGGCTCGGAGGTCACCCTTGGTAGCAGGGACACAGCTGCACAATATGTTAGAGGTGACAGGCAGGGATAGTGTGAGCTTAGCACACACTTAACCCTCATCCCATATTTTGCCGTAGCTACGTAGAGGCTAACAAGGCCGCTTATAGAGCTGTGCGTTGAGGTCAAGGGAAATTTTTCCAGGTGCTTTTGTGATTAACAGCTCCCTGCTGTTATCTTCTTTTGCTGAAGATGAGAACATGGAATTCTATAATTGAAAAGCAGGCGCCTTGCACATCTAGAGTTTGAAGGGGCACACCGTATGGATGTACAATTATATTTGCTCAATTCGTAGTCGACACAGTGCACTGCACACAATATACTATTCCTCTATTAAACTAATATCCAAATAGAATTAGCTGAGGGTAATTTCATTCCCGCAATAGATACCATCTAATAGGATATTCAAAGTGCATATAATGCCCCATTCCAGCACTGGTCTAGTCCTACTAAAAGCGATTAGTCATCCCACAGTGGTAGCATGTGTGTCAGGTACTGCAAAATCCAATGCACAAGGATGATTTGAAAGGAACAAATTGCTATTTTAGTTTATACACCTTCATACAACACCCAAAAAATCACTTGTGCAATAAATGGAAAGGTTTTCTCATTCATTCCAGTCAACATTCAAAATCAATGAGAATTGCTCGCAGAAAATGAGGGAAAAGACGGGGGGGGAAACTACCTGGTGACATTCAGAGACAATCACCTGACGCCTCAGACAAAAGAACAAGTATTGCTGAGGATGGAAAGTGGGAAAGAAGAACTCAGCTATTGTGCCCGTTTTCATTATGAAGTACAATAATCGATGCAATCTAAGCAGGCAAAATAGTCAACGTAGACAAGAGTGAGGATGAAAAGAGAAGGGAGGAACCAGGAGATAATAAAGACTTAATTAATCACTTCTGCTACAAGCCTTCGTTAATCATGTCATTGTTGAAACCTATACATTCCACCTCAGTGGCTTCTCATTGTGGAAAGGTCTACACTTGCTGTCGGACACAATTTGTTAAATGTAATGCATATGTGTATTTTTAATTTATATTATTACTATGATTAATACTTAATTCTGTCAAGGAATAATAAAAAGACAAGGAGGTTTTTCTGTCAGTAAAATGTCCAAGCCTACATTTTATATCATGAAATTCTTAGTCAACCATATGAAATGAGCCAGCAAGGTCACAGGTCACAAATTCAAATTAGGGCTGTCAAACGATTAAACATTTTAATCGAGTTAATCACAACTTAAAAATTAATTAATCGTAATTAATCGCAATTCACCCATCTCTAAAATATGCCATATTTTTCTGTAAATTATTGTTGGAATGGAAAGATAAGACAAGACGGATGTATACATTCAACATACTGTACATAGTACTGTATTTGTTTATTATAACAATAAATCCACAAGACGGCATTAACATTATAAACATTCTTTCTGTGAAAGGGATCCACGGATAGACAGACTTGTAATTCTTAAAAGATAAATGTGAGTACAAGTTATAGTAATTTTGATAATTTGTATATTGTGACTATATATTGCCATCTAGTGTATTGGTTGAGCTAAACGAAATGTTTGAATAGAGGTTGACCAAAGTCTGAGTATTATTTTGCATAGCTATTTTGATTGGAAATGCCAGTTCTCTTTGCATCGAGCGCTTTTCTTTTTGTGAACATTATTTTTTTTCTTGAGAGATAGGAATATTATTTTTGTTGTGCTTTCACTAAATGATACTGTAGCGACTTAACTGTTCTTAAGTGTCCAAATGCATGATGGGAAGTTGGGCAACCATGACTGTCAGTGGTGGCTGCAAATGGTATATCTTCTCTGTGTTGTATTCAACACAGGGTGTTAAGAAAAAGATCATCTCGTATCATTCTACCCCACATCGCTCGCCACACAAGTTATAATTGTTGTGGAAGAGATGCCAAAGCTTGTACCAATAAATAGCGCGGCTCTAATGAATGCCCGTGTCCACTCCAATCGCTTGTCTCTGCCTCTTAGCTCTCAATATACATAACACGGCGCCATTGTTGTCTGTTCGCGGTAATGCGTGAGTGGGTCGTTCCGCGCATGCGTTAAATGTGTTAAATATTTTAACGTGATTAATCAAAAAAATGAATTACTGCCCGTTAACGCTAGACTTTTGACAGCCCTAATTCAAATATTTAATGTGGGAAAAAAAGTCATAATTGATGAAAGTATAAAATATTATATACAGTATACAGTGGTACGTCTACATACAAAGTTAATTCGTCCCAGGACTGTGTTTGTCAGTCGAAATAATTCCATTAATTCGTTCAATGGCCCGAAAATCTACACTTAATCCATAATAAATGCTGCTGTTACTATTGCAAATAGCAATTACAAAGAGGAAAACAAAAAAATTATGGAAAAATCTGAATAATAATTTAATAATAGTAAGAATAATAATAATACCTGTAATAATGTAACGAATTGAGTTCTAATATAGTGGATGTGCTTTGCGTCATGTACCTGAAAGCACCACGTAGCTAACTTGACAGAGTGAGAGAGGGACTTTTTACTTTCACTTTGTTCAGCTGCAGTGGACAATAGGCATGTTGTGTTGCACAAGTTCTGAAATAAATGATTAAAAACCTGACAAAGCTGGCGATATTTTGGCCATCTTACCCAAATAATAATTGTCACTTTAACTTATAAAGATTAGCGAACTGAGGTCAGAGGAGGACCGTCGAGATCGTAGATATTCGACAGCAGTATTGTCAAGCTAGTTCACGGATGCGCACACCACGCTCTAATTTTTTTTATCATTTCCATCTTCATTTCAATGGTAAGCCTCACATTTTTAACCACCTGCGCTAATATTCTTGGAACCCATGTTGATTTCTCTCATGTGCGTCCGTCTTGCGGAAAAACAAAGAAACTGCGGCACTGTCAACAATAAAACTGACTCTGGCTTTTGAGTCAAATTTTATGTCGGATGTCGAAAGTGATCGTATGTTGAGGTACCACTGTATATGTTATCATTATTTAATATTATTATTATTATTATTATTATTATATAGCTTTACAGTACTAGGTTTGACAGTACGGTGGTACTTCAACATACGATCGCATCGACATACGATCCTTTCAACATCGGACGTAAAATTTGACTTGTCATTTGTCTCGACATATGACGACATGCTCGAAATACGAAGCTATATGACAGCATCGCAAAATCATTGTTTTCCCGCAAGACGGACGCACTGCGGATTTTCTTGTGAGAGAAATCAACATGGGTCCCAAGAAGGACCCTCGTGAGGATAAGCGGCTTGGAAAATGAATGAATGAAAGAAAAATATAAATATATGAGCGTGGTGTACGCTTCAGTGAACTGGCTCGATAATACGGCCCAAATACAGTATGTCTATGATCTCGACGGTCGTCCTCTGACTTCCGTTCGCCAGTCTTTATAAGTTATGGTGACAGTTATCACTTTTGTAACATCGGCAAGGAAGTCGCCAACTTCGTCAGGTTATTATTCGTTTATTTCAGAACTTGTGCAACACAACACAGCTACTGTCCGCTTTAGCCAACACCAACAACAAAAGAACATGAAAAGTGAAGGTAGAAACTCTAACGCATCTCTGCATTCATCAAATCAATGAATGGATGTGCCAGAAATTTCTCCAGCTAAATGTGGAAAAGACAGATGTGATCATTTTTGGGCCAAAAAAATGAAAGGTCAAAGATAAGCACGCGCCTTGGCACAATGTCACTTACAGCTGCAAATCAAGTCAGAAATCATGGCGTAATTATTGACTCAGAATTAAAATTTGATAGCCATCTAAAGTCAGTCACTATAATCTGCTTATTACCACCCCAAAAATATAGCCAGAGTTAAGGGGCTTCTGACTAAACAAGACATGGAAAAACATTTATTTTCAGTAAATTGCACTATTGCAATGGTATATTTACAGGTCTTGATTAAAAAAAAAAAAAATCAGTCAGGAAGCTGCGGCTAGTACAGAATACAGCTGCCAGAGTCCTGACAAATACAAGGAGATTGGACCACATTACACCGGTTTTGAAATCGTTACACTGACTTCCAGTGAGTCAAAGGATAGACTATTAAATACTACTGCTCGTCTAAAAACACTTAATGGCCTTAGAGCAAAATACATGCTTGATTTGTTGGATCCGTATGAAGCGTATAGAGCCCTAAGGTCATCTAGAACTGGTCTCCTGTATGTTCCAAAAACAAGAACCAAGCAGCGTGAGGCAGCATTTAGTTATTATGCTCCTCACCTAGCTTTTTTTTTTTTTTTTTTAAATTCTATTCGTAACTTAATGTGATTTTTTTATGTATAATTTTCAATTTTACAATGTTTCAATTGTCTTTGTTTTAACTTTCTGTTGATTTAATGTGATTTGTACAATCTTCATGTGATGTAAAGGACTTTGAATTGCCATGTGCTGAATTGTGCTATGTAAAAAAATTGCCTTGCCTTGCCTCTCACTGTTTTCAGTCCCACAGGAACAGCATGCAAAACACAACTGCCATATTGTAATTGTACCAGTAGTATTTATTAAGGATTTAGCGTAGGTTTTTGGGCTGTGGAACGAATTAATCAAATTATAATGTATTCTTATGGGTAAATCCTGCTCGACATACGACCATTTCGACTTACAAACTAGGTCCTGGAAAAAATTTAATTTGTAAGTAGAAGTACTACTATATAGGATTATGATAGCTAACATTTACAGCTTCTTTTATGCAAACATTTACATTTACCGTATTTTTCGGACTATAAGTCACACCAGTGTTGTTAATTTTACTTTAAAATAGTAATTAATTACAGTTACAAATTACTTCTCCCAAAAAGTAATTGCGTTAGTAACTCAGTTACCTGAATGTAAGAGTAATTAGTTACTTGGCAAAGTAACTAGTGATATTTTTTTTTTTCTAAAAAAAAACAAAAAACAAAACAAACAAACAAACAAACAAAAAAAAAAAAACAGGTCACACAATGTGAAGTTTAAAGGATTTGGGGGACAATTGGCCCTAGCCCAAGTCTTTACCCTCCACTTAACTAGACACAAGGGTATTGCGATAACTAGCTAGTAACCTTTGCTATGTGTGGAAGTCATTTAAAGTTGTGAATCAACCGTTAAAGTTGTTAAAATTGCTCCCGTTATTGCATTAGTTCCCTTCTGTCTACTTTAAACATGTGTAAGTTTTAAAACTGTTTCATCATTTAAAGATAGATTTAAGTTAAGATTTTGCCGATTTAGAAGCATTTTAGATTAAAAAAAAAAAAAAAGTTACTTAGGTTCGCTAGGAAGGATCTCTACATCAGAGCCTTCCTGAGAGGTCTACTGCTTTAAGATGGCGGCTGTTTACTAACGCATGTAGTCCTTAAAACATGTTGGCAATGCAGCTGTGTCAGTTTTTGCATCTAGTTCTATAATATGATATCTACCGTGTCATGTGGGCGTAGTTTGTCGGCTATGGCTACAGTCAGGTATTATTGGAGCCACCTAGCATCGCGGTTGCAACGGCGTCTTCCCCACTGCTGCTCTGCTCTCGTCCCCGTGAGTCCGTTTCTCTCAGACTTTTTTTATTCAACCAACTTAGTAACGCATAGTAACGCACGCCTTTCCCGCCTCAGTAACGGTAACGGCGTTGCCAAGATGAGAAAAGTAATTAATTAGATTACTCATTACTGAAAAAAATAACGCCGTTAGTAACGCCGTTATATTGTAACGCCGTTATTAACAACACTGCACCTGAGTATAAGTCGCGCCAGCCATAAAATGCCCAACGAAGAGGAAAAAAACATTAGTCGCACCGGAGTAAAAGTCGCATTTTTGGGGGAAATTTACTTGATAAAATCCAACACATAGAAGAGTTATGTCATCTTGAAAGGCAATTTAAAATAAAAATACAATAGAGAACAACATGCTGAATAAGTGTACCGTATGATAACGTTACATGATACATGAACAACGAAATGCGAACGTGGCCGTTATGTTAACGTAACATAGCTATTAAGAGTTATTCAGATAACTATAGCTTAAAGAGCATGCTAACAAGTTTACCAAACCATCACTGTCACTCCAAAACACCAAAATAACATTGTTTGTTGTGATATTTTTTTTTTAGTTTTCAGCAAATTTCGACCTGGCCTTCCTGGTCGGTACTTATGTCCTCTGAGTCTACAGTGAACAGATTTAATTGTGATACCACAATACTGTAATGCTTCAGATCCATATTAAGTACCCTGAAATATAAGCTAAATGTTGATCTGTTGTGGCATTTTGATCTTTTGTGATCCGAAAACACATGTTTTCTATAGTAGAAAAGGAGCTGTTCCACAGTTATAAAACATTTGGAGGTGAGTGAATATCATGCAGAAAATAAAAGTAGTAAAGTGAAGGTGAAATGCAAATTAGTGTTAACGAGAGGAAACCTCATGGAAACACTCTGACACTTGATTACCCATCTGACTTGCTGTAATGGAAAACAATGGAGACATGATTAGAGTGTTTCCAACAGTAAAATTGTCAAAATGGATGAGGGAGAGTGCACTTCATTTCTATTTTTTCAGGCTCTCCTTTCATCAACAGATTTTTTCACCTTTTTTTCTGTTGTTTAAAAACAATCTCCTTATGAGATGTAATGTGTGCAATGGGACTTGTTATTATTTTCACGCCACACAAAATGTTTTGTGCGCACACGCACTTGTCACTCAGCTATACAGGATGTCCGTCACCATTCACTGCAGACAACTAAGCCCTCAGAGAAATATCCCTAATCAGAGAAAAACAGACTCAGAGGGCCAATCTTTTGAAAAGTTTTTGAGGACTTTTGTCTCTGGTGAGTTGAGTGTGACTGAAAAGCGGCGGTAAACAGACGAGGAAGATGCTTGGAAAACATCGCTGCAGAAAGCCTTTGGTCTGCATTTTTGGGGGGGGTGGGATAAAGTAAGCCCCAAAGGAAGGATTAAATATATATTTAACAGATCTTGTAGCTATGTTTTAGCTTGTCATTTAATTGTCCTTGTATCCCTTCCAGAACGTGCAACACACTCCTGTCATTTTGAATAAAGGGAATGTGTTGGGGAGCAAGCTTATGTAAGAAGAATAAAATGGACAGTGAAGGATTCACATCTATTCAACGGGCAAAGGTTTGCAAATAAACCGGAAACATCCA
Source organism: Corythoichthys intestinalis (assembly GCF_030265065.1). Taxonomy (NCBI): domain Eukaryota; kingdom Metazoa; phylum Chordata; class Actinopteri; order Syngnathiformes; family Syngnathidae; genus Corythoichthys; species Corythoichthys intestinalis. The sequence goes on from NC_080416.1 coordinate 20,381,553, forward strand.
GCTCACACGAGTACGAGCATTGCTATGGCTCTTTTGTTGTAATATGCCTGTACTATCAAGTGATACAATTGACAGGGAAAACTGCTTGTGTTCCAACAGAGGACCTCTTTAAGATCTATCCGTGAGACCACGTCTAGCAAAAGCAGAGCTGGAACAAATTTAATACTTCTTTCCATAATTAATGCGACACTGGAAAATCTAAATATTGTTCAGCAGCAGCTCATGGCAATTAGCGTCAATGAGGTCATGGCACACTGAATTTCCCTTAATTTCACTGTTGGTTGCCTTGAATGATGTTATAATGCAAGGCATCCTAAAAACAATAGATTTGAAAGACATGATAACAGCATCAGGGAAGTCACTTAGCCTTTTACAATATTCTACAGTGGATATTAAAGAGCCAAGTCACATTTATTGACAGTATGTAGCCTTAAAACAATGATTTCCTTTTGAAATCATTTCAGTCTACTTCACAAAGATTGACAGGTGCCATACAGAAAAAAAAAGCACTCACATCCACACCTATGGACAATTTAGAATCTTTAAAGTACCTAATAGGGGGTGTAACGGTTCATGTATTTGTATTCAACCGTTTCGGTACGGGGTGCTCAGTTTGGAACGGAGGCGTACCGAACGAGTTTCTGACTCAGACTTTCAGTCTACTTCACTAAGATTGACGGGTGCCATACAGAAAAAAAAGCACTCACATCCGCACCTATGGACAATTTAGAATCTTTAAAGTACCTAATAGGGGTGTAACGGTTCATGTATTTGTACTGAACCGTTTCGGTACGGGGTGCTCTGTTTGGAACGGAGGCGTACCAAACGAGTTTCTGACGTAATGTAAAATGCTGTCAAATTTAGCGCGTTAACGGGCAGTAATTAATTTTTAGAATTAATCACATTAAAATATTTGACGCATATAATGCAAGCGCGGAATGCCAGCTAATGCATCTCATAATCCCACTGTTACGTTCACGGACAGCTCACTAAGGGCGTAACATAAAATGAGCCACACACATACTGTAAGTTGCAAGTGGACACAAATTTATTCACAGAAGTCGAACTCGCAATGAACAAAATAAACAAAATGCTGAAGAAGCTGGCGTCAGCGTAAGACCAGGCCAAAACAACAAACAAAATGAAACTACACTTAAACCCCACCCGCTAAGTAAACCCTGATCGTAAAAAGGAAATAACAAAAAGACAGCCTACTACCCTGGCTTCTACACTAAACAAAACGGGTTGAACGAAAACGGCAGTTTACCTCTACTGCTACGGTGCTCTTATTTACAGAGGTGAACAAAAACCATCCAATAACGAATGAACACAAAATACCTCACCGAAAAAGCGGGAGTGTAACAAAATAGCGATCAATGCACAGGTGAAAGAATGGCGAGCAAACAGCTGGCGAGGAGGTATGCGGCATGTATGCTGTCAAATGCGAACTCTCAGAGTGTTGGCTGTAAAATGATGAGCGGTCAGATGACTTTTGTTAACGCTACCTTTATTTGGTTAACAAGACTCGGGCACAATACAACACACACGCAATGGTACTACTTTGGCTTAGCTGCCGTAAAGCAAGTGTCGTTATTTCCGCAAATGTAAACAAAGCGCTGCACAATGGATATATGACAGACAGCGGGTAGTTTTTGAAGTTGCCACCCTTCCTTGGCCCCTCAGTGGTGGGGATGTCGTCTGCCCGTCCGGCGTCAATCAGAGTATGTCACGTTGAGAGGGGAGACAGCCAGCTGGCCGATGCGACGATCAGCTGACTGACAGTCTCAAAAAAGATAACAATTAAACGGTCCGGGCCGTTGCACCACTCAGAAGTGCAGTGAGCAGCGTGGGTAACGGTTAAATGTATACATGGAAGGAAAGCAGGTTGGCCCTCTGGGTGGGGAATTCAAATAAAAAAAGAATATAGATGGAACAACTCTCAGAAAATGTAAATAAGTTGGTTTGCCTCAGCGACTTGCTAGAGGATGAGTAGGGAAGAGGGCCATATTTAGGTGTACACTACACACACTTTGCACACATTATAAATAATACTGTTTCAGTTACTGTTCTAAGGCTCTGTTGTGTGTTTGTTTTTTCAGAGAAAAAGAAAATGTCTTCAACAGAAAGAATGTTCATGTTAATGCCATCTTGTGGATTTATTGTTATAATGAACAAATACAGTACTTACAGTACAGTATGTTGAATGTATATATCCGTCTTGTGTCTTATCATTCCAGTCTTATAATATGGCATATTTTAGAGATGGTTTGAATTGCGATTAATTACGATTAATTAATTTTTAAGCTGTGATTAACTTAAATAAAAATTTTAATCGTTTGACAGCCCTACTAACCCTTACTTTTCGAGGCTGTGGTCATAAAGTTAATATGAGAAACTTGAAACTGTTCAGTTTTGCAACTGTTTAATGTTGCACATCAGATATTAATTTAAAGAAAAGTCTTAGCCAATGTTATTTATTTTTATTTTGTTTTTCAAAAATTTTTCAGAATATTGTATTTTCTATTTTTGAGCAGAATTCTAGCTTTGTATAGACCCCAATCACCAACGTCACACAATCACGTGATCGCTGTATTGTGCCGCCATATTGTCCGTCATTGTGTGTCCGTATTGTCAATGATTGTAGTTTCTAAAGGTGGATTCACTTGCAAATTATGCTTTCAGAAGCTGTAAACTCATTGGATGAGTTGCATAAAAGCCGTTATTTGGAAAAGCTTCGGTTGATCCAGTCGCCAGATCCATATTTGATGCCCAAACCGATGTTTCCTCCCGTCCTGTCCCGTTTCGTGCGTCAGAGCTCGTCCTGAGACCACAAAATTTCCAATCATACTCCAGTTTATGTCACGATGAGGAGTCGGTTACCCAAAATCGGCACCGGCCCGACTATAAACCGACATTTGGTCAGCTGAGCGTCACCGTCGTCACGATTGTAAAATGAAACTTGATCGACAACACGCCAGTGTGTGCCGAAAAATAGCTGCCCCGCGTGAAATGTCCCCCGTGAAGGGAGCGCTTATTTATAACGCTTTATTGACGTGAAAACATAAAATGTTTTCATGGACGCATTACAGTAATGAATTCACGACTGTAAGATCACTTTTAAATAATTAAATTACACAAAATATGAGTACTGTATTTTGAGTAACAAATCGTGGACTGGGCCACATAACCATCTTTGAACAGAAATGTATTCGTCTACAGGTTTTCACGACCATATCCCAATGACAATCACACAGGTATGACATTTATTAGTTCAAGCAGAGTAAAATAATACATATTCACAGTACAAGAAAGTCGTTTTTGTGTGGGCGCTCCCGTCAGGGGGGGAAATTTCACGCAGGGCGGCTATTTTTCGGCACAACACCTGTTGATGCGCTCACCCTCTTGCTGCGCGGCCGTGGCGACGAGCTTCGTAGTCTCTGTCTGATGATGTCTGCGATCATGTTGGCATCATATTGATGTTTTCGCCGCTGTCTAACGGCTGTCGACACAAACGCATCATGGACCGAGATAAACAAACCGTGCTGCTTTAGAGATTTGCCCTTTTAACAATGGGCACACACCAACTACTAAAATGACCGTTTATCTTCTCTGTTACTGCAACTAACCGCCACACATGCCTTCACCATTTTGATTATTCAATGTTAACGATTGTCAGGAAGGGTTTTGGGTTCGTTTATTAGGCGGTGATTGCTTAGACAATCAGAAAAACACGCAGTAATAGGAGGAATGTACGTAGCGGTAATATGTAAACACGATGAGTTGACGGACAAAATGGCGGCACCAGTCAGGGGGGCGGAGTTGTGACGTCAGGTGATTGGGGTCTATAGGCTAATGTTCCTATTGTTGAAAGCACAAAAGTGTGTAATAAACAACAAGCACATTTATATTTTGCATTTTGTTTTCTTACTGTACCGCAAATGAACCGAACCGTGACCTCAGAACCAAGGTACGTACCGAACCGAGATTTTTGTGTACCGTTACACCCCTAGTACCTAACATATACTATTATGTTTTTGGAATAAGGGAGGGTTCCTAAGAAAATCCACATCCAACATCCAAAACCTCAGAACTGGAAGGTAGGTGAAGGAACCAAGTTCAAAGCAAAAAACCCAACTTTTTGTTGATTTGTATAATGTAATGCTGGTCTGGTGTGTTCACAGTTTCCAAAATCTCGGCGTCAAGCTTAGCAAGCCCCATTAAGTTCGGCTTGTCACAGGAAGCTGATCTCTCTAATCTGACTAAGCAGCTTGTCATCGCACACTTCTCATCATCTAATTAACTACAATCAGGCAGAATCATGTATTAGCTTGACCTAGTATATCAAGCATTTTCTTTCACAGACACACTAGTCTTATGTGATGTTTTACTTCCCATGCACAATTGGTAAATGAACATAAGCATCTGTGAGTGTGCGACCTCACTCAACTCCAAGGGCACTATTAAAGCGAAACCATTTGTGCTGATCACTTCGATGCTAACCTTTAACGGCCTTATCTTCTGAGCCAGTTGTGATGAGACAGTAAAACCGTGATTCACTATGATAATCGGACTTAAGGATGAGTGAGGAAGTAGGGTGGAGAAGGTGGGAGATCCATGGATGATCAGAGGGATGTTTATTGTCCTTTTCTTGGCTGTTCTTTGACATTGGGTACATGAGAGGCATTCGTTTTGGTCTTCCATGAGGCCTCTGACTCACTTATTTGAAGGCTAAGTCCATGTTGATAAGGGTACGGTGGAAACTGGTTATGCAGCTCCGGTTATGTTTGTATGAACAAATCGGTATCCTATGTTTTGAAATTAAAAACAATTAAATACACTTGGTCATAGACTTCATAATTTTATTGACGGGTCACATCCGTCAGCCACTGCGCAACGCCCTCAAGTATGGGGCCGTCCTACAGTCCGCTTCAGTTATTCGCGGTCAGTTGCAGTTAGTCAACACATGCAGCGGTCCAACGCCGGATTTAGGTTGAAAAAACAAACAATGGGAGAAATTAACCGCTACGGACTGACATCATTCTTCGACATATTTACGTAAAATAAATGCGAACTGCACTTTTTTTTTTTGCTTTTAACCAAGAATTGAGACTGTTTTACATCCATATCTATAAAGAATTCAGGGATTTAAGCATTTATTCACAATAATTTTCACCGGAAAAGCTCTGTTTACATATGGCTGCCGCCACATTGACTAACAGACCAGCATCGTACTTTGACATATTTATGTTAAATAAATGCCAACTGCACGTTTTTTATGCTTTTAACCAAGAATCGAGACTGTTTTATGTCCATATCTATAAAGAATTCAGGGATTTAAGCATTTATTCACAAGAACTTTCACCGGAAAAGCTCTGTTTACATATGGCGGCCACCACATTGACTAACGGACTAGCATCCAACTAAGACATATTTACATAAAATAAATGCTAATTGCACGTTTCTTTTTTTTTTTTTTTTTTTGCTTTTAACCATGAATCGAGACTGTTTTACATCCATATCTATAAATAATTCAGGGATTTAAGCATTTATTCACAAGAACTTTCACCAGAAAAGCTCTGTTTACATATGGCGGCCACCACGTTGACAAACGGACAAGCATCGTACTTTGACATATTTACATAAAATAAATGCTAATTGCACTTTTGTTTTTTTTTTGCTTTTAACCAAGAATCGAGACTGTTTTATGTCCATATCTATAATGAATTCAGGGATTTAAGCATTTATTCACAAGAACTTTCACCGGAAAAGCTCTGTTTACATATGGCGGCCACCACATTGGCTAACGGATTAGCATCGTACTTCTACATATTTAGGTAAAATAAAGGCTAACTGCTATATCCGGGGTGGACCACAGCACACTTCTCTGCGGACCCATGGCAAACAGCACTTAAAAAAAAAAAAAAAAAAAACTATTTTAACCTACAGTATATTATTTGTATGAATCACCGATCTATTGCTATGCGCTACTATTCTATCGCTAAATTCTGTTTCATTTTTTGTCAAATATCTTCCACGTTCCCACTTCTGTTGTCATCTCTAAGACAACGATGCACTAATTGGCTGAAAAAGCCTGCATGGATGCGCCGATTGGCTGAGCTAGCGTGCATGGATGCGCTGGTTGGCTGAGAGAGCCTGCATGCTGCTAGATAGCAAGAGTGGATGGACCGCAGCAGTGTGAAACACGAGTCGCACCGGGCACTTTGCAATCTGTTTGTTTTCCGTTTGTCACCAGTAGAAGACCAAATCTAACAAAATGGTATGTTCAACGTTGACCAAGTAAAAAATGGACAACGAAAATCGCCGTTTCAATGAGGAATGGACTGACAAATATGCTTCCATTTTACCAACTGCAAGTATCCAACCTATGTGCTTAATATGCTTCAAGACAGTTGCTCTGATAAAAAGTGAAAATGTGAAACGCCATTATGTTAAAGAGCACAGCTTTTTTGAAGAGAGGTTTCCTCCTAAATCAGAATTGAGAAGGCAAGAAATTAACAGGTTGAAGCAGTCATATCAAGAGTCAAGGAAGGTTATTGTTAAATCTATGACACAACCACAAATTGCAACGGAGTGCTCACTCAGTGTGTCATGGGTGTTGGCCAAACAACAGCCGTTCTCTGATGGAGAAATAATAAAAGAGTGTATGACTGAATTGATGGCAGCAATGTTCGAAGGAAAAGAAAACAAACATCAAGTCTCACTCTCAGATTCATCAACCGCAAGACGCACTGAAGTACTGGCTGATGATGTTAGCATCAGCTTTGTGACCCCCAAATGCCATTTCTCTCATTTAGCAGTGTTTTACAGTTAAAGTTACTATCATAAATATTATGTCTGCACCTTAATGACAGAGCTTGTCATTTATGTTCTGTACATGTGAACAAATACTGTAATACTTGCACATTTTCTTTTTTGTCCAGCAGTGTTTTACAGTTACAAAATGTACTGTCAATAGTTATTGTTTGCACCTTAATGACAATCTTGTCAAATATTTAGTGAACATACACATGTACACTAAATAATGATGCTTAAATGTACATGCGCATGTAAACATAGTACTTGCATGTTTTTTTTAAATTTTATTTTAAGTCACGAAAATGTTTCGTTATTTATTTTTATTAAATCAAAATGTGCACTGTATTTTTGTTTGGTCATAAGAAAACCACCTTTACCACCTTCAACCTGCCTTGTACTTGACCGACATTAATAAATGGACCCATGCTTGTCTGAAAAAAAATAATTGTGGACCTTCAAGATTTGTATTTGAGGACCCCTGGTCTATATGTCTTACCAATAGTTGATATTTTAAAAACTGATGTGTAATGCAGTTTAAGTACTGTGCTGCTTTTGCACAGATGACCTAACATATGAATAACATCTGTCCTGAAACCAAGGTGAGTCCCATATTGCAAAGGTCTGTCTGTCCAAACCCATGCATTTGCACACAATAACAGCAAATATGACAGAATGCCTGGAAAACACTGCGGGTACGGAAAAGGTCAAGGGTTGTGGATCAATTGTGACAGGCCCACTGGGGTATGGACGCAGATGGCGCATAATCACGCATTCCCTCTGAATAATGCAGCGTGGATCCCACTGATGTGCCTTGCCTCTCAAAATCACTGTCAAAACAGTCATTTAAATGTAGTTACATTTAAAGTGACACGGTATTGGCAATAAAAGAGATGCCACCTAGTAAACCTTCATTCAATATTATCTTGGGTAACTAAAATACTTTGACCCAAAATTAATCTAGGCTAAAGCGCAATGTCAGTACACTTGGTGGCACATTCTGTGGGTGACTACAATAGGTGACTAAAAGTACCGTCTAACAACAATAATGATAAGGCAAACACAAATGCTTTCATGAATTCAAGCGGCACACACACAAAAAAAGAGGACACAGGATGAGCCTCAGTGCCTTTCAATTACTGTCCCCTCAATCCTGATGCCCATCCAGCTCTCTGGTGAAATGAAGCTGTGAAATTGAATTGCCGAGCGCATCTCGACAAACAAAGCAGCTCGCCTGCAACCTTGGCGCTAACGAAGGGAAATGTCCGGCACCGTGACTGCACCAGCATATCCTGGCAAGCCGGCTAACAGATGGAAGGGGGAAAAAAATCGTAGACTTTAAATCAAGAGAAAGGAAAGCCATTGAAGCGTTTGAATGAACAAGGAGGGTAGAAGGTGTGCTTCTGCATTGTTTGACGGGTGATCATTTGAAATACTCACTGAAAGGGAAACCTTGAAGTGATCATTATTAATAAATGTACATCTACTGTATTCCTGTTACTTATTAGAGCGGGCTAAATCAAATTTAGATCAAGAAACCATTGTTTCCCGTTTCTATTGACCCAGGAGCAATTTGATAAATATTTATTTGATGTACCGTATTGGCCAGAATATAAGACTGTGTTTTTTGCATTGAAATAAGATTGAAAAAGAGGGGGTCGCCTTATATTCGCGGTCTAGACATTATACCCCTTCACGACGCTAGATGACGCCAGATATCATTGAAGCGATGTTCTGTCATGTCAGATCTCAGCTACTCTCCACATTCACGACGCTTCATGGCGCCAGATATCATTGAAGCGATGTTCTGTCATGACAGATCTCAGCTATTAGTTTAACCAGTTTGCATTATTTTGTCGCAATGTTTCTCCTTATTCAGATTTGTTTCAAGACTACAGTTACAGTTAGACTTCACTTTGATAGTTAATGCAGTTGTTGCACTTTTGTTGTTTTATCACAATATTTACATTTCAAAAACCAGAAGCCATTCATTTACGAATGTGATTGCACTTTAGTTTACATACTGTATTTAAATGTTCAGATATTAAGATTTGAATGAGGCAAAATAACATGCTTTTTCTCTCGAATATATTGTTAGAATCATTTGTTTCAGATGTACTGTAATTATTTTCTGTATAAAAATTAATATGGTGTTTCTATAAGTCTGTTTTCAAACTTGAGTCTTGAAAAAGAGGGGGTCATCTTATATTCAGGCCAATACGGTATTTGCCATTTTTTAAGATTGCAGCACACTGACATATTTTAGGGGCATGTAATCTTTAAATTAATTAATAATTTATTAATTAAAAATAATTTAATTAATTAAAAAAGGAGAGCTGCATTTAGGCACCAAATGGCAGGCCTTTGGAAGAGCAAAATTTAGAAAGGAGCAAAACAACATAATCTGAAATTTCTGTCGAACTTTACATTAAACTTACAGGCATTAACCCCCTGAATAATAAAACACATAAAAGCCCAATTAGGCATGAAATAACTTATTTTCATAATTTATAATTAGTCATATTTATGCGTACTAAATAGGGATGTACGTATCATTATGGATACCCCTTCATTTTATATGTTCTATGTTCATTTAATGTTTGTTTTTTGAACAATAATTAAAACATTTTAATAATTTTTTTGTACTCAGTTTTGTTGGGTGCTCAAATATCCAGTGGGGTAAATAAGTATATGGTAAACCGCTAATTGTGCAAGTTCTCCCCCTTGAAAATATTAGAAAGGGCTGTAATTGTCAACATGGGTAAACCTCAACCATGAGAAACAGAATGTGGAAATAAAACAGAAAATCACATTGTTTGATTTTTAAAGAAAATTATTTGCAAATCATGATGGAAAATAAGTATTTGGTCAATACCAAAAGTTCATCTCAATACTTTGTTATGTACCCTTTGTTGGCAATAACGGAGCCCAAATGTTTTTTGTAACTCTTCACAAGCTTTTCACACACTGTTGCTGGTATTTTGGCCCATTCCTCCATGCAGATCTCCTCTAGAGCAGTGATGTTTTGGGGCTGCCGTTGGGCAACACAGACTTTCAACTCCCTCCTCACCCTGTGGCGTCAAAATGATAACAAGAACGGTGAGCAAAAATCCCAGAACCACACGGGGGGACCTAGTGAATGACCTACAGAGAGCTGGGACCACAGTAGCAAAGGCGACTATCAGCAACACAATGCGCCGCCAGGGACTCAAATCCTGCACTGCCAGACGTGTTCCCCTGCTAAAGAAAGTACACGTCCAGGCCCATCTGCGGTTCGCTAGAGAGCATTTGGATGACCCAGAAGAGGACTGGGAGAATGTGTTATGGTCAGATGAAACAAAAAAAAAATAACTTTTTGGTAGAAACACAGGTTCTCGTATTTGGAGGAAAAAGAATACTGAATTGCACCATACCCACTGTGAAGCATGGGGGTGGAAACGTCATGCTTTGGGGCTGTTTTTCTGCATAGGGACCAGGACGACTGATCTGTGTAAAGGAAAGAATGAATGGGACCATGTATCGAGAGATTTTGAGTGAAAATCTCCTTCCATCAGCAAGCGCATTGAAGATGAGACGTGGCTGGGTTTTTCAGCATGACAATGATCCCAAACACACAGCCACGACAACAAAGGAGTGGCTTCGTAAGAAGCATTTCAAGGTCCTGGAATGGCCTAACCAGTCTCCAGGTCTCAACCCCATAGAAAATCAGCGGAGGGAGTTGAATGTCCGTGTTGCCCAACAACAGCCCCAAAACATCACTGCTCTAGAGGAGATCTGCATGGAGGAATGGGTCAAAATACCAGCAACAGTGTGTGAAAAGCTTGTGAAGAGTTACAGAAAACATTTGGGCTCCGTTATTGCCAACAAAGGGTACATAACAAAGTATTGAGATGAACTTTTGGTATTGACCAAATACTTATTTTCCACCATGGTTTGCAAATAAATTCTTTAAAAATCAAACAATGTGAGTTTCTGTTTTTTTTCCACATTGTCTCTCATGGTTGAGGTTTACCCATGTTGACAATTACAGGCCTCTCTAATATTTTCAAGGGGGATAACTTGCACAATTAGTGGTTGACTAAATACTTATTTGCCCCACTGTACATACTTGTGCTCGGCTTGAGCAAAGGGGTAAGTAAAAAGCACTCTCAACATAGTAACGTCTAAATTTCACTGAAAAGTCTATCACAGCATTTTCAGTCCCAGTTCCAGCAATAATGAGCATGTATAAGTCGCCCAAAGGGTGTGGACAGTCTGCATAGCCTGTGCCCAATACAACCCGGAGAACCCTGAGGCACCCCTCGGCCTACCGAGAGCTTCCTTGGGTCCACAGTTGGTGCTCCAGTTTTACAGGCTAACACATATGGGTTGCCTCTATTATTAATGCTGTGGGAGATGGAGTATTGGAGCCTTTGATGGGGAAGATCAGGTGGATGTGTCAACTTCTGTTGGATAAATATGTGTATATGGTCTTCGGTTGGAAGGGCAATTTTTTATTTTATTCCATTACACTACTGTACCGTATTAACAGGTTCAGGCTCATTTTGGGGTGATATTTTTGTATTTAACACACACACACAAGGCGCACCGCATTAAAGGGCGCATGAAAAGTGTACGCTAGCATGTGTGCTAACTTTTTTTTGGGTGTTTTTTTTTTTTTCCTTTAAGGCAGCGGGAGCAAAACTGATTTCAAGTGTACTTTATCAAAGAATTTAACCAAGTACTCACATTAATTTTAATCAATTCACAAATCAATCAAAGTCCTCATCTTCTGTATCCAAATTGAGCAGTTTTCATAGGTCGCCATCAACCACGGTAGCTCAACTTTTCTTTAGGCATCACCTTCCTCTTAAAAATCACCATTAGTTTCTTATTGTTTTGCGTAGAGTAGGGGTCGGCAACCCAAAATGTTGAAAGAGCAATATTGCACCAAAAAAACAAATATGCCTGGAGCCGCAAAAAATTAAAAGCCTTACATAAGCCTTATAATGAAGGCAACACATGCTGAATGTATCTATTAGCTATATCAGCCTACTATCAAAATTACTAAGTTGGCTAAAAATACATAATGAGCCTTCATGATATAATGTTTATTTTCCCTGCAGTACATCCAACGAGACTACTCTGTTGGTATAATGCCACCTCAAATTTAACTTCATTGCAATATTAATGAATTGTTTCATTGCTTTTATGAAATGAAAGAAATGTAATAAAGAAATCCGATTTTTTGATGTCATTTTTATTTTGAGGTTTCGAAAAACAACAAAATGGAACGTGCATAACATGCTCCTTATCTGGGCAAGTCTTTGATTTTCTATATTATCTCAGTTTTGTTTTTGAAGCAAATAGGTTTTCTGATATGTTGATGAATGTCTCCTTCATGTACTTACCATTTGTGAATGATTTACCACGCTTTATTATCTCCCGGGTTGCAACAAAACTTGCAGCAGTAGTGGAGTTTGGCGATGCAATTCACTTCTTAAATCTATTTTTGCGCTCCTCCAAGTTCTTCAGAAGTAATGCAATCACACTTTTTCCTCTCACTCGCAACTGGGTACTCGGCTGCAAATGTAGCAGGGCTTCCCTGGAAATGTCTTTCCTCATTACTCTTTTTGTTATTTGACAAATTCTCACCAAGGAACAAACATTCAGGCAATCCTTCCACATTGGCAATGAATGCAAATGAGTCGATCCAAGAAACGTTAAATCGTCTGTTCTCCTCAGTTATTTTTCCTCTTTTTCCCTTTCGGATATATGGCACATCAAACAGCCGCCGGTTTGTTTACATCAGCCACCTGCCTGGCATCCCGCCCTGCTGATAGAAACGTGTGTCGCAGGCTATGACGCAAATTTTCGATGACAGAAATGTTGACATTTAATATTTATTCTACACATTTTTACAGCATTGGAAAGCGTTAGAAATGTTTGTGTCATTTTTGTCCTCCTACAGAAAACATATCAAAACAAAAAATATATTTTATATCTTTTTCCATTTTCAAAGATTTTTGAAAATGCTCCAGTGAGCCACTGGGGCATGTGGCTCTTAAAACACCAGTTGCCAACCACTGGCGTAGGTGATAGCCTTGAGTTCGAACTGGGCTTCGTAAGCATGTCTCTTCGCAGTAGATGCCATTTTCGAGGGTCCTTCGCCATACCAATGTTGTTTAGCGTTTAACGCACACACTTGAACGTTAAAGCTACTGGGGGCACACCCCCTATCACACGCAACCTTCTCCCTTTAAGGTACTTATGCAGCGCTCATTAGAGATGTCCCGATTGATCGGCATCCCGATCGATCGGGTCCGATCACGTCATTTTCAAAGTATTTGAATCGGCAAAAAAAAAATATCGGCCATGCCTTTTTTTTAATATATATATATATATATATATATATATATATATATATATATATAAATTAAATCGTTTTCTAATTGTATTTAACGTTACAGACATAATATGTTACACTCGTCCAGAGTCTTTAGTTTAGGCTTAAGGTAGGGTTATCAAATTTATCCTGATAACGGCGGTAATTCATTTTTTTAAAAATGTATCACGTTAAAATATTTGACGCAATTAATGCATGCGTTGCACGACCTACTCATGCATTGTCGCGCTCAATCTGTAATGGCGCCGTTTTACCTAAATTGAGAGATAAAAGGCAGCGTATAATGAGTAGAGTGAATTTTGGCAGCCTTTGGGGCCTTTTTTAAATTGGCTAAAGCCTTACAATCCCTCTCCCTACGATTTAGAAATATCGTGGGGAAGCAAGGTAGCAATTGATCTTTGTCTCAACACCTTATGTTATTTCCCAACGCAGAGAAGATATATCAATAGGTAGCATTACGCACTGTCATGGTTCCACTTCCCATCATGCATTGGGCATGGCTACAGTATCATTTACTGAAAGCTCAACAAATACACTAGATGGCAATATTTAGTCACAATATACAAAGTCACAAGTCTTTCTGTCCGTGGATCCCTCTCACAGAAAGAATGTTAAATGTACTGTATGTTGAATGTATATATTCGTCCGAGTTTTATTCATTTTTTTCTTAATGCATTGCCAAAATGTATATGATCGGGAAAAATTAGCGGGAATGATTGGAATTGAATCGGGAGCAAAAAAAAAAAAGCAATCGGATCGAGAAATATCGGGATCGGCAGATACTCAAACTAAAACGATCGGGATCGGATCGGGAGCAAGAAAACATGATCGGAACAACCCTAGCGCTCATGTTCACCTTTTCAAAAATTGCTCAGGGAGACAGACACATTTTGATACTCAGTCCACACAATAGGCAACCATCCATTTAGGAGAAAATGTTTTCACATGACTTCGGAACGGTCTCCACACACACACAGTTTATTCTACTCTTCGTGATCATTGACAAGCAGATAGGAATTGGTAGTGAATTAAAGTCCATTATTTTATGCACTAAAACAGTCTTCGAACCGAAACCCAAGAGGCCCATCCAGAGGGCTGGGGTGACAAAGAAAGGGCGGGATGAGCGGGAAGAGCAGTGGGAGTGACTCTGGGACAAAATTAGATGAGAAGAAACCAGATATGGGGTGTAATGAATAGACAGGCAAAGGGAACATAAGGAAACTGGAGCATACAGAAAAAAAAAGTTGAAATGTGAGGTGAAATCTTGTGACATTCTTTTCACTTCCAGTAATGAAGTTTTTTTTTTTTTTTTTTTTTTTTTTGCGGTTGTGTGCTAGCATAATAATTTGAAAACGGCAAGTGCGCCCAGATAGCAGACCAACATGAATAAACGTTGATTTTCCTTAAAAATCATCAGTATGATTGACATCGAAATTTTCGAAAACAAACAATGTTGAATTAATGTTGCAAATACTGATGACACATGGCAGTGATGTTGAAACTAGGCCTGTCGCGATAACAAATTTTAGTGTGCGATAATTTATCTCATAAATTATTGCGATATTATTGCGCCCCCCAATTTCTTTTTAAACCAATTTACAATAACACAGTGAGAATACAGTATATATTAATAGATCAAGTACACCCACTTAAACGCGATAAATATTTACTCTTAAATTCAAAAATACTTTTTAAGAAATCACAACTATAAACAATAGACCGTCCCTCTTAAGTAAAAGACAACAATATTAATACCGCACAGAAACACAGCATAAATAAAATGTGTTTTTCAAGAAAAAAAAAAAAAAAATGCACTTAATAACTTAAGCGTTTAGGCAAATGAAAACTTTTCCCCTTCTGCAATCGTGCTCCATAGGGATGCAACGATACAGTTAAGTCAAGGTTCGGTACGATTTTCGATACGGGGGACACAATTTTCGATCCGATTCAATACATTTAATGCTCTGAAAAATCATCATATAAACATGCATTTTAGTCCATAATATTTATGTGCTTACTTCTTGCAGATCTGAAAAAGTTTTGTATAAATGTGTTGAGAACAATTTTTACTGTTTGTAAAGTGAGGCGGGGCACACTGTTGATTGCTACAGCTCTCTTAGCAGCTAGGTTTACTACATGAGCAAGACATCCTATTTGTGGTCCGAATCCATCTGTGTCACGTACTGAATTAACAATATTTGCAACATTATCTATAGTCACTGGTACGGATTGATTTGGCCTTCCTAACGTAAGTCATGACAGTTTAGAATTAATCGATGTAGTATATGGACTACGTGTCCCATAATCACTCTGGGCTCACGTAGCCAATGGCATGGGACGTAGCACATCTAGTTTGCTATTTCATGATATCTAGTGTGTGCGCGCATTTACAAAGTTAGCAAACGCCGCTGAAGTCACATCTGCTCATTACTGCACAACACCAGCATATGACAATCGACTTTCATAAACAGGACAAGTTTGAAGCACAGCGCTCTTAATTTGCCACTCAATGTTCATCATTTCCATTCAGCTGTCGGTTGTGAAAGCGAGGTTGTTCGTAGCAGCCAAGTCGGTAACAATGTTTTGTTGGACTTTGTTGTAAATATCCAGCCTTGTGCCGAAAAATAGCCGCCCTGCGTGAAATGCTACCCCTGACGGGAGCGCCCACACGTCAACAACACCGGTGCCCCGGAGATGGTCCGTAGTCAATCCGAAGCACTGACGCGGCCGGTATACGTTGAACAATAGGATATAATGGGAACGATTGGTTGCGGCGCTATTTTTTGCCGGACCTGGAACGAAGATACATTTTGCGCAGTTGGTAACAAGGAATCCGAATTTTTAACAGCACGTCTGCCGTACGCGCGCACGTACGTGCACGCGAGGCGATAAATTGCAGCGGAAAAATTACCGCCTTCATTTTTATTTATCGTGCAATAAATGGAATTATTGCATATTGCGACAGGCTTAGTTGAAACAATGTTGTCCTGGTGTATGTCAGGCGATGGTTGGGTTAACATTGTTTATAGTTGATGAACTAATGTTGACAAATAGTTGATGTATGATTGCCCGGGAAATATGATTGAAAAGTCATCGAACTATGGATGAGCGGGAGTTTTGGTCCAAAAATAGTTGTGTTGTTGGTTGACCGGGAAGACAGCGACTCACTTCGAACAAACTCTACTGGAAACGGCTCATTTAAGGATAGCCATATTTAAAGGTAAGCCTGCTGCGCTTTTTCGGAGCTTTTAACAGCAGTGATGTCTTACGGTAGAAAGAAACTCATTTGTCATTATTACTTGTATTTTTAAGCCAGTGTTAAATTACCAGATATATACAGTCTTTATATATATGTATATATATATATATATATATATTAGGGCTGTCAAAATTATCGCGTCAACGGGCGGTAATTACTTTTTTAAATTGATCACGTTAAAACATTTTACGCAATTACCGCACAAATGCCCCGCTCAAACAGATTAAAATGACAGCAAAGTGAAATGTGTACTTGTTGTGTTTTTCGTAGTTTTGGCGCCCTCTGCTGGCGCTTGGGTGCGATTGATTTTATAGGCTTCAGCACCCATGAGCATTGTGTAAATAATTATTGACATAACAATGGCGGGCTACTAGTTTATTTTTTGATTGAAAATTTTACAAATTTTATTAAACCGAAAACATTAAGAGGGGTTTTAATATAAAATTTGTATAATTTTTACTAACATTTCTCTTTTAAGAACTACAAGTCTTTCTATCCATGGATCGCTTTAACAGAATGTTAATAATGTTAATGCCATCTTGTTGATTTATTGTTATAATAAACAAATACAGTCCTTATGTACTATATGTTGAATATATATATCCATCTTGTGTCTTATCTTTCCATTCCAACAATAATTTACAGAAAAATATGGCATATTTTATAGATGGTTTGAATTGTGATTAATTGCGATTAATTACGATTAATTTTAAAGCTGTAATTAACTCGATTAAAAATTGTAATCGTTTTTTTTTTTATTTTTTTTTTTATTTTTTATAATTTGATATTTCGCAGTGCACCTGAATGCACCACAGCGCAATGTATGCCATCTCTTGATCTATCTTGATCTATTTTGCCGAAATCTACCCAATAGGAATAACGATGTTGACTATATTTGGGTCCAATATATAGATATACATTTTTTTATTTAGCTAGTTAGCCTAGCTGTTTTTTCTGTCTGTAAATAAAGCAGGACGTTTAAAAAAGGCATATTTGAAAGCAATGATGGCATCATGGTTGAAAATGAAGGAAAACATAACATTGATTCAGCGTTGTTCCAATATTATTAATTATCGAAATGACGTTCAAGTTTTGTCAGGATTTCAATGCTGAAACAACATTAATTGAGGGTGCAAAAGTGATGACAAATTAACGCCGGGTGTCAACGTTGATTCAACGATATAAAATCGACAGCAGAATGTTGATCCAACATCTTTTCAACGTCGGTCAGCTATCTGGGTATATACTGTATTTTACCATGAACACAATCAAGTCAGGCAGGGATTAAGTTTAGAGAATAACATTAATCTCTGCAAACCTTTTCTCTCCATGGAAATACTATACTTTAAAAGCCCCTCACAATTAATAAAGCATTATGTGTCCATAGTCAACTAACTCCATATCGACATTCACCATTCTCCCCATTCAATTCGTCTCTTCACGGGTTCATGGTTTCCCAAAGAGCTTATGTCTTTGTCACGGCCTTTAAACAAACGTCACTATCATTTCACAGAAACAGGAATGTGAACACGTGTGTCCGTAAAGTAACAGGATCACAACATCCACAACTTGTCTCTTAGCTCCGTGAGAAAGGATTTTAACGGCGCTCAAAAGAAAGTTAATGAATAATGGAGGTTAAAATAAGAAGCCAGAATTAATTATGAAACAAAAGATTGAGAAAAGAAAGGGCAAAACCCAACCCTCGGAGGGAAAGACGAGGACAAGAAATGGCAGGATGCAAAGCAGCAACGTCCAAATGCATGCACGGCGGGTGTGGCGGCAATGATGGGTATGAGCTAGGGATAATCCTTGTATCCCATTGATCCCATTGTCTTCTGTTTCCAAACCAGTTATTGTCAACTGCAGCCACATGAAAGAGAGTTAATGAGGGAAGAAGAGCTTTGGAGTGTCTCAGCACAGTCGGGGGAATGGAGATAAGAACAGAAGCCGGGTGGAATGAGGACTACTATACGAAGAGAAGTTTTCTGGTGCAAAGAAAAGAATGTAAATTACGTGAGAAAAAGGAATGACATACTGTAGCAGGGAGACTACTCAGTGATTCACTTTGAAATTATTGAAACCTTTGTAATGGGGAAAATAGATATAAACGTAAGATTAAAATCTTTCCAATCAGTGGTGTTCTGTTTTAGCATTTCTTTATCTTGAAAATATACACATGCAAAATATGAATGGAAGAATTTAAATTGCCTTTGTTACCCTGGCTGATCTTTGAAACTTACAACCAGTCAGGAGCTGGTTACCTTTAACTCTTTTTGTACTAGCCCTGTACTAATGGATTGCACTATAAAAACAGAGGGTAAAGCGAACGTGTTTAAAAGCTTCTTGGCAACAGAATTGTTGCTAACAGCAACCGTGACAATTCCAAAAGCTTGAAGGCTCATCTCTAAAACTAATTTGTATGATAATTCTTGCAATATTGCTTACTTGGGGATGTATTAGTAGCAATATGACAAAATCGTCTTTTTCTCCCACCTTTAAAAACAATATATAACTGCTTGTGCACTCACAAAAATTTAAAGTGAAACACATTTTACCCAGTGAAGGTTATTTGCATCACTCTGTGTTGCACTCAAGGCTATAGGTTACACTCACCATAGCAACCATACCATCAACAAGGCATTAGTATGTCTAAACCATTCCTATACTATCTGCTTATTACACCATACTGTATGCATCGAGTAGGCGTGTCACTCAGAGAGGCAGTGTGTCATTTCCCAGTGCAAAAACATCATTAATAAAATATTGACTCAGTGCGTACTCATGTTCACTAAGTCTCCTGTGGTTTGCTGACATCACTACTCGTACTCTCAAATCACTTTCAGACTGTATATGCTCATCACATCACTACTGAATCTGCTGGGTTAAAAGGTTTTGTTTCCTGTATTTCTCTGAATATGTTACATGTTGGTTTATGGTAGTGCTTCTCAATTATTTTCTGTTACGCCCCCAATGGAAGAAGTAAATGTTTCGCGCCCCCCAACTTTCTGCCGCCAATGTAAATAGTATCATTTGTCAATAACGGTTATTATAAGCAGACCTCTGCATAACATTGTTTCCTTGTTAACATTAAAGAAAAAAATAATAGATCAACTTACAAGAAAGTATAACTTTATTAACATCGTTAGTGTCTGTAACAGAAAAGACTTAAAGTGCATGTGACACGAAAAAGCATGTTTATTTCATAATACACGCAGTATTTTATGCTCCTGAATGATATGGACCGCTTGGATGTGTGTGGAAGCGATCGCTATATTTATTTAGTTTTTTGAGTCCCGTGCCATGAAAATGAGTGACTTCCGGCTTCGGTCTTGCATTGAGGAGGAGGGCGCTGTTATGTGTACGGATGAAGGCGTCCTCTTCACTATACAGCCGTACTGTTGTGTATGAGGACTAAGGATTCAGCTGATTTTTCGGATTAATACGTTTATTTTTCGCATCACGCCAGCCAAACGGCTGCAGAAAAATCTTGCTGTATGAGGGAGAGGCGTGTGTGCCTTTTTGGAGTTTCAAAAGGTTCCCATTCACTGTGGATATTGGCCAGAACAAGCCCTACTACTGTGGGACCATTGGACTTACGAGGAAGTGACTAAACTATGTTTTGTACTATGTCAAATACGAATACAGCGATTACAAAGTAAATACTACAAACTTTCTTTAAATAAAGGACTACTTACGTTTGATCATTGATAGGCATGTGAAAACCTCCTCACGCACATTAGCTGCACAACAACTGCAGCCGCCCTCCTCCGGGGAACGAGCTGTAAATTGCTCTCCGCCGGGCGGTTTGCCGATCCACATAGACAATCGACAACCCAGTCGTCATGTCAAATAATACGGGCTAGTTATGTCTGATTTTCCGCTTCGAGGACTTTGAAACATCACTCGGTTCGGGTTAGCATGTCGGCTAGCTGTCACGCCTCTTGGTTTGTTTACATTCTCCGAAGCCGGGGAAGGGAAATGACATATGTCCGATTTAAGTGTCATAAAATATCGTTCGGGAGGTGCGACAGTAAAGGTGAAGTCGACAGTTTTGACCATTATGGAGTAATTTTGCCATGTCATCCTGAATAAGTGCATTTTTAATATTTTATATTCCATTTAGCACAAGACTGTTATTTGTCATGACCATGCCATTTATTTAGCAGTTGGGGAAAATACTTGGATAAAAAGAATATCCTGTAAATATATTTATGTAAAGAGACAGAAACACTGACATTTTGCAGATGTCTTCGTCGCGTTTTCCTCGTTGTGAATAGTTCCCCCTCGACGGGCTGACTGGTCCTTCTCAAGCCATTTATTTAGCTATTGGGGAAAAATACTTGGTTAAAAAGAATATCCTGTAAAAATATTGGAGTAGAGAGACTGAAACAATGACATTTTGCGGCTCTCTTCGTCGCGTTTTCCTCGTTCTGAATAATTCCCCCTCAATGGGCTGTATAGTAAAACCGATGAGCCCAGTTTCCCGCTGACGTCATCCACCTGTTGGGCACGCTTGAGCCCTATAATGGTAGGCGTGGCTAACCGGCAGATTAAAAGACTAATTTCTCGCTTTGCTAAATTGTTGTATATAGTCGAATCGTCTCAAAATATGATTCTAATTCACATAATAATGCTATTTAAGACTTTTTTTCTCCTGTCGTATGCTCTTTAAAGTGCATCAACTTGCCTGAATGAAAAAAAGCAAAAACAAAAACACTCAAGACACATTCCTTGACTATTTGATACTGAAAAGTAAAATTTAATAAAATCAATAAATGACAGTAAATTCAAATTGATTACTGTAATTTTTGCACTATAAGGCGTGCCTGACCATAAGCCGCCACCCACCAAATTTTGACATGAAAACAGCATTTGTTTATAGATAAGCCGTACTGGACTATAAGCCGTAGTTGTCCTCAGTGTATTATGAGATATTTACACTAAAAGATATTAACCAATAAGACTATCCAAATCAGGGGTGCCTCCACATTTGGTCCAGCCCCCTGAACAATACCAGAGAGCATTTTGAATTTTTTTTTTTTCTTCCTCAATAGCGTTACTTATTTCCTGGCCTTTTTCTGTGAAGAACTCAGAAAGGGTTATTTGGTTATTATCTATTTAAGTAATAGTGTTATTATTATTTATTATTATCATATTATATTATTATTTTTATTTTATTTTATTTTGTTCCGTGAACAATCCAGAAAGGGTTATTTGATTGTGGCTTTCTGAAAAATAATATTTTTTTTACATTTAGGCACTCCTGCAATCGTCACACTTTTTCTGTTACAAACTGACCCCGGGCCCTCAACAGAGAAGGGAAAAGTTATGTGGCCCTCACAGGAAAAGTTTGGGGACCCCTGGTCCAAATGAACCACTACTAAGCTTTGAACCAATTGGCTGCCAAGCTTCATTGCTTCAAGGAGCTTCATTTGGCCATCACTGCTCCTTTGGGGGAGACAACCTCTGCTGCCACCTTCTGTCAACACTGTTGTTGTCCAATATGCCTCCTAGCATGCATTGCAGCACTACAGATGTAAATAACAATCAAAATTCATGTTCTGTGCTAACTATTTCTTCAGTTACTGTTGCAGTTTTCATTAATTGCTAGTTATGGAATTTGGCAACACTTTATTTGACAGTGGCGCCACAAGAATATCATGAGATAATAATCATAATTATGACATGACTGTGTCATGAGCATTAATGAATGCTTATAACAGATGTCATGTAGTGTTTTCCAACAAATTATCTCACTTTTGAATGAATGGTAAAGATCCGAGCTAGACATAAATGTAGTTAAGTGACAAAATTTGCCGGATGACACTTGGTGACATCTGTCATAAGCATTCAGTAATGCCCATGATAGTGCCATGTCATCCATGAGATTGTGATGATCAATGTGATTGTGGTCTAATGTCTTTAATTGTTTTTAAAGGGTATTACACCTGGGGAAATGCTAATATTCTATCATTTATCCATAAACGCATGCCTTTTGGATTCAAATCATGCCACTTTGTGTAATTACACACATCGCAACACCAAGAAAATGATAGAAATTTGGATCGATTGTCAAGCTAAAACGACCGAGATCCCAGAAATCTAGCATATTGTGAATGACGTCACAAAAAGGAAACAACCGGCTCAGTGCTTAGTATTGAATGGCGGAGATGATGGCGGACAATTTTGTTTCTAGTTGCAGCGACGAATCCGACGTAACGAACGTTCTTCTAATGGTGACGAAGAGAGTTATGAACCTTTCTTTGGTGTTATCAAGTTGAGCCCAAAGGAAAGCCAGTGCAGCCTAATGAAAGGATCATTGAGGGGAGCAATCACACTGATGAAACACCGGCAACAGATCGTGTGGGAAACACTGAATGGTTTGTTTTGCATTTTTTTGTGAAGCTGATAAACCGTGACCACAAAATAAAGTAATGTATAGAATAATTATCATTTATTGTGCTATCATAGGTTTTTGCTCTGCCAACCGACACAAATATGAATGGGATTAGGATTTGTTCTATATATTTTACAAGCGATAATTTATACATGTGTCCAGTCCTATATCCAATGCGTGATGTTTTTTATTATAAAAGAGTACTCACTCTGCCCATTTCCCTTCTTTGCTTTGCCTGGGGTGGTAGGGTGGTCTCATCAGAGCCAGTCATCGTCCTCTTTCTTGATATCTCGGGACATTTAGGTGGCTGCGCGTGTATGGTGGGCACCCCAACTGCTTTCAGCAGCAATTTCTTAGCAAAACCTGATTTCATTTGTTCATAGTTCGAATAGCTTTCAGGTGTAAAATGCGCACTACACAAAACCGTGCCGGAGGCTGGGTCTGCAAAATTAGCCCTCTTAGCACGAACGAACTTTACTCATTGTCTGCGTTGTCCAGCTCTTTTTCTCGCGTTCGGGAACTCATGGGCGATATTTTATACATGTGTCCAGTCCTATATCCAATGCGTGATATGTTTTTTATTATAAAAGAGTACTCACTCTGGCCATTTCCCTCCTTTGCTTTGCCTGGGGTGGTGGGGTGGTCTCATCAGAGCCAGTCATTGTCCTCTTTCTTGATATCTCGGGACATTTAGGTGGCTGCGCGTGTATGGTGGGCACCCCATCTGCTTTCAGCAGCAATTTCTTAGCAAAACCTGATTTCATTGGTCCATAGTTCTTCGAACATAGCTTTCAGGTGTAAAATGTGCACCACACAAAACCGTGCTGGAGGCTGGGTCTGCAAAATTAGCCCTCTTAGCACGGACAAACTTTACTCATTGTCTGCATAGTTCAGCTCTTTTTCTCACGTTCGGGAACTCATGGGTACTACATTGCGACAAATGGCGATTTGTACACCACATAACATGATAGGTTTGAACCATTTTAGGGATTTTTTGATAAACACGAACGCAACTTTTGTCGATAAACAACGAGGGCACCTGCCTCGACCTTTTGTTTCCTTGTTGTGACGTCTCCGCCCCATTCGGCTGTTTCCGGAATACTTTCGGAAATGTTCGTAATTTTCGATCTATTTTCAATAATTGCTCATGAATGTGATTAATTTTTTTTGTTAACTTTATTAATATTTGTTATCTTGCCACATAATGGTTCTATTGATATCTAACAGCCCCTTAGTATTATAATACCCTTTAATGATTTCAATTCATGCTGTCCGCTGCCAACATTTTTGGACACAGTAAACATATCGGTCTTTCCTTGTCTCCTGCTGTGTTAAAAATGAAGTCAAACGCTACGTACACTTTGTCATATTTCCTCTTCTGAGCTTTTGGGAGACTTCATACAGTATATCCTGCTCTTTGCTGTGTGTTCTTGTTTAATGCAAAAATACTGCGCACACTCTGAAAATGAGAGTGCCACTGCCAGCCACTGAGTGGATGTATTATAGTAAGGTAATAAAGTATGTTCCGCGAGGTCACATAAGCCCCCCCCCACTATTTCAGAAGTACTGGTTTATGGTAAGATATATACATACAATATTCTATATGTGTATACTGTAGCTACAGTACAATTGAGAGCGTAAAAGCTTGTACACAACATGACTAAGAAATTCATGCTATCAAAACCTTTCAGAACTCAAGATGTGTGGCTGTGTGTGTCAAGCACATGTTATTTCAGCCGTGAGTGGCATGGAGCAAGAAAATGTGAGTGGCTCAAATCTGCACTCACGCAAAACACATACACACACATATGCCACAAGTTTCAAAGCATTTTTATTCCACTAGCTTTTGTCTGAATGGGATTTTTTTTAGTTTCAAACCTTCCCATTACTTTCACCGACTGCATCACAAACTGAGAATGAAATGCGGCGAGGAAAACTGGAAGCAGAGGAACCGATGAGGTGATTGCAACACACAGAAGGAGATGTGATTTTCTTTTTTCGGGCCCTTGTTGCGTGTGATTGTGTGCGAGATGGTGTTGCAGGAATGACAAATCAGAGATGTGAGAAAAACAAATCCCGGGGAGTTTTCACCTTCCCTGGAACAAGACCATGCTGCGTCCTCGCCACTGGCTTGTGATCAATCAAAGGGTGTGTGAGGACACAGAGAAGAAAGTACAACTGGTTTTAGACAGCAAAAGCGTCACTGAGTAAATTGTCAACATGTAGTTTATGCGTATATCTTCAGGTCTTTACAAAATTCAAATCCTTTATGGACCCTCTCATTATTATAAGAAACCTCCATTAAAACAGGATCATTATGGAGCACTATTGTTGGTTGACTATGTGTGAGCATAATATGGAAAGACTTCTCATGAGGATTAGTGCTAATCTGTGGTTGCAATACATATCACCCGCAAATGCAATTCAATTGGGAGAATCATTAATGACAGCTTTATAATCCACGAGAAAACAAACAAGTCAGTCTTCCGATGCTGACAGTGGCAGTTTGTGCAACACTGACTTGGCTCACTTCACGCCAAGCAGCTGTTTAGCACATTCAACACCTCTTCAAAAATTGTCAAGCAAATTAACATCATTCCTATTGATTTCATTTTGAAAAAAAAATCTATGTGTGATACATTTGCTTTTAGTTGCCACCATGGTCAAGGAACATAGTTACAGTGGTATGAAAAAGGATATGAACCTTTTGGAATTTCTCACATTTCTGCATAAAAAACCCATCAAATGTGATCTGATCTTTTTCAAAATCAGAAAGATGAAAAAACAGTGTCTGCTTTAACTAAAACCACCTAAACATTAATAGGTTGTCAAATTTTAATCAGGATAGTATGCAAACAATGACAGAAGGGGTAAAAATAAGTAAGTGAATCATCACATTTAATAATTTGTGGTCCCCCTTTGGCAGTAATAACTTCAACCAGATGTTTCCTGTAGCTGCAGATTTGTCCTGATCAGTGTGCTGGACTGATCTTGGCCCATTCTTCTCTACAAAACTGGTGTAGCTCAGTCAGATTCCTGAGATGTCTGGCTTGAATTGCTGTCTATAGGTCATGCCACGGCATCTCAATGGAGTTCAAGTCTGACTTTGACTTGGCCACTCCAGAATGTGTATTTTGTTCTTCTGAAACCATTCTGAAGTTGATTTACTTTGTTTTGGATCATTATCTTGTCCGGCATCCGTCCTCTTTTTAGCTTCAAATGTCTGACAGATGGCTCAGATTTTCCTGCAAAACATCCTGATAAACCGTTCAATTCATTCTCCCATTAATGTTTGCAAGTGGTCCAGGCCCTGAGGCAGTAAAACAGCCCCAAATCAAGATGGCCCCTCCACCATGCTTCACGGTGGGGATGAGGTGTTGATGTTGGTGAACTGCTCCATTTTTCCTCCACACGTGATGTTGTGTGTTACTCCCAAAGAATTCAACTTTAGTTTAATCAGTCCACAAAATATTTTGCCAAAACTTCTGTGGAGCCTTTTTGCGAACATTAAACGAGCAACAATGTTTTTTTTTTTTTGTCTTTTTTTCGACACCACTGCTTCCTCTGTGGAGTCCTCCCATGAACACCATTCTTGGCCATAGTTTTAAATACAGTATAGTTGATGTGTGCACAGGGATATTTGACTGTGCAAGTTATTTTTCCAAGTCTTTAGCAGACAGTCTAGGGTTCTTTTTTTACCTCTCTGAGTATTCTGCGCTGAACTCTTGGCGTCATCTTTGATGGATGGCCACTTCTAGGGAGTGAAGCAACAGTGCCAAACTCTCCATTTGTAGACAACTTCTCTGACTGTCGATTGATGAACATCCAGGCTTTTAGAGATGTTTTGGTATCCTTTCCCAGCTTTATACAAATCAACAGTCGTTGATCCCAGGTCTTCAGATAGCTCTTTTGACCGAGCCATGATGCACATAAGACAATCCTTCTCATGAAGACATTTCTTAGGTGTGTGTTTTATAGTGGGCAGGGTAGCTTTAAACCACTCATAGTGATTGGGCACACACCTGACTTAAAATGTTAGGCAGAGGGTTCACTTACTTATTTTTCCCTTCTTCTGTCATTGTTTGCATGCTATCCTCATTACAATATGAAAACCTATAAATGTTTGGGTGGTTTTAGTTAAAGCAGACACTGTATTTTCATCTGAGTGATTTTGACAAAGATCAGATCACATTTGATGGTGATTTTGTGCAGAAATCTGAGAAATTCCAAAAGGTTCAGATACCTTTTCATACCACTTTATGCTTCAAGGCACCACTTTGCAATATGTGCACAAAAGAAGCAAACGGGTGGTGAAACTTGAAGCACCTCTCGTAAGACTTGTCTTATCTTTTGGCATTTGCCGCAGTGATTTTAAAAGGAGAAAGGTTCTTGAGCCAGCAGTGTTAATCCTGCACTTATTGGCCAGGCTGACTGACTGACTAGCTCCAGTAAAAGTAGTTGCAGTCACTAATGAGACAGAAAAGAAGGTTTGACCTGTCTTGTGATGCTTTTCTGTTTCGATCTGTAACAAATGAATGGCGTGTGCTCATGCAGGTGTGGTTGTAAGTGATGGGATGTGACCACAGGATCTGTGCTGCTGTCTAATTATCCAACCGTGATGGATAGCTTTGATTAAAGCTTTTTCCCCTTTTACCTCTACGCCTCTCTTTTTGTTACACACCCACTCGATGCTACAGGACTCAAATAGTTCAGAAAAGATGAGCTCTCACTTCAATAATGATAAAAGATATCCATTAATCATGAGGTGGTGAGAGGATGGCTGTGAGTTAGTATTACAGACAATGGTGAAAAGTATCACTGATGTTTATAGAAAAACTGCATATTCCTTATTGACGTGTTCTGAGAAGACTTTTTCATTTGGCTACAGATGACCGTGATCATGCAAAAAGTACAAACATGCCTGAGGTGGTTGGCATACATAAAGGATGGGCTCATTAAATATTTCTAAACAGACCTCTAGTAGAAGTGTCCTTGAGCAAGACATCAACTCCCTGATGGCTCTTGATGAGTTTGCTTTTTTTCCCTCTTCATTTTCTTGATTTTTTTCCTCCCAGGAGTCGATCTCATATTTCATTGCAGAAACGAAAATTCAATGCATTTTGCCTTGAACAGTGCTGAACGGGTTGAAAATTTAGCAGCTACTATGGAAGAATATTGTTTTTGTCAACGAACATTTTTTTCATGACAATAACGTCACGATGACGTGTCTTGGGAGACTAAAACATGACGAGATTGATGCCAGTTGTCGTCTGATGAGACGAGATCGAGATGAAAATTTGCCTTAGTGTCCGTCATAAGTTTGCAATGTGAGATATTTTCTTATCCTATGTGTGGTTAGCACGCATTTTAGCAATGTTTGGTCATATCACTCGTGATGTGCTGCTCCTTTTGTGAAACGTGTCAGGTGCTGCTTGATAAATTTGGCTTTTTTATCTTGGTTAGATCTGCCAAGTTGCTTTAGCCTTTAAAGGTCTGTGATAAGCAGTGTTGGGCACGTTACTTTAAAAAAGTAATTAGTTATAGTTACTCACTACTTTTTCCAAAAAGTCACCGAGTTAGTAACTAGTTACCAGGGAAAGTAATTATTTCCGTTACTTTAAAAAGAAGTTGTTGTATGTCAAAGAATTTGAAATTTTCTGAGCAGTATTCGAGTCAGTTGAATAGAGAAGAACAGACAAGTAGTTGTATTATAGAACCTTGTAATATTTATTTCACCTCACCAGCAACAGATTTATCCTACACTTGAAGTGCAACAAAAATAAACAGTAAACAATATAATAAAATAACAATCAGCAGTAAACAATATAAAGTGAGTTTAATCAATTATTCTATCTCTCACAACCTGAGACAACTGGTCAAGAAGACATAGCCTACTGTACTTCAAGTATTTTGACTTGAAAAAGTGTTTATATCTCCACCTCGTAAAGGACAAATTTTCCTCTGAATGCTCTGCCATCATATCCCTCTGCATCTGCTTTGCGTGTGTGTGTTGTCGCACACGCTGTTCCGGTTTGTGTGTGAAAACACCGGCTCTGATCAATCACCTATTACAATCACTTACATCGCATCTATCCAGGTGGTGCATTCAGGTAGCCTCGTCCCCCTACTCCTCCTGTTACCCCTCAAAGCGTGTGCCGTCCTCAAGATGGAAGCAGCATTCTTGCTGGCTCACAGTGGGGGATGGGAATGAGGCTAGCATTCAGGTGTAGCAAAAACAGAAACGTTAGCAAGCTTTGGAAAGCATTGTCTAATTGAATGAGCAGGGACAAACAGCCTGGAGTCATAAGAAGTACGTGCTGTAATATTCTGATACAGAATTATCCGAGGCACCCTAAAGTGCACACGCCACCAATATTGTTTTGCTCACATAATGCGGGAGTGAGTTAGAGACACGGCCTGCCGAGAGCCGTACGTTTGTGTTAATGTTGAAGTTAATTGTGCTATTAAAGAAACAGAGTGCCAGCACGTCCTGCGTGGTATATCTTTGCTAAGAAAAAGCACCAAACAAAACACGTGCGCTATTCTCGAACCTGAACGCACTCCAGGTCTTGGATGACAAATAAACAGAGCAAAGTAGACTCGCTACAGCTGGTAGTTTCTTCAGTTTATTCAAAGTAACGCACCGCTTTTGACCGTAAGTAACTGTAACGGCATTGTAACGGCGGAAAAAATAATTAGTTAGATTATCACGTTACTTAAAAAATATTGCCGTTATGTAACGGCATTATTTACTGTATAAGGGCGTTATTCCTAACACTGGTGATAAGTGATCATCACACAACTAAACTAATTTGTAGCGTTAGCATAGTGTTTGCGTTAGCATTAGCATTTAGGGCAGTGAGTGTCTCCTAAAACTCTTGGAAAATGTTTTGCCATACAGTTCGTGGCATCCAGGTGAGTTTAATTAATTGCAAATAATGTGCTGTTTTCCTGCCAGTATGTAGTATCATCATGAAGATGGTGATGGTTTTGTAGACTACAATTATGTGCTCGTCTGTTAATGTCAAACCTTTTATTTATTTATTTATTCATGGACCAAAACTTTTGAAGTTTATAGACAAAAATACGTTGAAAATTGTAGATTAAAACTAGACGAAGGTGAACACGTTTTGGAATGACTAAAGTATGACTAACACTAATAAGTGTTTTTGTCCAAAAGACAGACGAAAATTAAAAGGACTGCCAAAAACAACACTGCTATGGAGCTGAAAAATGACAGGACAAACAAGCGGAAACATTCTGTATTGAAAGTGAAAAAAATGCAGTGAGATAGACATTTGCTATTGTATTGTTTATAAAGTTTTTGCAATATTAAACAAACATAACAATAAATATGGCATCAGATGAGGGTTTTGGGAGTTGCAAACATAATACAGTTGCCTTTTTGCTATCACTTGAAGTCAGTATGCATCTTGCCAAATGCAACATTCTTGCATAATTCTTGCTAAAAGTTAACAAACATGACAAACATGGAGTTGGTTTGCACAGAGTCGGCTGATAGTTAGTTTCGCTTCAGATAATCATGAACTTTTATGACCACGGAAAATCCCAGATCCAGCCTGTTTAGTTTCTATATGTGTCAATGTATAACTGCCCATGCAGCAAGGTTTATGACCTATTTTGCTAGAATTGCAAGAGAAGGACTAACCACCAAATTTTCCACATACCTCCAAGCCTGTATATAAGGACCATTGAAAACTTTGCTTGCACCCAGAAATTTCTGAAACTAAAACTGCACAGTAATGATCTCTTGCCTTCAGTCTTTATTCTGCAATCCAGTCTAGCCGTCTCACCTGAATTGAAAACAAACACGCGGAGGACCTGAAATACTGCCTCCAACACACTTTATTGCATTTGTCACTGTGCAAGAAAAGAACTAGCACATATGACAAAATAGTTTTGTGTAGCCATTAAATGAATATTTCCACCTACAGTATAATACTACGTAGAACTCACACTAAAATGAACCTCGCCAATATTTTGCAACAACATTGGCTCTCTGTGGAGTTCAGGAGGAAAAAATGCACACATGCTGGATAGCGACAAGAGGGAAAACAATTTCTAGACCAATTCGCTTATCTACAACTGATAAGCTGCACTGAACAAAAGACAAACACAATTGATAACTTGTATTTCTTCAGGCTGACTTATTCCCGCTTCATCAAAATTGTGTTGAACAATCAACATATTAATTGTGCCACCCAAAAGGAAACTACATGCTGGAAGTACGGTGATTATATGGAAAGCATGCACGTAATTACAACACAGTTGCAGGAGTTCCAATTTTAGTTTTTCATATCTCTTCATGAGATCATTCAAACATAATTTAAATCATCCAACTTCCGAATGGCACTGCATTTTACGTGATGAGGATCATTTACTGATTTAGGGGGAGTTTGAAGGCCCATTTACAGCGGTTAAATGGAATGACAACAGCAGTTCAACTAATGATTCTTTTTGTTAAGTTAATTAGGAAAGGCCTGTAATAACTCTGGCACAGAGTAATATGGGATAAAGAGTTTAAAAATGACCTCGGGAATATCTGTGTTGATTGGCTTGGCGAGTGAAAGATAATCAATCACAATTAGGCATCACCAGTGTTGTCACAGATTACTTGAAAAATTTAATTGCTGATTACACCTCAAAAAAGTAATCTAGTTACTTTAATACCTGTCAAGTTGTACGGTTTCTGCGTAATTTGTACAAGTGAGCACTGATTTTTAAAGTTGTACGTCGTACGTTCAAAATTTGTACGTTTTTCGTGCATTACGTTTTGCTCTCTGTTCGGATTTTATCACCGCTTCGGCAATGAGACAATGTGCGTTACGATGCGTTACTACGTTGGGTGAATGACCCGAGAAAAGTCAGAGACACGGACAAAGAAGAATGTTTGTTGTGACATTGTATCAAACGTGATAAACAACCACCATTTTGAAGCAGTAGACCTCTCAGAAAGGCTCTGATGCAGTGAACCTTCCTGGCAAAATTAAGTAACTTTTATCTAAAATACTCCTAAATTGGCAAAATCTTGACTTGAATCTATGTTTATATGATGAAACAGTTTTAAAACCTTAACATGTCAAAAGTAGACAGAAGGGAACTAATGCAAAAACAGTAGCAATTTTAACAACTTTAACAGTTGTTTCACAACATTAAACGATTTTTAAACATTGCAAAGGTTACTATGTTTTTTTTTTTTTTTAATGAAAAAAACATGAAAGGTAACACCAGTTACTTCGCCAAGTAACTACTCTCACCTTCAGGTAACTGAGTTACTAACTCAATTACTTTTTGGGAGAAGTACTTTGTAAATACTTACTTTTTAAAAGTAAGATTAACAACACTGGTCATAAAGATGAAGTCTGCAGAATGAAAAGTCACGAAAGCGGAGATTTTATTCTGCCAATTTGTTGCAAACACAATTTGCCTACAACTATTGCTAATCACTTCTCAGAATTAGCAAAAGAAATGTTCCCTGACTCAAAGATTGCATCGGTAAGTTAATTTTATCAGTTGACCTTTTTAATTTATAATTGGACACACTAACGAACTACCTTCAAGTCAAACTGAATTGCGAGTTGAAGTGCCATGAAGTGCAGCTATCAAGACGTGATAGAAATGGCCAAAAATACAATTATACATACAATTATAACAAAAGTCATTGTTAAATTTTAGTAATCATGATGTAGATGAAGATATTGATTGTTCTCTGATTGCACCAGGTTCTATGTTACAATATTACCAATAAATTCATATTATTTTAAAAATTGAGTTTTATTTTTGTTTCATATTGCACGCTATATACAACGTTGTAAGATTAGTTACCAATTTGTAAGGGCATACGTCACTATTTGTAAGATTGCCAACTGCCTCGGGTTGACAGGTATGTACTTTGCTAATTATTATCAAAGAAATTACTTTTAGGGTAACCTAGGCTAAGTTCATACCGCAGGTCTTAATGTACAATTCTGATTTTGTGTGTTCAGGATTCCAATCTTACCTGAACACTGAATGTTTGATTCTCCTCTACACAAAATACCTGTAACCTCAAGGCGATCTCTCAGAATTCATTGGGAATGTTATAGTAGTCATTTTTTAGGCCAGATGTAGTGTGTATATGACCCATGTTGCCATAGATACGCAAGCTCTCATTTAAAGCGAGCATGCCAGGCATAACTAGAAGCAGCAAGATGAGTAGGGAAAAGCCAACTCAATGGAATCCGCTTACACAAATAGGTTGCAACAACATATCACAAAAGTATATTCTTTACTTCTTTGAGGATAGGTTAAGGGGGGAACTTTAGCATTTATAATTTCTTAGTTAAGGGACACATGTGCTACACTTTACAATAAGGGTCCAAAAAGCCTTCAGTAATGGTTAATTGAGGTTAAGTTATACTTATGAGGTACGTTAACTTGAAATATTACCATACTTAAGGTTAGGTTAGCAGCACCCAAGGACTCACAGAGCAATGTTTCTCATTTTAAAATAACATAATCACTTACTAGTACGAGTATACATTAATAACTATTTATCAATGCACTAATGTATATGTGAATTAATGTTAAGTAATGTATTATATATATTATATATTATAACATAATCTTAAGTATGGTATTATCACACGTGAATGTTCCTCATAAGTATTACTTAACCTTAATTAACCATTACTGAATGTTTTTTGGACCCATGTTGTAAAGTGTAGTACATGTGTCCTTTAACTAAGAAATTATAAATGCTTCAGTTCCCCCCTTAAACTTCTTAAATTCCCCCCTTAAACTTTATTAAACATTACTGAATGCTTTTTGGACTCTTATTGTAAAGTGTAACACATGTGTCCCTTAACTAAGAAATTATAAATGCTTAAGTTAACAAACCTTAACCCCATATAGGCCTATATATATTTTTAATTTTACCAAACTATTAGTTACTGTCTGGTTATGCATTAACTAATGCATTAACTAATGTTAATAATATATTACTAAATGTTAAATAAGGGATTATATTAATTATTGTAATGTTACTTAAAAATTAGTTATTTTCTTAAAATACATTAACTAATGCATTAACTTAATGCATTAACTCATGTTAATCGATATATTAATCAATGTCAGATCTAAAATTGCATTAACTAATGTTAATTAAGGGACCCCTATTGTAAAATGTTACCCGGTAGTGACATAAGCGGATTTTAAGGGGGAGGGGGGGCAAAAAGTATCATTCCATGAAATTGACTTTCCTAAGTTGTAAAGCAATTAAACTGCAACAAAAATGAATGAAATGTACAAAAAAAGTTTTTTTATAACGGTCAAAATTATCTTTCGAAAAGATCATGTGACTAGCACCTTAGAGGGTAATTTGCTTTGCATATGATTTAAAAAAAAAAAAAAAAATTTTTTTTATTTTTCAAATGATTTTTTTTTCTTTGATTAAAAATATTTTTTTTGATTGAAGCAACTTTTTTGGGACTGAATGATTTAGACACAAATGTCCTACCCATGAAATGGCCAAAACACAAAAAGGATTGCTTCAATCAAAGAAAACTTTTTCAATGAAAAATTAAGTGTTCAAATGCAAATTTTTCAATCTCAAATATTTTTTCGTATTCAAAAACGTTTTCTATGATTGAATTTTTTTTTTTTTGATTGAAGTAAGTTTTCATTTTGAAAATATATTTTTTGAAGCAACTTATTATTTGATTGAAAAATAAAGACAAAAATGTCCAAGCCGAAATGTGGCGCAAACACAAATCAACAATACTTCAATCAAAAAAGTTACTTCAAAAAAGAAAAAAACAAAAAAAAAAACTTGACTCCAATCAAAAAAAATAAATAAAGAAAAAAAGCTTTCACGTGCTTTTTTTTGTTTCAAATCTATTTTTGCATATAAACACATTTTTTTATTGAAAATATATTTTTTGATTGAAGTAAATTTTTTTACTTTTATTGAAGCAACTTTTTTTGATTGTAAAATAATCAAATCTACCTCCATATGGCTCTGCCTAGGGGATACAATTTTTGACTTGGGTAACTACATTGGCACGACACCGGCGTACCATATTCAATATTCGTTGACCATCTTGGTGAAAAGTATTGCCTGAGCAGCCTAATTTAGAATTCCCCTCAAGAATGATGGGAAGCAAAAAATGCTGATTGTCACTGCGTTTTGGGGTCATCAACAAGTTGTGCCCCCACGCCCCAAAAGTCAAACTCTGCCTATGGGTAGTGAGCACAATTCAACAAATTTAAATTATACTTGAGCTGATGGATCCAGTGTGCTTTCAGGCCCCAGATTTACATGTTCTGACGTCACAAGAAGGTTTTGTCTGGAGGGGGAACGTGAGTAAAAAAGGAGGAGACTATGGCTAAGAATAGCGGTACAACCTCGGGCCAGTTGGCCCCGCCTGCTATTTTTTCAATTTACTACCGTGCCAACTTTAACTTGTCAGACATGTTCTCTTTTTTCCCCATCCACTGTGGTCGTTCAAGTGTCCACAATGTGAAGCCATCAGTCTTGCAGCCCCGAAGGGAAGAGTAACACTTACGTGAATGCTGACCTGCATAAACCAATGTATGTTTCAAAACAAGAACGCGGCAGAGGACAACAACTCTGTTTCACACCTAAGATGCTAAAAGCTGAAGAGTGAGTGACGTGCACTTCCTTAGAGCTACTTCACCGACTGCGGATTAATCCTTGAGAGGTCCCAGCGGGCTCACTCGCACACTCCTCCAGGGTATGAATTTCAAGGGCATGCCAGGCAGAAGTGGGATTTATATGTGCTAGGTGACGATGAGCTGCGGGAATGACACTTGAGTGCCTACGTGCATGTGCATATAGGCTACTTACCACAATCTCATCGGGAAATGTTGTTCCATGTTTTTGGGAGAAGAAACAGCCAGTATTATTCTTCACTCATAGTCCCTCTGTTTTAAAGAAAGAGAAAGAGAAGACGCATCAGGGAAGTTGCACTTAAGCTCATATGTGCTTACAGAGCATCTCTCTTTCTGTGATGGTAAATGCACACCTCCCCATGTAGTCTGACCTGTAAATGAGTCCCTCGCGATGCCTGAAAATGTACAGTACAGTTGTATGGACCTCCCATCCCCTGACTGCTTGGCTACAGCTGCTGTGCTCCTACCCAGTAGTAATAAAAAGGAGGGATGATCAGAGAAAATGATGTGCCAAGAGTGTGGGTATGGGCAGGTATTAGAAGACAACATTAGCGATGGGAGGGGAAGAGAAAACTGAGGGGTTGTGCTTGTTGCAGTGATGGCGGCGTGCGAGTGCAAGAGCTAATTGTGTGCATGCTAGGGGTGCGACAAAATATCGTGATAGTTTGTATCCCAAAAGGTTATCGATATGCTCCTGTCAAGAATCGATATATCGTTTTATAAAGGTGTCAATGTTTAAAAAAAAAAACTGCTCGAAGCCCAATCAATTTAGACTGGGAACGTTCGTTCATTCAAGCGCGTTCACAGTCATTCGGTCCGATTTTCGGGGCATTAACAGGTCACTTGCTGTTCATTTTAGAGCTTTTCAAGGTCATTTCCTGTTGAGTTTGAGTCACTGCCTATTCATTTGGGTGATTCCCAGGTCACTTCCTGTCCTTTAACTCAAAATAAACAGGAAGTGACCCATAAAATACTCCAAAATCAACAGGAAGTTACTGAAAATCAACAGGTAAATGACCGTAAATGGCCCAAAATTACCTCATTGCCTGGCATTGGCTGCCACTGATGTCCATAGACATTCAACCCATTTAAAGTGGCAGGGTGGCAGCGAATGAACGAATGTACATTCAATGCCACCCTCCTACTTCAAACGGATTGGACGTCTACTAGTGATAAACTCATTTCAATTCACAGCAGAAGCTTGTTTTTCTGTTTATTAATTATTTGTAGAATATCCTAGAATGATTTCCTGACCAATGTATCGATAAGCGTTGTATCGCCAATCGTCAGATCATCGTTATCGTGAGCTTTGTATCGCAAATCGTATCGTATCGTGAGGTACGAAGATGTTCCCACTCCGAGTGCATGCTGTATTTAGTTACTTTCTGGGTTTGTAAAAACTAGAATTAGATTAAAGTGACTAAGGAAAAAACACACATTTTGTAGGTGATTGCTCAATGCTGTTTAGAGTGTAGTTTTTGACGGCCCTTTTAATTTTCGTCTTAGTTTTCGTCTTTTGGATGATAAGACCTATTAGTCTTAAGTCATATTTTAGTCATTTCAAAATGTATGTCTTCGTCTAGTTTTTGTTGAGTTTTTGTTTAGTTTTAATCGACGTTTACTCAATGTTTTCGTCTGTAAAAATCAGTGTTGTTAATCTTACTTTAAAAAAGTAAGTAATTACAGTTAAAAAATACTTCTCCCAAAAAGTAATCGCGTTAGTAACTCAGTTACCTCAATGTAAGAGTAATTAGTTACTTGGCAAAGTAACTGGTGATAATTTTCATGTTTTTTTTTTCTCAAAAAAAAAAAAAAAAAAAAAGTCACACAATGTGAAGTTTAAAGGGTTTTTTGGGGACAATTGGCCATGGCCCAATTCTTTACCCTAAAGTTAACTAGACACAGGGGTATTGCGGATATTGTGATAACTAGATAGTAACCTTTGCTATGTGTGGAAGTCATTTAATGTTGTGAATCAACGGTTAAAGTTGTTAAAATAGACATTTGCCACTCGTCGTTTGTTTTTCCTACATATGAAAAAGCTGCCCCGGCACTGGTTAAAAGCGGCTATTGGCCCGTTGTCATTGGTCTGGAGCAGGCCATGGTATGCAAAGTTAACACGTGTCATCACATAACCGAGAGTGTAGTGAGTGTCAGGAGAAAGAAAGGCTGCGGTCAAGTGTTATAATACTGGACTGGTAAATGGTATCGGCGCCCTCTTTGTTAGTACTCGCTGATACCGATACCACCATTTTGGGCCGGATCGGCCCCCCCCTGCCAATACTGGTATCAGTGCATCTTTGGTTATAGTCATCGTTGACAAAAACAGCACTAGCTGCTAAGCTCATTACAGTTTCATAGCATTACCTACAATGTCTTTCAAAAGCGAGTGCACCCCTCACATTTTTGTAAATGTTTTATTATATCTTTAACACTAAAGGTATGCCAATTTGTTACAATGTACCGTAATCAGTGTAAAACTTGAATAGCAAAGTGAACTGACTGCCCCTACAACATGACATAAAACTGCGGGCAACAAAAGTGCATACACCCCTGAGCGTAAATGTCCACATTAGGCCCAATTACCCATTTTCACTCCTCGGTGTCATGTGACTAATTAGTGTTACAAGAACTCAGGCGTAAATGGGGTGCAGGTGCGTGTATTTCATGTTATTGCTTACATTCTCTCATAGTGGTTGATGGAATTTCAATATGACTACTCAAAGAAGTGAAGGGTGTACTTTTGTGATATGGCGGAAAACACAGACAAGACTGAAAAAGCAGTTTCTGCTCTTGTAACCCTCTATAAAATAAACTGCTGCATTTTAAACCAAAAGAACTGTTGTGTTTGATAGAACAATATGTCTATATGCTGCCATAGCAGATTCATGGCCCATTAAGCCCCCAAACTATTTTTAATTTGTCCCTTTTACCCTGGCAACCACTTTTGTTTCAACCTAGCCATAAAAAGAAAGTAAGTAATAATATTTATTATTCAAAATGTCTGTCATTTTCAGCTTAGAATCATTATTCGATGTCCAATATTTCGTTTATAAAAAAAAAAAAGACTTAAAAAAATTATTCACTCGCATATTTCAAACTTTTAAACAAATTATGTCAGAATGAAAAAATTGGTGTCTGTAAAAAAGTCACAGATATCTGCTATCGCTTAATTGTATTTTTTTTTTTGTGTTACTTTCTGATTTTCCTCAATATGTTAGATGATAAATAATCGATCCGAACAAAGAAATATTAAAAAAAAAAAAAAAAAGTTTATAAGGGTAAATATAGGAAAAAGAACATCTCGACCACTCTTTGATGTCTGCGATTTCTGCATCGCGACCCTTGTTATATTACCATGTTTCACCCATAAAATCCCCCCAAAATCCGGCTGTGGGCATTCACATCTGTGTCTAGACACTCAGTGATACATGCTACATGGAGTTTTTGGATCGAAACAAGGTAACTACCGTATTTTTCGGACTATAAGTCGTAGTTTTTTTCATAGTTTGGCTGGGGGTGCGATTTATACTCAGGAGCGACTTATGTGTGAAATTATTAACACATTATGATATCATTTCACATGTTATTTTAATGTTTTGGAGTGACACTGAAGGTTTGGTAAACTTGTTAGCATGTTCTCTATGCTATAGCATCTGAATAACTCAATAGCTACAGCCACGTTTGCGTTCTGCCTTTGGCAATGTGTGTTCAATTATATTATTGACTTTTTTATATTGAAATGCATGCTTTTAGTTTGTGGCGCTTTCACGCCCAAGTGGGGGCGCACTCGCACTTGTTTACTCGAAGAAGAGCATTCACACGCCAGAGGAAGACGCAGCTTTGAGTGAGTGGGCGAGTTAGTGAGAGAGAAACACGGTTGCGAACCTACATTCATTGTTTATGCTTGTAAAATATCTCTACAGAGGCAATGCCTGTGTGTATCATCTTTTCTTTTGTTGTTGGGTGTTTTCCACCCGCGATCGGACACTGACAGCCAGTTGTGTGGTTGTTTGAACGATGTGCTAATGCTAGCGAACGCATGCTAACCATGTGTGTTATTGCTGTAAAAGCACATAATTATCATTCATTTACGTTGATGCGATCTGTTTGGTATCGAGGATGAAACTGATTCAGC
This sequence comes from Corythoichthys intestinalis, assembly GCF_030265065.1. Lineage (NCBI taxonomy): Eukaryota > Metazoa > Chordata > Actinopteri > Syngnathiformes > Syngnathidae > Corythoichthys > Corythoichthys intestinalis. The sequence continues at coordinate 20,421,238 of NC_080416.1, forward strand.
AAATTATACGGACATCCAGCATCGTCATTTTGGAGTTTAGCTCGCTCTATAGCCAGTCCCAAGCCGTAGCGTCCTGGTGAGGACAGTATATTCGCATTTCGTTGTTCATGAACTGTATACTGTACATTTATTTAACATGTTGTTCTGTATGGTATTTTTATATTAAATAACTTGCCTTTCAAGATGGCATATCTGTCTATGTGTTGGATTTGATCAAGTAAATTTCCCCCAAAAATGCGACTTGTATATGATTTTTTTTCTCTTTGTTGGGCATTTTATGGCCGGTGCGACTTATATTCAGGTGCGACTTGTAGTCTGAAAAATACGGTACGCGATAATAATTCGTTAAAGTCATGGCGTCTGTAATTCTTCTCTCGCGTGCTCTCACCTCCAGTTAGGGTTCTGCTGTTTAAATTTTTTTTTTTTTTAAATGCCCTCCTGTTCAAAATTTTTCTTCCCCCAGAAAATTGAGATTTGAAGCTTTCCAATGATGTATCACACATGCATATCGGACAATTTTGAAATTTGGCCAAATTGGGGGTCTCAGAGCGGAACTTCAAGTCACCTGAGTGTTTTCCGCCGTATGTTGTTGCTACCTATTTGTATAAGTGGATTGCATGAGTTGGCTTTTACCCCCTCATCTTGCTGCTTCTAGTTATGCCTGGCATGCTCACTTTAGATGAGGGCTTGCGTATCTATGGCAACATGGGTCATATACACACTACATCTGGCTTAAAAAATGACTCCTATAACATTGCAAATGAATTCTGAGAGATCGCCTTGAGGTTACAGGTATTTTGTGTAGAGGAGACTCAAACATGAAGTGTTCTGGCAAGATCGGAATCCTGCGCAAAATTGGACGAGCTTTGGTACGCTTTCTGCGACATGATGCGCACGCAAGTGAAGATGACCGCGGCAGATGTTCCCATTGATTTGCAGGAGTTTGTGTGTGTAGTCGGTGAGTGTGCAAGTGTGAGTGATGTGTTGCTAGCTAACTGCAGAGATAATTAGAACACAACTCTTTTGCTGTCCCTGCAGGCCACTGATCCAGCTGCTTTCATCTAATATAGGTCAGCTGTGACAAAGCCCACTGCATGGACACTGATCAGCTTTGCTTGCCCACAAATAACGTTGTACTTCACAGTATATATTATATAAGTCTGACATGGGCAAACATTTATGCTGTAAACGCCATTGAAAATGGAAGAAAATGCCATTTTAAGAGTCAGCGCAGATTGTTTTTCTTTTCAACACTGGTAACACAAGTAATAGCAAAGTGGTTCCATGACAATATATAAGGTATTAGTGTCATTTTTAAAGGTGCATACAGTGAACCATGACACATTTTCTCTTGTTGTGCAGTAATCGAATAACAAAGGCATTGGGAAAGGTGCTGAATGAAACAATCTTGGAATCTTGAAGGAGCAGGAAATCTGAGAAACTGCAAACAACAAAACAAAATTGAATGGGTTACAAGATCCTGAAACTCAATGTTTAATATATCCACTATCTGTGAGATGACACGTTTTCATTTTTGCCATCCACTTGAATTTGTGCCATGCCAATTCACACCGTGGATGACTGCAGTTCATAAGGGCCAATGACTGATGGAGGAAACTGGACTGCAGCCAAGATGAGGAAGAGACAGCCAAGAGTGGAGAGAGAAAGTAATTATCTTCTCTATTCTTCTATCTGTTGGTCATCATGTCAAAGTACCGCCGCGTAACACTACAGCAAGTATACTCTGCCTCCTTGAGTGCTTGTACCAACCTATTCTGCAGATAGGTCATCAGAAAATAACTGTTATGTGGTGCAAGCCGGGACAATATTTGGTGGAAATTACATGGATATCAAGTGGCCTTTGCAATGGCTTCATTGAGGAAGAGGGGGCACCATAATGTCGCATTGCGGGAGATCCATGCAATCTTCTCTGCTTCTTTCGGCCAGAACGGTGCTACGCCAGCAAGAAGGGTCATGCAGGGCTTAAAGCTGCGGGTATTTATACAAATAAAATCAATATTTAATGGTCTCCTTCTCTACTGCCTCTCTCTCCATCTCTAACTCCAACAAGACACTGCAGTGAGGGGCATTAATTAGGGCCAGACATGCGCCAAGGATCCCCCACATGGCTAAGCATTAAGTCCAGTTCATACCAGGCCAGCAGAAGACTGGCTTGATCTAACCACTGCAGTCCGGTACCATTCGAACCAACATGCAGGACATTTTGGGGGAATGTCTAAAATAAAAGGTTAGCTCACACACTCACCAACACTTGCAAATTTGATTAAGCAAAGCTACTACAGAAGGACTTTAATCGCATTAATGTGTTATCACACAGGCTGGACTATCTTCACTTGTAGACTGTGCACATTAGTGGAGTCTTTGAACTCAAGATTTCTCCCTTCACTTTGCAAATATCTAGCTCAAGTCACCCTTAAAATTCATGTTAAACCTACTGTATCTTCGATTTTTTGTTGAATATTTCTAATATTTCTATTTTCCATAACATAGTTTCTCATTGCAGGAGTTGGAAATAATTGACATTACTAATAAGAAGGTTTGAAGAATAAACATGTATAACTTTCACTTACTGTGGTATTTTCTTTTAGAATGGATTAAAGTGCCTGTGACAGCATAAAAAAAATCTTAAATAGCATTAAAATGTGAATTAGAATCATATTTTGAGACAATTCGACTATATACAACAATATGGCAAAGTGCAGATGATGAGAAATTAGTCTTTTAATCTGTCTTTTAGCCACGCCAGTCATTACAGGGCTCTAGCGTCCCCAGCTGGAGGATGACGTCGACAGGGTCACGATTTCAGCTGATTTAGAATTCTGCCCATTGAGAGGTAAGATTACGGCACAGGAAAATACAAAACAGAGCAGCAAAATGTCATCACTATTTCAATCTCTCTTCTCCAATATTTTAACAAGTGACCTTATATGATCAGGCTACGCCCCCTAAATGTTCCCAAATGACCTGATATGACAAAGCCACGCCCCCAAATGTTCCCAAGTGACCAGATATGAATAGACCACGCCCCAAAATGTCCCTAAATGCCCTGAAATGACCAGGCAACGCCCCCCAAATGTTTCCAAATGACCTGTAATGATCAGCCCACGCCCCATAAATGTCCCCAAATCAACAGAAAGTGACCTGATATTGTCCCCAAATTGTCCCCAAACCAACCTGGGCGGGGCTAAGATCTGTATCTCCACACGGCAAAGACCAGAAGTAATTTCTCCTGAAATTGCAGTTTCTAGTTTAACAGGATAGTCTTTTTATCTTAGTATTTTCCCCAATTGCTAAATGAATGGTATGGCCATGACAAATAACAGTCTTGTGCTTAAAAAATGCATTTATTCACTACGACAGGGCAAAATTACTCCATAATGGTCAAAACTCTTGACTTCTTGCACCTCCTGAACGGTATTTTATGCCACCGGAGTTAGTCAGGCTTTTGTCATTTCCCTGCTCCGGCTTCGGAGATGGAGGAAAGAGCGTAAACAAAGCAGGAGGCGTAGCAGCTGGCTGACATGCTAACCCAAACCGAGCGACTTTTCCAAGTCTTATTTACGACTTTCGGAAACGAAAAAGCACACAAAACTACCCCGGATCATATCACACGGTGGCGGGGTTGACTGTCGGCGAGCAAGTTACAGCTCGTCATTCCCCTGCTGCATGCAGGAGTGCTCGTTAAAGGGGAAGCAGCTGGAGAATGACCGCCGAGTCGCTGTTCCAATCTTTTTCTCCTTTAGAAAACTAGAAAAAAAAGCACAAAACTACCCCAATTCATGTCACACATGGCGGTGAGGGTGACAGCCTTCACCGATCGGCGGCGAGCAAGCTCGTCGTTCCCCTGCTGCGGGCAGGAATGCTTGTTGAGAGGGAAGCAGCTGAAGAATGAGTGGCTGCCCGAACCCAACCCGGGAATAGTGGTCTATTGCCGGGCACACGAAGAGGGCAGAGCGGCTGGAAGTCTGGACGCTATGGCAAACCACAGTCGAGAGCGGGGGGCTTCACGAGCATAAGCCGATTACAGCCTTCTCTCAGCGGGCACGCGAAGAGGACTGGGGGGGTGTGCGACAAGCCGCCGATCGTCGGCCGAGTGACCTTCTTGGTGGATAATCAGCCACAAAATGCAAGCCACCTTCTTATTAAAACGTGTGCCTTGATCCCAGTATTTGACATAATACAAAACACTCACTCCCTCGTAAGTCCAATGGTCCCACAGTTGTCAGACTTGTTTTGGCCAATGTCTGTGGGGAACAGGACATTTTTTAAACCCGAAAAGGCTCACACACCTCTTCCTGGTACAGCATCAAAAACCTGCAGCACATTTGGCTAGCGTGATGTGAAAAATACACAAATTAATCCGCATAATCAGCTGAATCCGCAGTCCATATGCATGCTAAAAGCAATGCTGTATTGAGAGATGCTGACCCGGGTGACATCACATTCGCATTCATCCTCAACCCAAGACTGGAGCCGGAAGTCACTCATTTTCATGGTGCGGGATTCAAAAAATTAAATAAATAAAACAATCGCTTCCATACACAGCCAAGCGGTCCATTCCATTCAGGAGCATATAATACTGCGAGAATTATGAAATAAACATGCCTTTTGCTGTCATAGGCACTTTAATGGTGAAATGAAATTTCCATGACATGTAATTTCCATGCTTTCATGTTAATCAAGGGTAAAATTAAATAAAATAATACATTAAAACCATTTTAAAAAATGTTTCTGCGACATTGCATATATTCTGTATGCGCCTCAGTATTATCAGATTGGGCATTTCTAATATTAGATCATCTTCATTTGCAGTGTACGCTGACACCACTGCAAACATCAACCATAATGGTACTTGAAAATGAATACCTCATTCACAGTGTCGATTAAAAAAGTTGTCAATAAAATCTTGTTTGACACATGTCTTGTAACTTGCATGTGTTATCTCTGCTCTCTGTCTGCTCAGTGTGCATGCAACCCCCCAGCTGTGTAAATGAGAAGCAACACAATTTTAAACCTCAATTCAGCATCATTATGCCACGAGTGTCACCTACTTTGCATTAGACACCTTAATTAATTTTACTAAGCCTCTTTATGGTGCATCTGTTTTCTGGCATGTTGACCTACAATGAGTGCCTGATCTTAAGATCAGTGACAATTTATCCAGGGAGCACTTGTTTGTTGGTTTGGAACGGAGATAGAAAAGTTTGATTTCAGGCTGTGATAATGTGCAATATTCAATGTTCAATTGGTGGCCATAACATGTCATGCTTCAAATCTGTTCTTTTGCACAAGTAGCTGGACACACATTTGGATTCTCTGTCAAGCATGCATACACACGCGCACCCATACATGCTGGCAAAAAAACAGCAATCTTGCCTCCTCCCACACATATGCACACATGAACACTAAACATACACGTCTCTTGTCCTGATGAGTTCTTCTGACTGTACACAAATCAAATGAATGTACCTGCTAAATGCATGCATACACATGCCTAACACATTAGTGTGAGGTGGTGGTATCTCAGAACTACATGCATAAATCATAGATTCCTCAGAGAAAGTAAAAGAGAGCCAAATGAAGAGCCTCTTCCTTCTTTCTGCATCACACGGATCTGTGTGCAGCAATCTGTTGTGTGCCTTTGAGGTGGCACATGCATGCACACATTTCACTCATCACATGATTCAAAACACGTTAGCAGCCAAAGCCACCCTCTCTGCACTAATCTGAGAACTTGATTTATGGTAATAGCGTTGCTACTTTAACAACCTTGATTGGCAAGGCAATACATATCTGTATGGTGCAATATATTTAGGTCTGCTGCTAAGAAATTGAGAAATATGTAAAGTACAGGATTTAGCATCAAGATGTCATGCCTTGAGTTGAGTTTTGTTTGTCAAGATTTTGCCCCTGTGTGTCTGGTCAATGTGATTACCCATTGATTTCACCTGTTGTGGCCTGCTCATTGTATAATGACCAATCCGCTGCCTCCTGTGTCACCCACCTGCGCCTCATTGTCTCTTTACCCCATGTTTGTATTTAAGTTCCCCATGTGCTTTCTGTTCTTGTTGGGTCATTGTCTATCCGAGCGTCTTGTCTATTCCTGCGTCAATTATTTAGTTAAAAAAAAAAAAAAAAAAAACGACTTCATAAATATTCAATAGCATATTTTAAACTTTTAAACAAATTACATCACAATGAAAAAATGGTGTCTGTAAATAGGTCACGGATATCTACCACTTATCTATTGCTTAATTGTATTTTTGTTGTTACTGTCGCATTTCCCCTGATATTTTAGATGAAAAATAATTGATCCAAAAAAATACAAATTGAAAAAAAATAGTTAAAAAGGGTAAACATTTGAAAAAGAAAATGTCAACCACTCCAAGATGTCTGCGATTTCTGCATTGTGACCCTTGCTATAATACCGTGTCTCACCCAATCCCCAAAAGTCCGGCTGTGGCCATTCACAGTTGTGTCTTGACACTTGCTGAGACATGCTAAATGGAGTTTTTGGATCAAAATAAGGTCAGTACGTGATAATTTCTCATTAAAATCATGGTGTCTTTAATTATGTTCTCTCATGCTCTCACCTCGAGTTAGGGTTTGGGGGTTTAATTTTTTTTTTTTAATTGTCCTCCTGTTCAATTTTTTTCTTCACCCAGAAAATTGTGATTTTAAGCTTTCCAATAATTTATCACACATGCATATAGGACAATTTTGAAATTTGGCCAAATTAGGGGTCTCACAGTGGAACTTCAACTCACCTGAGTGTTTTCCGCCATATATATGTGTTGACAAAAAACTGTCTCCTGATTAAAAGTGGAAATTCAATAATGGAAAACAAGCCTTGATCTGTTTTTCCAATATTAGTTTATTGAACAGAAAACGAAAAACAAAATACACCCAATATTTGTATTCCACCAAGTTCACTTTTAAAATGAGCCATGGCGCGGCAAACACTCTTCTTCTTCAAATAAATAGACAAGACCCTGCTGCAGACGCATAATATTTATAAGAAGAAGAACACCGTCTTCCGGGTCATGGCTCATTGCAAACGCGTACTTGGTGGAAAACGAATATTAGCCGTATTTTGTTGTTTCACTTCAGTTCACTTCATTTCTCGTTTTTCTTTTTCTTTTGTTAACAAAATAAAACAAAAATGCAATTGGGCTCATTTTCTGTTGTTTGTTTTCCAAAATTAGAAGGAAAAACAAAACGGACCGTCAAGCCCTCATGTTCTGTTTTTCGCCCTTCAAGTTTTGATGCCTTTTGTTTGTTCCCCTGGCCTTTTGTTTGTACTTTGTTAGTTATCATTAAAACATTTTGCTTCCCTGCTGTTTTCCCTGCATTTGGGTCCACCTCGCCTACACGTCGTGATACAAGAAAGAAAAAAATATAGAGGACTATGGCACAAATTCTGAACTCGCCAATTGGGATGACAAAAAAATGTGCTAGCCACACTCAGTAGTAAGTGCAAGATGATAAATATTTGTGGAATTATTTGTTGCTCTTCAAATTCTTGGGGCACATTCACATTTGCTCAAAAGGCCAGTTAGAAAAAAATAGCATGAGAGCCAAACCAGGAAAAGGAACGAGTGAATATATGTACAGCTAGTTTAACTCTTATAGTTAGTCAAGAGGTTATAACTAGGGCTGTCAAAATTATCACGTTAACGGGCGGTAATTCATTTAAAAAAAAATTAATCACATTAAAATATTTGACGCAATTAACGCACATGCCCCGCTCAAACAGATTAAAATGACAGTACAGTGTAATGTCTGCTTGTTACTTGTTTGTTGGTGTTTGGCGCCCTCTGCTGGCGCTTGGGTCCAACTGATTTTATGGGTTAGTACCATGAGTGAGCATGGTGTAATTATTGACATCAGCAATGGCGAGCTACTAGTTTATTTTTTGAAAATTTTACACATTTTAATAAAACGAAAACATTAAGAGGGGTTTTAATATAAAATTTCTATAACTCGTACTAACATTTATCTTTTAAGAACTACAAGTCTTTCTATCCATGGATCATTTTAAGAAAATGTTAATAATGTTAATGTCATCTTCTTGATTTATTGTTATAATAAACAAATACAGTACTTATGTATGTGTGTTGAATGTATATATCCATTTTGTGTTTTATCTTTCCATTCCAACAATAATGTACAGAAAAATATGGCATATTTTATAGATGGTTTGAATTGCGTTTAATTACGATTAATTAATTTTTAAGCTGTAATTAACTCGATTAAAAATTGTACTCGTTTGACAGCCCTACTTATAACGTTACAATGGTTTGTTTCTTCAAGAAAATTAATAAAAATAATTTCTAATAATTAAATTAATAATAATTACTTCAAGAAAATTAATTCTGTTTGATTTTGTATTTAATTTGTTGTGTTATATGTATAAAATCTACGGACAGGAATTCCATTGTATACATGGATTCAGTCAATTATCCGCTCTTCTTTCATTTATTAAATCCACAAATTTAAATCTTCCAGAAACCATGCTGGGTACTTTACATATTCATTTCACCACAAGGCCACAACAAGACAAAACCAGTTCATAGAGCGTAAAATGTTGCCTCATATTAGTCGCTATTAACAAGCGGGTGACTTGAAGAACGACTAAACTGATGATTAATTCATTCCGCCACCGCTGTTAAATCCAGAAGTCCCACTGATACCCCCAGAGCATGCGCGTATAATCAGTAGTGTTGTCATTACTCGTGGTGCGACCTGTGAAAGATTTGTGCATGTGTGGGTGTTAGAGAAGCACAAAACTCTGTGCTTATTCGATCCTCCGAATATAATTTAATGCCTGAATTCTTTCAACCCCTGAAACCAAATCTCTTGCTTGCTAATGCATTACAGTTCATTAGACAAACATACTGGCTGGGCACTGATTACAAAATTGAATGACGCATTCTCTTTTTGCTCCCTTGTGTACTGTATGAGTATATCTATAAATGCATACATATTTGTATGTTTGAATTGAAACAATGAGGTCATTCCAGATACTCTCTTGAGGTAATGAAGAGGATGTCCATTAGAGGCAGACTATTGGGAATGTGACACCAGGGTTGCACTGAAGGTTAAAGGTGTCATCCGATATCACGTCTTTGGTTTTCACTCAAGGTCGCTGGCAGTCAAACAACGATAGCTAATTTGATCAATTTTCTGTTTATTTGCTTTCACCTATAAAACTGCGGTGTAATACAGACCTGTGAGTCGGGTGTGTTAACCACATGGTCACCATGCCGCCCACTTTAAAACTGCAATATCAAAATCATTGGCTTGTGTTTTTGAAGACTCCAGCAGGGCAAATAAGTATTTAGTCAACCACTAATTGTGCAAGTTCTCCCACTTGAAAATACTGGAGAGGCCTGAAATTGTCAACATGGGTAAACCTCAACCATGACAGACAGAATGTGGGGGAAAAAAAACAGAAAATCACATTGTTTGGTTTTTAAAGAATTTATTTCCAAATCATGGTGGAAAATAAGTATTTGGTCAATACCAAAAGTTCATCTCAATACTTTGTTATGTACCCTTTGTTGGCAATAACGGAGGCCAAACGTTTTCTGTAACTCTTCGCAAGGTTTTCACACACTGTTGGTGGTATTTTGGCCCATTCCTCCATGCAGATCTCCTCCAGAGCAGTGATGTTTTGGGGCTGTCGTTGGGCAACACGGATTTTCAACTCCCTCCACAGATTTTTTATTGGGGTTGAGATCTGGAGACTGGCTAGGCCACTCCAGGACCTTGAAATGCTTCTTACGAAGCCACTTCTTTGTTGCTCTGGCTGTGTGTTTGGGATCATTGTCATGCTGAAAGACCCAGCCACGTCTCATCTTCAATGCCCTTGCTGATGGAAGGAGATTTTCACTCAAAATCTCTCGATATATGGCCCCATTCATTCTTTCCTTTACACAGATCAGTCGTCCCGGTCCCTTTGCAGATAAACAGCCCCAAAGCATGATGTTTCCACCCCCATGCTTCACAGTAGGTATGGTGTTCTTCGGATGCATTTCAGTATTCTTTCTCCTCCAAACACGAGAACCTGGGTTTCTACCAAAAAGTTCTGTTTTGGTTTCATCTGACCATAACACATTGTCCCAGTCCTCTTCTGGATCATCCAAATGCTTTATAGCAAACCGCAGACGGGCCTGGATGTGTACTTTCTTCAGCAGGGGGACACGTCTGGCAGTGCAGGATTTGAGTCCCTGCCGGCGCATTGTGTTACTGATAGTAGCCTTTGTTATTGTGGTCCCAGCTCTCTGTAGGTCATTCACTAGGTCCCCCCTTGTGGTTCTGGGATTTTTGCTCACCGTTCTTGTTATCATTTTGGCGCCACGGGGTGAGATCTTGCATTGAGCCCCAGATCGAGGGAGATTATCAATTGTCTTGTATGTCTTCCATTTTCTAATAATTGCTCCCACATTTGATTTCTGTACACCAAGTGTTTTACCTATTGCAGATTCTGTCTTCCCAGCCTGGTGCAGGTCTGCAATTTTGTCTCTGGTGTCCTTCGACAGCTCTTTGGTCATGGCAGTAGTGGCATTTGGAGTGTGACTGACTGAGCTTGTGGACAGGTGTCTTGTATACCAATAATGAGTTAAAACAGGTGCCATAATTACAGGTAATGAGTGGAGCCTCGTTAGACCTTGTTAGAAGAAGTTAGACCTCTTTGACAGCCAGAAATCTTGCTTGTTTGTAGTTGACCAAATACTTATTTTCCACTCTAATTTGGAAATTAATTCTTTAAAAATCAAACAATGTGATTTTTCCAGTTTTTTTTTTTCAACATTGTCTCTCATGGTTGAGGTTTACCCATGTTGACAATTACAGGCCTCTCTAATCTTTTCAAGTAGGAGAACTTGCACAATTGGTTGTTGATTAAATACTTATTTGACCTGTAACATTTACAATTCAATGATTATAATTGAGCATTTATGTTTTTCTAGCGGTGGCCCATCAGACCACCCCAAAAAAACACAAGTGCTCTTTTCAAAACAATATTTCTAAAGAAACACGTCAGTCTTGCGGAAACCTGGATGACAAATAAATACAAAATTGTCCCTTGCTGTGACTTGAGCTCATTTAAGTAAGTCAGCCTTCATGATTTCATTTTTACCAGTTGACTCTGTTTGCACCTGCAATATTCACTGTCACTCAAGCAAGTTCATATTTTCTCCCCCTCCAAGTCCCTTTTGAAAATACTTTCCAATGCCTGTTTCAAAGAAAACAAATGAGACCTTTATAGCTGCCTGATTTGCACCACTAAGAACATGATGTGCATGACATATGCAGATGTCTTTAAAGTTATTTGGAGTTTTCTTTTTTACTATTTTCAGCGAATAAGCTACTTGATTTGAAGAGTCATGAGCGACTGATGGATTTGGTTTCAACAAAGACATTCACCCGTTTCTGATTCCATCTGGTTTATGCAATGGAGTTGACTTGTCTGCATATGCACTCCAGAGCGACTTATTGATTCACAGTGATGACAATTTTTTTTTTTTTTTCATAATGAATGAATGAATGCTTTATTTGGACATGAGAAAAAAATAAAAATAATAGACAAACAAAACAAACGAAAAAAAAAAATCTGACTGAACCAATGATATTCTCGAGAGATAATGGGGTGCAAAGGCTAAAATGCAAATTGTATAAAGGTGTGTGGGTGATACATGCATTCTCCTGTTAACTACAACAACATATTTACATACCATAAGAATTCATGCAGTAACTAATGGTAAGCGCCAAAGTGCATTTTTTTTTTTTGCATTTAACTGTTGAAGATGTCACCTTGAATAATGTTAAAAAAAAATTCAATAAAATATGTACAAGTCTTTGGTTGTGATTTCTTCAACTTCACTCATTTCAACTATTGTTGGTTCAGTTCATCTGCAACCCAATGGCTGCATGTGGTCCACTTTACAATAAGGGCCCAAAATGCATTCAGTAGAGGTTAATTACGGTTAAGGGAGGTACTTAGGAAGCATTTATAATTTCGTAGTTAAGGGACACATATGCTACAATTTACAATAAGGGTCCGAACAATATTGAGTAGTAGTTAACTATGGTTAAGTAATACCGTATTGGCCCGAATATAAGACGGCCCTGCTTATAAGACGACCCCCTCTTTTTCAAGACTCAAGTTTGAAAAAAGACTTTTTGAACACCAAATTAATTTTAATACAGAAAATAATTACAGTACATCTGAAACAAATGATTATGACAATATATTTGGGAGAAAAAGCATGTTATTTTGCCTCAATCAAATCTTAATATCTGAACATTTAAATATGTAAACTAAAGTGCAATCACATTTGTAAATGAATGGCTTCTGGTTTTTGAAATGTAAATAAAGCAATCTATTGTGATAAAACAACAAATTGCAATAACTGAATTGACCATCAAAGTGAGGTCTAACTGTAACTGTAGTCTTGAAACAAATCTGAATAAGGAAAAACATTGCAATAAAATAATGCAAACTGGTTAAACTTGAGAGTAGCTGAGATCTGTCATGACAGAGCATTACTCCTCAAGTTCATCATTTGCTTCAATATCTGGCGCCATCTAGCGTCATGAATGGATATAATGTCTAGACCCCGAATATAAGACGTCTTATTTCAATGCAAAAAACACCGTCTTATATTCGGGCCAATACCGTACTATGCACAATCTATATATGGCGGAAAACACAGACAAGACTGAAAAAGCAGTTTCTGCTCTTGCACTCCTCTGTAAAAGAAACTGCTGTATTCTAAGCCAAAAGAACTGTTGTGTTTGATAGAACAATATGTCTATATGCTGCCATAGCAGATTCATGGCGCATTATCCCCCCCGAACTATTTTTAATTTGTCCGTTTTACCCTGGAAACCCCCGTTTACAGACGTCACCCGACCGCTTTTGTTTCAACCCAGCCAAAAAAGGAGGTAAGCAATTATATTTATGATTCAAAATGTCTGTCATTTTTAGCTTAGAATCATTAATGTCTAATATTTCGTTTAAAAAAAAAAAATCGACTTTAAAAAATTATTCACTCGCATATTTTAAACTTTTAACAAATTACGTCAAAATGAAAAAAATGGCGTCTGTAAAAAGGTCACGGATATCTACCTCATAACTATTGATTAATTGTATTTTTTCGTTACTGTCACGTTTTCCCCAATATGTTAGATGATAAATATTTGATCCAGACGAAGAAAAATTGAAAAAAAAAAACCTTTAAATGGGTAAATATAAAAAGCACATCTGGACCACTCCTTGATGTCTGCGATTTCTGCATCGCGACCCTTGTTATATTACTCTGTTTCACCCATAAAATCCCCCAAAACTCCGGCTGTGGCCATTCACATCTGTGTCTTGACACTAGACGATACATGCTACATGGAGTTTTTGGATCGAAACCAGGTAACTACACGATAATATTTCGTTAAAATCATGACGTCTTTAATTCTACTCTCGCGTGCTCTCGCCTCCAGTTAGGGTTTTGCTGTTTAAATTTTATTTTTTTTAAATGCCCTCCTGTTCAAATTTTTTCTTCCCCCAGAAAATAGAGATTTTAAGCTTTCCAATTATGTACCACACATGCATATGGGACAATTTTGAAATTTGGTCACATTGTGGGTCTTAGAGCGGACCTTAAAGTCACCCGAGTGTTTTCCGCCATATACATTGAAGTAAAGTTGTTGGAGTGCAAATTTGTCTGACTTCCAGCCTTTTGGGCGACACCAATTTCTTGTCATCAACTGTCATCTGTGATTTTGTGTCATTCACTTTGTCTACAAGCTTATAAGTCACAGTTCAGCTGCTTTGATGCAACTGCACACGTGAAAAGAATAACAAAATGTATGGATTCCCAAGTACAGTTTTTTGCACTGAATCTATTCAGGACACTTTGACGAAAAGACCACGGTACCTATTTGTTAATTGTCATTGAGATTAGGGAAGAACAATATTGGAAAAAAAACTGATATTGCAATTTTGGGGGGGGGGGGAGATACAGTATATTGCAATATATAGACAAGTTTCCGAGGTACTTCCGCATTTCTGCTCGTGACCTCCGTTTTACACTTTCTCTAACCAAATCAACAGTGGAGCTGGAGCGGGATCACTCATCAAAATCCCTCAAAAAAGACAATTTGGAAATACGGCATCCATTTGCCATCATCACGACATGGGATGAAAACATGTTCATGAAGGCAGATGTGGAACCAAGCGCGTGCCACCATAAAGACCGGGTGTTTATGTAGCCATGATGCTGCTGCGTTATGGAATGTGTATGTTTTCTATTCCTGCATTTTGATGAGTCCAGTGCTCCAAAAATACTAAAGCTAAAATCTTACGTATGAAACGACTTGTTGCCTTTGATATTGTTATTACGATGATGACTGTAATTATGATGATGTTTAATCATATTTACTACAACTACTGTACTCCTGTGGCTGCAACACATGCTATCTGCTGCTAGCCTGTTGGTAATCAGTATGTGTAGGATGGCACAATTGTGTTCAGTTTGACTACAATTCTGTGTTTTGCGTCACAGCTGAGACATCATTAGCTTTGCTAAATTTAGTCATACAAGGATAAAGTAATGGAAAACAAAAAGTTATCTACTATGAGTCATAAATGGGCTTCTTTCCCTAAATGCATTAATGCAAGTGTTACAAGTTTTTGTTTGTTTGTTTACAGGTGGAAAACACTGTTAGGCAAGGGAAGATAACTTGATGTGCCTCACAACAACACTTACTGTACGTTGATGGACATATATTGAGACTACGTGCATTCTACTTTGATGATGGAAGGCTATTTCTCTAACAATTTTATAAATTGTGATTTATTGACTTGTTTTGCACATGCGCCAATCGTTTTAAATATAACAACAAATGTAATCATGATTTCCAAAAGCTTTATTGCGATCAGTATCTGCAATAAAAAAGAATGACATCCTATTTGTGTTTAAATGTAAATGTGTGATGAGCTCATAATACCATTACTATAATCTAACAATATGAACAATACCTTGTAGTGTTTCCTTGGAACAACAAAATCCTTGTCAGCCCTTTTGCATTCGGAAACTGTAATATTATTTGTAAATTTGCCTCATTTGAGTCACTCAAGAGGCCGGTGCATCAATCTACACCTCATGTTAACACAGGCTGCACAGATTGTTAGAATTTTGTCCACGAACAACTTTGTCTACACACTGCTTACTTCAACCGCACTTCATGTTGTTCTGTCTAAATCGGAATCCTTAGCAGAAAATGTCAAAGATGGCGCCGCACATGCTCCGCTCAGGAAACTTGTCTACACTGCGATATTAAAACTAGAAGAATTTTCACTTTCACCAGCTCTGTTTGAGAAGACTTTGGTTGATTCAC
Organism: Corythoichthys intestinalis; assembly: GCF_030265065.1. Lineage (NCBI taxonomy): Eukaryota > Metazoa > Chordata > Actinopteri > Syngnathiformes > Syngnathidae > Corythoichthys > Corythoichthys intestinalis. The sequence goes on from NC_080416.1 coordinate 20,436,658, forward strand.
TATGACCACATTGCGCCATGTTCCGGGTCTATCGCGCCATTTTTCAGAGGATCAGAATCGGGTGAAAAGGATCGAGTTTTTAATTTCCAAAAAATATATTTTTGCTTTTCTGCTTCATGCTCGTACAGGCTCTCACACTCCCTCCTGAAAAGTAGAGTGACCAAAGTGTTTTTCTTGGTCACCATTGCAGCTGGTGTTTGGTACTTTAAGTTAACAATGATTGACGGGTTTGTAGCTTTGATCTGGCCAGAGACGCCGCGGTACTCTACAATCAAGAACACAAATGTGTTAATTATTGTTAAGCTTGGTACACTGGCTGAAATGTGCTGTGGCAACTCATTCATTGTGTAAGTGGGAGGCTGTTCTCAGCAGCATGAGCATCAAAGCAAAAAAACACAAACTTTTTTCGATGTCGAATTGGGACTCGGTATCGGCAGATTCTCAAAATTAGCTGACTTGGACTCCGGTGAAAAATATGCAATCGGGACATTTCTAGTATTCATATAATACCATTTAATCCCGACTTTAGGGGTTTATCTGTGAATGATGAAGAGTGGTGTACATAAAAGGGATCCAGGAAGCCATGTCTCTGCACTGTTACTGCTTATATGAAGAAAAACAAAAGTTTACATATAAAAAAATAAAAAATAAAAACTATTGCGCATGCGCACATTGCGTTGGCGATGTTCAAACAATATATTGTGCAGACAAATGAGTTCAGGGGCGTTACCGGGGGGCAGTGCCCACCCACGGACACAGTCTGCCCACCCAAAGAAAACTGGATGTAGTACTAACGGCAGTCTGGGCACTGCGTATGGTATCGCATTCATATAGTACTGATGTGTTCTAAGTTTTAACCTTTGCATTGTTACCTCGTCTTTTACCTTGAAAAAATATATATAAAAAAATAAAAAATTAAATGAAATGTTGGTTTTGTTCCTAGGGGGCGCTACACACATTTACGCATATTTTTTTTTTTATATTTTATCAAAGTTTTCACCAGTGTTCACCTGGCTGTTGAGTTTGGTGAGTTTTGAAGCATTCTTAGGGCGTCAAAGTAGGGCTCAAAACGTCGGAGAGACAAAGAATGACTGCTAAGGGGCGCTACATAGTGTATTTGGAATTTGTCTTTACACGGTATCAAAGATTGCACCTGCCTGCCGACTTTGGTGCATTTTGAAGCATTCTAAGGTAGTCAAATTGAGCTCAAAGGGGCTTCGGAACAAAGAGTAACTATAATAATAATAATAAAACTGAGGAACCACAATAGGTTACCTAAAAAAACATTGTTACCTGCATGTCCAACCTGTTCAGTTATGGATGTGTTCTAAGTCAAATAAAATCAAATCAACTTTTATTTGTTTAGACCAAATCACAACAATCTCAATCTCAAGGAGAAAACAAAACATGTTTTAAGGTGCAGTAGCCCTACGCTGGATTTCGACCTACTTGAGCATTGTAGGTTTTTTTTTTTTTTTTTTTTTTTTTGCCCCCCCAGGTAAGACTAATGCCCACCCACACCTGGCATCCTTGTAACACCACTGATTGAGTTTGAGCAAAAGAAATTATTCAGTGTACAGTATGTCAGATATTAATCATTTAAGGGGGAAACATTTCCACTTTTGGACATTTTTTTGGCCTCAAGCAGAGTACTCAGTGCCATCTGTAGTTTACATGTTGAGAAATAGCAATAATCAAGTGACCTTTTAAGCAGCATATAGGCAAACCAGACAGATACAGGCACACACAAACATCACATGATATGTTAATGTGGGAAATTCTCAGACTGTAGACTGGCCCTATAAAGGTTGGTTGCAAAAGAAAAGGGGGAGGGGTACATGCTACACTCTTCTCTGTGTTGGCAACCAACATCAGTGAGTTGCTTTGTATTAAAAGTACACATAGACAGACTCTGATCCAGACCCACACAAAACCTGTATGGATATTTAGTCCAGCATAGGAGATTTTTCTGTGATATTTCTTTACTTTGAAAAAGCCCAGCTGCATTTGGATTCCTATTTCCAAAAACAGCAATTACAAAGACAAAATGCTTCCTTTCCCTAAGACTGCGTAAATGTTAAAACTTACCTACAAGCACATAAGGCAGAGAAAAACAAGAACGTGAGCGATGGCTGGACACTAATTAGGAGATAGAGTGCAAAGCAAAGCAGCAGCTTAGAGTTTTGACAAGGAGGAATGTCGTGTTTTGGACTCTTTCTTTTCCTTTTCCATCCGTCTCATTAATTGGCTTCTAAATGTCGTCATGTATGTGTGTGTGGTTGTGTGCATGTGTCACGTGTACGGGTGCCTGTGGTGATTTGTTAGCATTAGGCTGCTGTGGGCTGCATTCGCCCCCAGCGTAGGGAACCACATCATTAGAGAAGTGATTATGTTATTCTGTGTGACCAAACCAACTCTCCTGATGACCTCCACACAACCTAGAAGAGCTCTCATCTTTTTTGTCTTTAAAAGTCGATTTCATAAGTTTCTATTAGCTTTAATGCAAATGCCAAACTCTTTCTTGTTGCCGGTAACACTTTACAATAAGGGTCCCTTAATTAACATTAGTTAATGCCTATATAGACAATAACCAAAGTTTAAGTAACATAAGAATTCATGCAGTAACTAATGGTAAGCGCCAAAGTGCATTTTTTTTTTGCATTTAACTGTTAAAGATGTCTCCTCGAATAATGTTAGATTTTTTTCAATAAAATATGTACCAGTCTTTGGTTGTGATTTCTTCAACTTCACTCATTTGAACTATGGTTCAGTTTATCTGCAACCCAAGGGCTACATGTGCTACAATTTACAATAAGGGTCCAAACAGTATTCAGTAGTAGTTAACTATGGTTAAGTAATACCGTATTGGCCCAAATATAAAACGGCCCTGATTATAAGACGACCGCCTCCTTTTCAGACTCAAGTTTGAAAAAATACTTTTTGAACACCAAATTCATTTTTATACACAAAATAATTACAGTACTTCTGAAACAAATGCTTATAATAATATATTTGAGAGAAAAAGCATGTTATTTGGCCTCATTCAAATCTTAATATCTGAACATTTAAATATGTAAACTAGTGTGCAATCACATTCCTAAATGAATGGCTTCTGGTTTTTGAAATGTGAATAAACCAATCTATTGTGATAAAACAACAAAATTGCAATAGCTGCATTAACCATCAAAGTGAAGTCTAACTGTAACTGTAGTCTTGAAACAAATCCGAATAAGGAAAAACATTGCGGTAAAATAATGCAAACTGGTTAAACTAAAAAGAGTATCTGAGATCTGTCATGACAGAACATCGCTTCAATGATATCTGGCGCCAACTAGCGTCGTGAATGGTTATAACGCCTAGACCGGGAATATAAGACGACCCCCACTTTTTCAGTCTTATTTCAATGCAAAAAGCACCGTCTTATATTCGGGCCATTCGTACTTATGGGGCTCCTGTACGCGTATTTTAAGATTGATATTAGGTAAGGGTGTAACGGTACATGTAATAGTATTGAACCGTTTCGGTACGTGGTAGTCGGTTCGGAACGGACGCGTACCGAACGAGTTTCTGACGTAATATAACCCTTACTTTTCGAGGCTGTGAGTCGATCGGGTTACAGTTTCTTTGTGTAGATTATATTTACTTCGTCTTCTCTACTATAATGAGGACCAACACGGTACGACAGTCCAGAAACGTCAATGGCCGCCGCGAGAACGCAGTGAAACGTGGGTGTTAGAATCAATCAGCCAATGCACACCAGTCGCAGTGCGGCCGTGTGTTAGATGCGTCGCAGAAACGGCTCAACGTCTTGCAGGAAAACAAAGAAACTGCGGCGCTGTCATAAACCGTCAAATTACGAGCATGTTGTCGGATGTAGAAACAAATGGCGAGTCAAATTTTACGTCGGATGTCGTAAAGATCATGTGTTAAAGCGATCGTATGTCGATGTACCAATGTATTATTATTCCGAATTGTATTTACAATTTGTTTTGCTATGTGTAATTGCTATTTGAAATTGTACCAGCAGTATTTATTAAGGATTTAACGTAGGTTTTTGGGCTGTGGAATCAATTAATAGAATTATAATGTTTTCTTATGGGAAAGTCCCGCTTGACATACAACCATTTTGACTTAAAAACCAGGTCCTGGAATGAATTAAATTCGTATGTAGAGGTACCACTGCATAGGAATATTATAGCTAACATTTACAGCTTCTTTTATGCAGAAATTGTAGCTCATGTAGCATGTAGCTCATTTAACAATCTTTCCCTGATGAGCACCTTTGACTGAAGTTACTCGTTATGATTTTTGTGTGTCCGTCTTGCAGGAAAACAAAGAAACCGCGGCGCTGTCATAAATCATCGTGTTTCGAGCATGTTGTCGGGAAAAAAAATGGCGAGTCAAATTTTACGTCGGATGTCGAAAAGATCTTGTGTCGAAGTGTTTGTATGTTGAGGTACTACTGAATATGTGAATTAAGGTTAGGTATTGCATTAAATTATTTTTTTCATTGGTACTAAAGCATTAGTTTAGTTATTTTCTGGTTAATGTTAAATAAGGAATTTTACGTATACGTTATACTGTTACTTAAACATTAGTTATTGTCTAAAAATGCATTAACTAATGTTAATTAAGAGACCCTTTTTGTACAGTGTTACCTCCTTGCCTTATTCGACTGACACAAAAATGACTTAAGAACAACTGATTCCAAAGATTACATCACATATCATCAACAGTTATGTGGACACGTGGACACAAACACACTATACCATAAAATTGCACAAATACTACCACAAATTACTTATTTATTAATTAGATGGCTTACATGTACATGCACTGTAAAGCTATGCTCAAGGTTGCCCTTTCAGTACACAAGCAAGTACGGCTAAGATTACAGGTGTGTTTATATTGTACAACACACAAAAGGATTTTCTTCTTGCATAACTGCACATCGTCTAGCTAGCAACGTTAGCGAATAATACAAAAATAAATAAAAAAAGGAAATGAAAACTGACACACTCATTTTCTCTCCTCCTGAGATGTGGCACCACTGTGCTATGCCACCTCGTTTCCGCTTGTAACCCTCAAGCAATACAGGGATTAGCGAAGAATTTGCTCTGTGAAGCTCCCGCTGTTATGGAGCCGCTCTGATCGAATAGAATCCATCTCGGTGCATTAAGACTTGTGCTTGCAATGAAAAGGTATTTTCGACAAAACAGGATTCTCCCCATTAAGAAAGGCAGTTTGCACAATGTCAGAGGAATCAATGAGGTGACAAAAAGGTTGCTTTTACCAACGTGTTACCTGGAATATGACAGTGCAGCTCCAGATATCACAATCGCCAAATAATTTATGGTCAAAGTGAAGGATTTTTAGACGGTGTCATTCAGAAACTCAGCCTGTTTTAAGAGTACAGCTGCTAGTTTAACTATTTTACTCTGTACCTGTGAATTGTTCATTTTAGGGCTGTCAAACGATTAAAATTTTTAATCGAGTTAATCACAGCTTAGAAATTAAGTAATCGTAATTAATCGCAATTCAAACCATCTCTGATATGTGGCATATTTTTTCCGTAAATTATTGTTGGAATGGAAAGATAAGACACAAGACGGATATATATATTCAACATACTGTACATAAGTACTGTATTTGTTTATTATAACAATAAATCCACAAGATGGCAATAACATTTTTAACATTCTTTCTGTTAAAGGGATCCACGGATAGAAAGACTTGTAGTTCTTAAAAGATATATGTGAGTACAAGTTATAGTAATTTCATATTAAAACTAGGGTTGTTCCGATCATGTTTTTTTGCTCCCGATCCGATCCCAGTCGTTTTAGTTTGAGTATCTGCCGATCCCAGTCGTTTTAGTTTGAGTATCTGCCGATCCCGATATGTCCCCATCCGATTGCTTTTTTTTTTTGCTCCCGATTCAATTCCAATAATTCCCGATAATTTTTCCCGATCATATACATTTTGTCAATGCATTAAGAAAAAAATGAATACAAATCGGACAAATATATACATTCAACATGCAGTACATAAGTACTGTATTTGTTTATTATGGCAATAAATCCTCAAGATGGCATTTACATGATTAACATTCTGTGAGAGGGATCCACGGATAGAAAGACTTGTAATTCTTAAAGGATAAATGTGACTTTGTATATTGTGACTAAATATTGCCATCTTGCCATCTAGTGTATTTGTTGAGCTTTCAGTAAATGATACTGCATCAATTTAACTTCTGCCCAAATGCATGATGGGAAGTGCAACCATGACTGTGCGTAGGGGCACCAATTGATATATCTTCTCTGCGTTGGGAAAGAACATAAGGTGTTAAGAAAATGATGAACTACTACCTTTCTTCCCCACATTGCCTCCCACGTTATTTTTAATTGCTGAGAGAGGTATTGTAAGGCTTTAGCCACATAAAAAATGGTTCCAAAGGCTGTCAAAATTATCTAATTATACGCTGCCTCTATAGGTAAAACGGCGTCTTTATAGATTGTACGCGACAATGTGGGTCGTGCAGCGCATGCGTTAATTATTTAACATGATTAACTAAAAAAAAATTAATTACCGCCGTTAACGTAATAAATTTGATAGCCCTACTTTAAGACAAAACTAACCTGGATGAGTGTAAGACATTTTGTCTGGAACGTTAAATACAATTAGAAAACGATTTAAATAAAAAAAAATTTAAAAAAAAATTTTTTTAAAAAGGCATGTCTGATATTTTTTTGCCGATTCCGATACTTTGAAAATGACGTGATCGGACCCGATCGATTGTGATGCCGATCGATTGGGACATCTTTAATTAAACTCCTCTTAATGTTTTCGTTTTAATAAAATTTGTAAAATTTTCAATCAGAAAATAAACTAATAGCTCGCCATTGATGACATCACCGAGCAGGATGTCACATGGGCTCCCTGACATTCTTCCACAGTGTCTTTAACTACGTAAGGTAAAAATTGAAATACACCACAGGGTGTCAATGGCGAGTTTTATATTAATTAGAGATCTAGCCAACGAGTGCGTTTTGCCCCTTGACTGACGCCGTAGTTTCCGGGTTCATTGTACCTTACGTTCATTTGAGTGTTGACTTCACAACATACGAGACCTCTGATAGTTTGTATACTGTGACTAAATATTGCCATCTAGTGTATTTGTAAAGCTAAACGAAATGTTTGAATATAGTTTGACCAAAGTCTGAGTAAGTTTTAGGTGTATTATACATAGCTATTTTGATTGGTAATGCCGGTTCTCTTTGCATTGAGCATTTTTCTTTTCGTGAACATTATTATTATCTTTTTTTGGAGAGATAGGAATATTATTTTTGTTGTGCTTTAATTAAATGATACTGTAGCTAAACTGTTCTGCCCAAATGCATGGTGGGAAGTTGGGCAACCATGACTGTCAGTGGTGGCTGCAAATGGTATATGTTGTGCGTTGTGTTCAACGAAGAGTGTTAAGAAAAAGATCCTCTCCTGTCATTCTTCTCCATTTCGCTCGCTCCGACAGTTATGTTTGTTGTGAAAGAGTTGCCAAAGCTTATGCCAATAAACGGCGCGGTCCAATAAACTCCTGGGTCCACTTGCATTTCTCTGCCTCATAGCTCTTAACGTGCAAAAAAAAATGCATCATTGTAATCTGTTTGAGGCAATGCATGAGCGGGTCATTCCGCGCATTCGTTAAATGTATCAAATATTTTAATGTGATTAATTTAAAAAATTGACTACCGCCTGTTAACGCGATAAATTTGACAGCACTGGTTCATTTAATAGCAAGATATCAAAACAAACAATTTAAAACCCATATACTTTATGACCTGCGACAACTTTGACACATCGTGGCAACATTTTTTTTCTCTCCAACATAAAAGTTTTTGTCTGATGACGTTTTACTGTATGTCTGAAAATAGAGGTTTTTTCCCCTCCATCCTGGAAAAAGGCATATATGGCACATAAAAAGCTTTGAGCAGGAATCTCACTTACACTCCTAACAAGTAAATTGGTGTTGAATCAGAACTGCTAAGTGTGATGGAGGGGTTGTTCAGAGGTAAAACGGCTGGAAATGGCTGAGTATTTAGTTCAAACGAAATTGAAGTACTGTTCCCAAATTGCTTTTAGGACATGAAAATTATGTAAGTAAAAGTGCTGCATCTTGTTGAAAAATGGAAGGATTTCTTTTTTTTAACACTTATAGATTGGTTTATGCTCTGCTCTTTTTTCTGCTTGTGTTGATGGTGATATCTGCTCAATAAAGCGAGCCGAGACATGCACTCACGCTCTGGAACCCCACGCTGTCAACACACAGGGAAATGTTCACACGCTGTAGTACATTTAGCTCAACTCTCACATGATTCAACACTTTCGGCTTAGATTACATAGATTTGCAACATGATGATAACATCCCATGCCCCCCCCCCCCCTCAATATTCCAATTTTCACAAATGTAGTCTGTAAACGGATAGAGTGGATATGAAAAGTTTACAACTTTGTTTGAATGCCAGATTTTTAGGATATATTGAATCATTTCAAAACTTCATTGGTTGCATCGGACCATAACATCTCCAAACTAGGGCTGCAGCAATCGAATATTTTAGTAGTTGATTAATCGATGGACTAGTTGGTTCGAATAATCGAGTAATCGGATAAGGAACATGAAAAATTAAAATACCTGAGCTGACAGTATAATTTTTTTTTTTTTTTAAATGAGGATCCATGTACGACAAAAGAACAATTGGCTAACTTACGTCAAAAAAGTCCGCCTGCTTAAATGCTATAAAATTCTAGTTTTTTTTTTTTTTTTTTTTTTTTTTTTTTAACAATGCTCTTAAAAAATGGTTCAGAGCCATATTCCCACAAAACAGCTAAATATACCTACAAACTAAATTATGAATGCATTAAAAAACATTAGCTCAAACAAAAACTTAGCTTCCGTTGGTCTTAACGGAGAGCAGTTGGATTCAGCCATGTGAAAAGAGGCAGACCAGAGGGCACTGTATCCATGCCACTTTAATTGAACGAATACTCGAAGCAACAAAATTTGATTCGAATATTTTTTTCTCATGGAATACTCGAGTTAATCGATTAATCGTTGCAGCACTACTCCAAACATACGTAGAGTACGATCAAAACAAAGGTTGAAGGTTTACAACAGTTTGAAAAAGCAATAATGATACTATATAAAATCTCAAGGCGGTTGAAATACGTTATATTTAGAAAGACTGGTAACACTGTATAATAACTATCCGTTATAACTAGTCAATACATCATTACTAAACCGTTAATAAATGATAGATATCGTCAACTTGTTAAGTGTTTGGTAACAGTTTGCTGCGATGTATGGATGTTGATTAAACTGTTTATCCTGTTTAGCAGAAAATCTTTCCCAAACTCATGGGTTTGTACGATACTGTTGTATTTTGTTTTTCTGCCATGGGATGACAATTGAACTTTTCCCATGAGTCTTTCGGTAACACTTTATAATAACTATCTGTTGTAACAAGTTAATAGATCATTAGTAAACTGTTAATGAATGATTTATTTTTGATTTGTTAAGTGTTTGCTAACAGTTTGTTCATAATTTATTATGATGCCTTATGGATAATATATCATACATGAACTTATGGTTAATGAGTAATAAATGACTTGCAAGCTATATATCAATGATTTATATTACACCTTATAAATTAGTAATATACCATAAACAAGCTATTAGTAAATGACTAACTAATGACTTCTTAAGTATCAGTCCATAGTTTATTTATGTTATTGGGACATTCTAAAGTTGCAACTACTTCTCATTTCTTAATTGTTCGTAAATGAGGAATAAGTGCTACTTTAGAATAACATCCTGAGAACATATACGTAAAACTGTCGTGTTTCTTTGGTAAAGTACGGCAAACAGAAAGGCCTATGGGTGGAACAATCTTGAGATACAAAAATTTGATATTTTAAATATCACGTCAAATTTCTGTATCTTGAACTTTTTCAACCTATTTGCTGTTCTTCAAAGTTCAGTAGATTGTTAGTACACTATTAACAACTGATCTGTAAAGTGGGAGTGAACATATTAAGTATTAGTTATAAGGTTATATATGTTTTGGGACATTATTCTAAAGTAGCACTTATTCCTCATGTATTAACAATTAAGAAATGAGGAGTAGTTGCAACTTTTAATGTCCCAATAACATAAATAAACTATCAACTGATACTTAAGAAATCATTAGTTACCGTAGTCATTTACTAATAGCTTGTTTATGGTATATTACTAATTTATAAGGAGTAAGAATAAATCATTGAGATACAGCTTACAAGTCATTTATTACTTATTAACCATCAGTTTATTTATTTATTATTAACAAGGGCATAGGTTTGCATAGGGACGGTAGGGATTTAAGTAACCTTATTTGCATTTTATAATGACTTCAATTATATACGGTAGGTAATTTAAATCGTCTTCCGATATGTTGTAAGGATAGAATGGCGCGTACCATTATTAAGTGAGATTTTTTCATTATGTTCAGACTTACATTTACCCCATTTTACTTGCTGAATCTGCCCCCCCCCCCAACAAACACACACACATACACAATCACAGCCCCAACATAAATACAACCTGTCAACAACATACCGCCTCCTCCGCCCCCTTTGAAGAGAAGGGATATTAGAAGTTTTTTTTTTTTTCCGGCCAGCAGCAGTAACCTATGTAAGTAATGTAAAAAGATGTCAATGTTGTGAAAGTGGGGAACACGCCAAAAATTTTGCTACTGAAAGTCTGCATCAGAGTTAGCATAGCATTAAACTGTGTGAATTTGCTAACCTGAAAAACATGAGTAGTAAGCCGATTAGAGAGGTGTCCTCCTGTATGTTTTCTACTGTTAACAATTAAAATATGAGAAATGTAATGAAATGAGGTTTACCTACTTCTCCCCAATTTTGATGTTTCATTTTATTTATGTGGTCTTAAAGGAGCCAGAGCAGCTTTAATTTTTTGTTGGTTTGTCTGTGTTTGTGGACAAAAGCAGTAGTGTTTTACCTAAAGGAGGCTCCATTTTTTTTTTTTTTTTTTTTTTGATATGTTTGTTGATTTAGACGGACAATGTTGAGCGATCTTAAGACAAATGTTTAGTATTTGCAATCCTAGATAGTTATTTACAAGTTTGTATTTATTGTGTATGGTAATATACTTTAGGTTCTGTTCAAATATTGAAATTTAAATTTACTAACAAAATCCAGACATTTATTCTGGAAGTTTTCAAAATGTTTCTTTACTAGTTTTTAAAAACAAAGGTTTGAATTGAACGACGTATCACCGAACCAATACACATGAAAGTTAGTATAGAAAGCCAATACAGATTTATTTTGCATTGATGATTTAGCCTATCCATTAATTAGGTTCATATTCATGAGAAATGTAGCCCTGACCCCCGACACCCAATCTGTTTGGTCTTATTAATGTCCCGTCCCCAGCAAAAAGTGTACATACAGGTTATGCTGTTATATTGTCCCTACTAATGTTGAGACTAAACCTACGCCCTTGAATATTAACTATCTATAAGGATTCATTACATAAACAATTAAGAGACTGTTAACAAACACTTAACAAATCAACAACAAATCATTCATTAACAGTTTACTAATTATCTATTAACTAGTTATAACGGATAGTTATTAAATGTATGTGGGCCTTTATGGGGTGAATAAGATACCACTAAAATGGTGGTATACTGTCGGTGTATTCTGACACCCACTCAATATGAATGTGGAACAATTTTGCTTAATTTTAAAAAGATCAACAGCTTGAAAGCGGATGTGCATAGTCATGTTACATTTTAGGTGTTTGTTTTTACTTCCCCTCCCGCAATGAAAAAAAACATACTCAATTTTAGATGTAGAGGTCACGTTAATTAGGGAAAAACATTTTGAAATCATCTATCTTGGTCTGATGGACCTGACATTTTAACAGATTGATAATACAGAAATCCGCTGTAGGTTGTAATTGAATCATCCAATAGACAAATACAAAATATGTTTTGCTGAAATGAAAAAAAAAGTAGCTGTCATATGCAATATTTTTCCATTTTGTCCACTTTGTGCAGCTTCTTTGAAATTAATGTGTTTCTGTTTTGCTGGCAAAACAACTTTGAAATAGTTGACTAAAAAGACAGAGCAGCCCTTAATCTTAATGTACCGTCGATGTCACACAGGATGCAGTCTTGCATAACATTACAGCGGTTTCGCTTGGCCGCTATCCCCTCGCCCGCTCACTTAAGTGACATGCATTTTGCATAAGAAAGTCACCACACGCACACCCTTACAATATCCTCGGACAAACATGCACCCCATTGGTGAAAGCCAGCAAGCCGACTAGTTTAGAGTAACATGGCTCATTATGAAGCATGAGGTCATGAGTTCAGACCTCTCTTCTTTGTGTCGCATTATTATTTCATGCAATGGGAGTTGTGCCAGGGCAAGTTCTGCACATTGCTATTTATTATGCATTCCTCTAACAGCTAAAGTGTAACTCACATGATGAGAGGAAAGTTAGATTTCCATCCCTGGCTTTTGCATGACATGATTTGGAGGCTATGCTTTCTCTTTTATGCAATTGGTCAAGAAGAGTGCCTCATCTTTTTGCTGTGGGGCTGAAGGCAGAGGGGAGGTGAAAATATTGACCTGACTAGCAAACCTGCCTGAGGGAAAGGCAGTACTTGTCTTAAAAAGATGCCCGTATCAGCAGTAAGCACACAAACAGAATATGCATCATCTTATATTTAATCAAAGTTGATTTAAATAATTTAGTCTCCAGAAATGATTATTTCTGAGAGTATTTCTGGTACAGCATCATAGTGGAGCATGTGGTCAGTAGTTCTGCCTCACAGTCAATCGGTATGTTATGTATTATTGCCCCCCCCCCCAGCCAAGTCACAGAAACAGCGACAGCTGAACGAAATGGGTGTTCCGCTGGCAATGCCCCCGCAAGTCGGCCAGAAGGGCCAAAATTCCGCAAGTTCACTCCCGTGTTAACCCTTTGTACTGACTCCATGTTCCAAAAGTTTGAAGAAGGCTTACTGAATACAGGTTGACAATTTATTCGTCGACAATGGTCAAAAACAAGGCAAAAACAGACGACGGAGGGACAATGCTGGACCGAGGGTCGTCAAAACAACGGCCACATAGAAATGTTCCCGAGAAGTGACCGTGTTATCTAAATGTTCAGTTCTTTTTGAAAACTGCGGTGGAGTGGGCAGGGCTGATGGCGTGGCTGGGTGTTGTCTTGGGATCATCCCTCTGTGGCAGATCAGGTTCGTGCATCATCCTTCGTGGCTGGGACGTGGTTGCCACGGCAACCGACACAGGTCTTGACGTCCAAGGCACCTGCGATATAATCTTGTTATTCTGGTTAGGCGAGGGTGTTCTCCGATGCTACTTGTTTTGGGACAGAGCGCCCTGCTCTTTGTCCTGGAGTGCCCGGGAGAACTGATTGCAAGAGTTGGTGCATCAATCTTGCTCATGACGCGTTTGGCTTCTGTGATAAGATGTATGTATGTATCTTTTATTCCCTCTATTTCGCTTCTTTTTATTAAACTATGGTGTAAGTCCTATTTATTTTATATTAGGTGTGTTAGAGTAATGCAAACAGTCATACACTAAATATGAGAAATGATGCTATTCCCTGATTGATTATATTACGTGTGTTAGAGTAATGCAAACAGTTGGTACCGTTTCTCGTAGGCACTATCTCCTTCATTCCCCCTCACGAGCCCCAAAAGGGCTGATAAGGTGATTAACTTTTCTGTGTCAAAGGGCATGGAGTCTGCCTAAACTATGGTTAGATGCTTTACTATAATGATAATGATTGTGTTAGACTAATGCAAACAATTATATGGTGTGTGCGAGAACAGTACCTATTCCCTTCAGTTATTTGAAGACAATCTTTAGACCCTAGGTTTGAAGGTCAGAGCTGATGTTCCATTATTTATGTGCCCCCTCATTGACTAGCTTGTATAGAGTCCAGCTCATATGTAATTCTGAAAATGATAAGCAGTAAAGGGGGGAAAAATGGATGAATGCAATTTTTTATCATAAGCAAAACAGATGCCTGCATACTTTGTTCCTTCCTGAAAAAAAAAATCCATCTTAGTGTACTTTTGTGTCCTAGCAAGCTTCAGTCTGATTTTAAGTTTGTACTTGAGGAGACAAAATAAATCCCCAAACCTCAAAGTCCTTCTCTGCTGTGCCACTATATTCTGTCACGTTTACCTTGAAAAAGTCTGAAAACAAGCCGAGGAGTAAATCCTATTGCGGCGTCTGTATCCAGGTAGCAGCGTAACTCTATTTGAAAAAGGAGATATCTGGATCATAGTACAACCATGGATTTGTTAGTATTTATATGGATGCCCCTGAACACACGATGGAAATGTAATCCAGTGAGGCAGCTCTCCACTTGAAGTGAAACTGTTGCCACTTTACATAATTTTACATACATAGTATTTGGAATATTGAGCTTAAGAAAACATCCATGTGAAAACACAGCAAATATGCATGATTTTTCATCTTATATAAATTGTAAAATGCCCAGCAATCTGTTGAATTCCCATACAAAATTGCATGAATAATTTCTTAATGCTTTTTAATTCCTTCTACTGTTGAATCATATTGTTATTTGACTGCCATTTTGGGACTCTCAAACATGAGTGAAGGCATTAGTGACTACAACATGCAGATGAAGACGAATGAATGGTGGAGACATGTACGTGACATATTTTAACTCTAGAACAGTCGTCCTTCACCTTACTGAAGGTACCAGCCCCGCAAGTTTCACATGCAGATTCACCGAACCATTTGTAATTAGATAATAAAGCTGAGGAACTTCAAAACCAAAACATCTAAGCTAGCAAGCTAATAATTTAGGGAATTCACGTTCAAAATTCTTCTCATTTTGACAACATGTTTTATAAACAGGTCAAAATTGGAGACCAGGCTGCCCATTGGTCTGTTGTATTCCCTCATACCAAGTGCGAGTCAACCTTCCACTGAGCAAACCAGTTCCTCCTCCCATCGGATCGCGGACTTGCAGTTTAAAGAAATGGATTAAATCTGTAAACTGTGGGCAAACCAGTCCAAAACCTATACTAAAAATCCACTTTGCCTTTAATCAGCGTACAAAAATAGGGCTCTGCATTTCTTTCCCTTCGCAGAACCGCTTAATCTTACACACCGAACCCCTGGGGTTCGATCGAACCCAGGTTAAGAACCACAGTGCTAGAATGAGTACATTTAAGATGAAAAAAAGACATCGTATATTTGATAATGGATGAGAGATTACTATTTAACTTGATAGTGTCTATTTCCAATGCAATGATCCAGAAGGAAACAATCATAAACCTCTAAATGATGTGAGGCACTAGCGATGCATACTCTCTACATGAAAAGGCTTATTAATAACACCAGCAAAGAATCTCCAATGCTTCAGCAGTCGTAGAAGCAAAAAAAAAAAAAAAAAATCCTCCATAAAATGCAATCTAGTAATTTTCCGTCCAGTGTTGGGGGAACATTACAAAGTGGCTGTGACATTTTTTAAGCCAACTGAACCCTGCGATGCGTAACGGTCGGGATGTAGTTTGACACAAAATAAATAGTTTGCAAGCTGAGAGAACGAGGAAGAGCAGAAAGCAGTAATATGGGCAAATATTTGAATAAATGTACCCTCGCAAGATGAACAGTTGACATTTTCAGGCCGTGTGTGTATTCTGAGAGAAACAGGGTAGTAGAGAGACAGAGAGAGAGAAAGAAGTACATAGTGAGAAAGAAGCTGTTAGACATACACACACCCTTAGCCATATCCATCACCATAGTCATAGTCTTTAATTGACACCAATTCTTTGTTGTAAAGGGCAAGGCTATCTGCAGCACAATACTCCACTGTTAACCTGGACATTTGGGCTGATATTTAAAGGATGAGTAAGCTGAGATATGGTGAAACACATATTTTCAGAATCAGAACAGGTTTTTGAGAAGGCTTTTCTGGGTGTGCGAAAAGCAAGGGCGTCGGTTTGCATAGGGACATATCAAAACCAACTTTTCAGAATGCTCAAATTGGCAGTTCAGTGATGAATTGAGTTGTATAGGTAATTTAGATTGTCTTCTCAAATGTAAGGATAGAATAGACCCCACCATTATTAAGTGAATTATTTTCTTTATGTTCAGATTTATTCTTATAGACATTTGACTACTACGGTCAGGCCAGCCTCCACATGGAACAACGAAGTCAAGCTAGCGGTCTCTCGTTTGGATCATTGTTTGCATTATGTGCATTACGATAATGCAACAAAGGCTTCAGAGTGCAAGTCGCTTTATTTAAAAATAAACAAAAAAAAACCCGAGACGCTATCCAAGATTTGGTCCACTTCAGTTGGACACTAACATAAACATGAACTGAAATGAAAAAATAAAATCTGTGAAATGAAATAACACAGCACAATTTCATGAGAGTACTTTGGTTCAAGTCTACTATGCCTCAGAGGTAGATCGGTCCTTGGCAAGGGCATAGGTTTGGTCTCAACATTGGTAGGGACAATATAACAGCATAACTTGCATGTATGTTTTTTCTATTAATAAGACCAAACAGATTGGGTGAATGTGAGGTCAGGGCTACATTTCCCGCGAATATGAACCTAATGCATTGATAGGCTAAATGATCAATGCAGAATAATATTGACTTAGATACTAACTTTCATTTGTATTGGTTCAGGTGATACACCATTCCATTCAAACCTTTGTTTTCAAAAACTACTAAAGAAACCGTTTCAAAACTTCCAGAATAAATGTTAGAATTTAATTAGCAAATTTATATTTCACTATTTGAACATAACTCAAATTATATTAAAATACAGAATAAATACAAACTTTTTATTAACCTTTTCACTATCCAGGAATGCATAAAAATAAACATTTCTCGTAAGACCACTCAACATTGTTGAGAAATTAACATATATTATATTATATAAATACATAAATTAAATATAACTGGAAAAAAACACTTGGGAATAACAAAAATAAATAAAAATTCAGCCAACCTTCAGGTAAGACACTAATGCTTTTGTCCACAAGCACAGCCAAACTGAAAAAAATGAAAGCTCCTTTGGGCTGCATTAAAATCACATAAATAAAATAAAAGTGAAAATTGGGGAGAACGGGATAAACCTTGGTTTACTACATTTCTCAAAGTTTAATTAACGTTAACATTAGAAAACATACAGGAGGACTCTTCTCTCTAAGCAGCTTCCTACTCAAATCTTGCAGGTAGGCAAATTCACACAGTTTAATGTTATGCTAACGCTGATACAGGTTGGACTTTCAGTAGCAAAACTAGTGGTCTGTTCCCCACCTCCACAACATTGACGTCTTTTTACTTAAAGTGGCTGCTGCAGCTGCTGCTGGCCGAAAAAATACCCTTCTAATATCCCTCCTCTTTGAAGGGGGCGGAGGAGGCAGCATGGGGCTGGGGCTGTGAGTGCGTCTGAGTGTGTGTTGTCAAGTCATCAGCCAATCGAACGTGCAGTGGAGGGGAAAAATATGGACTGGCACACTCAGTAGCGAAAAGGGGTAAATGTAAGTCTGAACATAATGACAATAATTCACTTAATAATCTATCATAACAACATATGGGGAGACAATCTAAATTACTTATATAACTGAAGTCATTACATCATGAAAATAAGGCTGGTTAAAAGTTGGTAGTGTTATGTCCCAACCGTCCCTATGCAAACCTACGCCCTTCGTCCTTGGATATCTGATTTTTTTTCATTAATTTTTTCCAAAATTACTTATATTACAATACTTTAGTTTGAGTCTAGGGGTGCTCCAGAACCCACAGAAATGGGCCCATTCTTGGATATCTCCCTGTTTTCTTTTATAACGGGACTTGCACTTCAAAATGTTTCTTTCGTGGTTTTTTAAAACAAAGGTTTGAATCGAACGCTGTATCACCTGAAGTTAGTATAAGTCAGTGTTTTTCAACCGGTGTGTCGCGTGAGAGATCGTCAGGTTAGCCGCGAGAAATTATCCAATATCGCATTTTTATTTGATTTTTTTTTTTTTTTTTAACGTCGTCGGGCGGAGTTGCAGTACGAAGGAAGGAGGAAATAGAAAGTTGCGTTCGTGTGCAGATGAGCGTTTAATAACTGCCAGGATTTCTAGTTATCAGCTACCTTGCTGTCCGCGACAATGTGGACCCTAGCAAGTCTACTGTACATCATTTGACTAGAGTCGTCAAGAGTCAATATTCACGAAAGTGTCCTTTCCATTTTATCCATATGTGACAACCGTCAATCCTCCCCCTGTGTTTTATTCCAACTGATTGTCAAGGGAAGCAAGGTGGCTGATGGCTAGAAATCTGAGCAGTTCTTGAACGCTATATGAGCAGCTATCCTAAACATCATCCCCGAACGAAACATCGCTTCAAAACAAGTCGATGGACTATTTTGTTCCCTTTTGTGAAAACACGGAGAAACTGGCAACTTTTTTGAGAAAAGCTACAAAGGTAAATGAGAAAGCCCCCAGAGCCAGTTACCTTGTTGGTGAACCTGTTGCTAAATCCAAAGTCCCACAACGTGGCAAAGACCTTAATACTACCTGCCTGCAAAGGATGCGGTTAAAGACATTGCTTAAGTCCCCCTGTCTGACATTTCTGAGCTTTACAAGCCTAACTGCTATTAAAAAAAAAAAAAAAAAACATACTGAGAGCTGTTGATGAAGATTCCTGCCAGGATATCAGCTTTAGGTTCATCTAAACAGGCTACGGTTTCACACTGAGTAAGTATAAATATTGAGAAACTATTTTATAAAAAAATTATACTGTATAGAAAGTAATTTTGGAATATTTATGATTTGTGGTGTGCCGCAAAATTTTTTCCAATGTAAAAACGTGCCATGACTCAGAAAAGGTTTAAAAACACTGGTATAAGTCAATACAAATTTATTTTTGTATTGATCATTTATCCTATCAATTAATTTGGTTATATTCGTGAGAAATGTAGCCCTGACCCCCATTGAATAATCGGCAACACTTTACAATAAGGGTCCCTTAATTAACATTAGTTAATTTATTTGTAGACAATAACTAATGTTTAAGTAACATTACAATAATTAATATAATTGATTATCTAACATTTATTAATATATTAATTAATATGAGTTAAAGCATTAGTTAATGCATTAGTTAATACATTAGTTAATGCATAACCAGACATTAACTAATGGTTTGGTAAAAATAAAAACATATATGGGCCTATATAGGGTTAGAGTTTAGGGTTTGTTAACTTAAGCATTTATAATTTCTTAGTTAAGGCACACATGTGCTACACTTTACAATAATGGTCCAAAAAGCATTAAGTAATGGTTAATAAAGGTTAAGGGGGGAACTTAAGCATTTATAATTTTTTAGTTAAGGGACACATGCGCTACACTTTACAATAAGGGTCCAAAAAACATTCAGTAATGGTTAATTAAGGTTAAGTAATACTTATGAGGTACGTTCACGTGAAATAATACCATACTTAAGGTTAGGTTAGCAGCACCCAAGGACTCACAGAGCAATGTTTCTCATTTTAAAATAACATTTACTAGTACCAGTATACATTAATAACTATTTATTAATGCACTAATGTATATTTGTATTAATGTTAAGTAATGTATTATATATATTATATATTATAACCTAACCTTAACTATGGTATTATTTCATGTGAAGGTACCTCATAAGTATTACTTAACCTTAATTAACCATTACTGTTTTTATTGTAAAGTGTAGCACATATGTCCCTTAATTAACTAATAAATTATAAATGCTTAAGTGAACAAACCCTAACCCTAAACCCTAACCCTATATAGGCCTATATATATATTTTTTTAATTTTACCAAACTATTGGTTACCGTCCGGTTATGCATTAACTATAGCATTAACTAATGTTAATTAATATACAGTATTACTAAATGTTAAATAAGTGATTATATGAATTATTGTAAAATTACGTCAACATTAGTTATTGTCTTAAAATGCATTAACTAATGCATTAACTTAATGTGTTAACTCATGTTAATTAATATATTAATAAATGTTAGATAAGCAATTGTATTAATTATTGTAATATTACTTAAACATTAGTTATTGTCTAAAAATGCATTAACCAATGTTAATTAAGGGACCCTTATTGTAAAGTGTTACCCAATAATCTGTTTGGTTTTATTAATGTCCTGTCCCCAGCAAAAAGTGTAAATTAAGATTATGCTGTCATATCGTTCCTACCAAAGTTTAGACCAAACGTACGCCCTTGGCGAAAAGGTACAACCAATAGGATAAAAACTTAAATTTCTCGTATATTCATACATGTCCCCAGCATATAACATATTCACGATGGCAGATAAAGCATTTGCAAGCATTCCTTTCAGCGGATGAGCCACTCGAGTGAAGTACAAGTATGCCTTTAAATGTGTTTTGAGTAGCTATGGTAGAACGGAGCTGCATGTCAAACATAGCAACAGAGAGTGGCAATTGAAGGACATTAGAGCGGCAAGGTGCGGGCTATTGAAAATTTGCCGCTTCCAAGAAAAAAATGATCCAATACGAGCTTTGGCAAGCAGCAGCTCATCAATCATTAGCATACTGGGAATGAAGATCCTCTCAGTGGAGGTCGTGAGGCACTGGCGTTAATAAAGTCAACACTCCTCTTCAGACACAAATCTCGTCCATGTGTCAACTGTATTCGAAACACCATGATGGAACCCTAGCTCAATGAACTGAACAAGAGTCTGTGCGGTTGGAGCAGATGGCCACACTACAAAGCCTCGCGCACATCCATCATTCACTCGCCATTTAACTTGGCAGTGTATCAGTTTGTACGTGTGTCCAAAGTGAAGTGCCAAAAGGGAAATAGGCTGTCAATCAGGTACACTTAAAGCTACTCCACAGTTGGGTTTCAGGCTGGTGATGTTTATTTTTAAATTGGTTTCTATCATGTGCAAACATGCCAGGCAGACCTCAAACATCGTCTTTCAAATCTGATCAATGACAGACTGTAATGAGACAATTCCCATATACTGCATTTGCTGAAGCCTGTTGATAATATCTTTCTTCACCTCACTCTCCAGTGTGCTTCTTATGACTTAGTCTTGCTGGATTTTTGTGAAACACTGGCATATGCAGATGTAGAGTCAGTGCTTCAACTCATCATCTTTCTGCTTTATCCTCACAGTGATTTCTGTGAATATGGAGTGCCTGGAGCAAGAAAGCCGAAACCATCTGTTTGTCTTGCCGTTCATCTTCATCCTCTCCAGCTCTGCCTTTGGTCTTTCCTCCTATTCCGCTCCGTTTCCTTCATTAAACCCGGCAGTTCCACGTCATGGAATGATCGTTAATTGCTCATGGTAGCACTTCTGAACATCATTTAAACCTAAATTTAAAAGCTATCAACATGTGCTCCAGTGATTTAAAAAAAATGGCACCAAGACTTGCCAATCAATTCATCAACTACAAGAGGGTAAATTCAAGTTCAAGTGTAAGGGCACGTTCACACTAATAATTCACATTAAAGCACAGCCAAATAGGCTATTTGATCTGATTTGGATTCAAAAACTCTACATTCATTTATTCCTATTCACTCACTAGTGCATCAACTTAGCTCTCCTAAATGAGGCCACGCTCCTCCATTCAATCTGTACTCGGACAGTAGCCATCCAATTTAACCAGGTCTATTCATTAGCTAATTAAAACGAATGGCTCCTTAACCAAATCAATTCTAGGAAGAACGCCACACAGCCAAAGCCCAGCACCATCTACATGGATCAAAGCCTGCTTGGAGAAGGGGGCAGACAAAGGTCAGAATTGACCCCATGAGGGTGAGCTCCTTTCGGGTCAGAATTGCGAGCTCGCTTCCTTTTGATGCGCTCAACTCCGGAGTGCTTCTTTTGAATCCATCAAACACACACCACACTGAATAGAGAAGTAGTAATAACATATTCATCAAAAAGTAATGAAAACACTCCTATGACGGTATCACAGGCTTCTGTCAACAAACCCGCAATGAAGAAGTTTCAGTGGATGAATTATTCTGTTTATGAAGATGATTTTATTAAACTGTGGGAAGTGGCAATAAGCAAAACACTACAAGGCATGCATAACAATTCAAACTTTTTGAAATCGCACAGAGAATGCAGTAGTTTATGCATTTCTGTATGTGTATATACTGTATATAATTGTGATTTAATCATGAGGGGGATAAAAGACGGAAAAATGAGCAAAAATAAAGATGCGGAATTACATTCATGATTGTTTGTCCTGAACTGAATTTTGAAAAGTCTTCAAAAATCTTAAAAAAAACAGCTTTTCTTCTCCATTTTATGATATGGTGTCCAATTTGTGCGAAGTACAACAACAGTGACACAAGCTCGTCTGACACCCCCACCAATCACCCAATCGCATTAACACCATTGGTGGCAAACACTGTGTTGATCTCTCACTATCTTTTGCACCCTCCTTTGTATCCACCTCTCAGCCTATTCCCAAAAGGCGCCAGAGGTCTGGCGCCTGTATAACAGATAGATGGTGGGGGAAAAAAAATCTTGCTATTACAGTTTGAGCCCTTTGTGCTCTAACGTTGGGATAAACAGTAAAAAATGTATTCCTAAAAGCACTCAAAAAACAACTTTTTTTCCTTTGCACAGTCTTAAAAAAAGGAGATTTGAAACCGGACAGGTCAATATTTATTTCACCCAAGCTTTCACAACTGCTAAATGCTTGAATCAATACGGCTCTTGATCACATATAGGACACTCATCTCGTAAATGAAAACCAATAATAAAGGATATACAGTACAGTGGTATGAAAAAGTATCTGAACCTTTTGGAATTTCTCACATTTCTGCATAAAATCAGCATCAAATGTGATGTGATGTTTGTCAAAATCACACAGATGAAAAAACAGTGTCTGCTTTAACTAAAACCACCCAAATATTTATAGGTTTTTATATTTTAATGAGGATAGTATGCAAACAATGACAGAAGGGGGAAAAAGAAGTAAGTGAACCATCACAATTAATATTTTGTTGTCACCCCCCCCCCCCCTTTGGCACCAATAACTTTAATCAGACACTTCCTGTAGTTGTAGATCAGTCTGGCACATCAATCAGGACTAATCTTGGCCCATTCTTTTTTTTTACAAAACTGGTGTAGCTCAGTCAGATTCCAGGAAGGTCTGGCATGAATCGCTGTCTTTAGGTCATGCCACAGCAACTCAATGGGGTTCAAGTCTTGCCTGGTATACCACACTCAATCGCTGGAACAGTGATGAGTCTGGTATACCAGGCAAGACGATGATGATGATGCGACTGTCCGGCGGATCAAATTCCCAGGGCGGAGCAAGCCACAGCAAACAGACAGCGGAGTGGACCAATCAGCGACGGGCAGACGTGACATTGTTAAAGCGACAAGTAACTAGCGTGAGCGGAGAATGGAGAAGTTTATTCAACATGGCTAGCGCGAGCCATGTTGACTGTTGTCAATGACTTGTGTCGATGTGTTTTTGGTAATTTAAAACTGATTTTACCACGGATTGGAACATATTCTCGGCTCTCCCATTCGCCATCTGTGTTGTTGTAGAGACGACTTTCAGCGCGCAAGAGTGACATTACTCGTTAACAACACGTCACGCAAATAAACAAATCTGATTGGACGGTTCATTTTGTGCTTGCTTGAGAGGCTGTTAATGGGCTGGATCCTAGACTATTCTCACAGTGTTTGAAAAATACAGGGAGAATAGTCTGGCGGTTCCGGGCAAGTTCAAGTCTGGACTTGTCAACTCCAGAAGTATTTTGTTCTTCTGAAACTATTCTGAAGTAGATTCCCTTCTTTTTCGCATCATTGTCTTGTTGCAGCATCCATCATCTTTTTAGCTTCAAATGTCTGACAGACGGCCTCAGGTTTTCCTGCAAAACATCCTGATAAACCTTTGAATTCATTCTTCCATTAATGATTGCAAGTTGTCCAGGCCCTGAGGCAGCAAAACAGCCCCAAATCATGATGCTCCCTCCACCATCCTTCACGGTGGGGATGAGTTGTTGATGTTAGTGAGCTGTTCCATTTTACCTCCACACATGACGTTGTGTATTACTCCGGAAAAAAAATCATCTTTGGTTTCATTAGTCCACAAAAACTTTTTCCAAAACTTCTAATGGAGTGTCCAAGTGCCTTTTTGCGAACATTAAACGAGCAACAATTTTTTTCTAGACTTCCTCCGTAGAGTCCTCCCATGAACACCATTCTTGGCCATAGTTTTATGTGTGCACAGAGATATTGGACTGTGCCAGTGATTTCTGTAAATCTTTAGCCGACACTCGAGGGTTCTTTTTTACCCCTCTGAGTATTCTGCGCTGAACTCTTAGCGTCCTCTTTGGTGGACGGCCGCTCCTTGGGAGGGAAGCAACAGTGGCAAACTTTCTCCATTTATAGACAACTTCTCTGACTATCGATTGATGAACATCCAGACTTTTAGAGATGGTTTTCTATCCTTTCGCAGCTTTATACAAATCAACAATCCTTGATCGCAGGTCTTCAGACAGCTCTTTTGATCAAGCCATGATGCACATCAGACAATGCTTCTCATCAAGAGAATTCTTACCAGGTGTGTGTTTTATAGTGGGCAGGGCAGCTTTAAACCACTCATCAGTGATTGGGCACACACCTGACTTAAATTTTTTGGTAAAAATTGGTATCAATTGCTCTTTAATTCTCCTTAAATTCATTTATTTATTTTTCCCCTTCTGTGATAATTTGAATGCTATCCTCATTAAAATATGAAAACCTATACATGCTTGGGTGGTTCTAGTTAAGGCAGACAGTTTTTTCTTCTGTGTGATTTTGACAAAGATCAGATCACATTTGATGATGATTTTATGTAGAAATATCAGATATTCCAAAAGGGCCAGATACTTTTTCATACCACTGTATGTTGGTTCCAGTCCAGCCATTAACATACTTTAGTATTGTATTTTTCCAGGTTTTCTCAAACATATTAAATTGAGGCTCCAGGTTTTGGTCCCTGTTATTGCTTAAATCTGTTTCCCCAAATGAGCGAACAAAGAGTGGACACAAACACAACCTAACAAGTCTCAAATGTATACTGTATCTAGATCAGGTCCTGAACAGACAGTGAAGTGCATCAGCATATCATTCACATGCTTAATAAGTTTGAGAGCATTCCAACGACTCTCATGTAGCTTTAAGTGGCAGGAGGGCTGTATCAGGCAGATTGGTCATAATTCCCTTGTCCAGTCGAGTCTGCGAGTGTGCGTTTAGGTCCGTGTGTGTGTGTGCGTACTATTTGTGCCTCTCAGCAGTGGGGAGCCCTGATTTGTAGCAGTAATATCGACAGGCAAGGCCTCGGAATGAGGTCTTTCCTTCAGGGAGCTTTCCTGCCCTTTTTGTGCCAGCACAGAAATGCTCTTGTACAAAAAAAAAAAAAAAAAAAAAAAAAACACACACACACACACACACAAAGTTGGAATACTGAGCACATTTTGTGTTTTCAACCACTGAAGTACAATTTTTCATTGAAAACGTAAACTAAGTTCTACCATTTTTCATGTGACTCATATTTCAAATCAAATCAAATTTTAGCCATTTACAAAATCCCAAATGCCCAACAAACAACAATATAGTTCATAAAGAATAAAAGGAAGGAAAATATTATACGACATTGACAAAAAAAAAAAAGAAAAGAAAAGAAAACAAAATCAACACGTTGCGATAACAGTCAAAGCAGCAAACACAACAGATAAAATCCAAAAGCATTAAAACCCTGAAGAAATACAACAAGGCTACCCTATTCTGGATAAAAGGCGAGTCTAAAAAGTGGGTCTTTAACCTTGATTTAAAGAGGTCTAAATTCTTAATGGTGCGGATTTCAGGGGGCAGGCTCTTCCACAATCTTGGGGCAGCAACTGCAAAAGATCGATCACCCCACTGTTTGAGTCTCGACCTTGGAACTTGCAAAAGAATCTGGCTGGTAGAACAAAGAGCCCTGCCAGAGTTGCGGAGGGTTAAAATCTCCGACAAATAAGAAGAAGCCAGGCTATTAATCGAATTAAAAACTAACAGTAAAAGTTTGAAATCAATTCTAAATTTAACTGTGCATTGCAGCAGTCCAGTCTTGATCTTATAAAAGCATGAACTGATTTTACAAGGTCATGGTGACCAGTGTTGTCAGTAACGCGTTACTGTAATCTCTACTGTAATCTTCATTCAGTAACGAGTAATCTAACGCGTTCATTTTTCGAAGCCAGCAATCAGATTAAAGTTTGTTTCCTTAGTGTCTGTGCGTTACTATTTTGTTTTTTCCTCATAATGTATGTAGAATAAAGAATACTGTAGTCATGTACGAAGAGAATCTGAATAGAAAATATTGCTCTTGAGTTTGGCAGTGACATCGGATGTCACGTTTTCTCATCGGGGGAAAAAAAACAGGTCACGTGTATTACCATGCTATGAGCGCTGTTGGCGGCCAACAAACAACTGGCTACCACTCAGGATGCTAACAGTGGAAGACGTAGGAGAAGAACCACAAACGGCTGCATTTGCTTATTGGACATACAGCCATGACTTCAGATTTTTCTCCAATAAAGATGACCAAAAAAAACACATGTTTTGAACAAATTCTGTGCAGTTTGTCAGTTATTTGTTAGTTTCAGGGCTCCGGAGTGGCTGAGCTAGCGCAAGTCAATGGTGGTTGAAATCAACTCCGTCGACTAAGTAAACCCCTGCTAACTCGAAGATAAAGCCTTATCTCAAAAATTCAATTACATGCAATGAAATTTTTCTGTTGAGGCAGCAAAGGGAGAAACATTGAGAAAAGTAATTGACAAATTACTTTTAAAGTAACTTAATTACTTTGATAATAAAGTAATCAGTAAAGTTACTAGATTACTTTTTTGAGGAGTAATCAGTAATTAAATTACTTTTTCATGTAATCTGTGACAACATTGATGGTGACTAAGAAAAGTCTTCCCTTTGGCCAAGAGACCGAGCTGGAAAAAACTTGCTCTTACAACAGAACTAATCTGTTTTTCAAAATTGAGCCTGCTATCAAATATCACTCTGAGACTTTTAACGTGTCTTAAAAAAAGGGAGACAGAGCACTCAAGGGCATTCATCATGGAAGGTGTGCCAAAAGTATATACGGTGGTACCTAGGCATAATATCGCTTCGATACACGATCTTTTCGACATCCGACGTAAAATTTGACTCGCCATTTGTTTCTACATCCGACAAGATGCTCGAAATCTGACGATTCATGATAGTGTCACATTTTCTTTGTTTTCCTGCAAGGTGGACGGACGGCCGATTTTCATGTGACAGAAATCAACATGGGTTCAAAGAATGTTAGTGCAGGTGGTGAATAAAGGAAAAGGTGAGGCTTACCATTGAAATGAAGATGGAAGTGATAGAAAAATATGAGCATGGTGTGCGAGTCCGTGAACTGGCTTGACAATACGGCCGTGGAATGTCTACAATCTCGACGGTCCTCCTCCGAACTCCGTTCACCAGTCTTTATAAATTAAGGTCCATCCATCCATCCATCCATCCATCCATCCATCCATCCATCCATCATCTACCGCTTAATCCGGGGTCGGGTGACAATTATTATCATTGTAAAATCGCCCAAAAATTGCAAGCTTCGTCAGGTTTTTAATCATTTATTTCAGAATTTTTGCAACACAACATGCCTACTGTCCGCTGCAGCTGAACAAAGTGAAAGTAAAAAGTCCTCTCTCACTCTCTGGTACTTCAGCCACGCAATGCGTTCAGGTACACCACGCAAAACACATCCGTCACATTAGAACCCGATTAGTTACATTATTATAGGTATTATTATTATTACATTATTATTCCGATATTTATTCATGATCTATTTGTTTTACTCTGTGTAATTGCTATTTGCAATAGTATCAGCAGTATTTATTAACGATTTAGAGTAGGTTTTCGGGCCGTTGAATGAATTAATGGACTTATAATGTATTCTTATGGAAAAATCCTGCTCGACATATGACCATTTTGAGTTACAAACAAGGTCCTGGAACGAATTAACTTCATATGCAGAGGTACCACCCTACAGTATATTTGAATACAGATAATGTACTTAGCTACTGTTTAACATGTTGTGTAAACTATACATATAAATGTACAGTACGTACAGTGCCTTGCAAAAGTATTCGGCCCCCTTGAATCTTGCAACCTTTCGCCACATTTCAGGCTTCAAACAAAGATATAACATTTTAAATTTTTTGTCAAGAATCAACAACAAGTGGGACACAATCGTGAAGTGGAACAAAATTTATTGGATAATTTAAACTTTTTTAACAAATAAAAAACTGAAAAGTGGGGCGTGCAATATTATTCGGCCCCCTTGCGTTAATACTTTGTAGCGCCACCTTTTGCTCCAATTACAGCTGCAAGTCGCTCGGGGTATGTTTCTATGAGTTTTGCACATCGAGAGACTGACATTCTTGCCCATTCTTCCTTGCAAAACAGCTCGAGCTCCGTGAGGTTGGATGGAGAGTGTTTGTGAACAGCAGTCTTCACCTCTTTCCACAGATTCTCGATTGGATTCAGGTCTGGACTTTGACTTGGCCATTCTAACACCTGGATACGTTTATTTTTGAACCATTCCATTGTAGATTTGGCTTTATGTTCTGGATCATTGTCCTGTTGGAAGATAAATCTCCGTCCCAGTCTCAGGTTTTGTGCAGATACCAACAGGTTTTCTTCCAGAATGTTCCCGTATTTGGCTGCATCCATCTTCCCGTCAATTTTAACCATCTTCCCTGTCCCTGCTGAAGAAAAGCAGGCCCAAACCATGATGCTGCCACCACCATGTTTGACAGTGGGGATGGTGTGTTCAGGGTGATGAGCTGTGTTGCTTTTACGCCAAACATATCGTTTTGTATTGTGGCCAAAAAGTTCAAATTTAGGTTTCATCTGACCAGAGCACCTTCTTCCACATGTTTGGTGTGTCTCCCAGGTGGCTTGTGGCAAACTTTAAACGAGACTTTTTATGGATATCTTTGAGAAATGGCTTTCTTCTTGCCACTCTTCCATAAAGGCCAGATTTGGGCAGTGTACGACTGATTGTTGTCCTATGGACAGACTCTCCCACCTCAGCTGTAGATCTCTACAGTTCATCCAGAGTGATCATGGGCCTCTTGGCTGCATCTCTGATCAGTTTTCTTCTTGTTTGAGAAGAAAGTTTGGAAGGACGGCCGGGTCTTGGTAGATTTGCAGTGGTCTGATGCTCCTTCCATTTCAATATGATGGCTTGCACAGTGCTCCTTGAGATGTTTAAAGCTTGGGAAATCTTTTTGTATCCAAATCCGGCTTTAAACTTCTCCACAACAGTATCTCGGAACTGCCTGGTGTGTTCCTTGGTTTTCATAATGCTCTCTGCACTTTAAACAGAACCCTGAGACTATCACAGAGCAGGTGCATTTATACGGAGACTTGATTACACACAGGTGGATTCTATTTATCATCATCGGTCATTTAGGACAACATTGGATCATTCAGAGATCCTCACTGAACTTCTGGAGTGAGTTTGCTGCACTGAAAGTAAAGGGGCCGAATAATATTGCACGCCCCACTTTTCAGTTTTTTATTTGTTAAAAAAGTTTAAATTATCCAATAAATGTTGTTCCACTTCACAATTGTGTCCCACTTGTTGTTGATTCTTGACAAAAAAATTAAATTTCATATCTTAATGTTTGAAGCCTGAAATGTGGCGAAAAGTTGCAAGATTCAAGGGGGCCAAATACTTTTGCAAGGCACTGTATATTTTTTTTACATTACTGTCAATACGCAATCATAAAACATGTTATCTGTAGGTTAAGAAAAAAAAGCTTTTATCATTTTTGATCTGTTTAGACAAATAGTGCATTTTTTTTTGTAAGTTTAATGATGTAGTTACAGATGGAAACAAAGGAAAGAAGAAACTTCCATTAATATTTTTTGTTGTTGTTGCCACATCAGTATTCTTTATTGGTTAAGCATAAATATTCTAGCTGTTATTGTTGCCCTCCACTGTTCTAATTCCTGCTTGCCTTATTGTGCATGCTGTGCTGCTGTCATAATTTTCTTTGGTTTCTCTTGCCTTTAAATTGACTACCTGCAATTATGACAAAATTACCAACTTGAAATGCACAACACTTTTGTACCTTGAGCATCCAATTGCACCTTTCTCACCTGAACTTTACACTCGAAATTTAGAGAGCAAATTCTCACACTTAAGCATCACAAGTATGCATTGTGAATGTGAAAAGAAAAACATTGTTATGAAGGCCAATTAAAGAACATTTTGTGGCCTTCACTTGCAGTTATAGTTCTCAAAAACATTTACTTTTAAATGTTACAAAAACATCCCCTCCGTTCATGCAGCGTGGGTGAAAGAGAACAAATAAACAACATGAGCAAAAACAAAACCATTTTATTCATTGCCCCATGGCTTATCTTCATCTCTAATTAGGTCAGAAAAAAATAGTAATTTTTACATTAAGTCAAAAAGTATTCAAGTTATAGTTTATTATGTTATCACCGCATGTCCCACTTACTTTGCACCATATGAAGCCAAATGTATACAATGGTATGTGATATGAAAAAGTACCTGAACCTTTCGGACTTTCTCACATTTCTGCAGAGAATCACCATCAAATGTGATCTGACCTTTGTCAAAATCCCACAGATGTAAAAACAATGTCTGCTTAAACTAACCCCCCCCCCCCCCCAATATTGATAGGTTTCATATTTTAATGAGGATAGCATGCAAACAATAACAAAAGGGGGAAAATAAGTAAGTGAACCCTCTGCCTAAGGAGACCTAAAAAGCAATTGAAAGCAATTTTTACCAAACAATTTAAGACAGGTGTGTGCCCTATCATTGATGAGTGGTGTAAAGTTGCCCTGCCCACTATAAAACACACACCTGGTAAGAATTGTCTTCATAAGAAGCATTGTCTGATGTGCATCATGGCTCGGTCAAAAGAGCTTTCTGAAGACCTGCGATCAAGGATTGTTGATTTGTAAAAAGCTGGAAAAGGATACAAAACAATCTTTTAAAAGTTTGGATGTTCATCAATTGACAGTCAGAGAAGTTGTCTCCAAATGGAGAAAGTTTGGCACTGTTGCTTCTTTCCCAAGGAGTGGCCGTCCACCAAAGATGACGCCAAGAGTTCAGCGCAGAATACTCAGAGAGGCAAGAAACAACCCTAGAGTGTCTGCTAAAGACTTACAAAAATCACTGGCACAGTCCAATATCTCTGTGAACACATAAACTATACGTGAAATTATGGCCAGGAATGGTGTTCATGATAGGACTCTACGGAGGAAGTCTAGAAAAAACATTGTTGCTTGTTTAATGTTCGCAAAAAGGCACTTTGTCACTCCACAGAAGTTTTTGCAAAATATTTTGTGGACTGATGAAACCAAAGTTGAATTGTTTGGGAGTAACCCACAACGTCATGTGTGGAGGAAAAATGGAACAGCTCACCAACATCAACACCTCATCCCCACCATGAAGCATGGTGGAGGGAGCATCGTGATTTGGGGCTGTTTTGCTACCTCAGGGCCTAGACGACTTGCAATCATTAATGGAAGAATGAATTCTCAGGTTTATCTGTTTTGAAGGAAAACCTGTGGCCGTCTGTCAGACAGTTGAATGTTGGATGGATGCTGCAAAAAGACAATCATCCAAAACGCAGAAGTAAATCTACTTCAGAATGGTTTCAGAATAACAAAATACACGTTCTGGATTGTTGTCCAAGTCAAAGTCCAAACTTGAACCCCATTGAAATGCTGAGGCATGACCTGAAGACAGCGATTCATGCCAGACATTCCACGAATCTGACTGAACTACAGCAGTTTTGTAGAGAAGAATGGGCCAAGATTAGTCCTGATCCATGTGACAGACTGAACTGCAGCTACAGGAAGCGTTGCTGTTATTGTTGCCAAAAGAGGGTCCACAAAATATTTAATGTGATGGTTCACTTACTTATTTTGCCCCTAGGTCATTGTTTGCATACAGTCTTCTTTACAATATGAAAACCTACAAATGTTTGGGTGGTTTTAGTTAAAGCAGACACTGTTTTTTCATCTGTGTGATTTTGACAAAGATCAGATCACATTTGATAGTGATTTTATGCAGAAATGTAAGAAATTCCAAAAGGTTCATTTACTTTTTCATACCACTGTATGTGCACAAATATTCTACAAATTTCATACAATGAAGAACAAAAATGTGGTTGTTACCTACTAATTGATATATCCCTTTGGCACTTTCTAGGAAACCTTGCAGTGTGTTTAAATGTCGGAATCTGCGCATATTAGTGTGTGCATACTTATTTGAATATGCATGTGTGCAAATGTGTGCTTATGGTTTGAGTGCATCCATCCACGCAGGATTATGGAAACAGTGGATTATTTCCTCCACGCCTTGAAGAAGCTCTTTTTAAATCCTTAAATGGGCAGTCAGGGAGAGGACAGGATCTTGAAAAAAGGGAAAACTTAAAGGGAAGGATTAACTGGTTACTCCTGAGTAATGTACACTTGTTTTGCTTTAAGTTCAAATAAAATGACTTGCTTAAAAAAAGAAAAAATGCAGATTTATTACAATCATTTTTGGAATGCTCTGAAAAGTATACAGTTGGAGACTAAAAGTAGAGAGAGCATGTTTGCGTGTTTGCGTTCATTAGGGGACTGCTACATCCACATTCATCGGACTCGCATGCAAGCTACACCTCCATCTGTTAGACTCGTCCCTTATGTCAAAAATGAACTTTTCTTCCTTGGGGTATACATTAAAACGCATTGGTAGGACAGAGAAGGAGCACAATTTATAAGTCCTCATGCCATTGGACTCATTTACAGGCATTTGATTTGTTAAAAGATATATAAATGAGAGACTTCTAAGTTATTTTGAACATTTACAGCGCATTATTCCTTGAGGACCAATGTGATAATGAGAGTTCTTTCGTCAGCCGAGATGATTAAGTTATAATGAATACAAAAATAAGGTAACATTCTTCATACATCTCTCATTAAAGGTAAACAAAAGTAACCTTTTTGCTTTAATCGTTATTTTTTCTGAAGTAGCTCTAAATCATCATACAAAAACACTTCCTGCTCATCTGCCATAATGAAAACTTTTAAAGGTCACCTCTTCTACTTTTGGTTGATGCCTTCCGCCAGCCACTCTCCTTAAGTCTTACTAATTGTCTTCATTGTTAATTTGTGGTCACAGTTCCCCTGTCATAAAAGCTGGTGGTTACACATAGGGGTGTTTTTTTTTTTTTTTTGCATCAATTTTTAATGATTTCAACACTAACTGCAGCACCCAGATGTTATACATATTAAGTAATTTGAGTAACGTTGTACGCAGGTCTCCAGAATGCTCCTCAATGGGGGCATTTCACCCCTAAGGTTTGACACAACGCAAGTAAATTCTTTATTTACTTGCACATGTGCAAGTAGGACTTTTGCAGATTTATTTATTTATTTTTAAACATTGTTATTCTTGATTTTTTTCATGGCTGAAAAACTTCTACTCCACACTGAAGCTTAATTGGCAGCAATGCGCAAATAAGTTACTAAAACATTGCATTTATGAGTAAAATAGTAAAAATGTTGACAGGGTTCCTCCAACTCATGGAAAGTTAAATTCAAGGCTTATTAAAGGGGAGTTCAAAATTTTTGATATTAGGCTTAATATTCGAGTTAGCCGCGGTTTAATTACGTAGTCAGTGGAGTTGATTTCAGCAAATTCTGTGCAGTTTTACAGTTACGTGTTAGTTTCAAGGCTTCAGTGTGGCTAAGCTAACGTGAGTAAATGGTGCCTGCTTAGCATGCAAAAAAAAAAACAGACCTAACGTATGAAATAAATTCAATATTAAGATCATTGGTCGAGATACCCATACGGCCATAACAATGTCACATCAAACTGCCGTAATGCATTTCATTCTGCAGGACTTTTTTTTTTTTTACTTACTTGAGTACTGTGACCACAAAAGAGAGGAAAGCTTCGGCCACTCATGCTCAGTCTGCAGGGGAGTCCCTTTCGTTCTCACAAAAAAAAAAAAAAAAAAAAAAAAACACTGCGGTAAAAAAATCAATGTGATATCACTAGACAGCCTGTTCCCTGCAGAGCTGCTGGATTACAAATGTTGTTCTTCATACTCTAATTATTAATATGAAATGGTAAGTTTTAATAATTTTATCCTGAAAACATAGCCAACACTATTGAATGCATGGGTCATCGGTGATTCTCATGCGTGCATATGCTGCTTTTTATTGGCATGCTACGCAGGCACCATTGACTCGCGCTAGCTTAGCCAGTCCGGAGCCCTGAAACTAAGAAATAACAAACTTCACAGATTTTTTTTTTAATAAACTTCACCAACTAATTAAATCCCCGCTCTGAGATTAAGCCTTATTTCAAAAATTCTGAACTTCCCCTTTAATGTTGTTTGAGACCAACTTGACAACAATTGTGGGCGGGAGCGGGCACAGCAGGACTTCAAGTAGTGTGATCTAGTCTTTGCTAAAAGTCCCACCCAATCATGATATTAAGTAGAGCCACATAAAACACTATAGAGTATCGGGAAGTGATATCACTATATTCATCTGTTTTAGTCTTACCACAAAATAAATTTTCTTGCATTAGATCTTCAAAGAAAGGATTCTTTGTTGAATTTCATCATTTTGACAGCGCAATTGTTTAGTTTCGCTTATGTGAAATCCTGCAAAAACTCAAGGCTCCAGACTGTGACCAAATGGTTGCATTTTGCGACTAAAATTAGAATCAGTACGAGAATTTTTTTCATCTACTTGCACATGCGTGACCAGTAACATTGCAGGGCTTTTTTTTGGTTGTTTTTGCTGACCTAACTCCAAAAACCCTAACTCCATCACGGTTAAATCCACTAGTTGGCGGTTATGTAATGAGATGGTTTGCCAAGGGAAAATACAACAGAAGAAAAAGAAGGTAGAGATGGGCGATGTGTGGAGGGGCGTGACACACGCGAGGCAATGACCGATTGCGAAATACGAGTCATCGCCGTTGAGCTGAAAGCAATCGACACCACGACATTGCTCATCTCTGATTACTGTATTTTTCGGACTATAAGTCACGTTTTTTTTTTTATATTTTGGCTGGGGGTGCGACTTATACTCAGGAGCGACTAATGTGTGAAATTATTAACACATTATGATATCATTTCACATGTTATTTTGGTGTTTTGGAGTGACACTGATGGTTTGGTAAACTTGTTAGCATGTTCTTTATGCTATAGTTATCTGAATAACTCTTAATAGCTATGGCCACGTTCGCGTTCTGCCTTTGGCAATGTGTGTTCAATTGTATTATTGACTTTTTTATATTAAAATGCATGCTTTTAGTTTGTGGCGCTTTCACGCCCACGTGGGGCGCACTCGCACTTGTTTACGTGAAGAGCGCTCACACGCCAGAAGAAGACGGACAGCTACAGTACGTAGCAGTGAGTGAGTTTGCGAGTTAGCGAGAGAGAAACACGGCTGCGAACCTACTTTCATTGTTTATGCTTTTAAAATATCTCTACAGAAGCAACGCCTGTGTGTAACATCTTTTCTGTTGTTGTTGTGTTTTCCACCCGCGATCGGACACTTAGAGCAAATTGTGTTGTTGTTTGAACGATGTGCTAATGCTAGCGAACGCATGCTAACCGTTTATGTCATAACTGTACGAGCACCTAATTATCATTTATTTACCTTGATGCGCACCTGTTTGGTATCGAGGATGACATTGATTCAGCAAATTATACGGACCTCAAGCATCGTCATTTGGGAGTTTGCTGTATAGCCATAGTGTCCTGGTGAGGACAGTATATTTGCATTTCGTTGTTCATTTACTGTACACTGTACATTTATTCAGCATGTTGTTCTCTATTGTATTTTAATATTAAATTGCCTTTCAAGATGACATATCTGTTCTATGTGTTGTTTTTTTTTTTTTAAGTACATTTCCCCCAAAAATGCGACTTATACTCCGGTGCGACTTATATATGTTTTTTTTCTCTTCGTTGGGCATTTTACGGCTGGTGCAACTTATACTCAGGTGCGACTTGTAGTCCAAAAAATACGGTAGCTATGAATTTGGAAGGCATTTTTAAAATATCCGGTCTTTTCTGAGCGCCAACAACTTCCCATACTTTTTTGTGTCCTGAAAATCATGCTCAGAGGTATCATAATGTATGTGCTGTTCGCACACTGCTGAAATGATTCGCTCCTCCATTTTGACAATGTGTGGCGTGTGGATGTCAATTTCCGTGTGGGGCAGTGCCCTTGCAGGTGATTTGTCGATCGATAAATCAGTTGCTGATTGGTTCTAGTGCCAGATGACTGCAACAGAAATACCGTAGAACAAACATCCCATGTTAACCTAATTTCTAAGCGGTATACTGGTTGACGTAAAAACTGATGGAGAATAAAATATAAATTCATAAGTTTGTAGTTCTAAGAAGTATACTGGTTGATTTGAAAAATGATAGAGAATAAACTATAGATTCATAAGTTTGTAGTTTTATGCATTTAGGATGAAAGCATTTATCGGTTAAACAGTGAAAATTAGAGGAAAACTTTGCGTGTCGATTTTAGGGTTGGGAATCTCTGGCAAGAAGCCGATTCGATATGTATCTAGATACACAGGTTACGATTAGATTAAAAAATGATACATTCTTACGGCCGAGCGATTCGATACGATTCGATACAGTTTAAGAATGATATGGTTCAATACAGAGTGAAAACAATACGATTGTAAACATGTTTTGTGCGTGTTCGTACAGTATTTTAAACATATAAAAAAAGATTAAAAATTAAATTAAACAACAACATTTCATAACAATCTTATGTTTTATTTTTTTATGAAAAAAAAAAAAAAAAGCTTACTATATGACCGTCATTTTGTTGGATGCGATTGATAATAAAATAAAACTCCAGTGACAGACAACAATAAAGTGCAGTAATTTAATTAATGTATTTCCTGGTGTTTTGAACACAATAGGTAAGTAATTTAAGTGCAAACTTTCAACGTAAACATCTTACAAGCAAAAAATATTAGTTATATGCAGCAGCTCTAGAACAAAAAAAGAATTAAACCTGCTAGTGTTATCATAAATGAATAATAAATTATGCTTTACCACTGGTATAACTGGGGGAATAAAAACATAGCATTTTAGACGGACAGGTCTATAATCATTACTTTAACCTTATACACAACAAAGTCATTCACTTATGCCTGTGCTTCCACATTTTTTTATTCCTCATGACCGTCTATATCTTTTTTGAAGGGCAGATTTTGCTTAAGGAAGATCAGCTGATCCACATGATCATGTTTAAGTAGACTGCGTTTCGTGGAAACAATATGCCACCCTTTCCACCATTGTAGTGGGTTATTTTTCAGGGTTAATAACTCACGATGTCTGTACCGCTTCACACTAGCTCTGTCCCATTCGAACAGATCTGGCTGCCTTTGTCACTTCAAAGTCCGACTTTAGTTTTCCTGGGTGCGTTGAACATCAATCACTGCACTTCGCTGGTGTGGTGCGCAAACTGTCCATTGTTTTAGCATTTTGCTTCGTTGCCACTACTAATTTCGTTTTGGGCTGTGAAGAAAACGCTACGGAGCGGGCGTTACAGTGGTTTTGTTAGCTCTCGCGTTGTTATGACACGCCCGTGACAATCGAGTAACGACGGCGATGACCAGCAGTTTTGCCCAAATGAATGGGAAGTTAAGGCAACCACGACAGCGCTCGCCGGTCACCATCTAAGTGTGCTGTGTGGTGAATGACTCAAGCGCAGCATGTGAGGTAAAAGCTAAATTATTATCATATTAAACAATGCAGTGAACTAGGCATTAGAAGCCGATTCTTGTGCTCGCCATAGCCGAATTCTATCTCTACTATCGGTTCATTAAATATTTAATGGCTAATTACTGTCGAATGGTAACTTTAATATCGATACACCTGTAAAACCGGATATCCAGTCGTATCGGTTTATCGTTCTCAAGCTTAGTCGATTTACAGTGTGTGCTGCCCTGAATCTTCTGCTTGCGCCCCTAAAATTTTAAGTTAGGGGCTACTGTATTCTTAGTAAAAAATGTTATTCTGGAGCCGTATGAAATTCAAGGTTGAGTCCATATATTATATATTATAGAATAATCACTTTCCATATAAAGGTCTTTAAAGCTAATCTTGACAATTCCATATTTCTCAATTGTCACTTCCTGTAAATGTAATGACCAAGTGCTCAAGTTGTCTTGTACATAATGTGCACATTCCAGTTAGACAACTGCTGACAACGGCATCCATGCAGAAATTAATATGGTCGGCACCATACAATAACTGCTAATAAATAAATCCTTCTTTGGTCGTTAATATATTCCCTAGAGCAAACAGGCTAAGGAGGCAAGGCTTCCTTTGCTTGTCCGTGCACAGAGTTTGGGAGCATTGATTAACATGCAGTGGTTTCCATTGTGCTGACTCCTTCAGGGATCGTGCTCCTCTCCCCCATCGCGTTTTAATGGGAGGAGGACAGCTAAAGGGGCCGCACTTGGTTAAACAGCGTCCAAAATTGCGAGATGGACTAATGAGAGTTGTGTGGCGGTGGTGTTGAGTGGCTGCAAGAAGGTGGGGCTGCGGGCAAAAGCAGTTCAACTTTAACTCATTTGCAGTAAATGTGCTAAGGCCAACACACTTACACACATGCGCATGAAGTGATGTAATGCACAAAGGAGGAAAAGATATGCTTTGCTTGATTCCAAAATCTAATATCATGCCAGCATAGCACCCTGTCTCCCTCCACGGTCTCTGCTCAGCTGCTCTAAGTAGGGCACATCAATTTTTCATACTCTCTTTCACTCTACGGCCAAAGCACCTGCTTGCTCAGGCCACATGTGTCACACTCTGAGCAGCGTTTGTGTGTATGCCGTCACATCTCAGCCAAACCGGAATAAGAAGCCCTTCCATATCCTGATTGGCTGTCCTGTCCTCACAATGCATTACCATCCATCTTCCTGACTTTCTTTTGCTGATTTCTGCTGCGTCATCAAGGCATTTGTCACAGTAATGTGACATATCCAATACTTTAATGTGTGGAATATAAATACAGGCCAAGAAGACACACTCATGCAGACGCCACAAACAGTGGCTATATACAGTGGGGCAAATAAGTATTTACTCAAACACCAATTGTGCAAGTTCTCCTACTTAACATGTCAACATGGGTAAACCTCAACCACGAGAGACAGAATGTGAAAATAAAAACAGAAAATCACATTGTTTGATTTTTAAAGAATTTATTTCCAAATTAGAGTGGAAAATATGCATTTGGTCACCTACAAACAAGCAAGATTCCTGGCTGTCAAAGAGGTCTAACTTCTTCTAACGAGGTCTAACGAGGCTCCACTCGTTACCTGTATTAATGGCACCTGTTTTAACTAATTATCGGTATAAAACACACCTGTCAAAAACCTCAGTCAGTCACACTCCAAACTCCACTATGGCCAAGACCAAAGAGTTGTCAAAGGACACCAGAGACAAAATTGTAGACCTGCACCAGGATGGGCTGCAATAGGTAAAATGCTTGACATAAAGAAATCAACTGTGGGAGCAATTATTAGAAAATGGAAAACATACAAGGCAACTGATAATCTCCCTCGATCTGGGGCTCCATGCAAGAGCTCTCCCCGTGGCGTCAAAATGATAACAATAGCGGTGAGCAAAAATCCCAGAACCACACGGGGGGACCTAATGAATGACCTACAGAGAGCTGGGACCACAGTAACAAAGGCTACTATCAGTAACACAATGCGCCGCCAGGGACTCAAATCCTGCACTGCCGGACGTGCCCCCCTGCTAAAGCCAGTACATGTCCAGGCCCGTCTGCGGTTCGCTAAAGAGCATTTGGATGATCCAGAAGAGAACTGGGAGAATGTGTTATGGTCAGATGAAACCAAAATACAACTTTTTGGTAGAAACACAGGTTCTCGTGTTTGGAGGGAAAAGAATACTGAATTGCACCATACCCACTGTGAAGCATGGGGGTGGAAACATCATGCTTTGGGGCTGTTTTTCTGCAAAGGGACCAGGACAACTGATCTGTGTAAAGGAAAGAATGAATGGGGCCATGTATCGAGAGATTTTGAGTGAAAATCTCCTTCCATCAGCAAGGGCATTGAAGATGAGACGTGGCTGGGTCTTTCAGCATGACAATGATCCTGAAAACACAGCCAGGGCAACAAAGGAGTGGCTTTGTAAGAAGCATTTCAATGTCTTGGAGTGGCCTAGCCAGTCTCCAGATCTCAACCCCATAGAAAATCTGTGGAGGGAGTTGAAAGTCCGTGTTGCCCAACGACAGCCCCAAAACATAACTGCCCTAGAGGAGATCAGCATGGAGGAATGGGCCAAAATACCAGCAACAGTGTGTGAAAAGCTTGTGAAGAGTTACAGAAAACCTTTGGCCTCCGTTATTGCCAACAAAGGGTACATAACAAAGTATTGAGATGAACTTTGGGTATTTACCAAATACTTATTTTCCACTCTAATTTGGAAATAAATTCTTTAAAAATCAAACAAGTTGATTTTCTGTTTCTTTTGTTTTTCCACATTCTGTCTCTCATGGTTGAGGTTTACCCATGTTGACAATTACAGGTCTCTCTAATATTTTCAAGTGGGAGAACCTTTAGTGGCACAATTAGTGGTTGACTAAATACTTATTTGCCCCACTGTATATAGATAACATGAATAAATAAAACATGATTTTTGTGTAAACAGGAGCGGTTAAATGTTTCATACATTAGACAATTGATTTTTAAAAATGTCATTGTATTGTGCTGCTGTATCCGGTGGTGTCTAAATTGAGAGTGAGTGAAACACATTTGATTCCCACTCATTTTAAATTATGCACATGAGTGGCTTTTTTAGTATGCACTGCACACTGCATAATCAAGTGCAGCAATCAAATATAAATAGTACAAACAAAAACAACATAACAGAACACATGACTATATACCATTTACCCTGGCTTAACAAAAGTAGCGAAGGTTCTTGATTTTTAATTTTAGAGAATGATTTAATGGTGCATTGAAATCTGAAAGTGTTATAAGGTCATCTCTCAAGAAATCAGTTTGATGAAGTGTGATCATAATCAAAGACGATTTAATTGAAAGAAAATATTATTTCTTCGTCTTTTGGGCTATTGTTCACATTTTACAGTTAAGCGTATTCCCCCCCCCCTTTTTTTTTTTTTTTTAACTGAACAAAAGTAAAAGGCTTTCAATATGGAAATGCTAAATAATTCACCTCAAAAGGGCAAGATTGAAAAGGTTTGGTAACCCGTGCCAACCAAATCTGTACAGTGCAGTCACTAAATGCCTTTGATGCAAGATGCATGAACCACACTGATGAAGCATATTAATGTAGGAGTCCAAAATAGTTACAATGGAATGGAGATGGACGAGTATCCTAGGTTTTGATATCATTAGAGTGCTGCACTCAACCAGAGCTGAACAATGCTAATTATGATCATTAGCCACCTACTCCTATTGTCCAATATATCCATGACTATAATCATAACAGAAAATGCACTAATTATATTGGAATGACACAAATGAATATGCTTTGTTAACTATCTGGATCTTCACCTTTCCTGATACAGTTATCATTAAGTCCAAGACTATAATCATAACAGAAACTGCACTAATTACAATGGAATGACACAAATTACTACTTCGTTAACTATCTGGATCTTCAACTTTTCTTATACAGTTTTCAGACCCACCCACCAATTTTTCATTTTGAATATTTTTTCAATAATAATAATAATATCTTTTTATAAAATTAGATCGAAGCTTATGTATTTTTTCATCTACTTACACATGCACGACAAGTAACATTGCAGAGGTTTTTTTTTTTTTTTTTTTTTTTTGTTGCTTTAAACTCCTTCATGGTTAAATCCACTAGTTGGCGGAAATGTAACAAGCTGGTTTGCCAAGGGAAAAAACAACAGAACAAATAGAAGGTGGAGATGTTATGAAGCGGTTGCCGTTTGGCCAGCGGCAAGGTCGGCCCCTCTCGACTAGATTGCGAGCGGCCTGGTATAGGGGAAGATTAAACCACAAATGGGAACCCCCTTGGTACCCAAGTCACACAGGCGTGCAATCGCTTTCACTTTCGTGACTTCTTGGACTGTCCAATTGTCGCCACTACCAGTAGAGCGAGACACATGAAACAGCCGCTCGGAGAGGCTCCGCCTGTCCCGGCCAATGTTACACAAATGTCTTCCTGGTCGTCTCCTGTTGTGGTTTCTGCTTCCCGGAAATATGCGCGGCGCCACATCATGTTTCTAGTGGTTATCTTTCAAATGGTGAGAGCGCAACTGCACAACGATTGTAACTAGGAGTGGGAACCTCTCAGTACCTCACGATACGATACGATTTGCGATACAAAGCTCACGAGAACGATGATCTGACTATATGGCGATACAACGATTATCGATACATTGGTCAGGAAATCATTCTAGGATATTCTACAAACAACTAGTAAAAAGAAAAAAAAGCTCCTGAAATGAATTGGAATGAGTTTATCACTAGTAGACGTCCAATCCATTTGAACTGGGAGGGTGGCAGCCAAGGAACATTTGTTCCTTGGCTGCCATCCCTCCCACTTCAAACAGATTGAACGTCTATGGCTGTCAGTGGCAGCCAATGCCAGGCAATGAGGTAATTTTGGGGCCATTTAAGGTCATTCACCTGATTTTCAGTTACTTCCTGTTGATTTTGAGGTATTTTATGGGTCACTTCCTTTTTATTTTGAGTTACAGAACAGGAAGTGGCCTGGGAATCACCCAAGTGAATAGGCAGTAAGTTAAACTCAACAGCAAGTGACCTGTAAATGCCCTAAAAATCACAGAATGACTGTGAATGCTCTGGTTTCAAATGAACGAACGCTCCTAGTCGAAATCGATTGGACGTCGAGCACCATCAATGCAGCCTTAGTGTTAACTGAGACACTATTATTGTGGAAGATTTTGGTAGC
The DNA here is from genome assembly GCF_030265065.1 of Corythoichthys intestinalis. Classification (NCBI taxonomy): domain Eukaryota; kingdom Metazoa; phylum Chordata; class Actinopteri; order Syngnathiformes; family Syngnathidae; genus Corythoichthys; species Corythoichthys intestinalis. The sequence goes on from NC_080416.1 coordinate 20,479,831, forward strand.
AACTTGTTTGTTCCTTTTTATTTTTTCGACATTGACACCTTTTTAAAACGATATCTCGATTCTTGGGAGGAGCATATCGATAACCTTTTGGGATACAAAGTATCACGATATATCACCATTTCGATATTTTGTCACAACCCTAATTGTAACATCCCAAGTAACAATTATAGACTGCTTTCTTTGTCGTTTTCTCAAGATTTATTTCAGTAGCAACTCTGTGGCTGCTAAAAGCAGAGCGTGATAACGCTCTTCCTCCCGTGTGATGCATACAAATGTGTTCATGAAAGAAACAGTGCTCACAAATCGGACTTGGACAAGCTGTCAACAGAACATAGAATATACCGTGTATATTCAGTATACTGTGTGTGTGTGTATATATATATATATATATATATATATATATATATATACAGTGCCTTGCAAAAGTATTCGGCCCCCTTGAATCTTGCAACCTTTCGCCACATTTCAGGCTTCAAACATAAAGATATGAAATTTAATTTTTTTGTCAAGAATCAACAACAAGTGGGACACAATCGTGAAGTGGAACAACATTTATTGGATAATTTAAACTTTTTTAACAAATAAAAAACTGAAAAGTGGGGCGTGCAATATTATTCGGCCCCTTTCAGTGCAGCAAACTCACTCCAGAAGTTCAGTGAGGATCTCTGAATGATCCAATGTTGTCCTAAATGACCGATGATGATAAAGAGAATCCACTTGTGTGTAATCAAGTCTCCGTATAAATGCACCTGCTCTGTGATAGTCTCAGGGTTCTGTTTAAAGTGCAGAGAGCATTATGAAAACCAAGGAACACACCAGGCAGGTCCGAGATACTGTTGTGGAGAAGTTTAAAGCCGGATTTGGATACAAAAAGATTTCCCAAGCTTTAAACATCTCAAGGAGCACTGTGCAAGCCATCATATTGAAATGGAAGGAGCATCAGACCACTGCAAATCTACCAAGACCCGGCCGTCCTTCCAAACTTTCTTCTCAAACAAGGAGAAAACTGATCAGAGATGCAGCCAAGAGGCCCATGATCACTCTGGATCGAGCTGTTTTGCAAGGAAGAATGGGCAAGAATGTCAGTCTCTCGATGTGCAAAACTGATAGAAACATACCCCAAGCGACTTGCAGCTGTAATTGGAGCAAAAGGTGGCGCTACAAAGTATTAACGCAAGGGGGCCGAATAATATTGCACGCCCCACTTTTCAGTTTTTTATTTGTTAAAAAAGTTTAAATAAATTTTGTTCCACTTCACGATTGTGTCCCACTTGTTGTTGATTCTTGACAAAAAATTAAAATTTTATATCTTTATGTTTGAACCCTGAAATGTGGCGAAAGGTTGCAAGGTTCAAGGGGGCCGAATACTTTTGCAAGGCACTGTATATGTATATATACAGTGGGGAGAACAAGTATCTGATACACTGCCAATAGGTTTTCCCATTGGCAGTGTATCAAATACTTGTTCTCCCCACTGTATATATATATATATATATATATATATATATATACACACACACACACACACACACACACACACAAACAACACACTGTATAGCTCTCGTGGAATCACATTTTATTCCAACCCGACTTAAACCCATTACTATGTTTAGATTCTGCTTTTTTTTTTTTTTTTTTTTTTTTTTTTAAACTTCTTTTTCATATTTATATTCATTTTCTTGTCATGAATGGGACACTCCACATCCATGTTACAGCTGGGTCTCCCCAAAAAAAAAAAAAAAAAAAAAATCCCACGTATAGCCTACTGGTTAGTATACTGGTTGATATTAAAACTGGTAGAGAATAAAATATACAGTAGATTCATACCTTTTCAGTATTATTCATTTATTATGAAAGAATTTATCAGTTAAACAGTGAAAATTAGAGGAAAACTTTGCATGTTCATTTACAGTGTGTGCCCCTTAATCTTCTGCTTGCGTCCCTAAAATTTTAAGTTAGGAGCCACTGTGCTCCTAGTAGAAAATGTTACTCTGGAGCCCTGGAGGCCATTAAAATCACATGGTGCAACCTCTCAGAACAAAAATATTAAATTCAGCAAGTACATCACGTACCGCACGTCCTGGGAGTGAAAACATCAATTGTGATAACGTTCACACATCAAGGCCTATTTAAAATGTAGAACGTGCGCGATTTAATTGCAGATAACCACACAACGATCTTGGTTAAATATTGGAATCTTTTTGCACCGCACATAAATGAGAATAAGACCTATTAGGAATTGTAAGTGCTCTCTCCAAAAGCAGACGCTCACAAAGAAAAAAAATAAAAAAAGGTGTCGCTTGTTAAATAAAGATGTGAGACGTGGTGTCTTTGGAGATGTAATCTATTTGTCAACCAGGCTGTGGGCTGAAGACAGGACCTGGTACACAGAGACAGACGGAGAAGTGGAGGAAAGGATAACACTTGGCAACTGCGTACAAACAGAGAGGGATGAGGAGGACGAACCCGAATAAGAAAGACAGGCAGAGGAAGAAAAATAGGGAGGAAAGACTGAAAGAAAATGATTGGGTGATTAAACAGATGGCGGGTGTAAACACAAGGGCAGTGAAAGATGAAAGAAGAGGATGAGACCACGACGCTGTGTGGAGATAGCAGTGGAAAACAGTGGCTGCTTTGAGATACTGTATAAAACAATAAAATAAGCAGTCATGACAAGAGAGCCAGAGGGAACAAGGGGGGAGAGACTGGAACAAAGTGAAAGATTAGATGAATGAGAATTATAAAGACATTGGCGTGAGGGATGAAGTAAGAGTAGAAGATGACATTAAGAGGGCTAGCGAGTATGGAAGGAGAAGACGGAAATTTGAAAAGGCAGCAGGAATCAATTCCCTGTGGGGGCTGCAGGATCAGGGCAGTGGAGTGCAAATGCTACATTATAAACATTCAGCAGCGCTACGAATGCAACACAAGCCATCAACGTGCCCTCGATGTGCAATGAAAAATATCTTCATTGCTTCCTGTCCTAACATTTTCCACATGGATGCAAGTGCAGTTGAGTCACTGCATGACACGTAGAAGAGAATGGAGGTCTGATAAGGGTGGATGATTTCACACCACCATTAATTCTTTCGCTTTTTTCGCATTAGTAAAGGGTTGGCACAGTTGTGTTTCGATGCTGTCATTGTGCTTGCTTTAGCGTAAAATCAAATAAAAGTTCTTTGAATTGCAATACTTCAAGGTACTTGATGAGCTAATGCAATTAAAAAAGATGAGGTGCTGGACATTAGAAGCATCAGACGGGAACACTCAAATTTGAAGAAGAGAATAATCAGAATCATGATAATCTGACATCAACAATGGCAGTTACATAATTTGTATTTTTGGTTGTACTTGATATATGTTTTTCTCAGGAAATTCATTTGTTGTTGCAATTACAATATATTGTGGCAATAAATCTTTCTGTAAAACTATAATATTCAAACTGTTTATAATCACGTACATGTGAAGTATCACAAAAGTGAGTACACCCATCGCATTTCTGCAGATATTTAAGTATATCTTTTCATGGGACAACACTGACAAAATGACACTTTGACACAATGAAAAGTGGTCTGTGTGCAGCTTATATAATAGAGTTCATTTATTTCCCACTCAAAATAACTCAAAATACAGCCAAATATCTAAACCCCTGGCAACAAAAGTGAGTACACCCCTTAGTGATAGTTGTCAATATTAACATATAAGATGTCAACTGTCAATATTTTGTGTAGCTACCATTATTATCCAGAACTGCCTTTACTCTTCTGGGCATTGAGTTGACCAGAGCTTCACAGGTTGCCACTGGAATGCTCTTACACTCCTCCATGACGATGTTGCGGAGCTGCCGAATATTTGAGACTTTGCGCACCTCCACCTTCCGCTTGAGGATCCCCCAAAGAGGTTCTATTGGGTTTAAGTCTGGAGACATGCTTGTCCAGTCCATCACCTTTACCCTCAGCCTCTTCAATAAAGCAGTGGTCATCTCAGAAGTGTGTTCGGGGTCATTGTCATGCTGGAACACGGCCCTGCCACCCAGTTTCTGGAGGGAGGGGATTATGCTCTGCTGCAGTATTTCACAGTACATGTTGGAGTTCATGTTTCCCTCAATGAAATGTAACTCTCCAACACCTGCAGCACTCCAGGCCTCCAGACCATGACATTCCCACCTCCATGCTTGACTGTAGGCATGACATACTTATCTTTGTACTCCTCACCTGGACAAATTAATCTTCATCTCATCAGACCATAGGACATGGTTCCATTGATCCATGTGCTTTGTTATGTCTTCAGCAAACTGTTTGCGGGCTTTGTTGTGTACAGTCTTCAGAAGAGGTTTCCTCCTGGGTTGACATCCATGCACACCAATTTGATGTAGAGTGTGGTGTATGGTCTGAGTACTAACAGGCTGACCCCCCACCGCTTATATCTCTGCAGCAATGCTGACAGCACTCCTGCGACGATCTTTCAAAGAAAGCATTTGAATGGGACGCTCAGCACGTTCGCTCAGCTTCTTTGGACGACCAACCCGAGGCCTGTCCTGAGTGGACCCTGCTCTTTTAAAACGCTGGATGATCTTAGCCACTGTGCTGCAGCTCAGTTTCAGGGTGTCGGCAATCTTCTTGTAGCCTTAGCTATCTTCATGTAGTGCAACAATACGTCTTTTAAGATCCTCGGAGAGTTGTTTGCCATGTGATGCCATGTTGGAACTTTCAGTGACCAGTATGAGAGAGTGTGAGAGCTGCACTACAAATTTGAACACACCTGCTCCCTATGCACACCTGGACCTAGTAACACTTACGAGTCACCTGAAATTTTGGAGGGAAAATGACAAGCAGTACTCAATTTGGACATTTGGGGATGTAGTTTCTAAGAGGTGTACTCATTTTTGTTGCCAGGGGTTTAGATATTAATTGCTATATTTTGAGTTATTTTAAGGGGGAAAATAAATGAACTCTATTATATAAGCTGCACATAGACTACTTTTCATTGTGTCAAAGTGTCATTTTGTCAGTGTTGTCCCATGAAAAGATATACTTAAATATCTGTATAAGAGTGAAAGAGTATACAGTACTGCTGCAAAGACACAAGGACAAGAAATACTAAGTAGTCTACACTGCATGGTTCAAATGACACATTTCCGATCCAGATATGGGTCAAGGCAGTTGATATAGACAAAAATACATGAAGTGAAAATGAAGATCAAAAACAGCTATGCACCAAACATTCTTCAAAGCAGCTGCAACATAAAAAAAAAAACAGTGGCTATAAACTGTCAGTGCAAGCTTTGCAATATCGAAATACAACAAATGATGATGTGTAGACTCTTATATCTGCACAAACACCTTGTAAATCTAAAGTGAACACATAGATAATTAAATAGATTTAAATATAGGGCAGTACTGTATTTTTCGGACTATAAGTCGCACCTGAGTATAAGTCGCACCAGCCATAAAATGCCCAACGAAGAGAAAAAAACATATATAAGTCGCACCGGAGTATAAGTTGCATTTTTGGGGGAAATTTACTTGATAAAATCCAACACATAGAACAGACATGTCATCTTGAAAGTCAATTTAATATAGAAATACAATAGAGAACAACATGCTGAATAGGTGTACAGTGTACAGTGCATGAACAACGAAATGAGAATATACTGTCCTCACCAGGACGCTACGGCTCGGTTCCTGCTATTCAGCGGGCTAAACTCCCAGATGATGATGCTGGACGTCCGTATAATTTGCTGAATCAATTTCGTCCTCGATACCAAACAGGTTCGCATCGACGTAAATAAATGATAATTAGGTGTTTTTACAGCAATAACATGACACAAACGGTTTGCATGAGTTCGCTAGCATTAGCGCATCGTTCAAACAACCACACAACTGGCTCTTAATGTCCGATCGCGGGTGGAAAACACACAACAACAACAGAAAAGATGATACACACAGGCGTTGCCTCTGTAGAGATATTTTACAAGCATAAACAATGAGCGTAGGTTCGCAGCCGTGTTTCTCTCTCACTAACTCAGTCAGAGCTACGTAGCTGTCGGTCTTCTTCTGGCGTGTGAGCGCTCTTCTTCACGTTAACAAGTGCAAGTGCGCCCCCACGTCGGCGTGAAAGCGCCAAAAACTAAAAGCATGCATTTCAATATAAAAAAGCCAATAATACAATTAAACACACATTGCTAAAGGCAGAACGCAAACGTGGCCATAGAAATTAAGAGTTATTCAGATAACTATAGCATAAAGAACATGCTAACAAGTTAACCAAACCTTCAGGGTCATTCCAAAACACCAAAATAGCATGTGAAATGATATCATAATGTGTTAATAATTTCACACATAAGTCGCTCCTGAGTATAAGTCGCACCCCCAGCCAAACTATGAAAAAAACTGTGACTTATAGTCCGAAAAATACGGTAGTTGTGCACTGGTCATTAAAACAAAACAAAACAAAACAAAACAAAGAAAAATGAAATAAGACTTGTGAATCCGCTGGCCATCATTTATCGGAATTTGCTTTTTTGAATTCCACGTTTGATGAAACTGCTGCACACTTCCCCCCTTCACCTGTACTATTTGCGATTAATGTTCTTTATTGGCATTATATATCAGCATCCAAGCCCGCATCAAAGCCACTCTAATTTCATTGGTGATGGGTCCTATAAAGGGTTGCTATGGTGACTAGTGGAACCTTCATTGCTTGCTTGCCATAGTAAAGCACCATTGCTTGCCATTTCCCCCAATTTCCTTTCTCATATGTCACAGTGCTTCTTCCCTTGTGGACATATTTTTCCACATCTTTCTAATTACAAGCCAGTGATGAAAAATGGGAAATGCCTTACAACAAATGAGTGATGTGATGGTGGAAGAAAGTCTCGCCAACAAACACTTAGCATCTGAGGGTTCTTTTCCATCCATACACCATAGCTGTTAGCAGAGCCCCCCAAACATGTATTGAAATAGGCTGGGTTGGCAAGAGGTACCGTAAGCAGCGCCTGAATGGAAAACAAAGCACATCTGTCCGGCATCAGATCTGTAAAGCAGCAGCTGCCACAAGGATGGCAAAACTCGCAAAATGCAGACGTTTGTCGTCTTTGGTACTCAGTGAAGAGTGAGAGGAGGAGGCTCTGGAAGCTCTTCAAAGAGCAACTCAAGAGGCAGCTTTCACTTACTCTCTTTCATCGCTTTTCGTAGCAATAGGAAGTGAAAAGAAGGCTATCACTGGAGGTACCTGCTACAAGAACAGCTGCTTGGACAGAAGAAATGTGCCGAAGCTCAGCGTCGCCTAATGTCCTAAAGGCAAGTTGTGTTTTTCAGGTGCATGATTATTTTCTGACGACTTCTGACTTGAAAAAAAAAAAAAAAAATACAGTAGCTTGTGCCAGCCTAAAATGTAAACCGCCAGTGTCTGATGTGCAAAATGTGTCAATCCAATCTGACATTATGAAGCCTAAATTAATTCCAGAGTGTACTTTTTTCTCAAGAGTTGAATCACCACATTTACTTCCGCCATTTTTAAACAGAAATATATGAGCTTCTCCTTAAATAAAGAGTGTGAAAGTCATTGCTACCTCTGCAGAGTGTGCTGCAATACCCAGATTTTAAATAAATAAATAAATCTGGACTGCTCTTTTTACAGTAGTTGCTATGGTGTGCTTGTTTTCCTGTTGTTTTTTTTAAACAGAGGATACAAACTACTTTTTGGGCATATGTTTGACACAAAATGACTTAGGTTTTTGTGTCCATATTTGTTGTTCCTTTTCCATGCAGGGCTCAAGACTGTGACCAAATGGTCGCATTTTGCGACAAAAATTAGAGCCAGTGCGAGTATATTTTTCATCTACTTGCACATGCGTGACCAGCAACATTTCTTTTTGTTGTTGTTATTGCGTTATTGTAACCAACTCCTTTACTGTTCGATCCACTAGTTGGTGGTAATATAATGAGCTGGTTTAATGAAAGAAAATACAACAGAAGAAAAAGAACGTAGAGGTGGACGATGTGTGAAGCAGTCGTCGCTGCTCGGCCAGTGGCTGGGTCGGCGCCAACTGGATGCCGAGTGAACTGGAGTATATTAAAAAAATGCTTAGAGGAAAATCAAACCACGAAAGGGAACAGCGTGGGACCAAAAGTCACACACACACGCTTTCACTTTTGTGGCTTATGTGACTATCATGCTGTTGCCGCTTTCAGGAAAATTAGACTCACGAAACAGGCGCCCGGAGAGGCTCCGCCTGTCTCAGCTACTGTATGCAGAAGTCCACGCCACACAATGTTTCTATTTGTTATTTTCCAAGTGGTGACTGCACAACGATTGTAACATCCCAAGGAACAATGTTAGACTTTGGAGTTTTCTCATGATTTATTCAGATCACTGAGGGTCATGACACCGCTGTGAATGGCCACAGCTAGATTTTATTGGGATTTTATGGGTGAAACATGGTAATATAACAAGGCTCGCGATGCAGATATCGCAGACATCATCATATATTTACCACTTTAAACGTTTTTTTACAATTTTTCTTTCTTTGGATCAAATATTTATCATCTAATATATTGGAGAAAATGCGACAGTGACAAAAAAAAAAAAAAAAAAATACAATTGAGCGAGAGTTATGACGTAGATATCCGTGACGTTTTTACAGACACCATTCTTTTCATTGTGACGTCATTTGTTTAAAAGTTTAAAATATGCAAGTGAAAATTTTTTTAAAGTCTTTTTTTTTTTTTTTTTTTTTTAAACGAAATATTAGACATCAATTAATGATTCTATGCTAAAAATCACTGACATTTAGAATAATAAATATAATTAATTACCTTTGTTTTATGATTAGGTTGAAACAAAAGCGGTTGCGTGACGTCTGTAAACGGGGGTTTTCAGGGTAAAACGGACAAATTAAAAATAGTTCGGGGGCTTAATGCGCCATGAATCTGCTATGGCAGCATATAGGCATATTGTTCTATCAAACACAACAGTTGTTTTGGGTTAAAATACAGCAGTTTCTTTAAAAGAGGAGTGCAAAAGCAGAAAGTGCTTTTTCAGTCTTGTCTGTGTTTTCCGCCATATACAGTATATGGCTCCGCTCTGAGACTTTCAATTTGGCCAAATTTCAAAATTGTCCTTTATACATGTGTGATACATCATTGGAAAGCTTAAAATCTCAATTTTCTGGGTGAAGAAAAATTTTGAAAAGGAGGGAATGAAAAAAAAATAAAAATAAATAAATAAACCCCTAAATTCTAACTCGAGAGCATGAGAGAGCATAATTAAAGACACCATGATATTAACGAGATATTATCGCGTACTTACCTTGTTTCAATCCAAAATCGCCATGTAGCATGTCTCACCGAGTGTCAAGACACAGCTGTGAATGGCCACAGCCAGACTTTTTGGGGATTTTATGGGTGAAACACGGTAATATACCAAGGGTTGCAATGCAGAAATCGCAGACATCAAGGAGTGGTCGAGATTTTTGTTTTCAAATATTTACCCTTTTAAACTTTTTTTTTTTTTTTTCTCCAATTGTTCTTTGTTTGGATCAATTATTTAGCATCTAAAATATCAGGGAAAATGCGACAGTCACAAAAAAAGTCACAAAAAAAAAAAAAAAAAAAAACTATCGCTTAATTGTTTTTTTATGAGGTAGCTATCCGTGAACTATATACAGATACTATTTTTTTCATTGTGACGTAATTTAGTTTAAGTTTATAGTATACGAGTGAATAATTTTATAAAGTTTTTTTTTGTAAAATAAATATTAGACATCAATTAATAATTCTAAGCTAAAAATGATCGACATTTCGAATAATAAATATACAGTGCCTTGCAAAAGTATTCGGCCCCCTTGAATCTTGCAACCTTTCGCCACATTTCAGGCTTCAAACGTAAAGATATGAAATTTAATTTTTTTGTCAAGAATCAACAACAAGTGGGACACGATCGTGAAGTGGAACAACATTTATTGGATAATTTAAACTTTTTTAACAAATAAAAAACTGAAAAGTGGGGCGTGCAATATTATTCGGCCCTTTTACTTTCAGTGCAGCAAACTCACTCCAGAAGTTCAGTGAGGATCTCTGAATGATCCGATGTTGTCCTAAATGACCGATGATGATAAATAGAATCCACCTGTGTGTAATCAAGTCTCCGTATAAATGCACCTGCTCTGTGATAGTCTCAGGGTTCTGTTTAAAGTGCAGAGAGCATTATGAAAACCAAGGAACACACCAGGCAGGTCCGAGATACTGTTGTGGAGAAGTTTAAAGCCGGATTTGGATACAAAAAGATTTCCCAAGCTTTAAACATCTCAAGGAGCACTGTGCAAGCCATCATATTGAAATGGAAGGAGCATCAGACCACTGCAAATCTACCAAGACCCGGCCGTCCTTCCAAACTTTCTTCTCAAACAAGGAGAAAACTGATCAGAGATGCAGCCAAGAGGCCCATGATCACTCTGGATGAACTGCAGAGATCTACAGCTGAGGTGGGAGAGTCTGTCCATAGGACAACAATCAGTTGTACACTGCACAAATCTGGCCTTTATGGAAGAGTGGCAAGAAGAAAGCCATTTCTCAAAGATATCAATAAAAAGTCTCGTTTAAAGTTTGCCACAAGCCACCTGGGAGACACACCAAACATGTGGAAGAAGGTGCTCTGGTCAGATGAAACCAAAATTGAACTTTTTGGCCACAATGCAAAACGATATGTTTGGCGTAAAAGCAACACAGCTCATCACCCTGAACACACCATCCCCACTGTCAAACATGGTGGTGGCAGCATCATGGTTTGGGCCTGCTTTTCTTCAGCAGGGACAGGGAAGATGGTTAAAATTGACGGGAAGATGGATGCAGCCAAATACGGGAACATTCTGGAAGAAAACCTGTTGGTATCTGCACAAGACCTGAGACTGGGACGGAGATTTATCTTCCAAAAGGACAATGATCCAAAACATAAAGCCAAATCTACAATGGAATGGTTAAAAAATAAACGTATCCAGGTGTTAGAATGGCCAAGTCAAAGTCCAGACCTGAATCCAATCGAGAATCTGTGGAAAGAGCTGAAGACTGCTGTTCACAAACACTCTCCATCCAACCTCACTGAGCTCGAGCTGTTTTGCAAGGAAGAATGGGCAAGAATGTCAGTCTCTCGATGTGCAAAACTCATAGAAACATACCCCAAGCGACTTGCAGCTGTAATTGGAGCAAAAGGTGGCGCTACTAAGTATTAACGCAAGGGGGCCGAATAATATTGCACGCTCCACTTTTCAGTTTTTTATTTGTTAAAAAAGTTTAAATTATCCAATAAATGTTGTTCCACTTCACGATTGTGTCCCACTTGTTGTTGATTCTTGACAAAAAATTAAATTTCATATCTTTATGTTTGAAGCCTGAAATGTGGCGAAAGGTTGCAAGATTCAAGGGGACCGAATACTTTTGCAAGGCACTGTATTTACCTTCTTTTTCTGGCTGAGTTAAAACAAAAGCAGTTGCGCGGTGTCTGTAAACTGGGGTCTCCAGGGTAAAACGGACAAATTAGAAATAGTTTGGGGGCTTAATGTGCCATAAACTGCTATGGCAGGATATAGGCCTATTGTTCTATCAAACACAACAGTTATTTTGCCTTAAAATACAGCAGTTTATTTTAAAGAGCGGTGCAAGAGCAGAAACGGCTTTTTCAGCCATGTCTGTGTTTTCCGCCATATACCGTAATTTTCGGACTATAAGTCACACCTGAGTATAAGTTGCACCAGCCATAAAATGCCTGACGAAGAGGAAAAAAAACATGAATAAGTCGCACCGGAGTATAAGTCGCATTTTGGGAGGAAATTTACTTGATAAAATCCAACACATAGAACAGATATGTCATCTTGAAAGGCAATTTAAAATAAAAATACAATAGAGAACAAAATGCTGAATAAGTGTACAAGTATGATAATGTTACATGATGCATGAACAACAAAATACGAATGTGGCCGGTATGTTAACGTAACATAGTTATAAAGAGTTATTCAGATAACTCTAGCATAAAGAACATGCTAACAAGTTTACCAAACCATCAGTATCACTCCAAAATACCAAAATTAAATAATGTGAAATTATATAATAATGTGTTAATAATTTCACACAAATGTCGCTCCAGAGTATAAGTCGCACCCCCATTCAAAATATGAAAAAAAAACTGCGACTTATAGTCCGAAAAATACGGGTGTTTTGGCTCTCAGTGAACCCCTGACTTAAATCCATGATTATCTTCATATACAGTATATCTTTTATTTTTTTCCATTCATGAATCGGATACTTCGCATCCATGTTACAGCTGGGTCTAATTGGAAAAATTACCATGTCAACCTAATTTATAAGCAGTATACTGGTTGATGTAAAAAATAATAGAGAATAAAATATAGATTCATAAGTTTTTTTGCATTTATTATGAAAGTATTTATTGGTTAATCAGTGAAATTTAGAGGAAAACTTTGCATGCCGATTTACAGTGTGCGCCCCTAAAATTTAAAGGTAGGGGCCACTGTGCTACTAGTAAAAAACATAAAATGTTAGTCTGGACCCCTGCCATGCTTTAAGTTTGGGTCACAGTGAGGCTGAATCCTATTCCTGTTTACTTCGGAATAGTTGTAACTCCAATTCACATAAAACATTTAGAGAAAGACAAATATTTGCACTCACATTCACATGGTCACTGAGCAGGAACTAAGCACATGCTGCCTGCACTGAATGGTCAATCGATGTACGACTATAATATCAATGACTCCATTTAGGAAATATTAGGATGAACTGATTTTCAATGCTATGCATTTTAGTAACATAGGATACCAAGTGTTAACGTTGGAAACATTTGTGTGAGCAAATTATGTGTCACTATTAATCAAAACAACAAGTCACAAAGGTAAAGATCTGCAAACTGTTCCGCTTGTTGCACATTTGACCTTGGCATGTAGCCTACACTAGTGACCCACAGTGAGCAAACCCTGGCCATATTTAAACAAATACAGTTAACTAGAACTATCAAATTGAAAATGCTTAAAATAGCACGGTGACCACAACAGTTGTGAGAGGCAAAAAGTTTAAAGGTAGATGAAATGGATTGTGATGAGAAAGAAAAAAGTTCCTCCTCTTTGGCAGCGGTGGTAAAGAAAGAAGAAAAGACACTGTGTGGGCGTTGCATTCAGTCATCCAAATGGCTGTGGATTAAGTGGTTGTTATCTTTGCCACCTGCTGTTTAAACTGTAAACAAGTCCAACTGTGTGTGAGTATATGTGTGTGTGCGTGCCTTACTTGCATGCGTGTCAGTGGCATTGATCTGTAACAATGTTCAGCTAGGGGCTGATACAGAGCCAACAGAGGGGAAACCAGCACTACATTAAGCCAATTTATTATCTACAGTATAGAGGACACTCAACAGTCACTTCATTGGTTACACTTGCACATGCTGAGTTCTATACATACAGTGGGGCAAATAAGTATTTAGTCAACCATCAATTGTGCAAGTTCTCCTACTTGAAAAGATTAGAGAGGCCTGTAATTGTCAACATGGGCAAACCTCAACCATGAGAGACAGAATGTGGGAAAAAAAACAGAAAATCACATTGTTTGATTTTTAAAGAATTTATTTCCAAATTAGAGTGGAAAAGAAGTATTTGGTCACCTACAATAAAGCAAGATTTCTGGCTGTCAAAGAGGTCTAACTTCTTCTAACGAAGTCTAACGAGGCTCCACTCGTTACCTGTATTAATGGCACCTGTTTTAACTCATTATCGGTATAAAAGACACCTGTCCACAAGCTCAGTCAGTCACACTCCAAACTCCACTATAGCCAAGACCAAACAGCTGTCGAAGGACACCAGAAACAAAATTGTAGACCTGCACCAGGCTGGGAAGACTGAATCTGCAACAGGTAAAATGCTTGGTGTAAAGAAATCAACTGTGGGAGCAATTTTTAGAAAATGGAAGACATACAAGACCACTGATACTCTCCCACGATCTGGGGCTCCATGCAAGATCTCTCTCTGTGGCGTCAAAATGATAACATGAACGGTAAGCAAAAATCTCACAACCACACGGGGATACCCAGTGAATGACCTACAGAGAGCTGGGACCACAGTAACAAAGGCTACTATCAGTAACACAATGCGCCACAAGGGACTCAAATCCTGCACTGCCAGACGTGTCCCGCTGCTGAAGGAAGTACACGTCCAGGCCCGTCTGCGGTTCGCTAGAGAGCATTTGGATGATCCAGGAGAGAACTGGGAGAATGTGTTATGGTCAGATGAAACCGAAATAGAACTTTTTGGTAGAAACACAGGTTCTCGTGTTTGGAGGAGAAAGATTACTGAATTGCATCCGAAGAACACCATACCCATTGTGAAGCATTGGGGTGGAAACATCATGCTTTGAGGCTGTTTTTCTGCAAAGGGACCAGGACGACTGATCTGTGTAAAGGAAAGAATGCATGGGGCCATGTATCGAGAGATTTTGAGTGAAAATCTTTCATCAGCAAAGGCATGAAGATGAGACGTGGCTGGGTCTTTCAGCATGACAATGATGAAACACACAGCCAGGGCAACAAAGGAGTGGCTTCGTAAGAAGCATTTCAAAGTCCTGGAGTGGCCTAGCCATCTCCAGATCTCAACCCCATAGAAAATCTGTGGAGGGAGTTGAAAGTCCGTGTTGCCCAACGACGGCCCCAAAACATCACTGCTCTAGAGGAGATCTGCATGGAGGAATGGGCCAAAATACCAGCAACAGTGTGTGAAAAGCTTGTGAAGAGTTACAGAAAACGTTTGGCCTCCATTATTGCCAACAAAGGGTACATAACAAAGTATTGAGATGAACTTTTGGTATTGACCAAATACTTATTTTCCACTTTGATTTGCAAATAAATTCTTTAAAAATCAAACAATGTGATTTTCAGTTGTTGTTTTTTTTACATTCTGTCTATCATGGTTGAGGTTTACCCATGTTGACAATTACAGGCCTCTCTAATGTTTTCAAGTGGGAGAACTTGCACAATTAGTGGTTGACTAAATACTCATTTGCCCCAATGTATATAGTGTACAGTGAAACGCCTTACATGCATCAAGTAAAACGTTACTGATTTAGAGGGCAATACAGCCTTAGCTCATATCTGTTGTATCTAACATCAGCACTCTTCATTAAAATTAATAGAAATGCAATTTATTATTTTTATTTTATTTTAGAGAATTTAAAATTGTTCAACTGCAATATCATTTTATTACTTGTTATTTTGGGCAGCAGCTGCTGCCCTCACACTCATCTCGAGTGTTATCATCCATAATCCATATTGCTTGTCACTTGGCTACGATCCTAATGACAGAATAAGACTAATCACTTTTCACAGCAGCCTGGCACATGCCAATGTCAATGAATGTACTGTAGATTGATTGGAGAACTGGCAAAGGGATTATTGTCAGCACAAAAATCTGAGTATACTTTCATGTTCAATATTTACTTCACAGAAATTAAGATCTATGATATCAATTAAATAGTAATTCCAGTCATGTCTACCAATATAAAGAAAGCAAATGAAGGTTGAGTAATAGATCCTGTGGAAATTTTTAATGACATATTGGAGGTCATTATATTTAACACAGATAACATAACTACAGTCTTGTTCATTTCCCCAACATGACAAAGTGTTCTTTAAATCCAAACTATGATTCTCAACATGTCTTGGGAAGGCAATGAGCCGAAGCTTGCTAAGTGACACTGACATTTAACGAGACTAAAATATTACCTCGAAATGACCTCTTGGTATTTCTGCATCAGCCTCTTATTAAGGTCACTTTCATTAATTAGAGAAGAGTCCATTGTGATTGGACCACATTTACAAATACTAAGGTTAGCATGTTCACCCCTGTCTTGGAGAATCCTCACACCTCAATCAGGAGTTTATTCTCTAATAACCTTAGCCTCATTTAAATGAGGGCCACTAGTGAATGCTTAAGAGGGGTGTTATTCTGTAGTGTAAGCCACAGGAATGTTAAAATGTGAGGGCTCACACTACTGCAGTTTGAAAGCATTGATATTCTATCACTTTATAAGGCAGAGAGGTTGTGGTGTGTGTGTGTGTGTTGCATTTTCCATAAAGCCAAACTTCAAAAGAAGTGTCTCCACTCTAATCTTTTCCTGCACTGCGGACCCAAGAAAAGACAGACAAATGAGGACCCAGGCCACTCCCACCTCTTTAACACACCAGTACATGAATATGTACACGCCCCAATGTGCTCTTTAAACCCAAACAGCTGTTTACCATATAAACACACTCCTCTGATCACACACTCCGGCTGACCTTAGTGTGACTTACAATAATAGCCCCCGTCTCTTTTTCCACCTCACATCACACACGCGGTCACTCTGCACCGTGTGAAGCCTTGGCGCAGTGAGGTGAATGTATCGAGCATATTAAGTCACGCCGCTAGAGAGGGGAGGCTAGGCACAATGTGATTTTCACCACTACCACGTCAAAAATTGAAAAGTCAATTCCAATTGGACCCCGATAATTAGAACTGACCTGGATAGCTGCACTGAATATGGAATAAGTACAAAAAAAAGAAAGCCAATAGAAGGTCAAGGTGGCGACAAAGGCAATATGGAACACCAGTAATGTGTTGCGTGGATAAGTGGGTGGGTGTACAAATACATTGGGAAACATTGAATACTAGCACCCTGTTCTTAATTGCAATACCTGAATTATTTTTTTCAAAGGTCACATCAGTAATTTTATGTTTAAAGCATTTGAGATGAAAAACTTGGCTGTTTTCTTTTTTTTTTTTTTAACTCGACCTTCACTGTATAATGACTTCATTAGTTATTGTATTACCTGCCATTTGAAAGATAGTCTTTGTAGTTGTTACTTTAACCGCCTAGCCCACTTTTCTTTGCTATCGTTCAATATTTCGCTCACCTAAATCATCGCCTCTTCCCCGTCCTTCATGTCACCTCACTCTCACCCCTCCTTTCTTCCTACAGGCCGACACTCTTCACCTTCTTCTTCACCTCCATCCAAACTGCCCTCCGATGACCTCATCCCTCAAGCGCTCCATCATAGCTGAACCTTGAACTTTTCTCGCCAATGCCCTCACTCACTCAGCCTTTTCCCTCTTGGCTTTATCTCAACCCCAACCTTTTTCATTTCGCCATAAAGCAGCTCTAGAGGGATGGATTGCGGAAGAGTCCCAGAGGTTGCAGGGGAGCAAAAAAAGAATAAGAGGTGGGGTAGGGGCGAGTTGTGAGAAGATACAAAATGTCACGATTGAGCGACGGCAAAAATCAATAAACTAGAGTGGGCGAAGGGTGGAGTAGTTTAATTTTTGCAGCGTTGACATGCACACTCAACAAACCAGTCCGCAAACGCTTTTAAAGGAAATGACCAAAGTGGGCGGAACCAGGAAGGGGGTTGGACAAACGCACACAGAGACCATGAATTCCATAAATCTCTTAATTATTGTCTTTGCTCACTCAAAGTGGAATTTTAGGACTCCTGTTTAGGTTCAGCCTCCATATTTATCCGCCTTTTTATTAAAGCCTAGCAATCAAGTAAACTCAGTGTGCGTGCTAATAAATGCGTGTTTGGAACTCTAAACAGCTCTTAACCCAAAGAATCAATACAATGAGTGTAAATTATTTTCTAATGTGTAACAGAAGAAAAATCAAGCCCACAAACTGATTACATGATATATCAAGCCCTCATCGACACTTGGCATGCATAAGCTCCTTAGTACTACTTAAGTAATCACAGCCCAACAAAGCAAAAAGAAAACAACGTAATCATTTTCCATTGTGTAAGTTGCGTCATTCAAATTACAAGATTTTTTCAAAATGCACATCACAGGAATAACAACGCCTGCTGATTTGCGCCACCAAAGCATGATAAATAGAAAATTACAGTATTGATTTGAATTGCAAGAAATATTATGCCATGTTTTTTATTATTACTATGCCATGCAATAGCTATAAAATACATAACCAAATCATTATATTCTGTTTTTATTTCTGTTTTACACCACATACAAGCTTGATTAAAACAGAGATTTGCACATTGTGTTGTCTTGGGTTCAAACCAATACAACACACAATTAATTACTCAAGACGTGTGTTCCTTGTTCACTTGTAGCTGATGACCAACAATCTAATAATTTTAATTCTCTTATTTTAATGACTATGCATCCAAGAAAAATGCACATTTAATGCAATAATCAATAACATTCACAATCTCATCCTTCTTGGGATTGGCAGTCCCATTCCACACAAAAAAAGATGTCATGGTCCCTGCAGTATCATGGATGTCGGCCCCTTACGAATGTCTGCCCAGCAGGTCAGAACACTGACAGCTGTGGACTCCCCCTCACCCAACTCCCTTCACTTCTCAACACATCAGCTGCTGCCTATGGCCCTCTTCCAGATGTGCCACATTAAAACTAAAGTAGCCAACTGGAAATTACAGTGTACACAGATATTGGGCCATAACTCTTAAAGCAAGTAAAAATTACTCCCCCCTACACAAAAAGATTTTTGTAGTCCCTCAGTTATTCCACCCAACTCTTTGAAACTTGGTTTGAAAAAGTATCTGAACCTTTTGGAGTTTCTCACATTTCCACATTTAATCACCATCAAATGTGATCTGATCTTTGTCAAAATCACACAGATGAAAAAAACAGTCTGCTTTAACTAAAACCACCCAAACATTTATAGGTTTTCATATTTTAATGAAGATAGTATGCAAACAATGTCAGAAGGGGGGAAAATAAGTAAATGAACCATCACATTTAATATTTGGTGCCCCCAGGGCAACAATAACACTAATGCTTCCTGTAGCTGCAGTTCAGTCTGTCACATGGATCAGGACTAATCTTGGCCCATTCTTCTCTACAAAATTGCTGTAGTTCAGTCAGATTCCTGGGATGCCTGGCATGAATCGGTGTCTTTAGGTCATGCAACAGCATCTCAATGGGGTGCAAGTCTGGACCTTGACTTGGCCACTCCAGAGCGTGTATTTTGTTCTTCTGAAACCATTCTGAAGTTGATTTACTTCTGTGTTTTGGATCATTGTCTTTTTGCAGCATCCATCATCTTTTTAGCTTCAACTGTCTGACTAACGGCCTCAGGTTTTCCTGCAAAACGCCCTGATAAACTTTTAAATTCATTCTTCCATTAATGATTGCAAGTTGTCCAGGCCCTGAGAAAGCAAAACAGCCCCAAATCAGATGCTCCCTCCACCATGCTTCACGGTGGGGATGAGGTATTGACGTTGGTGAGTTGTTCCATTTTTCCTCCACACATGACGTTGTGTGTTACTCCCAAACAATTCAACTTTGGTTTTATCAGTCCACACAGTATTTTGCCAAAACCTCTGTGGAGTGTCCAAGTGCCTTTTTGCAAACATTAAACAAGCAGCAATGTTTTTTTAGACAGCAGCGGCTTCCTCCGTGGAGTCCTCCCATGAACACCATTTTTGCCCATAGTTTTACATATAGTTAATGTGTGCAGAGAGAAATTAGACTGTGCCAGTGATTTCTGTAAGTCTTTAACAGACACTCTAGGGTTCTTTTTTATCTCTTTGAGTATTCTGCACTGAACTCTTGGCGTCATCTTTGGTGGATGGCCACTCCTTGGGAGAGAAGCAACAGTGTTTTTTATGCTTTCCCAGCTTTATACAAATCAACAATCCTTGAGCCCAGGTCTTCAGACAGCTTTTGACCGAGCCATGATGCACATCAGACAATGCTTCTCATCAAGACATTTCTTACCAGGTGTGTGCTTTCCAGTGGGCAGGGCAGCTTTAAACCACTCATCAGTGAGTGGACACACACCTGACTTAAAATGTTTGGTAAAAATTGGTTTCAATTGCTCTGTAATTCTCCTTAAGCAGAGGGCTCACTTACTTATTTTTCCCCCTTTTGTCATTGTTTGCATGCTATCCTCTTTAAAATATTAAAACCTATAAATGTTTGGGTGGTTTTAGTCAAAGCAGACCCTGTATTTTCATCTGTGTGATTTTGACAAAGATCAGATCACATTTGATGTTGATTTTATGCAGAAATGTGAGAAATTCCAAAAGGTTCAGATACTTTTTCATACCACTGTGGTAGGTGAGTGATCAAACATCCAACTGCTCGAAGGACAGGAGAAGAACACCACACACAAACAAGTGCCTCAAATGCCTCTCGAGAGACCAAACCCATATTCTGGAAAAGTAAGACTTTTTCTGAGGCTATGGAGGAAACAACATGATCCCTGCACCGACCATTTCCCTTATACAGCACTGATCCTAAAACTTCCAACTCTGTTCTATAATTCCCTTTTGTTTCTCAGCGAGTGTAGAGACAGACTATGGCGACAGATTGGCCAAAATAGATTATTAGAAGGCATTTCACGCCTGGTTATTATTATGACATGAAATCAATCATTTCCACTGATTATGTTCCATCAGAACATGACATGAGATGAAATAACACTATCTTTTCCTCTATCACCAGAGGTAAGGATTTATGTGATCTAGTATGGCTGATAAATTATGTTTCTTATCACATTTGGGCCATAAATGAGCTGTCATTTTGAGTCATCAAAAGGTGCAGTTACACTTTATGTTAAGCTCTAAAAGTACAATAGAAGAAAAAAAAAAAAACCAAGCCAGATGGCAACTACATCAATTGTCCACTGTTGACAGAGTGGTTTTGGAGTATTTAAAGAGTGTTTCAAATTAAGTCTAGAAGTAGAAAAAAAAAAAACAATGCAGTGATTGTTTCTATGTGAAAGCTAAAAAAATGGGAAATTGTCCAGCGAGGTCATATTACTGACATCTCCATTTATCCATCCATTTACTCACACCTAAAGACAATTTAGTGTCATCAATGGACTTAAGATACATCTTATTTTGGAAATTTGAAAGAGTGCACTTGAGTACCATGAAAAGCCAACACAATGAATTGTCAACATGCAGACTCCACACAAAACATCAATTTAAAAGCTTGCATATTAGGGGTTGAGAAATAAACATAACAACCATGCCTTCATCACTTTGGGTATGAATTTTGCAAGGTTTTTGAGTTGCTACATCAGTGACGCCTAGCAACAATGGCTTCAGGAGGCTCCTGCATTATTCAGAGGTCCCAACAAGCGCCCGGCGTCTGCCATTATCTATTTAAATCTAAGCCCAAGCATGTCCCACTGAAAGTCTGTCCTCCCTCTCCCACCTCCTTGGATGACAAGAGCTGGCAAGGGGAACATGTTCATGCTAAAGAGTGAGAGAAGGTTTCTGCAATCAAATAGGGACACCACGGTGATGGATGAAGGCGTTACGGTGACAGTGAGGAATAAGGAAGATGAGATAGTGAGGGGAGGATTGAGAGAAGAGAATGAAGTGAGGAGGTGGGAGGATTGTACACTGAGGAAAATAATAGCGCACCGCACTGGGAGACAATGACCGGCTGCCATACTTGTGATGAAGCCTAGCATTTAAACTCATCCCCCATGTTCCATCCATCAAAAGACATACTTTCGTGACTCATCGACAGCCATTGCTCATCCACTCCATTAGGTCGCCGGCTCAGCGCCTTTTTTAACACTTGGGCGTGTCTTCTAGCTCTCCCCTGCCCACCAGCACATTGATGCAGTGTCACATTGTGCAAGGATGAAGTCCTCTTGAAACTGTAAAAATATCCAACTAATCCAATCTAGAGTCTTTCAGTGCATTTTACTTAACCACTAATGACTTGAGAGGGTATTATATCCAATCAATCATTATGGTTTTCAAATGGATGACACTCTTGAGTGTATGAGTTATCATTACCAATCTTCTCATACGACAGTTTCTTTGGCTTAGGAGAGAAAATGTCTGAGGTGTATTGACTGTAAAATGTTTTGCACTTTGCACATCAGGCGGTACACTGCTAATCCCATGGGAATAATTTATGAAAAAGCAAATGTACAGAGTGAGAATGCATAATTACTAACCATGAAAATGACTTGGATTTAAAGAACAGTTATGCACACACCTCCTGGGATGCTCCAGCATACAGCATGAGGAAATGTTTTGGTTCTCTTCGTAAACACACACAACTGCAGCATATTTTTCATACTGTATGGATTTTTGAACTGCCGCATTGCTCCCAAGTGTAATGAATGCAATGTTTTCCTCAAGCAATATCTCACAGTGCACACAGTGCATTCGCAGTTTCACTTGATTTTAGCCAATAATGGTCACAACCCTCGCTTGCACGTCCCGCTTGTCAGGGAGGAAGCGATGAGGGTCAGCTGATAGCACTCGCCCATCCTCCGCTCTAACACAAACACAAACGGCTAAATAAACAGTCACGAGCAGAGCTGAGCCAACAAACAACCGCAGCGTTTAACGAGACACACACACAAACACACACACACACAGATGAATAAAGGCCGCCTCGTCTGATGGCCAATTGACTTACAGGCTCGGGGCTTGCTAGAATGGAAAGGGGAACAATTTCATGCCCAAGTGCATCAGAGAGGAAGACACAGGGAACACAGGACCCCCCCGCCCAACCCAGATAGGTTACAGCAATTACTTTCGCCTCTTTAACCTTACTGCGAGCTTTGAAGCTCTGTTTCAGGTTCCCTTTAAACCCAATCATATTTAGTCTAAATCTTGGGAAGAAGAAAAAGTGCTATTGCTGAATGGAAAATTTTGAGCATCAAGAAATTGGACAACTCTTATGCTTGTCCAAGTCGATATACAACATAATGTGGCTGTTGATTGTATTGGTTGCGTCACAGAGAATGATTCAACTAACGGACGCAGTGCTTGATAAACTTACAGTAAGTGTAAACATTCACTGAATGTATGGATATTATCAAGTCAGGTAATGACAAATTGTCTCCACAATTCCCATTGGACAGTGATATGAAATACCAGGCTTAATCATATTGTAGCTTAACAATATATGGTTTTGATTTAGATTTAGTTGAGGTCATTACCACGCAGTTGTGTTTTTGCAGTAACACAGATGTTTAGAACGTATTATTTATTCCCTAACAAAACAACACATTGTTTAAAATGGTCTCTGACCAGGCAAACAAAGAAAAAAAACTGGTAAAATGTAATATCAATGAGCAAAAAGTAACAGCTCAACTCAACAGTGAGCCAGAGCCTGAATGGAGTTCTGGCCGCATTTAAAAGGGAAAAACATCTAGAGAACATCTAAAAAAAAAACTTCTAAACTTAATCAACAACACCTCAGATCACAGAGCAAATCCCTTGAACGTCAGAGGGGGTAGATGAACTCAAACTAGCATCTCCTTGAAAGCATTATGTCATACCTTTGCCCGCTCCGCCAAAGATCATCGACACACTTCATCCGTAGGTAAGCTCTAGTGTTTGTGAATATAACAAACATGATTGAGGTTATGTGTGCTTTAATTCAATTTATAGAAATACTTTTAATCAAGAAATAATTCAATTTGCACATTACTGTATGTATTTTTGTTGCAGTTGACTACACATGCAGACATGAAAGGAGAGACATCGGAGTGACAGAGCACTGATGTTGACGAAGGGCCCACGAGATGACTTTAAAATGGTAAATCCACTAAAGTCAGGATGCAGACTACATTCTTTTCAACAACTAGTTGCAATTTCTTTTTGTCTGCAGCTCTTCTCGTTCTAAAGCCCACACGATCCTTAGAGAGGAGCCAAACTGCCACCCCAATCCTGTTGATGCATCTGGCAAAGACAATTTATTCAAACATTGCATCCGTCTCCAAAGCCATTGCTTCTTTTTGAGAACAAGAGGAAATCAGCTTCAAGGTTTAAAAGCTACTGCATGGTTCAGTTTTCCACTCATGGTTAACCTGTTTTGCTAATTTTCATTTTGTGGTGGATGAAAAGAAAAGTTCGAATGGCTCCATGATAAAAAAAAAACAAAAAAAAAAAACAATGGGTATAGGTAGGTTTTCAGTTGTTAAATTGGTACTGTTACTCAATGAGTTCAGTTTAGTGTTAATTAGCCAATCACACGCTATTGTTTAATCCTAATGCACTATTGAGAAAGTGTTAGCTAAACTATGATGAAATGTAACAGAACAATGATGCTTTGATTATGTCCTTTTCTGTAAAAACATTTCACCAGTGCTTTTATTGTGATGAATGAACGCAAAATTGTTATTTTAAAATTTCTGTTTTGACACTGTAGACCAGAGGTGTCCAAACTTTTTGCAAAGAGGGCCAGATTTGGTGTGGTAAAAATGTGGGGGCCCATCTTGACTGACATCCTTTACGTAGAACAATATATTTAAGCAAATTTTAGCAAGCCATTCTGTGTGTCACATTTGCTTTATTATTTTTTTTTTTAAACTAATAATTTCAACAGTCTCGCAGCTAGCCTTTGTGGCTTTCTCTTTCATCTCTCGGGCTCTTGCGAAATACTGCTGCTGTAAAATTATAACTTCAAGTTGCTTCAATTTCTCGCTATATAGCTTCCCTATAATCTTGTCGTACATGTCAGCGTGTCTTGTTTGGTAATATCGCCTCACATTCAACTCTAAAAACAGCAACTGTCTCTTTGCAAATGAGGCAGACACAGTGGTTGCGTATTTTAGTGAAGAAATAGTCCAATTTCCACCTATCTTTGACGCGTCGGCAGTCACAGTCAACTTTCTTTTTTTTTGTTGATTGTCGCCATTTTAGAAAATTGGGAGTAAAGGGTCACAGGGGGTAATGTTGCTTCGAGTACTGCTGCCTTCTAGTGGGTAAATGACGAGCAGCATTTAGTGTGTAAGCTACTTCATATGCTGGTGGCAGTACTGCTGACCAATTTATTAAGTCTGTGTGTGGGCCAGACGTTATTGATTCTATGACAGAGGTTGTGGGCCGAATAAAATTTGACCATGGGCCGCATTTGGCCCCCGGGCCGAACTTTGGACATGTCTGCTGTAGACTTTCTACTCAAGTGAATCATTGGCTAGAAACAAATCAAACATCTTACATTAATGAAAATATTTTGTTGTATAGTGTGAGTGAGTGAGTGAGTGAGTGAGTGAGTGAGTGAGTGAGTGAGTGAGTGAGTGAGTGAGTGAGTGAGTGAGTGAGTGAGTGAGTGAGTGAGTGAGTGAGTGAGTGAGTGAGTGAGTGAGTGTGAATAACTCAAGGTAAGGGGTAAGGATGTCCCGATCGGATCACGTGATCGGAAATCGGGTTGATCGCACCATTTTTCAAAGGATCGGAATTGGGTGAAAAGGATGGGTTTTTCATTGAAAAAAAATATAGAGTGGTACCTCGACATACGATCGCTTCGAAACACGATCTTTTTGACATCCGACGTAAAATTTGACTCGCCATGTTTCTACATCCGACGACATACTCGAAACACAACAATTTTTGACAGCGCCGTAGTTTCTTTGTTTTGCCGGAAGACGGACGCACGGCTGATTTTCTTGTGAGAGAAATCCACACTGGATCCAAAAAGGTAAGTGCAGGTGGAGGAAAAAAAAGAAAAGGTGACGCTAGCATTGAAATGAAGCTGTAAATGATAGAAAAATCTACGCATGGTGTGTGCATCCATGAACTATTTTGACAATAGGGCCATAGAATTTCGATCTCGGCCGGCTTCGTCAGGTTTCTAATCATTTATTCCATCAACTTGTGTAACACAACACGCCTAGTGTCTGTTGCTGTTGATGCCAGCATCAAAACAGAATTAAAATAGAACCGTGCTTTCTTGCTCACCGTCATGTCAGCCCCGCAGTGCGTTCAGGTACAGCAAAAAAAGTCTGCCACATTAGAACCCGATTCGTTACATTATTACAGGAATTATTATTATTATTATTAGTTTTTTGTATTATTATTATTATTATTATTATTATGATTTTTATTCATAATTTATTTGTTTTGCTCTTTGTAATTGCTATTTGCAGTAGTAACAGCAGTATTTATTCAGGATTTAGTGTAGGTTTTTGGGCTGTGGAAAGAATTATTGGAATTATAATGTATTCTTACGGGAAAATCCTGCTCAACATATGACCATTTCGACTTACAAACAAGGTCCTTGAACGAATTAACTTCATATGTAGAGGTACCACTGTGTTTACGTTTTTCTGCTTCATGCTCGTACGGCGCCAAAGCTTGCGGTTGGTACTTAAAGATGATTGACAGGTTTGTAGCTTTGATCTTGCCAGAAAAGCTTGGTCGCTCTCCGATCGAAGGCACAAATGTGTCAATCATCATTAAACTTACATAAGTGTGATGTGGAAACTCATTGTGTGAGGCTGTTCTGATCAGCCTCAGCGTCAAGGCGTGAGTGGATTTGAGTGGACTCAGTTAATGAAGCATTTAATAAAGACAAGCACTTTCTCTACAATTGTGTTATCTAAAAATAATTAACATTATGAAGGCGGCACAGTGGGACAGAAACATGTTTTAAACTTATGGTTAAAAAACAATTTTTTCAGTATCGGATCGGGACTCGGTATTGGCAGAATCTTAAAATCAGGTGACTCAGGTGCAAAAACAAGCTCATTTATGCTAAGTGTTGTAAGATAATACTGTCTACTGAAAATGAAACAACACATCTGATTTTTCATTATAGCCTAATATCTGAGTATTGGGGTCTAGAATGAGTGGCCATTTTGCCTCACATCATCTAGATCATATGCCTGTTTATAAACATTCTGAAATGCTTTAGCGCACCACATGCCCTCCCACATTGTGTACACATTTAAACAACATGATATATGCCAGCAGTTCTTCCACCCAGTGACAAATTTATAATTTGCATGACTCACTACCAACGAGCCTGCAGTTTCGTCACACTGCCCTCACATCTGAAAGAATTCAAGCGAGAAAATTGCATATGATTGAGGTGGTCTCCAATGGAAACCATGGCAAATTGGGTTCACAAGCAAGGAAAAGAAAAAAGGAAAACAAAGAGAATAAAAAAAAACAGTCACAAAATAATCTTAAGGCAAAAAAAAAAATTAAAAGTGGATTCTTCGTATCCAAAACATTGTGGTTCTGATCAGTTTGTTACCATTTACTATTGCATGTAATATTCAGTCTGGAAGCTAATGATGCACACGTTTTAATGACGGGAGTGCACACTGCATAAAACATCAAAGTCCTGAATGACTCCACCCACACATGCACACAGCACGGCCTTTTTAATTGCATGAATGGAGTGTGACAAACATTTGCATTGTCATTGAGCTTGTTCATCGTACTGAACAACACAGAGTCCAAATTTCAAGAGTAAAATTCCAATTTGGGATAGTTTTGCTTCTTGCTTGCTCATTCCAAATAATATAAATCAGCAACAACAACAAAACATTGATGCCACAGACTCACAACACATCAATCAGAATGATAATAGCATTTCCAAAGTGTCCAATCTGATTGCTTAGTCATCCACTATGCATCTTATAGTCAACATTTGCAGGGAAAAATGTTAACTTATAATTCTGGTTATTATTGAATAATACGCTACTACAAATTTGAGTTGTTATGCCAATTCCTCAACTAACAATCTTTCCACAATCTTTTATTTTGTTTGACTTTCAACTATAAGAATGAGATAGTGTATGTCGGAAAAGTTTTGGTGACACAAAAGACGCATATCAAACCCCAAGTACAGATTTTCCTTTGGGAGTAATCCTTTTTGAGTCTAACTCACATTGCGTGAATTTTCTGCCACACCCTCATGCACTCCTAGAAAAATTGTTCTTGGAGCTTTTCATCTTGTTCTAGGCAGCTTTGCAATCACAGCCATATTAATATCTCGTTTTCAAAAGGATGAACTCCTCTAGCTTGAGAAAGAGAAAAATAGGTAAGTAGTGAGATTGCACCAACATGTGGATGTTCGTCACCGGCCAGGAGGTGTCGGATGCTCGGAGCTATATGAGCAGGCTTAATGTCATGATGAAGCATTCACGATTTGTCCTTTCGCAACTTTCGCCTCTCCGCTGATTGATTTTCAGGCCCTAAATTAACTAGTAGTCAGGGCTTGATGTATAGACAAATTTGTGGCACAAATCCTGAAACTTTGCCAAAACACCTCGTATCACAGAAGCAGCCATTTTGG
This sequence comes from Corythoichthys intestinalis, assembly GCF_030265065.1. Taxonomy (NCBI): domain Eukaryota; kingdom Metazoa; phylum Chordata; class Actinopteri; order Syngnathiformes; family Syngnathidae; genus Corythoichthys; species Corythoichthys intestinalis. The sequence goes on from NC_080416.1 coordinate 20,507,909, forward strand.
CATTGAGAGCTCCAACATATGATGTTCCCACCAACTACAGAGGCCGCTAAGTAGTAGGAATGAGTCGATGAGCTCACTGAGACGAATCATATGAGACCAGCTGCAGGCAAAGTGTTCACCATTGCTCAAACGTTCGCTAAAGGTTGCGCTGGGACACTTCTTAATAATCTTAGTGTACACATGTAGTGTACACAAACACACACAGGTAGATTAATTTATGCACACAGCATCCCACACCCCGCTATTAGCAGCACCCCTGGAGGATAAAGGAGGCCGAGGTATTTATGTGATTGATTTTGAACCCTTTCCTTAGTGCAATGCAGTGCAAATAATTGTAATAGCTCCGCCTGCTGCCTCTTGTGCTTCCTCTGACTTAAAACACAGCAGCGCAAACCGCATAGAGGCAGTGCGCTTTCACGGTCAGCGAACATTTACGCACGGATGGAATTGGTGTGTGTTTAAGGTCATCTGCAACTTCTATTTTGTTCTTGCTGTCAACTTGACACAGCTGAAAGACGCGCAACAGAGATGAAAGCACCATCACTACTCAGATGGGCTGCACCAAACACCCCATCTGCATCAAATCCTGTCTTAACATCTACAGCACCATATTTACCCTGGCGTGTACGCTTAATGAGCATGCAGAAAGTAACTACAATCTAAGATCCTTCTTACCTTGTAGCAGGCAGTTGCAATCTTCAGTGGGGTGTTACAAACGTCCGCGTCTTCCCGCAGCTCCCCCGACCACTGTGCAGGCAAGGATTGAGATGCAGCAGTGAAAGCATGGTGCTCCAATCCTCCAATACGCTCTCTCGCTCTCTCTCTCTCTCTTGTGCTCTCTCACACCCATCTTCCTTGCCTCTTCACTTCCATATGTGGTTCACATGCAGAGATCCCCAAAGACATGTTAGAGGCAACCAATCGGTCAACAGGCGGGTCTATACACCAACTTGAACATTCCATCATTTAAGAAATATAATGGCTATATTATAAATGCATGTGTATCTTCAGGGTGAACTTGCAGAGAATATATATAGATATATAGATGACAAGAAGGGAAAGAACATTAGATTGAAGAAATCGGCATGAAAAAGCCATCAAGATGCTCAAGACCTGGTAACCTTTTTCGTTTTGTGATAATAGTATCAATGGAAACTAGAGGCTAGTATAACACGTATGTATTTTTAGACATTGTAAACAAACACACACACTTTATGCTTATAGCAGTTTTAGCTGTTATGAACTAATTCACTGCACGTCCAGGTATATGTATAGTATTTACAGAGCATATGGTGTGGTAGTTAATAAAAGTAGAGGAAAATATGTATTAAAATCACTCATTGACAGCGATAGATTCACATAAATTAGAACTGGGGGTATTGGGCTTGTCCATCCAGGAAAGATTGCACTTCTTTTCAGCATATTAACTTCCAAACTGCTGGTGTCATATTGGATATTTCTTTCAGTATTCAAAGTCACCACACATCAAGCACTTAACTTAAATGGGTCATCGAGATGGAGTGAGTGAGAAAGCGTGTGTTCTAACAATAGGCCAATGCGTCCATTTAAGGGCTGTATGAATGTTTCATGCCAAATGCATGCAAATCATTGTTTGATGGCACTAATCCAAAAGTTCATTTACATTTTTTTAAGAAAAAAAAAAAAACTGTAAAAAATAAGTGTTTTTTTCTCATTTACTGCAAAAATTCAAACCAGACAGAAACTATGCTATTAGGCTAACAGAATAATAATGACCTACATTTCCTCCCGTCCACTTGAGACACTCAACAGGCTCAGGGGGTGTCGTGAAACACTTGAGGCACAGTTGAATACATTATCGACCTCTAACCAAATCTACGAGATGAGATCAAAATAAGGGCGAGTCAATGTGCTCGTATCTAAGCAGATATTTCTCAATGCAGTCTAGTGTACTGTACAAAATTAGCAAAGTAGACTACATTAAAGTGTGCACTCTTTTAAGCCTCACAAACACCTTGATTTTCACAGCTGCAGCACAACACCTTAGGTATTAATTTCTTACCTCACGTCTTTGAATTCACTGCAGCTGCACCTATTGAGACAAGCCAGGATCCAAAACAGCAGCAAACAACCTGAGGTTATTTCACTGCTGCAGTAAAGCTTTGTTTCTTAACTCTAACTCCTCAAAATCTAACAGATAGCATCTTAAGTATTATCCAGTTCGTTTCAGTTTACTGTAAGGCCATTTTTTTTTATATTTGCCTGATTCCTTTGGGTTGGACATAAAAATATGGCTATGTGACAGTTAATTTCTGGGTATTTACAATCTGGATTTTTATAGTGCCTGTGACCCCATGATATCAGAATATATCTGCATCGAATCTCCAGACATAATTCTAATTGAACAGGATTGGATTGATTAGACTTATTCTGGGGACATTGTTTTTCCTCTCCTTAAACAAGTATATTTTCACTATACTTCACTTTATTTATAGCATACAACAACAAAAACAAGGTATAAAGACATATAAGCATGGAAAACTACATCGGACAACATGATGGTTTCAGTACCATGGCCAGTGACCCAAACAGGCTCCACTGGCAAGACTTCTTCTCGATAAGTAGTTTTGTCACATTATACCTTATCATGATTCACTGTATAATGTCCTATACTGTGACGGTCTCAGTGTGACCCATTCTAGCATGTAATCGAGTGATGTAAGTGGGTACAACTATTTCTTACAATTATGCGCTGATGGATGAGTTACTACAAAGTACTCGAGGAAATCTGCACGCCCGGCCACATCAAGTTTCAACATGCATCAGCAGGTTCAACCTGAACTTTGCCGAGTCCTCCTCATCGCATGCTAATGCTCATTCAAAGCACAGAGCTAGAGGAAAATAACTTTCAGCTTCCTTGGTTTGGACTGTCTCTTTGGTCAGTTACATTCGTGGCATGCCATTTGCCTGCATACACTAGCAGGAGTATAGTAAACTTCCACTCAATGTATGAAAGACAGGCTTATGAATATGAATTAGTTTACAGGGCTTCCTATGGAAATATGATCTAGTTAAATAATGTCCAATTAAAATCAACTGTCTTTCCTTATAGTTAAACCTACAGTGGTGCGAAAAAGTATCTGAACCTTTTCAAATTTCTCACATTTCTGCATATAATCATCATCAAATGTGATCTGATTTTTGTCAAAATCACACAGATGTAAAAACAGTGATTGCTTTAACTAAAACCACCCAAACATTTATAGATTTTCATATTTTAATGAGGATAGCATGCAAACAATGACAGAAGGGGGAGAAAATAAGTGCCTCTGTGTAAGGAGACTTAAAGAGCAATTGAAAACCATTTCTACCAAACAATTTAAGTCAGGTGTGTGTCCAATCACTGCTGAGTGGTTTAAAGCTGCCCTACCCACTATAGAACACACACCTGGTAAGAACTGTCTTGATGAGAAGCATTGTCTGATGTGCATCATGGCTGTCTGAAGATCTGCGATCAAGGATTGTTGATTTGTAAAAGCTGGGAAAGGACACAAAACCATCTCTAAAAGTCTGGATGTTCATCAATCGACGGTCAGAGGAGTTGTCTACAAATGTTTTGGCAATGTTGCTTCTCTCCCAAGGAGTGGTCGTCCACCAAAGATTTCAGCGCAGAATACTCAGAGAGGTAAAAAAGAACCCTAGGGTGTCTGCTAAAGACTTACAGAAATCACTGACACAGTCCAATATCTCTGTGCACACATCAACTGCAGTGAACCTCGACATACGATCGCTTCGACACACGATCTTTTCGACATCCGACGTAAAATTTGACTTGCCATTTGTTCCTACATCCGACGACACGCTCGAAATACAACGACATGACACCACCGCGGACGGAAGCACGGCAAATTTTCCTGTGAGAGAAATCAACACAGGTTTCAAAAAGGTTTATACAGATGGTCAAACAAGGAAAAATTGACACTTACCATTGAAATGAAGATGCAAATTATAGAAAAATATGAGCGTGGGGTGCGCATCCGTGAACTGGCTCAACAATACATCTCCACGGTCTTTCTCTGACCACCGTCCGCCAGTATTTTTAACTAAAGATGATAATTATTATTGTGGTAACATCGCCAAAGAAATCGCCAGCTTCGTTAGGATTTTATCATTAATTTCAGAATTTATCCAACAAAAAACGCTTCCTGACCGCCAAAATTGACAGTGTTCTCAAGAAAACATTGAAAGCGAAAGTAAACTCTCAGTCACTCCGCTTCCTCTTTGTCACGTCAGCCATGCAGTGCGTTCAGGTACAGAAAAAAAAACGTCCGCCACATTACAACCCGATTCGTTACACTATTACAGGAATTATTATTATTACTATTATATTATTATTCCGAATGTATTTGTTTTGTTATGTGTAATTGCCATTTGTAAAGGTAACAGCAGTTTTTATTAAGGATTTAGTGTAGGTTTTTGGGCTGTGGAACGAATTAATGGGATTACAATGTATTCTTATGGGAAAATCCTGCTCAAGATACGACCATTTCGACTTACAAACAAGGTCCTGGAACGAACTAACTTCGTATGTAGAGGTAGTACTGTAAATGTAAAACTATGGCCATGAATCGTGTTCATGGGAGGACTCCACGGAGGAAGCCACTGCTGTCTAAAAAAAACATTGTTTGTTTAACGATCACAAAAAGGCACTTGGACACTCCACAGATGTTTTGGCAAAATATTTTGTGGACTGATGAAACCAAAGTTGAATGGTTTGGGAGTTCACACAATTTCATGTGTGGAGGAAAAATGGAACAGCTCACCAACATCAACACCTTATCCCCACTGTGAAGCATGGTGGAGGGAGCATCATGATTGGGGCTGCCCAACTAGCCCTAACCCTTTGTTTCTTCTCAAGTCAGCATACATCAACCCAACTGGACTGCATGAACTCATCTTTTTTCAAAAACAACAGCTGCTACATTGATTACAAACAAGTGTGATGTACTTCATGGATGTTTAATCCTCTCCATTGCCCATAGCATGGGGAATCTTGCTATTCTGCACACTCTGCTTCCCTGCCATCAGCTGTTGACTTTATGGTTCAACAGTATTAATACAGTATACATACAGTGGGGCAAATAATAAGTCAACCACTAATTGTGCAAGTTCTCCCACTTGAAAATATTAGAGAGGCCTGTAATTGTCAACATGATTAAACCTCAACCATGAGAGACAGAATGTGAAAAAAAAAAACAGAAAATCACATTGTTTGGTTTTTAAAGAATTTATTTGCAAATCATGGGGGAAAATAAGTATTTGGTCAATACCAAAAGTTCATCTCAATACTTTGTTATGTAAACTTTGTTGGTAATAACGGAGGCCAAACGTTTTCTGTAACTCTTCACAAGCTTTTCACACACTGTTGCTGGCATTTTGGCCCATTCCTCCATGCAGATCTCCTCTAGAGCAGTGATGTTTTGGGGCTGTCGTTGGGCAACACGGACTTTCAACTCCCTCTGCAGATTTTCTATGGGGTTGAGACCTGGAGACTGGCTAGGCCACTCCAGGACCTTGAAATGCTTCTTATGAAGGCACTCCTTTGTTGCCCTGGCTGTGTGTTTGGGATCATTGTCATGCTCAAAGACCCAGCCATGTCTCATCTTCAATGCCCTTGCTGATGGAAGGAGATTTTCAATCAATATCCCTCCATACATGGCCCCATTCATTCTTTCCTTTACACAGATCCGTCGTCCTGGTCCCTTTGCAGAAAAACAGCCCCAAAGCATGTTGTTTCCACCCCCATGCTTCACAGTGGGTATGGTGCAATTCAGTATTCTTTTTCCTCCAAACACGAGAACCTGTGTTTCTACCAAAAAGTTCTATTTTGGTTTCATCTGACCATAACACATTCTCCCAGTCCTCTTCTGGATCATCCAAATGCTCTCTAGCGAACCGCAGACGGGCCTGGACGTGTACTCTCTTCAGCAGGGGGACACGTCTGACAGTGCAGGATTTGAGTCCCTGGCGGCGCATTGTGTTACTGATAGTAGCCTTTGTTACTGTGGTCCCAGCTCTCTGTAGGTGATCAACTAGGTACCCCCGTGTGGTTGTGGGATTTTTGCTCCCCATTCTTGTTATCATTTTGACGCCACGGGGTGAGGAGGGTGCTGAAAGTCCGTGTTGCCCAACGACAGCCCCAAAACATCACTGCCTTAGAGGAGATCTGCATGGTGGAATGGGCCAAAATACCAGCAACAGTGTGAGAAAAGCTTGTGAAGAGTTACAGAAAACATTTGGCCTCCGTTATTGCAAACAAAGGGTACATAAAAAAGTATTGAGATGAACGTTTGGTATAGACCAAATACTTATTTTCCACCATGATTTGCAAATAAGTTCTTTAAAAATCAAACAATGTGATTTTCAGTTTTTTTTTTTTCACATTCTGTCTCTCATGGTTGAGGTTTACCCATGTTGACAATTACAGGCCTCTATAATATTTTCAAGTGGGAGAACTTGCACAATTAGTGGTTGACTAAATACTTATTTGCCCCACTGTATCATGCAGCCTATTATAATAAGATAATATACTTCTAAAAAAATCATGAGACACAATACATAAACTATAAGGCTGGCTCAAGTGATAGAGTGTCCAGTGACTGAAGAGTTCAGAATGTGTTAAAGTGTCCTTGGGCAAGCCACTGACCTAACCCTAACCCTGAAATAAATGAGAAACTTATCATGTGCCTTACCAGGTTAAACAAATAAAACAATTTTAAAAATGAAAAAGATAAACATATAACAAAAGGCACAATACAATCTGATACTATAAGGTATCATCTGATTCTGATCAGATACCATTTGATTAACTATAATTCTATAAAGTGCTGTAGGGAAAATAATACCCCAGAAGATAAGCCCATTTAGGATGTCGTGTGATACTAGTAATGTTCGTCTTGATGCATGTTATTACATTGTGTAGATGTTTAAAATAAAACTAGGAAAGGGAGAACATTTGTTAATTAGCCCCCAACTTGTTTTAAATTACCTTAGACACTAGCCTGAAAATATTACTTTTTACAGTTGTTAAGGTTTTTCTATTTGATAAAATTTGTCAGAAACTTAAGCAAGATTGACTGGCTATCTGTTTGTCTCACCGCAATAGTGGCAGTTATTAATTTAGTAACTCAAGGCAAGACTGAATAAAAATGTACCGGTATTTATTTATCCATGTGGGAAAAAAAATCACAAATGCAAGCATGCATCTAGTATTTTCCTTTTTTTCTTCAGTTTTACATCAGTGTTAAAGAATTGTAGTTCTCTGATTTCATATATCTCAAGTAGTAGTAGGAGTAGTAGTAGTAGTACTAGTGCAACGTCACATAATGAATTTACCTGACTTTAACTGAAAATACTACGTTTAAAAAAAGGCCTGCACATACAAGAACATATATGATATACATAATTGGCGTTATGAAGAAATCTATTTCTTGTGTACACAATATACGGTACACCCTGAGAAAATAATGGAAACGAGTGATAGCAGATCTGCTGGTGAGAGACTGGCTGGGCTGAACAAGGCAATTATTTTAATTGCAAACTGCACATGCAGGGAGGAAGACTGCAAAACATAACACATCCCCTGAATGCAAACAGTTCTATTACAGTGGCTCGTCACTTCTTTTTTTACTTGTCTACAGATAGAAAGAAGCAAGAACTTAGCAAGACAGTGATCTGCCAAGATGATTTACTTTCAATTAGATTTTGACAGCGCGCGTTCCCTTCACTGCCCTCCGAATCTACATTTTGGGACATGGCGCTTCAGCATTGATTGGGTTGAACCTTGAGGAGATGACCTCTGACTAAACAATTTAATTTGACTGAGTGGGGTGTCCAGGTGACGTCAACATCTGCCATTTTTAGATTGCTTCGTCATGCAGAATGGTATTTGTAGTTTACTTGATTAGGTCCAATTTTCTCTTTGGTTGCAGTGAAGGTTTTAGCACATTGAAATTTTCAGTGTTGCAATTTACACATCAAAACAGTATGCTGGGTGCTTTTTCCAGCCAAAACCGATATGAGAACTTCTTCGCTTGCAGCATTTTTTTTAAACAGGTATATTCAGTTTGCATATTCAGAAGGAGCAGCTTTGAAAAGAAGAATACATTTTGCATCAGCTCAACTTGAATACAAGTGCATATTATACAGAAATGTTGCTTTACAACAACTGGGAAATGTTGAAATCTGTCAAAATAATAATCATAGTAATATCTCCCTTAAATCTTTTCAAATCAGCACTAATTGAAATAAATATATATTTGACTTTCCACACATACACTGCCGGCCAAAAGTATTGACACCCCTGCGATTCTGTCAGATAATGCTCAATTTCTCCCAGAAAATGATTGCAATGGCGTACCGCACGCATGCTATTTTTAGACCGTGACGTCGCATCGTAAAGCGGAAGTAAAGCAGAAGTGGGACATTATAGACCCGCCCTCGCAAAGAAACCATGTTAATTCTGCTACTTTTCGCCGGTAATCTTTCAAAAACGAACATGCCAATCACACATGGCTTTTTTGGAACTTGTAGAAACAACTCTAGACAGTACGACATGAAGGATGTTTTCTTCATACGTTTCCCGAAACCAAAAACTCGGGAGGAAAAAATGTGAAGAATGAATCAACTTGTGCGGACTTTTAACACCAGCTCGGTGAATCCATTCACATTTTATATGCAGTAAATATTTTGTTGGGTTGGCATGGTCTTTCAGAGGACAAAGTGGTAAGCCATTTTGATATTTTTAACTTATTTTTTAGAGTGACGTTGTGCTGTGCTGCTTCTGTCTAACAATGAATGACCTGAAAAGAATTAAAATGGTATCTGACTGCCACTGTTATCTTTTCTGTTGTAAAAAAAAAAAAAAAAACATCTTTAGTAAAGGAGAAGTGTAAATAAATTATACAATTAAGATTTGTTATCAATTAAAAAATTAAAAGTGTTTGTTGGCTGTCAGTGAGTAGCATTTGCGATCGCTACACAAAATATAAATTACCCCCAAGAACGGTCAGAGACGTAGGACAACCACTATATATATTATATATATATATATATATATATATATTTATATATATATATATTTATTTTGCTTGCAATGAAAAAACACAAAGGACATTGCAAAAAAAAAAAAAAAAAAAAAAAAAATTATTCATTATCATTTTACATAAAACTCCAAAAATGGGCCGGACAAAAGTATTGGCACCCTCAGCCCAATACTTTGTAGCACAACCTTTAGACAAAATAACTGAACAACCGCTTCCGGGATTCATCAATGAGTTTCTTACAATGCTCTGCTGGAATTTTAAACCATTCTTCTTTGGCCAACTGCTTCAGGTCTCTGAGATTTCTAGGGTGCCTTATTAACTGCCATTTTCAGATCTCTCAATATGTGTTCTATGGGATTCAGGTCTGGACTCATTTCTGGCCACTTTAGAAGTCCAACACTGCTTTCTCTCAAGCCATTGTCTAGTGCTTTTTGAAGTGTGTTTTGGGTCATTGTCCTGCTGGAAGACCCATGACCTCTGGGGAAGTCCCAGCCTTCTCACACTGGACCCAATATTATGTTGCAAAATTTGTTGGTAGTTTTCAGACTTCATAATGCCATGCACATGGTCAAGCAGTCCAGTGCAAGAGGCAGATAAGCAACCCCAAAAGATCAGGGATCCATGTTTGCCTGTGGGGACAGTGTTCTTTTCTTTGAAGGCCTTGTTTTTTCCCCTGTAAACTCTATGTTGATGCCTTTCCCAAAAAGCTGTACTTTGTCTCATCTGACCAGAAATCATTCTTCCATAACATTTTTGGCTTTCTCAGGTAAGTTTTGGCAATCTCCAGCCTGGCTTTTTTATGTCTCTGCGTCATAAGTGGGGTTTTCCTGGGTATTACCATAGACCAGGGGTTTTCAACCCAGTCCTCAAGGCACACTGTGGGTCCTGGTTTTTGTTCCAGCCGATCCAGCAGAGACAGTTGAACCAATGAGGCTTCTGCTAAAACAAGCCACACCTGACTGCAATCAACTGATTGCACTTGTAAAACACCAGATTGGGGAAAAAGTGTTGTCATCTTGTTTGGTAAGAATGAAATCCTGCACCCACAGTGTGCCTTAGTGGAATAGGTTGGGAACCCCTGCCATAGACCATAGAGTCCCTTTCCATTTAGACGTCGACGGATAGTATGAATTGACAATGTTGTACCCTCGGACGCCAGGACAGCTAGAAGTTGTTTGGATGTTAGTTGAGGTTCTTTATCCACCATCCGCACAATCTTTCGTTGAAATCTGTTGTCAATTTTTCTTCCCCATCCACATCTAGGAAGGTTAGCCACAGTTCCATGGGCTTTACACTTATTGATGACACAAGGCACAGTAGACACAGGAGCATTCAGGTCTTTGGAGATGGACTTGTAGCCTTGAGATTGCCCATGCTTCCTCACAATTTTGCTTCTCAAGTCCTCAGACAGTTCTTTGGTCTTCTTTTCTCCATGCTCAATGTGGTACACACAAGGACACAGGACAAAGGTTGAGTCAACTTTAATCCATTTTAACTGGCTGCAAGTGTGATTTAGTTATTGCCACCACCACATGTGCCACAGGTACACAAATTAGAGAAGCATCACGATTTTTCAAAGGGTGCCAAGAATTTTGTCTGGCTCACTTTTTGAGTTTTGTGTAAAATGATAATGATTGAATTTTTTTCCTCTTTCTGTTTTGTCATTGCAAGGAAAATGAATGAAGATATTACTACCAAAGCATTTGTCATTGCAATCATTTTCTGGGAGAAATTGAACATTATCTGACAGAATTGCGGGAGTGCCAATACTTTTGACCAACAGTGTATGTAATAACAGTAAAGTAACATATTAAGGGGAAAAAACACCTTTATCATGTCCATCTGAGAGGACTCTTGATTACTTAATGGAAAATATATGTATATCAACTTTCATTTTTTTATGTATAACAGTGGAAAAACATACACAAAAGCCAGTATTTCCAGGAAGTGTCCATCAAACATAGGGGCAGACATTTTACCAACATGGTACAATTTCAAGCAATCAAATGCAAGTATCCCAAATTACCTGCCCTTTTTGTTACATTAATACCCATTATCACACGCACCTTTGCTCCATTTTATTCTTGTTTTTGTGTGCAGGGATAGCTGACATTACAAAATGGCTGCGCCCGTAAGAGGTGACGTTTTTTTGTGTGTGTTTAAACATTATTCCATCATCAGAGTTTTAAGAAATTCGCAATTCGCATGCCAAAATACTTTGAGTAATTTTTCTTTTTTTTATGGATGTCATTTATACTAAGTGTCGATTTATGCTTTAAAGACACAACAGTAAAGCAATAACATCAAATTATTTGCAATGCAAGATTAACTACTCCCTATAATATTCTTGTGTGTGTCGGTCTCTCTGGGTGGGTTCAGGTTAAAACTGTGCATAATAACGATAAGAAGGATTTTGTGGTGCTTGCTGGTATAAACTTTAACAGGTCAATAAAAAAAAAAACTATTGCTGCAAAACATACAAAATAATTCATTTTGTATGAAACTTGGCTTTGCAGAACCTGTGTTTTGGTCACTGGCGCCCCTGTGTGGCATGTTGGAAAGTTACCCCAAGCTTCTACGTCACGTATTTTGATAAATGAGGGCAATCAAGTAAATAATTTTATTGCTGGCTGAAGGATACGGTATTCTCATTGTACAAATACATTTACAAGAAAACCTTTTCATGGTAGGGGGGGAGGGGGGGGGTTGTAAAACCCCAACCCAAGCCCCACTATGAAAAAGTTCTCCTGACCTCAAATTCTCAATTCATTGATATGACACGCGCGTTAAAGTAGCATGACGTTAAAATAAATAAATATGTGCTCCAATTTGGAACTCAAATGACGGACCAAGACTGAAGAGTTGCTCCATCCCATTTCCTGCAGAAGGTTCCTGAGGGAGGGCCAAAGTGAACTCGGAAGCATGGGAAAGTTCTCTTCACTTTATTTTTCCGATGACACGGAATCTTTTTAAAGAAGGCGAATACGATTCAGAGGAACATACAGGGAGAGAGCTGGAGACATAGACGTTCCACGAGAGAGAAAGGTAGAAGCTGTTTGACATGCTTTAAATATGAAAATATATCATATTTGTTTAGCTTAAAAGTAAAACAAACTGACAGAAAATATAAATAATTCTGAGTTCAAATTGTACTCTATTTTTGGGGTCAGTTCTAAAATTGAGCTCGTCTGTAGCCTTAAATATTTTTCCGTTTGGATTACAGTTTCTTCAATTGCATCCCTAATAATTTATAAAATATTTTGTGCTATTGTGTATTTAAAGTCAATGAAATACTCCGGCGATTACGGATAATTATTACATTTCCCCCCCCCAATTTAATAAATTTTATTGCACTAATATTTTAAAATTGTTATTATTTTTGTAGTGCTTTTGCATATTTAATTACGTAAATGTTGTTGATTTCCAGTTATTATGCCCCTCACTTTGATTTTTTTTTTTTTTTAATATATATATGTACATATTCAAAATTTACAAAAAAAAATGTGCATTCTTGTTAAACAGCAAATAAGAGGAATATGTGTTTGAACAAGGACACCTTCCTTTGTTTCACACTGTCCAAGTGAGTGTGTATTTACTTTATATGGGAATTATTTTGCCCCCATTGATGTTTTCCTTTTTTGGAAGGGCTGAACTAACAGAAAAACAAAGTAGTCTAAATAAGTCAACAAGTATCACAGCGGTATCCCAATCTCCCACACAGGATGTTTACTCAGATTGCGTGTTTGTGAGTGTGTGTGTGTGTCACTTCTCGACACACTACTGTGTCATTACCATTAAACACTTCAAACGACCCCCATCCGCTGCCCGTGAAATTATGGCAATTATATGTAACTAATTGAAGGATTATATTAAAGCACTGATTTGTTCTTATTTCGATTATTAACAATGTTGGAAATGTTTTAAATGATTATTTAATATATTTCATGTTAAATTTTGACAATGAAGGACAGCACAATTGCATGTGTGCGTACGTGCATGTGTGTAAAGGTCTTGTTTTGAAGCCCATTGTAATAACACTAAGTTCGTGGAAGAAGCAATAGGGGGCAAAGCCAAATAATATTGAGAGGAAAAAAATGAGCAGGAGCTTAGTGGGAGTATATTACTTAACTGAAACATTAATAAATCTACATAATTGCGCACGTATGCATTAGTTGTGTGCTTGTAAAACACCCAGTGCTGAAATCAAATACCAGTTAGGTGTTAAGTGTTGTTCTTTGTAAAAATGCAGGTATAAAAGCAGAGGTGGGTAATTTTCGACAGTTATAATGCCTGGAATCAAATTATGCTTGAGAGCAGCAGTTGCTGTGTCCAATTTGAACACAAAGACCTTACTATTAAAGAGAAATAAAGAGTTGTTTTTTATTGGGCATTTGTTTTGGTTCAACCTGGCTAATTTTTTCGCAGTAAAAATAAGAGAACTTGTATAGTCGGAGGGAAATGATGAACATAAGCGGTTTTGTGCAAGTATGAGAAATTAAAACTAAAAAAGTTAGGATTAGACAAAGTATTTGAAAAAATGAGTCAGTTTGTGAAAAGCAAAACAAAGTTAAACCTGCAGAAAATTACTGTAGTACCACAAAAGACAACTGTACAGCTACATGGTTAAAACTCAGGCAGTGATTACAAAGGAAAAAACTACTGTATATGAAGTCCTCCGCTATGGTTCATCTCCTCAAGAAGCATGATGGAGGCTCGAATTCAAACTATTTCAACGAGAGTCCATTAAAAGCATTCCACACTATATTCTTTTTGTCTTTGTGGTTTTTAAAGGAGCAGAGGATGTCCAGAGCTGACTGGTCCTTTCTGGAGCACCTGCTGGAGGAGGGCCAGGAGTATTCGACTGGCATTGGTCGTGTCTGGCTAACTGTTCTCTTCCTGTTTCGTATGTTGGTGCTCGGCACAGCAGTCGAGTCTGCCTGGGACGACGAGCAAGCGGACTTCATCTGTAACACACGACAACCAGGTTGTACGGCAGTTTGCTACGACAAAGCCTTCCCCATCTCCCATTTTCGCTACTTTGTCCTCCAAGTCATTTTCGTCTCCACGCCAACCATCTTCTATTTTGGATACGTGGCTATACGGTCTGGGAAGGAAGAAGTTGGAAAAAATGAAAGCAGGCAGGTAGAAGAAGGTGGTGGAGGTAGGATAGGGGTTGTAACAGAAAGGGATAAAGAAAAGACAAATCAAAAAGAGGGGGCTGCAAGAAAAGGAAGCATAGTTGAGAGGAGTCCACCCGAAGCTCCAAAACTGAAAGGAAGGTTGTTATGCGCGTACACATTCAGCATCCTTCTAAAAGTTCTGCTAGAAGTCGGCTTCATCCTGGGGTTGTGGTTCCTTTATGATGGCTTCCTAGTTGAAGCAAAGTTTGAGTGTGTGGGCTTCCCATGCCCTCATACAGTGGACTGCTTTGTCTCTCGACCTACAGAGAAGACCATCTTCACCATCTACACTCAGGCCATCGCAGCTGTTTCCTTGCTGCTCAACCTCTTTGAGCTCCTACACCTTCTTCAGCTAGCAATTTCACAGCGACTGAGGAAACAGTACAGCTCCCAGGGTCAGGTGTATTTACCACAGCTAGAACAGGCAGGTACGGTGGCCCGTTCGGAAGCCCCGCGGACACGGGAAGAAACACAAGAGTCTTACAATGGCAGCCTACCAGTGCCAAGTGAGGCTACAGGCTTCACGAACCCCTGTGAAAGCTATGGCAATCTAGCCATAGCAGTCAACTGGGAACCTGCAGAGGGAGGGAGTGATGTGCTTCCTAGCTATACGAACTGCATGGAGGCTATGAGGACATCACGTTCACCTAGGAACCACTACGGAGCAAAGACCAAGAACAATCATAGGGGAATTGCAAAACAGAAGCACTATGTCTGACTGAGGCTTGATGAAAATCATTTTGTTATCTTTCTAACATGCTTCTTTGCACATGACACTGGAGTAAACGAGGTGCCACATAAAAGCTCATATAAAAGACAAGAGTTGTACTGTGAACCCAATGCCTCAGAGGCAGCAACACACTTCAGACAAACATTGGCTTGATAACAGACCCATTTTGGAGAACGCTCCCCATGGCAACTGAAATTTATACTTTTCGGTCATGAGAGACTTTCTTGTTTCATTAAAAAGCTTGAATATGTAAGTGAAAAACAATGTCTTGTGAGCATTTAAGAGAGCAGTATTTTATCAGTTGTAAATAAATACATTCCTTTTAGTTCCACACAGTCATCCCTGGAGCTCCTCTCAGTCCGCACAATGGAATGCTCTTGTTTCAGTTCTCTTCCCAAGAGGCACACATGCATGCACACACACGAACTGTATGCTTTTTATTTCACACAGTCAGAGTTGGTCACTTGTCTTAGGGTTTAAAGGGCTTGATAAACAAATGGGGACCAAACCCATCCATTTATAAAATTCTCATGACTTTAAAGTGCTCACTTCAATTAAAAAAAAAAAAAAAAATCTATATTGAATCAAAGGACCATTCACGAGCATCCAGTTGGAAAATAAGCTTAAAAGTGATTCTTCAAACTTGGACTAAAGGTGGTACAGGTGATGCAAAAATCAATGAAGTATGTATTTATACGAAACATGTTAATATTTATTGCATTAAGTAAAATAAAGGAAAGATAAACTGTGTATGCTCTTTTGATGTCCCATTTCTCCAGCACAGGGAGTAACGGCGACCAATTATATGGTACAATGTAGGAGGTAAAGCACTCTTTTTCCTGGCTCGGTTTAAAATCCCACTCGGAGGTCTTGTTGTTAACACTGTATAGATGGAAAGCAACTAAGAAAAGCCAAGACTACAGCTTTGCCAAAGGTATGTTGTAAGTGACCGCAGGTATGTAGGATGGACTCCATTTTGTATAGCCCTTGTCCTCAGAAGTACATTCTGACCTGGTTTGTCATGAAATCAAAATTATGCTTGACGAAATGATTGACTTATGTCAAATAACCGCAACGTAGACAATTTTCCACTCAAATTCTTTTCTAAATATGAGTTTTGAAGGTGTACAGTTTGCTTGTGATGGATGTTGGGCATTGTACTTGAGTTTCTTGGCATTTATTTCACTGAAGTTACAACGAATGGAAATAATAATTATACAATAATAGGAAGACCATCCTCAAAGAGGAACTTTTACTATGTTCAGGCACTGACGTGGGGCATATATTGTTCCAGATAACAATTCAAGTCAATTTTCCAAAGCTGCCTGTTTCCAAGCCTATTCAGTAAAACTTGGCTGGCATTCCTGTATAGTCCTATTATCTGAGTCCAGGTGGGCGGGTCCATGTGTGCTGGGCACTATCCCGTCATTGTTAATCTGGGTGTTTTTACCAGGCCAAAGAGGGAGGTGCTGGCAATAGGAGGGGGCATTCAACAGATTGCAGGGGTCGACCAGTATTATCTTTCCAGCTGCCTGCCGAGTGTGAAAATGAAGTGTGATCATCTTTTACTATGATTGCAATTGATTTTTGCATAAAAGTCCCAGAAAATTAGAATCCTTAATCCTTCCTGTGTGGGAAGATGTGATAGGTCACCCATACCATACTAATACCAATGAAATCCATTTGGGATTGACTCCCATTGTGACAGAGTTTCCTGAGATTGTTGAAGTCATTGCTGATACATTTCCTCACTCTGTTGGTAAGCTGTGTTGCTCATAGCATGACAAGGTTTTTTTTTTTTTTTTTTTTTGAAGCCGCATACCTCAACAAAGGACATTCAGCAACTTCCATAATTGCAACACACTTAAGTACATCCTAAAGAGAAAGCCCAACAATGATGCTCTCAAGAAAAAAATGACTTCATAAATTTGAGTGGGGGCCCTTCAAGACATCAGCCTTTCACAATGTATAAGGAGCTTAGCTCCGTCTCTATAAAATACCAGATCATTTTAATAAAAGGCATTTAAATAAAATGCAACAAATAAATGATGAGTAAATTGAGCACAAGAAGGTATTCAAGCGCAAATGTTATAAAAGCAACCAGCAGAGCTAGCAAGAGTAGACAATGGAGTTGAGGTGACTGAGTTAAAAATGTACAGTTTAACGTAGGTTATTACCATTCAATTCAATTCAATTTTATTTGTATAGCCCTAAATCACAACAACAATGTCTCAAAGGGCTTTACAGAAATGAAGCAACAAAAATGAATAGATACAGTTCAAGTCCTGGGTATCCCCTATCCTTAAGATCCTCCATGCCGGCAAGGAAAAACTCCAAAAACTCCAGAGTCAATTGGGAGAACCAGTAAGTGATTGTTCTTCTTTTATCCTTATTTTTATGGTTTACTGTTATTGTTGATAAAAAGTACCAATTCCCATTCTCCCTATACTGTCTCAATGGCAATGATTCTCACTGTATCCATAAAAATATCAAGTAGCCGGTTCTCAGATTGGGCAATTTGCTCGTAAACAAAACATAGCTTTGACCATCCTCTAAATTTAGATTCTGGACAGGAAGTGGGTCTGTACCTGTTTCCTCTTCCACTATTGTTTCTCTCTTGGGACTGTTCTGCAGAGGAAAATTCACCCTGACAATGGGTAGTGGTTGCATTGTTCAATGCTGCCCATCTAAAGCCAAGAGGAGGACTTGCCTACCGCACACTAGTTAAGTAACAACACTCGGCCAATACTAAAACAACAAACATTTTTAATTTTCACCTTTCATACAGCTCTGCTGCATTTTGGCTATGCAAAATTTACAACTATGTTATCCAAGTCCTTCGACTTCATTGTGTACATTTTAATATATTTTTTTACAAGGAATGCACAATTAAAAGCAAAAGCCCAAACATGGCTGAATGAATGACTTGGACTCTTTAAAATATTTACATAGAATCCCTGTTGTTTTCCAGTATTCTATGCAAAAGTGTGTTTATGAAGGGATGCCATTCCAACGAGCAGACAGCACTATTGTTCCTGCAGCACTTTCCCGCCTGTCCGCTCAGGATGTTGCACTGCGACACTTTCAAAAGATCATGGAGAAAAAAAAAAAAAAAAAAAAGGGAACCTCCAGAATCACCCATTATTCACCATCATCCTTGCAGGAACAATGCAACGCCTCCCAACATCCCTCTTATACTTTCCCAGGAGTCTTGCTGTCCAATTCCCACAGTGCTGTCCAGTTTGGAGGAGTTGTTCTATTGTTACCTGTCCTAATTGTTCCCAAAAGGACCTAAACACATACAAACTCCCTCTTCCTCTTGATACAGAGTCATGCCTCACATCCATACTTTCTACTAACCTCCAGCAGTTTGATATCATTCATATCCTGGAAGTAAAAGAAAAAGCAAACATGACTGTTTCTCATAGATATACAGTGGGGAGAACAAGTATTTGATACACTGCCAATTTTGCTGGTTTTCCCACTTGCAAGCCATGTAGAGGTCTGTAATTTGTATCATAAGTTCTCTTCAACTGTGAGGGACGGAATCCAATACAAAAATCCAGAAAATCACATTGTATAATTTTTAAATAATAAATTTGTATTTAACTGCATGAAATAAGTATTTGATACATTACCAACCAGTAAATATTTCGGCTCTTATTTCTTTTTTAAGAACTCCTCCCTTTGAACTTGTTACCTGTATAAAAGACACCTGTTCACATGCTCAAACAAACAAACTCCAACCTCTCCACAATGGCCAAGACCAAAGAGCTGTGTAAGGACATCAGGGATAAAATAATAGACCTGCACAAGGCTGGGATAGGCTACAGGAAAATAAGCAAGCAGCTTGGTGAGAAGGTAACAACTGTTGGAGCGATTATTAGAAAATGGAAGAAGTTCAAGTTGACGGTCAATCTTCCTTGTTCTGGGGCTCCATGCAAGATCTCACCTCGTGGGGCATCACTGATCATGACGAAGGTGAGGGATCAGCCCAGAACTACACGGCAGGACCTGGTCAATGACCTGAAGAGAGCTGGAACCACAGTTTCGAAGAAAACCATCAGAAACACATTACGCCGTCATGGATTAAAATCCTACAGCGCACGCAAGGTCCCGCTGCTGAAGCCAGTGCATGTCCAGACACGTCTGACGTTTGCCACTGACCATCTGGATGATCCAGAGGAGCAATAGGAGAAGGTCATGTGGTCGGATGAGACCAAAATTGAACTTTTTGGTCTAAACTCGGCTCGTCGTGTTTGGAGGAAAAAGAAGGATGAGTACAACCCCAAGAACACCATCCCAACCGTGAAACATGGAGGAGGAAACATCATTTTTTGGGGCTGCTTCTCTGCCAAGAGTACAGGACGACTGCACCGTATTGAGGGGAGGATGGATGGCGCTATGTATCGCCAGATCTTGGCTGACAACCTCCTTCCTTCAGTGAGAGCCTTGAAGATGGATCGTGGCTGGGTCTTCCAGCATGACAACGACCCAAAGCACACAGCCAAGGCAACTAAAGAGTGGCTCTGTAAGAAGCATCTTAAGGTCCTGGAGTGGCTTAGCCAGTCACCAGATCTGAACCCGATAGAAAATCTATGGAGGGAGCTGAAAGTCCGTGTTGCCCGGCAGCAGCCCCGAAACCTGAAGGCTCTGGAGAAGATCTGTATGGAGGAGTGGGCCAAAATCCCTGCTGCAGTGTGTGCAAACCTTGTCAAGGACTACAGGAAACGTTTGGTATCTGTAATAGCAAACAAAGGTTTCTGTACCAAATATTAAGTTCGATTTTTGTGATGTATCAAATACTTATTTCATGCAATTAAATGCAAATTTATTTTTTAAAAATCAGACGTGATTTTCTGTTTTTTTGTATTAGATTCCGTCCCTCACAGTTGAAGAGAACTTATGATACAAATTACAGACCTCTACATGCTTTGCAAGTGGGAAAACCAGCAAAATCGGCAGTGTATCAAATACTTGTTCTCCCCACTGTATATAGCTAAATTTGATAACTACATAGCAAAAAGACCCGAGGGCTAGAAGGACATGAACCTTCATTATTTAAAACAGGAAATGTTTGCAACATTGTCATTCTCTGCAAGCCTAATATGAAGTCTCCCAAAGACCATTTCTGACAGCAATCTTCAAAGTCATTAAGTATTCCTATTGAAGTATCTGTTTCACATCTAAGGATTTAGTGAAAATTTTGAAGACTTGATTAAAATAAAATGCAGACTCGCTTCCATTAAATGAAAGTTGACCTAGATAGTCTTCCAAGTTGTCTTCAACAGACGTTTAGTCTACATAAATGCTTTCATTCAACGTAACATTAACTTTTTTAAGGTGCACATTCTTGCAAGGTTGGTTGAAAATTAAATGTTTTGGCTGCTTCAAAATCAAGACAAACTAGAAGTTTTTTTTTTTTTTTTGATATAAACAACAGCTTGCAGTTCAACAATTTACACTTTGTTCGATCAACTTCCACGTGACACACAGTGGCAAAGGGTCAGTGTGCTAAGTGGTGTACAACTTTCTAAAATGAAAGTGTTGCCGTTTCACAAAATAACAAGACTAAGCTGCTTAATCTTCACCGCAGACCTCCCACTCATGGTTGATTGCCTGCATACCATCAAAAAAGTCATGATTTCTCCCGATACGCTGTAAAATAAATTATTTACTTTGGTGAAAGTTACAGAGAAACAGGCAATATGACAAAAGCTACAGTGCACAAAAATAAAAATAAGGCTATCTTGAACATTATTTCAGGAAAAGTACGTCAGAATTTTTGTCCATTGTGAAAACAAGTCATATCTAAAAGGTGCTGAGTTTTTTCCCCAAACCGAACACATCCAAGCAGGCTTTGTTGAGCTTTCTTTCAGTCATGGTGGATGAAGGGTCTTTTCCCAAAAATTTCTGCACAATTTAGAACAACATTGACCAAAGATTAAAGGGAAACTAATGGAGTCCAACAATTTATTGATTCACAAGCATGTCCAGTGTCCAAATACCTTTGGCCATATTTGCAGCTCAAAACACAATACCTGTCCTTCGTTTGAAGCATACAGGTTTGATGCAATATTTGTGTCTGATTAAAAAAAAGCCCCCTTCCATGTCATTGTGATAATGTTTTCCACATGTGAAGGGATTAGCTTTTCTCAGGACGGTTCCTATTCAGAGCTGCTTTAGGCGTAAATTCCAGTTTCTCCTTGAGGCTAAGGACCTGAGTTCCGTCCATCCCAACCTGTTCCTGCAGTTTTCTTTCCTCCCTCAGTTCAAGAATGCTCTTCTCTTCCTCTCGAGGTTTTGGGTTCCCTCTGATAAACCATTCCAGGTGGTAGCCCACTGCTCCCACCACAAAAGCCACGGGGAAGGTGACATATGGGGCGTAGGTCCGCATGGCTGTCCAAACTACAGGCCACATGACTGCACACCTATTCGAATCCCAAGATGTGGGAAAAAAAAAACATTTTATAAGTTATAGCCCAAAATGACTTCAAGTGTCATAATTAAATATTAGCACAGGTCAAGCTTCTTGAGTTGACTACGGAGTCATAATTCATTCAATATTAGTACAGGTCAGGCTGCTTAAGTTGACTAAGGAGAGCTCGTGCAACATTTCTTCAGACGTGGCTCCCTCTAGTGTTAGAACAGATAATAAAATAAACAATACAACTGAAAATGCTACAAATAAATGGTAATCTGAATCCTGTTCTATGTCCTTTTTCAGTTTCAGTGGTTATGTGATTACTTTGACTCAATCTCAAAATACATCACCAGGGTAAATAGAGATATATATCATTGCTTTCATAAAAAGCTGCACTCTTTGAAGGTGGTCTGGCTACTTTATAGGATTATTCCAGCTCTTCATATTCACACTCTTTTCTACAAACAATATAGCTTTATAACTACTCTATATTTGGGTGGTTGCATAAACACAGTGAAATACTGTAACATCATTGTGTAACGACTAATTAGCAACATTGATGAGCGAGTTAAGACTGATGATAGCGCTTCAGTGACTACAATTGCTGATTTAACAATAATTCACGTTGCTTTAGTGGGAAAAAAACATTACTTATGTCATTCAACTCACCTTTACGGTTTCACGTTGGTGCCGCAGTGGAAGATCTCAACTTCCGGGGGAGTGGCTACGCTTCAGTGTTACATGATTGGTAGAATTTTCTTGCTCTTTATATCCAAGAGGTGATGGTGTTTTCGTTTGTATTTAGCACCCCCTACTGGTCAAAATTGTGCACTGCCAAATGAGGTGCAACCCTTTTGTTTGATGGGACATTGCACTAAAACACAACGCAAAAATCAAAAGGGTGATAACATTTGGCTTTTTATTTTTGGGGTTTACCTGTGATTTAAAAGGTTTTCCCAAGTCCCATAAAAGTGTATTTTCAAAATATAATACCCCATTTATTGTACTTCACGATGGCATCACAAAAAATAATGAAAACCCGAGATACAAAATCCTAATTTTGTCATAAAACAGAATTAAATCCTCAATGGAATGTAAATTAAGTTGCGGAATATAGATTAAACGAGTGGTGTTTGAAACTATTTTGCTTTGTTTTGGTCAACAAGCTCAGAACGGGTGGAAATCAGTGGCATCAAGTTACAAAAATACATTGTTGTGATTCAGAAGGCACCCTCAAAAGGTTTTCTAACCTTCGAAAGTAATCTAAAATGATACTTGTTTTTTTTTTTCACCCATGTAAACTTCTTTCCATTGTATTAATATAAAATACTGCTGTCTTGTCAACATCTTATTAAGTTAGGGTTAATAAATGTGTTATTAAGCGTTAACACGTTTTTGTCTTTGACTATGTTATTTATACATATATATGTATAGAGAGTGTCGCAAAAAATGTATACAGTCTTTGACTTTAAATAGCTACTATTTTTTTTCGATTTAAGATTTGATTTTGGAGTAAGAATGGCAGGTGCTGGGCTCACGTTCGAGCAAAAAACAAAAAAAAAAAAATGTTCTGAAAACATTCTAGAAATGTGAACATAGGCTGAAGTGGCAAGACACTTTACGCTTAAGTTCCACAGAGATGCCCCAACACGAGATATTTCAACCCAGTCACTCCTTCGGAAAAAAAAAAAAAAAAAAAAAAAAAGGTCCAATAAGTTCCCTGGCTGAAAGTCCACACCAGACAGTGACTCCAGGCAAATTCAAGTGATGTTCCACTATAAGTTGAGGTTTTTCTTGTGTCCAGTAACTGCAGTTATGGTTCTCTGTGGAACTCACACGTAAAGCGTCTTGTCACCTCAGCTTTATTTTCAACATTTCCAGAATGTTTTCAACATTTTTTTTGCCTGTATGTATGTATGTATATATATATATATATATATATATATATATATATATATATATATATACATACAATGGGGAGAACAAGTATTTGATACACTGCCAATGGGAAAACACATTGGCAAACCCAGTGTCAAATGCTTGTTCTTCCCACTGTATACCAGCAATAGTAAACAGAATGTCACCTACATTGATGACTATCATTTCTTGCTAGCCATTAAATACTTTTTTTTTTTTTTTCTTTCTTTCAATGTTACAACTTCGCACAACCCAGACAATATGAGGTTATGTTTCATGTCTCTATAGCAACATGTCACAGAATGTACTGGCAGCTATGCCAAATGCAAACCAATATCTGGCGATCCATACAGGTGGAACTACGCTCACATGAGTCTTGTAATGGCCCCTGAGAGGAAGTCCTCATAGTTAAGGCGGATGTTGCCTGTCATTGTTGTGTCTTTCTCTCTGAAGAACTGAGTCATGCTCTGCAGTTGGGTGCACACTTGGATGAAGCGATCCAACTGCATGCCGGGACGTGCAGCACGCACGCTGAAGCGACGCACCAATGACTCGGCGAACTGGGGACTCAAGTTGTAGCCCATCTGTGCAAGGGCTAGGTGAGGAAAGAAAAAAATGGTTGAGAGAAAACGGTGAGGGAGTGTAACGCATGTTAATTGGGGTTCTCGGACTTCAGAAAATGTACGAAATTACAATTAACCTTGGTGTAGCTCTGTGCCACTGATAGACCCTGAACGATCCCTGTCATATTGCTGAAAGAGTGCCCTCCATTTCTGCATGAAGTCCCACAACGCTGAGAAACCGTAAAGGTCCATACGACTTGACTTTGTCCTGTCAAACATGTCTAAAAGTAAACACAATAACAACACGTTGAGAACTTCGAAAGCCTCAGATCAGTACATATTATTTAATACTTATTTATTGTGAGTGTAGTGTCTTTTCTTCTTCTACATTTAAGCATTGTAATTGATAAAGTCACTGTAGTAATATTTGTGATGCCGGTACTGGGTGACTCACTGATCATCATGAGGCAAGTTTCGTCATTAAAATTTGACCAATTGGAGTTGAGAAGAGCCTGCTTGAGCTCCTTCAGGTTGATATACCCACTGTGGTCCGTGTCGACACTCTTAAACCACTGGTAAGCCTCTGGGTTGACACCAGGTGGGATGTTCCCTATAGACAGAACAAAGGCATAAAAGGTGATGGAAAATATGATGAACAAGAATAAGGATATGCTGCACTTCTAGCCAAAGCCTTATGACTTTTATCATTGAAACATGAGGCTTTGACAGTTTGATCCTACTGGGGGGCATAAACCGAACCTGTCAGTCTGGAACTCATTTCACATCCATCAATTTTGCACAGATTGTGTGAGAAGAGAACAAACATGAAAAAAAGGGGCTGCAAGAAACTATGGCTGTACCTGAAGGAGCAGGATGGTTATAAGGTGCTCCATGAGGTTGCCCCCCGTAACCCGCACCCCCTGGTCCAGGTCCGTAGTGCCCTCCTTGCCCTTGACCATAATAGCCACCTGGTGGAACTGCTGCGCCACTGTATGGAGCGGAGGGTCCCGATTGATATGAACCGCTGCCTCCACTGTAGGGGGCACTGGGTACTGGGTGTCCCACCCCTGGATAGCCCTACACAAAAGTGTATAAAAGAATTCAGAAAAAACAATTCCCAGCGGGAATAGGCTCCAACTCAAAAACAAAAAAAGTAACACAAAATGGATGGATGAAGAGTCCAACATAAGAGGAGTTTAAGGGGGGCTGCCCTGCAGCCCCCCCTGGTGGCCAAAAAGTGTCATTGCATGTAATTGACTCTCCTATACATATACAGTATATACATATACAGTGGTACCTCTACATACGATCACTTCGACACACGATCTTTTCGACATCCGACGTAAAATTTGAGCCGCCATTTGTTTCTACATCCGACGAGTTGCTCGAAATACGACGACATGACAGCACTGCAAACGAACGCACGGTGGATTTTCTTGTGTGAGAAATCAACACAGTTTTCAAAAAAAGTTGATACAGTTGGAGAAACAAGGAAAAAAGTGATGCTTACCTTTGAAATGAAGATGCAAGTTATAGAAAAATATGAGCTTGGGGTGCGCGTCCCTGAACTGGCTCAACAATACAGCTCCATGGTCCTCTTCCGACCACCGTTCGCCACTATTTATAAGTTAAGGTGACAATTATTATTGTGGTAACATTGCCAAGGAAATTGCCAGCTTCGTCACGTTTTTATCATTTATTTAAGAACTTAACCAACACAAAACGCCCATTGTCTTAAGCAGTTGACCGCTCTCAAGAAAACGAAAGTATTATCTCTACCGCACCGACCTATCTCACTGAGACGTCACCTTCGCGGTGCGTTCAGGGACAGTAAAAAGTGTCCGCCATATTAGAATCCGATTCGTTACATTATTTACAGGAATAATTATTAATTATTCTTCTTATTATTATATTATTCTGAATTATTTATTTATAACTTATTTGTTTTTCTATGTTTAATTGCCATTTGTAACAGTGCCAGCAGTATTTATTAAGAATTTAGTGTATGTTTTTAGGCTTTGGAACGAATTAATGGAATTATAATGTATTCCTATGGGAAAATCCTGCTCGACATACGACCATTTCGACTTACAAACAAGGTCCTGGAACGAATTAAATTCGTATGTAGAGGTACCACTGTATATACATATACAGTATATACACACACATATATGTAAATCATTAAAGGAAATAACAAAAATGAATGAAATGAACAAAAAAGATATTTTTATAATGGGTCAAAATAATTTTTTGAACAGATAATGTGATTAGCACCTTGGACGGTCATTTGCTTTGCAAAAAAAAAAAAAAAAAATCGGGGAGGGCAATTTTATTTTTCTCATTATTTTTATCTTTGTTTGATTTTTTTTTTTTTTTGATTGAAGCAACTTTTGGGGGGATTTGATGATTTAGACACCAATATGGACCCTACACAAAAAGGATTGCTAAAATCAAACAAAACTTTTTACACCAAAAATTAAATGTGTTCAAACGCAAATATTTGAGTCTCAAATATTTTTTCGCATTCAAAAACGTTTTTTCTATGATTGATTTTTTTTTTATTGAAGTGATATTTTTTTGTTTGAAAATATATATATTTTGTTTGAAGCAGCTTATTTTTTGATTGAATAATAAAGACACAAATGTCCTAGCCAAAATGTTGCCCAAACGCAAAACAATATTACATCTCTCAAAAAAGTTGCTTCAATAAAAAAAATAATTGACTTCAATCCCCCAAAAATTAGAAGAAAAATAGCTTTCAATTGCATTTTTTTGAGTTTCAAATTTATTTTTGCATTCAAACACATTTTTTTGATCAAATAATGTAGACACAAATTTACTTTCATATGCCTCAGCCCAGGGGATACAATTTTTGACTGGGGTAACTACATTGGCACGACACCTGCGAGCGTACCACATTCAATGGATGACGATCTTTGCGAAAAGTATAGCTGTCCTAAGCAGCCTGATTTAGAATTCCCCTCAAGAATGATGGGAAACAAAAAAAATGCTCATTTTCAACTTATTATTATAAATATTCTTGTAAGTTAATTTTATTGCTGACACTGCGTTTTGGGGTCATCAACATGTTGTCCCCCCTGGCCCAAAAGTCTAACTCCGCCTATGGTATCCAACCATAATCCTTTACATTAAATAGTTTGACAAACATACGTGCACCAACTAAACTACGCTATTCGACATTAGAGCACAATGTTCTATCTATTTTCAATCATACTTTTCATTAAATAAAACTTCCCTCTTGTCTGGACACGAGTCATTAATCGAAGTTTGTCTGACGTACAGCCATGTGAAACATTTAAACTGTTGAATTATAGGGTGTAGCCAACATATGCTAACGACGTTTGACATTGAAAGACGACGGAAATCACAAACGAGTGTAAGCGTGTAAGTAATTGAGTGTTATTTTGCGGCAAATGTCTTTCCAACAGTCCACAATAATATTATAATATGAAGTACTGCATTGCTTTACCTTACCTTTCCGTAGTTGTAACTCATTTTTACTTCCTTTTACCAGGAGGGTTGTTCCTGCTCCGTCACAGATGTATTGATTGGTTTATTTTACCATCTATCCAAACCACACCTTCGTTCTCGATTATGATTGCACAATCAAATTGCACCTATTGTTCTTTGATTGGAGAACCAGAGGCAACGTATTGTTGACCATAGATATCAAATATATAAGCCTTGATATCTAGCAGCCATCTTGGGTCGGACCATATTAATGTGGCTGTGATTCAGCCTGAATCATTCACGTTGGATGTTGAAAAAAATGTTAAAATTAGTTTAATTATGTACGCATGTATTCAAATTACGGCATATTTTACGTTTTCAAACAACTCTCCTTTTGAAAATAAGATTAAATATTTTAAAAGCGCACGCTCCATTGACGAAAAATGGCCGACAAGTGACTACGCTTGTCTTTAGTAGATTGCACAGCACATCTCACATCTAGGAACATATGTGTTTTGTCTGTTGAGCTCTGGATTCCTACTGACTGACTCATTTCTCCCGTGACAGTACTTTAATACTGGTTAAGCGCTTTCAGTATAACTAAGGTTAATTTATTATTTATTTTGTGGAATTAGGACTCGCATACTGATACATTTTATGTGTGTGAGGCTATGAGCTTAATATCTCAGAATTAAGACTTCAATTAAAAATATAAAATGTGATTCATTATTTCGAAACAGTTAATTCTAATGTCAATTTTTATTTTATTGTATGACTACCATCCCACTTTTATATACTCGTAGCCGGAGCAAAAAAAAAAAAAAAAAAAAACCCTTAGATAAATTTAATAACGGAACACAAAAAAGAATAGAACATATATACATACATACATACTGTATATACATACACACACACACACACACACACACACACACACACACACACACACACACACACACATATATATATATATATGTATATATATATATATATATATATATATATATATATATATATATATATATATATATATATATATATATACACACACAACTATAACTATAACTCTCACAAATTCCATGACGTAAAAACGGGCCTCCCAAAATGCGTGATTTAAATTTGAGCGTGACAAATGGATGGTGTGGTGGGCTTCTTTCCTTTTAACTATAAAATGTCAGAGACTGTAGAGATTTTTTAAATTATGAACAGATAAAATAACCTTTATTAGTCTCACAAGGAGGGAAATTTGCAAAATCAGCAACACAAAATGTTTCCTTCAAGTAAAGCCCTATAACACCATTTTATGTTGTTTGTGCTTGTCATTTTCCTCAACCTTCAGATGATTAAGTTCTTGAATAGAGACTGTAGGAATCAACTCTTTTTGATCTTTTGAATAGCAACAATGACTCAGGTGCCAACAGCTGTTTCATTTCATGCCTGCAGGCAGTGTTGGGCACGTTACTTTAAAAAAGTAATTACTCACTACTTCTTCCAAAAAGTAACTGAGTTAGTAACTGAATTACTCTATAGTAAAAGTAACTAGTTACCAGGGAAAGTAACTATTTCCATTACTTTAAAAAAAAGTTATTGTTTGTCAATGAATTTAAAATTTTCTGAGCTGTATTGGAGTCAGTTGAGTAGAGAAGAACAGACAGGTAGTTGTGTTATAAAACCTTGTAATATTTATTGCACCTCACCAGCAACAGATTTATCCTGCACTTGAAGCGCAACAAAAATAAACAGATTTGAATTGCTCACCACAGATGTCGACAAAAGCTTTGCCCCGGGACATAAATTACACTTTACATGTACGTTCTTTCCTTTAATTTCGACCAACTTGAAATAGTGTTTATACCTCCACCTCGTAAAGGACAAATTTTCCTCTGAATGCTCTGCCATCATATCCTTCTGCATCTGTTTTGTGTGTGTGTGTTTGCCGCATGCGCTGTTCCGGTTTGTGTGTGAAAACACTGGCTTTGATTGGCTTACCATGACACATGACTCTAACCCTCAGCCAATCACAATCACTTCCATCGCATCTATCCAGGGGGTGCATTCAGGTAGCCTCGTCCCCCTACTCCTCCCGTCACCCTCAAAGTGTCTGCCGTCCTCAAGATGGAAGCAGCATTCTTGCTGGCTGACAGTGTGGATGGGAACGAGGCTAGCATTCAGGTGTAGCAAACACAGAAACGTTAGCAAGCTTTGGAAAGTATTGTCTTAATGAGCAGGGACAAACAGCCAGGAGTCATAAGAGGTACATGTGCTATTAGGCTCGAGCGTTTACGTCACAGAATGGGTGATCACGTGAGATTTGACAACAACGCAGCCATATTGGAAGCGGGTCTAGCTCGCGGGACATTAAACTTTAACTTGCCAGTTCGCTAAAGAGACAAACTCGTTACTAAGGCAAAGAACAGATATTTGATCAAACTTAAAGTGCCTGTGACACGAAAAAGCATGTTTATTTCATAATACACGCGGTATTTTATGCCCCTGAATGATATGGACCGCTTGGATGTGTGTGGAAGCGATCGCTATTTTTATTTAGTTTTTTTTAATCCCGCGCCATGAAAATGAGTGACTTCCGGCTTCGGTCTTGCATTGAGGAGGAGGGCGCTGTGACGGCTACGGTAGAAGACGTCCTCTTCACGCTACAGTGTACTGTTGTGTATGAGGACGAAGGATTCAGCTGATTTTGCGGATTAATACGTTTATTTTTCGCATCACGCCAGCCAAACGGCTGCAGAAAAATCATTCTCTATGAGGGAGAGGCGTATGCGCCTTTTTGGAGTTTCAAAAGGTTCCCATTCACCGTGGATATTTACTGTGGGACCATTGGACTTACGAGGAAGTGAGTAAACATCTTGTTTTGTATTATGTCAAATACGAATACAGCGATTACAAAGTAAACACTACAAACTTCCTTTAAATAAAGGACTACTTACGTTTGATCATTGATAGGCATGTAAAAAGCTCTCCTAACGCTCTTTAGCAGCAGCACGTTAGCTGCACAACAACTCCAGCCACCCTCCTCCGGGGAACGAACTGTAAATTGCTCTCCGCCAGACGGTTTGCCGATCCGCGGAGACAATCGACAACCGGGTCGTCATGTCAAATAATCCAGGCTAGTTATATGTGATTTTCCGCTTCGAAGACTTTGAAACATCACTCGGTTCGGGTTAGCATGTCGGCTAGCTGTCACGCCTTCTGGTTTGTTTACATTCTCCGAAGCCGGGGAAGGGAAATGACATATATCCGATTTAGGTGTCATAAAATATCGTTCGGGAGGTGCGACAGTAAAGGTGAAGTCGACAGTTTTGACCATTATGGAGTAATTTTGCCATGTCGTCCTGAGTAAATGCATTTTTATTATTTCATATTCCATTCAGCACAAGACTGCTATTTGTCATGACCATGCCATTTATTTAGCAATTGGGGAAAATACTTGGATAAAAAGAATATCCTGTAAAAATATTGAAGTAAAGAGACAGAAACAATGACATTTTGCGGCTCTCTTCGTCGCGTTTTCCTCGTTGTGAATAGTTCCCCCTTGACGGGCTGAGTGGTCCTTCTCAAGCCATTTATATAGCTATTGGGGAAAAATACTTGGATAAAAAGAATATCCTGTAAAAATATTGGAGTAGAGAGACTGAAACAATGACATTTTGCGGCTCTCTTCGTCACGTTTTCCTCGTTCTGAATAATTCCCCCTCAATGGGTTGAAAAGTAAAACCGATGAGCCCAGTCTACCGCTGACGTCATCCACCTGTTGGGGACGCTAAAGCCCTATAATGGTAGGCGTGGCTAACCGGCAGATTAAAAGACTAATTTCTCGTCATCTGTGCTTTGCTAAATTGTTGTATATAGTCGAATCGTCTCAAAATATGATTCTAATTCACATAATAATGTCATTTAAGACTTTTTTTCTCGTGTCGTGTGCTCTTGAAGGATGTGAACAATGTTGACCCTTATGAGCAAGCCGAAGACAAATGGAGTAAAGATGTCGACGGGCTTCCACAATTACGCAAAATGGGCACTCTGCTGTATTGATTGTTTCTTGTATGTTACTAAATTCATCAGCGATTCCGAAATTACAAATCGCTACAAAGCTACGAACAATTTTCCTGCGGATGGGTGCAGGACCTGCACATTATGACCGTATCAAATGGCAACGCCATCGTTCTTGCAAAGGTAGGCTATGTGTGTTTACTATTTTCATTGCCATGAACCTGAACACACCCAAGTCTTGGATGACAAATGAACTGAGAAGAGTAGACTCGCTACGGCTGGTAGTTTCTTCAATTTATTCAGAGTAAGTAAAGTGCGAGTCTACGTTCCACTGAGCAAACCAGTTTCCTCTCCCGTTAGATAGAGGGCTATCAGTTAAAAGAGTGGAATACAGCCTGTAAATTGGGGGCAAACCAATCCAAAACCTAGTCTTATACATCACCTTGCCTTTAGTCAGCATGTGAAAATAGGAACCTGTGTGTCTTAACCTTCGCCGAACCCCTTAGACTTACGCACCGAACCCCTGGGGTTCAACTGAACCCAGGTTAAGAATCACTGCATTAGATGATGTTCTGTAGATTTAGGCAAGGCAAACTAATTAGCACAAAACAATTCAACACAAGGTAATTCAAAGTGATTTATGTCACATGAAAATAATAATAATTAAAAAAAAAAAAAGTTAATTGTCTTTCTTTTGGGACACTCAGGTTGCTTTCACTTTCTCTGAAATGTTTCTTTCCTCTTGTACCTTTGGGTGTGTACTATTGCATTATAAATAGAAAACCTTGGTATCAACAGACTAGGAAAATTTAAAACAAAAGAACGATATTAATGAAACTGGCCATAAAAAAAGGACGTTACCTTCACTTCAATAAAATTAGTAATACTAGAATGTGTTTTTGATGGGGGGGAAAAAACTGTCACCAAAGCAGCTGTGGATAATTTTCTGAATGGCACCCGCGGTGACCAGGATTTGACTGAAATTATGGTGCAAATGTTTGCTAGTTATATTAGGCAATTCTGTACAGTTTAAAAACACTTTGAAATTGTTGAGAGAAATGGTGGAGGAAATGTTTTGTATTCATAAATGTGTCCTCAGTTCATGTTGAAATAATGTTTCTATTGCTTGTTAATATTGACATATTATCTTTTGGCCACAAGATGGCAGGATGGGACTTAATTGTCTAAAGTGCTACTTTTATTACTTCTTCTTATTTGACTTTGATGACTTTGATTTGTGGGATTGCCTGTCAAGACAGCAATGAGAGAGGATGTATCCGCATGTCAGTGGAAATTAAACATGCCAAGTTTTGGCTAAAAGACAACTTATTCTCCGTCAATTCTTCCTACGAATGCAACGTCGAGCTGCAACCACCTCAACAGGTTATGGGCCCAGGAGTCATTCGAAGGATAGCGTGCTCACGGACTGTTGATTAGCAGAAAAAGCTAACAGGCTACATGGATCCACGAGGAACAAGTAGTTTACCTCGACTGGCATTTGACGGAGATGAAGCTAAATATGAACTCTGGGAAACTAAAATGTTGGGACATTTTCATCTAATCGGGCTAAAGAAGACAGTGCTGGTAGGACCAACCACTGAAGCAGAGAGAGAAAATGATGAAATGAAAAATGCGGACGCGTATGCTGAAATGATACAACTTCTTGATGATAAAAGCCTTTCATTAATAATGAGAGATGCGCCAAATGACGGAAGAAAAGCTCTGAAAATATTAAGAGAATATTATGCTGGGAAGGGAAAACCCAGGATTATAAACTTGTACACCATGCTAACATCTCTTCAAAAGGGAAAAGAAGAAAGCATAGTGGACTACATAATAAGAGCTGAGACCGCCATCACAGCATTGCGAAATGCAGGTGAAACATTGGGAGATGGTCTACTTATCGCAATGGTCTTGAAGGGGCTGCCAGAAAGTTTCAAGCCATTTACAATTCATGTGGCGCATACTGATGAGAACATGACATTTGCAGAATTCAAAACCAAACTCCGAAGTTTTGAAGAAACGGAAAAATTAAATTAAATGCAGCAGAATCAAGCAACAGAGTGATGAAGACTCAAGCAAGAGCTTCAAAGCAAGCCACAAAAGCAAACGCTCGTGACCGGATCAAAGACGACACAGAGTTGGTGTGCTTCAAATGTGGGATCAAAGGCCACCGTGCAAAATCATGTCGACAAAAGACATGGTGTAGTCGGTGCAAAACGGACACGCACAAAGACACCACTTGCAGACACAAGGAAACACCGGAAGGAGCGAGAAAAATTGCTGAAGATGGAGATCCTGACTTCGTGTTCAAGGTGAGAGATGAACAGCCCGACACCAGGCGGCAGGATACACACAGCATCCGGGAACGAGGTCTGATGGTGGACACGGGAGCGACATCTCATATCATCACTGATGTGACCAAGTTCAAAAGATTCCAGGAGATGTTCAAACCAGAGAACCACAGCGTCGAGTTGGCAGATGGTACCCGGTGCAGTGGAGTCGCACTCAAAAGAGGAGATGCTGAGTGCTACCTGATTGACAACGGATGACATGATAGCTGATATCATGACAAAACCGGTAACAAAGTTAAAATTGAAGAAGTTTGACAGTGTTATTTTTGGAATTTGAAATTCAAAAGTTCATTTGGTTGTTAAAAAGGCCATCAACATGAGAACAAGTGGGGGTGTTGAGAGAAATGGTGGAGGAAATGTTTTGTATTCATAAATGTGTCCTCAGTTGATGTTGAAATAATGTTTCTATTGCTTGTTAATATTGACATATTATTTTATGGCCACAAGATGGCAGGATGGGACTTAATTGTCTAAAGTGCTACTTTAATTACTTCTTATTTGACTTTGATGACTTTGATTTGTGGGATTGCCTGTGAAGACAGCAATGAGAGAGGATGTATCTGCATGTCAGTGGAAATTAAACATGCCAAGTTTTGGCTAAAAGACAATTTATTCTCCGTCAATTCTTCCTACGAATGCAACGTTGAGCTGCAACCACCTCAACAGAAATAATCTGAAATAAGGGAGTTAAAAAAAAAAATCTGTACAGATGTATCTTCACCATGATGTTTTATTTCATCACATTATTTTAACACACATTCTTCCATTAGAATATTTGATTAAATTGACTTGTCAGCATGATATACACTTCAAAAGAACGTGATTATTTTTAAGGAACTTCGGTTATGCAGAGCATCAGTGCATAATCATGACATCACATAGTAGACAACACAGTACCAAGCTAACTGACAATATAACAAAGTGCGACCCCCAGGCGAGTGAATGAGTTAAAAACATATCTGTAACATATAAAGAAAAATCTAGGGACTGGTTTAGCAGTGATATAACAAAACGGGAAAATTTGAAATAATTTTTGAGAAAATGATTGTTAATCATAGTAATGGCAAGACAAAAAGTAATTTGCCACCATGCTTTGAACAGACTTGACAGTAACACCAAAGCTTTAGTGTTCACCTGAACATGAACTCGTTCCCAGTGTCGTCACAGTTCCAAGGGAGAATAATCCAATTATTGATTACTGACTTATTTAGTAACTTAATTACTCTCCAGATTACTTTATTCTGAAAGTAAGTAAGTTACATCTCCAGTTATCAAATTCATATATAGAGCGGACCCCATTATAAGGTGCAGTAGTAGTAGTAGTTAGCGGTAGTTGTTGGGTTATTGAAGGCAGACAACGGTATTTCTTCAACACAGAGCGTCCAATGAACCATAATATTTTTGTGGGACACAAACTATAACAGTGACCGTATTTCCACCTAGCAAAAGTGCTCCCTCTTGCTGCCATTGCTTTTGACACTCGTCACTCATGCGCCGTCACATATTTAAGTATGGCGTTCTGTTTGTTGACGTTTTAATGCAGAGTGACTTTGGATAAGTAACTGTAGGAGCCTAAACAATGATTGAGTCAATTATTCATGTTAAATGTGATTTATCTATTCTGGTTTCATAAAATGAGCTAATTGCATCATTCTTTAAAGAGCTGTGTGTGCGCACAGGTGCGCTCGGGCATGAGTAAGAGAGCCACACAATATTTTGACTTCCCGATTCTCTTGATTTATCTCTCGATTTCATTTCAAATTAGATAATTTCTTGGTGTTTCTTCGTTATTCTCTCAGTTTGCTCTTTTGTTTATGTTTTGGATATCGCTCTGTGGAGTCAGTTTTTGTTTGCAGGGATTTGGAGTAAAAAGAACGAACTCAATATAAGCAGGGAGAGTCTTTATTGCCGGCTTACAGTGTGCATGTGAGGAAGGCGAGAGATGGAAGAGTCGAACTGAGACTTTTTAACTGTTTGGAATCTAAAGTAACTAATCAGATTGCTGGCTTTAAAACTATAACGCGTTACATTACTCGTTACTGAAAAAAGAGGTTATGCAAGGGTAACGCGTTGCTGCTTCTTCCTGGCAGACAAGCATTGCAAATGGAATTTGACGTTAAAGTTTCAGTTTTGGGTCATTGTTGCAGGCTATATGACTATAAGGGAAATGAGCTGAAGCAAGCAACGAAGTGGGATGGTGGACCAAAGATGGAAGCAAAAAAGCAAGGCAGAGCCTTTGCAAAGTATAAATATTTATTTTTAAAAATACAATCGTGACTGGGACATGGGCGCAAAATAATTCAATCACAATGTTGGAAGAAACTCTGGGGAATAAACTTACTCATGAGGGAAAACACATGCATAACAGCCAATTGCGCTGACAGGTACAGAGAACTAGCAATGACTGAAATGAAGCAGGCAACTAAATACAAACAAAGTGATGAGGACACCTGGATAAGACACAAGTGGCTGGGGAAAGCTAAATGGGTAAACATGAGTGGCAGGGCCCACAACAGGTTGAACTAATGCATGAGAACAAGAAACATACAAATTAAACAAGGTCACAAATAAACTAAATCAGGGTGTCATGGCTTAGGTGGTTGAGTGGTCAGCCTCCCAACTCTGAAGGATCATGTACACCTGTGACTATACTGAAGTGTCCTTGCGCAATATATTAAACCCTGAAGGAGTTGCTCCTTGCATGAAAAGTAAATATTTAGGGAGACAGCATTAAAGTGCTTTGTGTGCCTTGAAGGTGGGAAAGCGCCTTGCAAATAAAAGCCTTTTTACCCATTCTGTATTACTAACAAAGATGTTTAATACGAGGAAAAAATTTGAGTTGTCCAATTTATTTTCAACCGATATTGTTGATTGTCCAACTCCATTAATCTAATATATAGATAAGACATCAAACTGATATCCATATATGTTATCATG
The DNA here is from genome assembly GCF_030265065.1 of Corythoichthys intestinalis. NCBI lineage: Eukaryota > Metazoa > Chordata > Actinopteri > Syngnathiformes > Syngnathidae > Corythoichthys > Corythoichthys intestinalis. The sequence goes on from NC_080416.1 coordinate 20,544,576, forward strand.
GACTTAACACACTATGGATAATTGTATGCTTTAATCAGTGACGTGCGGTCAGGGGAGGCAGGTGAGGCAGAGCCTCACCTGTCATCATGACAAAAAAATAATTATAGCATCAAATTTATATTAATATTTGTCCATTGCTCTTAATGTATGACTCATTTCAAACATTTTTTATAGTCAAAATCGCTGAATTTGCCCATTTCCTGTTCAAATAACGAAATGAAACGAGAGGTGCGGCAGCAACGAGTAAAGCCTCACCTCTGATTGCGCAATCCATAACAAACTGGGTTGATACATGGAATTGGAGCGTGCTGGTTGCCGTACATCTGCATGTCGCCATTATAATGTTTCCAGATACGTTTATTTGACCTGATTTTCCACAGTCTGGCTAATGTCTTTAACCCTTAAAGTTTAATGTTTGTTAGCGACATATTTAGTTTTGCTGATGGGAAATAAAACCGCAGTGAAAAGGCACAGGTTGCGGCAGATAGTACGCTGCCGCACAGAAAGGGGGCGAACGTGAGCCAACAGGTAATGGCGCCAGGCGAATCAAGTGCACTGTGGCGAGCCGTTTTGTATTGTTTACTACGTCGACATCGGACTCCCAAAATGGAAGAGGATTATATATCCAAACTTAAAAAATTCTCAAAACTGGACTTTCAGTCAAAAGTGGACCTGATTAACAGAGGAAGACCAACGCCGGAGCTAAAAGGTTTGCTTCAAACTACGGGACAGTCTAAGATAACTCGCTCTTTTCAAACGGAGTGGTACACCCGAAGAAAAACTACTGGCTGTGTGGCTGTCCTTCGAAAAACTGCCTTTACTGCTTCCCATGCCTTTTGTTCTCAACTTGTGCCAATGTCTGGACTAACACGGGATATTGTGACATGAAAAAATTACCACGAAGTCTCAGCAAACATGAGAGATCGTACACTCACATTCAAAGCCAGACTGCTTTAAAAAATTTTGGAACTCAAGGATCGATTTGGCTTTGAACGAACAGCGGCGGCTCAATGTTAGCACCCACAATTCTAAGGTAAAGGAGAACCGCGAGATTTTGAAAGACCTCATTAATGCAACCTGCTTCTTAGCTAAGCAGGAGTTAGCATTTCGTGGTAACGATGAGAGGGCAAGCTCTACTAATCGTGGCAATTATGTCGAACTTTTATACGCTTTTGCTGAGAAAGATGAGAGGTTAGCTAGACATTTGGACACATCCACTGTGTTTTCTGGCTTGTCAAATAGAATACAGAACGATCTAATTGTAGCAATCGGTGATGTGATACAGTCAGAATAGGACCGATTCAGGACAACTTTCCTCCCTGGCGATCATCTCCATTGAGGCGGAGAGACTTTTAAAACTAAAGGAAAATAAAGAGGACTTTTACAACAAAGTAACTGAGGTTTTTGTGGCGAAGGGCAGGTGCATGGACTTCATCTACAAATAAAGGTAAGACCACAGTTTTCATTTTAATCTTAATATTTTAAAACTAAATTTTGGCCTTAAATAAAATATACTTTTTCTTTTCATGCTTTTTGTTGAGCAATCTGTATTAAATTGATTTAAGTATCAGATTCAAGTTTTAAAAACAACTGAATATTTCACAAAAGGTCAAAATTGAAATCTGTGGTTTTGTACACCACTCTGTACTCATTTATGTTGTATGAACTAAAGACTTGCAATGGAAATTCCAACACATGGAGAGTGTAGCGCAAATGCACGTTATTTTCTACCTTTACGTATCTGTAATATGTACCGTGTGTGTGTGTTTTGTGAAGAATGCTGATGAGATTTGAAATAACCAGTAGTTAACTGAATAAGCTACCCTTTTTGGTTATATATTTGTAAATCTGACACTTAAGGAGTCAGTGCCTCACCAACCACGAACCTCACCGCACGTCACTGGCTTTAATAATGATAATGCTCACATTACAAATGCCAAGCATCTAGTTTAGAGACATCTATTGGACAATAAGCATAACTGCAGTGCTAATCTGTGACAAGCCCTTGTAAAAAGGCAGAATGCTTCTACATTCACTTTGAAGGCAACATGCATGTTAGGACAAAAAAACTGATGACGAAAAACCGATGTCGATATAATCCAATATCATTTAAAAATGCTTTTATCGGCCAATATTATCGTCTACCTAGTAATATCGGACAACTCTAAAAAGAATTACATGAAAATATCAACTATTACTTCCTGGTGCAACAGCATATTTGTCAAACTGCATGTAAGAGTTTAAAGAGTAGTGAATAAATGTGTATAAATGTCCCTAGTTGCTTATGTTATTTTTATGTGCAGAGAAAATGCCTTCAGACAGAGAGTCATTAAATAATTTTACAACTCATCACTGAATTGATGAATGTCTTCATGCTTTCAACAGCTGCCATCCATAGAGTCTGGAAGATTCTTAGCTCCTCAAATGTGCTCCACAATGCCGTTTTCACGTTGTGAATCATTTTTAGTTTCTTTGCCCCCTTCCTCCACTGTCGTATTATTGAGGTTGTTGATAGAGGCAGTGGGATCCACACGGATCGAACTTTTGGACCTGAACTCGGACCTGAGGGCCACCAGCTGTGTCATTTCGTGTTTGTCGGCGAATACCTGCCTCATCATATCATTTTTTCTTCTATTGTGTTTCAGGATACGCTTGCAGACAAAGTAAATCATTTCACAGATGCACATTATAATACAGATAATTGAAGAGACCACCATGAAGAGAGTGAAGATTTTTTTCTCTGTAGGCCGTGAGATGAAGCAGTCCACTGTGTTTGGACAGGGTTCCAGGTCGCACTTGGACATGCGGGGCAGGTCGAAGCCAGGATATATAAAGTGCAGGATGTAGAGAAAGCCAGCGTCAAAGGCTGCCTTAAAAATCAGGCTGACCTAGTTGAAAATAAGGAGACATGATTTGTGCGATCTGTTCTCTGACTACAATTAGTATGTACTGACTAGGGGTGTAACGGTACACAAAAATCTCGGTTCGGTACGTACCTCGGTTTTGAGGTCACGGTTCGGTTTATTTTCGGTACAGTAAGAAAATAAAATGCAAAATATAAATGTGCTAGTTGTTCATTACACACCTTTGTGCTTTCAACAATAGGAACATTAGCCTATACAAAGCTAGAATTCTGCTCAAAAAGTAGCGGGTATTTAAAGATAATCCAACAACAATTTGCCTTTCAGACCCCGCGTATTGGTCAGCTTTCTTTCTGAAAGAAAGAAAAAAGAAGTCCTGTGCTAAAGAGAAAAGCAGTCCCAATGACAAAGATTTTAACATGTATTTTACAAATGAAATGCCTCAATGAATCATTTTCTTATGAACGGTTTTCAAAAGCTTTATTGGTGGATTTTCTCAAGTTAAAGCGCCACACAGAAATGGATAAAAATTGTGTAAGCAGGATCTGTGTATTATTCTTATTATTTATTTATATGGGCTATTATTTATTTTATTATGTGTTTATATTTTACAAATGTGATGTATTCATTTATATTGCATATTTTATGTTGTATAACTTTAGTTCCTATGTGAATATTAGTTCCTACTTGTTTTGTTTTGGTAGGAGGGTTTTGTATTGAACACGGGGTCGTGGATGGTTATTATTATTATTTGGTTATTATTATTGCAGAGAAGACAGCAGTAAATCAACAAAGACAGTTCAACTGTGCCCCAATCTACCACTCAAGAGATCTGATGGACTCAAAAAGTGGGTTACGATTGGATATTAGTTTGAAAATCGACCGGATCCACTGTATTTTTACATGAGTGACTTCCGGTCTGGCCGATCCTAGCTACCGGTAGTGGTATTGATGCAGGAGGGTCGCGTCTCACATCAAATAATAAACTCTGCCGTTCGTTTCGCGTGCGTCGTGTTGAGCCGCTTCTGGGACGTAACACGCGGCCACACTGTGACTGGTGTGCATTGGCTGATTGACTTTAACGCCCGCGTTTCACTGCATTCTCGCGGCCACGTTGTCGCGCCGTTGACGTTTCTGGGTTATACTGTCCTACCGTGTTGGTCCTCATTTTTGTAGAGAAGACGTAGTAAATATAATCTACACAAAGAAACTGTAACCCGATCGACTCACAGCCTCGAAAAGTAAGGGTTACATTAAGTCAGAAACTCGTTCGGTACGCCTCCGTTCCGAACCGAGCACCATGTACCGAAACGGTTCAATACAAATACATGTACCGTTACACCCTTAGTACTTAGCCTTTCATCGTAACCCTTCCATCACACCCATCCTTACCAAGTACGTCCACCACAGACCTCCGCGTTTCTTCCCTGGGTTGGCGTATAGATGAGCCCCCTTGTGTGAGGTGCTGTATGTCTGGTCTTTCTTTTCCCGGTATTTTACGTGACATGTCACCATCAAAGATGGACATGTGACAAAGATGAGCTGCAGGGCCCATAAGCGAATGTGGGAGATGGGGAAGACGGCGTCATAGCAAACATTGGTGCAGCCGGGCTGGGCAGTGTTACACACAAAGTCCTTGCTTTCGTCGCCCCACACTCGCTGAGCCGCCACTACGAACACCAACACCCGGAAGACGAAGACTATGGACAGCCAGACACGGCCGAACGCTGTTGAGTATTTGTTGACTCCGCTCAGGAGGACCTCCAATGCAGACCAATTCATTGTTGTAGCCTAGGTCAGGAGATCGGTAAATGAAGGTCTCAAAGGAATAACCCTATTAAAAAACGCACAACAGATGTATTTAATTTATTGAAACCTGATTCCATAAATTAGTGAATCCAGCGAAAACTGAAATATGAAGGTTGCGAGCTTAATTTTTCTCAAAGATGTAAATTAAATGTACTGTTGTTTTCTTAAAAACTCTGTATTGTCCATATTGCTTAGATTTTAACAACCAGCACAATATTTATCATGTGCTCAACAGCTATTAATCCTGAATAATTAAACCAATTTTATAAGTAATTTCAAGCTTTCTCATCACCAACTACAAAGTTGCTCTTTTTTTGGTCTCCTGTATTACACAATACAGTGGTACCTCAACATACGATCGCTTCGACACACAATATTTTCGACATCCGACGTAAAATTTGACTCGCCATTTGTTTCTATATCCGACGACATGCTCGAAATACCACGTTTTATGAACATTAATTCACCTATACATTAGTGCTGTTAGGTCCTCTTCCCCTTCCTTCTGAGACCGGCCCACCTCAGGCAGGTGTGCATGTTTTTATTGATTGCAGGTCGGACGACAGACGGGTGGAGCGGCCACAGGTGCTAGCAATGCCAATCAACCATCCATAAAAGCCAGTGGACGCCGCCACCTCGTCGCCCGATCAACTCGTCTGGTTTCGCCGTCAGTTGCTTCTCGCATTCTTATATGATTTCCCTGATTCCCGGCTCACGACTGTTTTGCTCTTGCCCCAGGTCCTGTCTTTTGCGCGCTCCCTGTCGGACTCTACGCCTGCCTCCTTCCAAGTTTCCACGCCTGCCTCCTCCCGAGCTTCCACGTCTCACGCCGGCTCAGCTACCCCAAGCAAAGCAACTTCTACCCGTCACGCTCTTTCTGGTGCTCGCAAATAAAATATTACTCGCCACAACCAGTTTGTCTGCACTGGGATCCCCTCCTGCTCACGCACCCCTAACAGTTTTGATCGGGCCACGATGGATCTCGCGGACAACACAGCCAGTTCGCCCACGTCACTCCTTGACCACCCCCAAGCAATGGAATACCTGTTCAGTAAGGTAACGGACATTTCTCAGTCACTCCAAGCCATCCAAGCACAACTCTCACCACTGTCTCAGCCACAAACAAGCCCATCACCGCTGCACCACGCTTCCGGTTTAAACCGCTCATCGCCTTTCACATGCCAGCCCTACGTTCCCGCACCGGCACCGTACGACGGCAATCTCGGCGCTTGCCGTGCATTTTTAGTGCAATGCAGCCTTGTATTCGAGCAACAGCCAACTACTTATAGGGAAGACAGAACTAAAATAGCGTACCTCATCGGCTGTCTTCAGGGGGCTGCTCTCGAATGGGCGTCCTCGGTATGGGAAAACGGCTCACCAGTCTCACCGGAGAAATGTGTAAAATATTTGACCACCCGGTCCGTGGCAAAGAGGCCGCCAAGCGGCTCATGTCGGCTCGCCAGGGGACTCGGAGCGTCGCCGAGTTCTCGGTGGAGTTCAGGACGTTGGCAGCTGAGAGCCACTTTAACGATGAAGCGCTGCAGGAAGTGTTCACCCGTGCCTTGAATGACACTCTTAAAGACGAGTTGGCCACCCGGGATGAACCAGATTCTTTGGATGGTCTCATAAATATCGCGATTAAAATCGATAATCGTCTGCGTGAACGCCAGAGACAGCACCGCGAACGGCTGGTCGGCCTGCCTCCTTGCTCCACTGTCTTCCGGCAGCCAGCCCCGCTGCCTGCCCTGGCTTCAAACGTTGAAACCGCGATAGTGCCCCCTGCTGTGGCCGCCGAACAAACGCAGTTGAAGCACACCAGGCTGTCCCAAGAGGAGCGCACACGCAGGTATGAGGCACGTCAATGTATTTACTGTGGAGAGAGTGGCCATTTTTTACGCAGCTGTCCTGTGCGCCAAGGCTCACCACTACAGGGGCTATTGGTGAGTCACATGTCACAAAATACCTCACGCAGACTGCAGCTCACAGCTACCCTCTCTTCGAGGAGCCTGTCACGCACGGTTACAGCCCTAGTTGATTGCGGTTCTGATGAGAACTTTATTGACCACGAGCTCGTGACCCGACTAGGACTGGCAACGCACCCGCTCCCCGTGCCATTGAGGACCACCGCACTTGATGGCCAGCTCCTTTTTAGCGTGGACCGGCAAACCGAGCCAGTTAACCTCCTCCTGTCAGGCAACCACCAAGAGGTGAGCACTTTTCTGGTTTTTGTAAGCCCCCGCACCCCATTGGTCCTTGGGTTGCCATGGCTCAGAAAACATAACCCCTCCATAGACTGGACCCACCTCAAGCTGACGGCATGGAGCCCATCCTGCCACACTAACTGTCTAAAATCCGCTCTAGTGCCAGTCTGTCCTGCCCAGGGCCCGGAAAAGCTAGACCTGTCAGCGGTCCCAAACTGCTATCACGACCTTGGACAGGTCTTCAGTAAAGATCATGCCGTTTCACTTCCTCCTCACCGCCCTTACGATTGTGCCATTGACCTCCTTCCAGGTGCTGCGCTTCCCAAGGGTCGTTTATTTAACATCTTGCCGCCTGAGAGGGAGGCGATGGAAAAATACATCTCCGAATCCCTTGCCACCGGCATTATCCGTCCATCTTCCTCCCCAGTTGGCGCTGGGTTCTTCTTTGTAGGCAAAAAAGATGGTGGCCGGAGACCCTGCATTGACTTCAGAGCTTTAAATGACATCACCATCAAAAACAAATACCCTCTTCCGCTCATCGACTCAGCTTTCACCCCCCTCCATAGTGCCACCATTTTCACCAAGCTAGACCTACGTACCGCCTATCACCTGGTCCGTATCCGCGAGGGCGATGAGTGGAAGACCGCGTTCAATACACCGCTTGGTCATTTTGAGTATCTGGTCATGCCGTTCGGGCTCACCAACGCCCCTGCAGTTTTTCAGAACCTTGTCAATGATGTCCTAGGGGACATCATTGACAGGTTCGTGGTAGTGTACCTGGATGATATTCTGGTGTTCTCTCATACCCCGTCCGAGCATGAGTCCCACGTCCGTCAAGTTCTACAGCGACTACTTGAGAACAAGCTGTTTGTTAAAGCTGAAAAATGTCAATTCCACGTTTCTGAGACTACCTTTTTGGGTTACATTGTGGGCAGGGGTGAGCTACGTATGGATCCAGCCAAGGTGACGGCAGTACTAGAGTGGCCTCGCCCCACCGACAGAAAGCAGCTCCAACGTTTTCTCGGTTTCGCCAATTACTACCGCCGGTTTATCAGAAACTACAGCCGTATTGCTGCCCCTCTTACTGCCCTCACGTCCACAGCCATACCATTCCGCTGGTCTGACACTGCAGACTTGGCCTTCAACGACCTCAAAAAACGTTTTACCACGGCGCCTGTGCTCGTCCATGCCGACCCGTCGCTCCAATTCATCGTGGAGGTCGATGCCTCAGAGTTAGGGGTGGGAGCGGTGTTATCGCAACGTCGACCCACTGATGGCAAGGTACATCCGTGCGCTTTTTTCTCCCGCAGGTTGTCACCCGCTGAGCGCAACTACAGCATCGGGGACAGGGAACTGCTGGCAGTTAAACTGGCCCTGGAGGAATGGCGCCACCATCTTGAGGGAGCACAACAGCCCTTCACTGTGCTAACAGACCACAAGAACCTCGAATACATCAAGTCCGCCCGAACACTAAATCCCCGACAAGCCAGGTGGGCCATGTTTTTCTGCCGTTTTAATTTTGCCTTGTCGTACATCCCAGGTTCGAAAAACACGAAACCTGACGCCCTGTCCCGCCAATTCCAAGTCGAAGAGCCCCAGGAGGAACCCACGCCAATTCTTCCAGCGACGTGCTTTCTTGCCTCCATCGAATGGGAAATAGAGGGCAAAGTGAAGGAAGCCCACCGTGAGCATCCGGACCCTCGGGGGGGTCCTCATACTGACCTTTTTGTCCTAGAGTCACTCCGTTCTCAGGTACTTGAATGGGCTCACTCTTCCCGCCTGTCCTGCCACCCAGGCATCAGAAGAACACTGGCAGTGCTTCGTCAGCGGTTCTGGTGGCCATCCCTACAGGAGGACACGAGATCCTTTGTTCTGGCCTGCACAGTCTGCGCTCGCAGTAAGACCTCCACAAAGCCCAGCTCTGGACTGCTCCGCCCATTACCCATCCCAAGCCGGCCTTGGTCACACATGGCCCTGGATTTTGTTACTGGCCTCCCGCCGTCCAAAGGCAACACCGTTATCCTCACCATTGTAGACAGGTTCTCCAAGGCAGCCCATTTCATACCTCTGCGCAAACTCCCTTCGGCTAAGGAAACCGCCAACTTGGTGACCCAACATGTGTTCCGTCTGCATGGCATTCCCGTCGACATAGTCTCCGACAGAGGACCGCAGTTCACGTCACAGGTCTGGAGGGCGTTTTGCGCGGCTTTGGGTGTCGGGGTGAGTCTGTCCTCTGGTTACCATCCGCAGACTAACGGTCAGTGTGAGCGCACCAATCAACAGCTGGAAGCCGCACTGCGCTGTACTACACAGTCCCGTCCCGACACCTGGAGCGACCAGCTGCCGTGGATCGAATATGCACACAACACCTTGCCAAACGCCTCCTCTGGTATGTCCCCGTTCCTTTGCTCCCTGGGTTACCAGCCTCCATTGTTCCCCTCTCAGGAGAGTGAGATCGCGGTACCATCGGTCCAACGGAACATCCGCCGTTGTTTAAAGGTCTGGAAGCAGGCACGCTCGGCCTCCTCCGTGCTTCTGACAAGTCCAGGACCCAGGCAGACCGCCACCGTTCACCTGCCCCTGCCTACGCCGTGGGCCAGAAAGTGTGGCTCTCCTCAAAGACCTTGCCACTGCGAACTGAGTCCAGGAAGCTTTCCCCCCGGTTTGTTGGTCCCTACGTCATTGAGAAGGTGGTAAATCCTAACGCCGTACGCCTCAAGCTCCCTGCCCATTTTCGAGTCCACCCTACCTTCCACGTCTCCCAAGTCAAGCCGGTTTCCTCGAGTCCCTTGTCCCCCCCTGTTCCGCCCCCTCCTCCGCCCTTGTCAGTCACTGGAGGTCCTGCGTTCCAGGTGCAGCGCCTTTTGGACGTCCGCCGCCGTGGCAGGGGGCTGCAGTACCTTGTGGACTGGGAGGGATATGGTCCTGAGGAGCGCTCCTGGATCCCTGCCCGGTGGGTGCTGTCGCGGGCGCTCATCCGGGACTTCCATCGTGCCCATCCTGGGCGTCTCCGTCGGGCGCCTGGTGTCGCCCGTGAGGGGGGGGGGTCCTGTTAGGTCCTCTTCCCCTTCCTTCTGAGACCGGCCCACCTCAGGCAGGTGTGCATGTTTTTATTGATTGCAGGTTGGACGACAGACGGGTGGAGCGGCCACAGGTGCTAGCAATGCCAGTCAACCATCCATAAAAGCCAGTGGACGCCGCCACCTCGTCGCCCGATCAACTCGTCTGGTTTCGCCGTCAGTTGCTTCTCGCATTCTTATATGATTTCCCTGATTCCCGGCTCACGACTGTTTTGCTCTTGCCCCAGGTCCTGTCTTTTGCGCGCTCCCTGTCGGACTCTACGCCTGCCTCCTTCCAAGTTTCCACGCCTGCCTCCTCCCGAGCTTCCACGTCTCACGCCGGCTCAGCTACCCCAAGCAAAGCAACTTCTACCCGTCACGCTCTTTCTGGTGCTCGCAAATAAAATATTACTCGCCACAACCAGTTTGTCTGCACTGGGATCCCCTCCTGCTCACGCACCCCTAACAAGTGCAATAATAAATAGTTATTAATGTATACTGGTACTAGTAAGTGATCATGTTATTTTAAAATGAGAAACATTGCTCTGTGAGTCCTTGGGTGCATATAATACATTACTTAACATTAAATCACATATACATTAGTGCATTAATAAATAGTTATTAATGTATACTGGTACTAGTAAATGATTGTTATTTTAAAATGAGAAACATTGCACTGTGAGTCTTTGGGTGCTGCTAACCTAACCTTAAGTATGGTATTAGTTCATGTGAACGTACCTCATAAGTATTACTTAACCTTAATTAACCATTACTGAACGTTTTTTGGACCCTTATTGTAAAGTGTAGCACATGTGTCCCTTAACTAAGAAATTACAAATGCTTAAGCTCACCCCCCTTAACCTTTATTAACCATTACTGAATGCTTTTTGGACCCTTATTGTAAAGTGTAGCACATGTGTCCCTTAACTACGGAATTGTAAATGCTAAGTTATCAAACCCAAGACCCTAACTCCAACCCTATATAGGCCTAACCAAAGCATTAGTTACTGTCTGGTTATGTATTAACTAATGCATTACCTAATGTATTAACTCATGTTAATTAATGTATTAATACATGTTAGATAAGCAATTATATTATTTATTGTAATGTTACTTAAACATTAGTTATTGTTTAAAAATGCATTAACTAATGTTAATTAAGGGACCCTTATTGTAAAGTGTTACCATGGAAATGATAGAAAAATATGAGCATGGTGTGCGCATCCGTGAACTGGCTCGACAAGACTCCTCCTCGACCTCCATTTGCCAGACTTTATAAGTGTAGCTGACAATTATTTTTGTGCTACCATCGCCAAAGAGACTGCCAGCTTCGTTAGGTTTTTAATCATTTGTTTCAGAACTTGTGTAACACAACACGCCTACTATCCGTCGCAGTTGATGCCAGCAACAACAGAACGTTGAAATAGAAACTAAAATCTCAGCTGCACCTTCTTACTCTGTGACGTCAGCCACGCGGTGCGTTCAGGTACGGCACCCAACACGTCCGCCACATTAGAATTGGATTCATTACATTATTACACGAATTACTATTATTATGATTATTATTATTATATTATTCAGATTTTCATTTATAATCTATTTGTTTTGCTATGTGTAATTGCCATTTGTAATAGTACCAGCAGTATTTATTAAAGATTTAGTTTAGGTTTTTGGGCTGTGGAACACATTAATGGAATTATAATGTATTCTTATGGAAAAATCCTGCTCGACATACGATCATTTTGAGTTACAAACAAGGTACTGGAATGAATTAACTTTGTATGTAGAGGTACCACTGTAGTTTCTGTCCTATCGCAGCTGTGTCATAATGCCTGTGATTGATCACAATTTGATGGCTCATCCTTGTCCTCCTGTTTTAGTTGTTTTGTCAATCAAATTATGTTTTAAATCATAATAAAAATGCCTCAATTCCAATGCTCTCAGTATAGCGCTATTTGCTCAAGTCATTGATTGTGGAGAGAATGGCAATCTGATGTTAAACCATACAACAGTATAATTGCATTACACTATTGTACACTAATGGCTATAGTTAACTTCTGATAACATTTACTATGTTGTTGTGCCAAGAGTCCTCGTTATGACATTGCCGACCTACAATGTGATTTGGCACCATTCTATTAAACTCCCGCTTATCAGTATCACCATATTGCTGTGCAGATTTCAAGGTTACAGTAAATCAGATGATGTCTAATGCTTAATAAATGAGAAAAACTAACTATTCACGTTGGTGATACATTTTACTTGCATTTTCTTTGGCAATGAAAATCATGTGCATAATATACTTTTTTTTTTTTTTAATGAAGAGAAATAGATTTTGCAGAAATGAAAAGTAAAACTGAGGGAGTGCTGAAAAGGGAATTTCCAGAGCAGGTGAGGCATGACCAGATTAATAAAAGAAGTGGCACTGCAGAATCACATACAAAAGAATTGAGATGAGAAATTGAAATGTAACACATTACTGAGAATTCATTGAATAATTATGCTGAGATTTTCTCAATAAGGGAATAAAAATAAATTAGGATTCATTACCTCTGAAACTAGTGTTTGATGTATATAAAAATGCTCTTTTAGCACACGTCACTGACTTTGACTTTTACCTGGGATAAGGCTTTTGATTCAAAACCAATAAGTAAATTCATTTAGCAGCACCCAAACAGCTTTGGAGGAAAATTCTAACGTTGCCTTTAAAATTTAATGACCTCTTTACAATTATGTAAAACGAGAGTACACACCAACTCCATTCGGTTAGTTCAGGGACCTGTCATACAAGTTGGGCTAGTTTTTTTCCCCCTGTTCATCTCTATGATAATGTTGTCCTTGCGTTAAGTCCAACTTTTCCCCCCTCATTTAAGAAAAAAAATCTATTCATAATACTTTTGACAAAATACTTTCATTTGGAGTCTAAAGCAACATAAAAAAATAATCAGTGTGCATAATGGTCAATAAAAGCATAACAAAAAGCGACTGACAAGTTTCCTATTTTTTATGATAACAGCTGATAATAGAAAACATACGTAGTTTAAAAAAATGTGTAAACAGAGAGGAATGAGAAAAAAAATAAGTATTGAGGAAACTGAAAGACTTACACAGTATCAACATGGACGCACCTTGAGTAGTCTAACAACGACTTGTTTCAGGTTACAATTATAGGCTAGACTACAGCATGTTGATGATGTGATGGGGCGGAGTTTACACATCCAACCAAACCCTTTTTTAGTAAATGACAGGTTAAAGTACAGCATGTTTTTATGGAAATATACAGTGTATCTTGAAAAAATGAAACATTGAAAAATGTCTCTCGTGTACTGTGGGACTTCTTTTCTTCTGTAAAGTGAAAAAACATCAATGTGGATACGTGGGTCTGAAATGTTTGGTATGAAAATCATAATATTCTACAGCACCTTAAAAAAGAACTTGTTTTGGGTACTAGAACGTACATGGACCATAATATGGCAAGTGGATCAAGTCAGTAATGTTTACTATACGCCACACATATATTTTAGGTCATTGAGGATGTGGTAAATCATCTTTTGACACTGTTTTGTTTATTTCAAATATTGCACGGTACACAATAGTAACTCATCTGCAAAAAAACAATGTGTATAGTAAAGTGACATTGTGCTTGTAGCGCCATTTTGGGGTTAATTAAATGAACTGCAATCGGTTCAGGCATGGGGGAAATAACAAGGCCGATTGTTTTTTACTACATTGCTGTGCCTGATAAAAACAAAACAAGACAAATAGAAACCAACACATCTATTACAGTAGTAAAGTACAGTTTAAGTTGAATTGCAACATACACTCAGCCATTTTATTTGGCACAATCCCCCTGAAAAATAAATGTGATGGAATAAAACAAATATTTGACTGTAAATGCCACTACTGATAGTATACTAGAGAGCTTTACTATCATAAGCCTTATAAGTCGGTCAGTTTAGCCCGAGCAAGTAATAAAACGTTTTCCTCAATAGCATACTACTTTATTACTTACAATAACATTTGAAATTATGCTCGAACGCCACTGAAATCTGTTAGAAATACTGTATACAGTGCCGTAGAATTTAAAAGAATAATTTCATACACTTCAAGAGTAACGTCATTCAAATGTTCATGTAAATGTGTATTTGTTGCATGAAGAATCATGTAAAGTAACCAGAAAAAAAGTCAGTAAAATTTCTTGCCAACTTGGCACACTGCACTCAAAATAGTTTCAAGCATTCTCAGCGCCACGCCAAACTTTCTTGCATTGTTTCTCTTTTGTTAATTTGTGGTATGAAGTATACTACTGATACTATCGCTACAGAGATACAGTAGGAATTAAGGTAATAAATTAGTAGAACATTGTTGTAATTGTGATACAATATTAAAATGGAAAGAGCACACAGAATAGAATGGCCAAAACAAGGCTTAACTACTTTGCCAGAGTAGTCACAGAGCAAGATTTCCCGCATAGCATTGGGTATAATTGCTGGGTAATGTTTTATAAGCTATTCCAAGGGCGTAGGTTTGCATAGGGACAGTAGGGACATGACACTAGCAACTTTTCAGGATGCTCAAATTGTCCCCACTAACTTTTAATCACAACACATACACATGAACCCTAGCCCCATGCCGCCTCCTTCGCCCCCTTCGTAGAAGAAGGGTATTAGAAGGTTTTTTTTTTTTAGCCAGCAACAGTTGCAGTCACTGTATGTAAAAAGACGTCAATGTTGTGGAGGTGGGGAACACACCACTAATTTTGCTACTGTAAGTCCAACCTGTATCAGCATTAGTATAAAATTAAACTGTGTGAATTTGCTAACCTGCAAAACTGAGTAGGAAGCTGCTTAAAGAGAAGTGCCCTCCTTTATGTGTTTTCTTGTCAGGAATGAGTGGGCAGGCAGGTGGGGTGGACCCAAATGCAGGGAAACAAAAAAAGGCAGCAAGGCAGGGAACTCAAAAAACGTTTTAATTATAACTAACCAAAGGCACAAAGTACAAACAAAAGGACTGGGGATCAAAAAGGCAAGATTCAAACAAAACTTACTTTACCGGAAGGACTAATACACGAGGGCTTGGACAGGACTACAGCTTTGACGCAGACACTGACATTGACAATGACGCAACAAAGAGTGACAAGAAACTGGGTCTTTATATACACGCACGCAGACAAGGGGTAACGAGACGAGGAACAGCTGGGTAACACAGGTGGATGCAGATTGCAGGATACACTGGGAGAACACACACAGGAGAAAACTAGGAGAAAACAAACACAAAACCTAACATTTTCTACTGTTAACGTTAATTAAACTGTGAGAAATGTAGTGAACCGATGTTTATCCCTTTCTCCCCAATTTTAATTTTAATTTTATTTATATGGTTTTAAAGCAGCCTGAAGGAGCTTTCATTTTTTAATTGAGTTTGGCTGTGCTTGCGGACAAAAGCAGTAGTGTTTTACCTGAAGGAATTTTTTATTTTATTTTTGTCATTCCCTGATTAACATTTTTTCCCCCCCAATTATATTTAATTTCTTTATTTAGACAAACAATGCTGAGTGGTCTTAAGACAAATGTCTAATTTATGCATTCTTGGATAGTTGAGATTCACAAGTTTGTATTTATTGTGTATTTTAATATAATTTGAGTTATGTTCAAATATTGAAATATAAATGTGCTAATTAAATCCAGAAATTTATTCTCGAAGTTTTCAAACTAGGCGGCACGGTGGCTGAGTGGTTAGCACGTCTGCCTCACAGTTCTAAGATCAAGGGTTCAATCCCGGGCTTCGGCCTTCCTGTGTGGAGTTTGCATGTTCTCCCCGTGCCTGCGTGGGTTTTCTCCGGGAACTCCGGTTTCCTCCCACATCCCAAAAACATGCATGGTAGGCTGATTGAACACTCTAAATTGTCCGTAGGTATGAGTGTGTGCGTGAATGGTTGTATGTCTCCTTGTGCCCTGCAATTGGCTGGCAACTAGTTCAGGGTGTCCCCTGCCTACTGCCCCGAGTTAGCTGGGATAGGCTCCAGCACCTCCGCGACCCTCGTGAGGAAAAGCGGCATGGAAAATGAATGAATGAATGAGTTTTCAAACTGTTTCTTTAGTAATCTTTTAAAACAAAGGTCTGAATCGAACAGTGTATCACCTGAACTAATACATAAGTCAATACAGATGTATTTTGTATTGATCATTTAGCCTTATCAATTAATTAGGTTCATATTTGTGAGAAATGTAGCCCAGATCCCCATTCACCCAATCTGCTTGGTCTTATTAATATCCCGTCCCTAGCAAAAAATGTACATGCAGGTTATGCTGTTATATCGTCCGTAACAACGTCGAGACCAAACCTACACCCTTGAGCTATTGTACTGAGATGTCATAAAGAAAGAAAAGGAATCTCTACCTGCAGCAAGTTATGCCATCCATTGGCCTCTAGAGGATGCTAATGTTCCATTGTGAAAAAAATGTCCAGCTTTTAATACTCAGCATCTGGATCATCCGATAAACACAAACTGTACACTATGTTCTGTTTATGCATTATATATCGATATATATTTGCACATGATCTAATTCCAATCATCCACAGATTCTGGACTTTTCATTTGGTTAAATACTGACTGAGTCATGACTTAAAAGAAGGAATTTACATTTAACAACCCCTCACTCCTTTGAAGCTAGACTTATAAATAAATCTGAAACAACCTTTGATCAAAATGGCTTGTCGTGCTTCCTGTCCTAATACAAAGTGTGAGGCACTTCTAATGACGTACTCAAGCTAGCCACACTCAAGTCATATTCATTCTTCTAGCAGAAGAAGCATACAGAAAATAATGCTGACAATCCAGTCCATATCCAGTGACCAGCTCAAAGGATTTTTTCTGATTATAAAACTAATTATTGCGAATTGAAAAGCAGCTACGATTAAGCTTTGGCAGCCTTGGACCGCAAAATCAATTTATAATTCTGATCAAAAACAAAATATAAAACAAAATCTTGAAGAGCCAAAAAGTTAGAATTGTCAAGGACATTTTTATTTATTTATTTTTTAAAGATTTCTGGTGAGATTATGAGAAAACATAATTAAAGACACCATGATTTTAATGAGATATAATTGCGTACTTACCTTGTTTCAATCCAAAAACTGTAGCATGTCTCACCGAGTTTCAAGACACAGCTGTGAATGGTCACAGCCGGACTTTTTGGGGATTTTATGGGTGAAACACGGAAATATAACAAGGGTCGCGATGCAGAAATCGCAGACATCAAGGAGTGGTCGCGATTTTCTATTTTCAAATATTTGCCTTTTTAAACCTTTCTTTTTATTTTATTTTTTATTTTTCTTTGGAACGATTATTTATCATCTAAAATATCGGGGAAAATGCAACAGTAAAAAAAAAAAATAAATAAATAAATTAAAAAAAAATACAACTATGCGATAGTTACAAGGTAGATATCCGTGATCTATTTACAGACACTATTTTCTTTCATTGTGACATCATTTGTTTAAAAGTTTAAGATATGTGAGTGAATCCTTTTTTTAAGTTTTTTTTTTTTTTTTCAAACTAAATAATAGACACAATTAATGATTTTAAGCTAAAAATAATAGACATTTCGAATAATAAATATAATCACTTACCTTCTTTTTATGGTTGGGTTGAAACTAAGCGGTTGCGCGGTGTCTGTGAAAGGGGGTCTCCAGGGTAAAATGGACAAATTAAAAATAGTTCGGGGACTTAATGCGCCATGAAACTGCTATGGCAGCATATAGACATATTGCTCTATCAAACACAACAGTTCTTTTGGCTTAAAATACAGCAGTTTTTTTTAAAGAGGGGTGCAAAAGCAGAAACTACTTTTTCAGCCTTGCCTTTGTTTCCGCCAAATATATTTTTTTGTGACTGGGAGTCCCATGGCAACATACTTTTGGCAAAGTTGATTTGAACCAAGTTGTGAAAGTGAGGTGGCACATTAGGTGCTATTCAAACTAGCATTGCTATCGCAACTAATGAGGAACATCTCTGAAGAAGGTCAAATTGAGATAAGTAGAAGACATGGAATTGAACCCTTCTGAACATCCGTATGTAATTTCACCAAATGAGAAAATGAATCTTCTGTCATCAAGATATACATACAGTGCCCTCCCATTTATGCAATTTTTTCACAATGAAATGATCAAGTGTGCTGACGAAAACACTTCGTGAAGTTACTTTCTTTCAATTTTACTCATCTATATAGCTTGAATTCCATTTAAATTAGAAAATGATTTGACAAATCATACATGATTTGCATCGTTTGTGCTACAAGTTACAACATTGAAAGTATAAATCATACGGAGAAAATAATAAATTTAATAATAATAATAATAATAATAAATTGCCAATCTATTGTAATTTTCTGCTTCTCTGTTGTCTTCATCACCCATCACTCAATCTTTGGATCACAGCAGTCACCCCAATCCTCGACACCGGTGCTATTACTTTCACCCTCATTAGAGGTGGTGACACAGAGGTAGACAGAGCTATAGTGAGTATGTCACCTCTTCACCACCACTCTAGATGATGTCTGTGTATCCCCCTCATGAAAGTCACTGTCTACTCTTGACCTCAGTCTTGGATACACTGCCTCTCAACTATTTTTAGTGCTAATAAGTTGTTCGAATGAATTTGTGGCATGCACAATTTGATTTCAGAATGGATGAGTTTTTATATGCTCCCTGTCTTTAAATTGCATTCACTCCAGCGTGTATAACTATTTCTCCAGCCCAAAAGTAAGCTGGGTAAGGCAACAAGCAGAGTAAAAAAAAAAAAAAAAAAAAGAATAAAATCAATACTGTATACAAAGTAAATGTTTGTTGTTGTTGATGTAAAATAGCCCTGTATCAATCTGTGAGGTGTTATATTCATATATTTTGGTGTTGGTAAATTACTGCATGAGAGAGAAGTTGGTGTACTTAATAAAAAATCACTTTGATTTGGGGAAGTGCTTTAATATAAAGCATGATGAGTTATTCAGTGCCAAAAATCCAAGTTATAATGAACAAGGGTTATCCTCCAAATAGGTTTAACAGGACTTTAATTGAAGTTCTGTGATGGATAACACCACTGTGGCTTGTTGCTCTCCAAGGGTGGACATTTTTGCAGATAGATTACTTTGCTATTTGGAACATATTCCATTCAGCCAAGCCAAGTTCTACCTCTACAGACTCACTCTTTGTGTTGAAAACATTTTTTCCAAGCCAAAGCCAAGTTTACAACATTAAACTATACAAAGCTAATGTGAAAAAAATCATTTGGTATACAACAAGAAGAAGAAAAAAATCTGTGGAGAGAAGTGAAAAATGTAATTTGGAAAAGGAACCCCTCGAAATTAAGGCAGCTGGAGTAGTTTGTTAACTCATTTGCTACCAAAAACGTATAAATATGTTCTATTTTTAATTGTTTCAATGTCCCAAACACATATTTATACGTCTTTCACGTTTTTTTTTTTCTTCCATAAGAGACATCTCTGGGTTCTGATTCAACTGAACTGCAAAGCACAAAGCTGAAAATCCATTTCAAAGCAATAAAACTGGCCACTGGAGGGCAGTAGCGCATTTGGTAAGACCCGCAACCCGATTCAACGGCAACGAACGGCCGGGCCACACGGCCGGGGCAGCGGAACAACCAAGAGGACGCCTGGGATGCCATGCGCTGGACGACCGAGCAGAACGACCGGGACCACCAGTGCAGCGGACGATGTCGTTGAGTCCGTGCTGATCGCCGAGCAGACCATGAAGAGACAAAAAAAAAAAAATCAATCTTTATGAGACAGGGAAAAGTTAACTCGGCTGTCGCGGCCACAACAGCGTCATCTCAATTAGTTATGTGTAAATAAATTGTTACTTTGCTATCAAAACCTCTATTTGTCTTGTTGTTTTAATTATTTTGTAAAAGGAAAACATTATTCAGATTTTTGGGAAGTAACGAAAGCAAAAAATAGTTGTGTTAAAGTCAAAGTTATGTTTGAAATGTATGCTTCACAAAAAGCTCAATTTCTCTGTTTTTTCATCAGAAATGGGAAAATTGCTCAAACTAAGCTATTTTCTAATGCTGATTTGTAAAGAATGGAAAAAAGATACGAACTTACTTTTTTTCCTGCTGATAGAAGAGAGTCTAATCTTTCTTTTGGTGGGTTCCATGTTTATATAGCAATAGAACAGAATTTTCTGTGGGCCTTGCAAAATCAGTCAAAATCTAGTAAAACAGCCGGGAGTGAAGGACCTTGCTCCGGTGGAAATGTCTGGGAGTGAATGAGTCAATTACCCAACAATGGGGGCATTGTTTGATTGCAGTGATTAACTGAAAATTTATGACCTGATCTGCAGCATTTGTAAAAAAAAAAAAAAAAAAAAAAAAAAAAACATTTTTAACAATAAAATGCACATCAATTGCAATTTACAGTAACACACAAATGAAAGTGATTCAGTGAAACCACTGATATCTATCTATCTATCTATCTCACAGAGGATAAAACATTCAACATTCAGTGATGTGAACTGTGAGAGTGACCTATCCAGTTGTTTTAACAAGAACTGAGCTTGAAATATCCACATATCAGTATCTGATGCTCATCAAGAGGCTTTGATGCTGTGGATTTTGAGTTTTTGGCAGCTAATATCTGACAAATATACTTTGACAAATGATGTCAACTTTTTGACAGCAGTTCGCCTATAAATGCTAGGCTTCACGCTGTGCCCATCTTAACACAGATGTGACTTGACAAAATGAAAAATTGGAGCTTTAGTTGGAGTGTATTTTGACTATAAATGAGTCAGAATACATTTAGCAAAATTAGACATTTCACATTTTTCTAGACCTTTGCAAGAACTTACAATAAATAAAACTTTGCCTGCCTTGTTCCTGTTTCTAACCTTTTATCAGTTTAGTCTTTCAATTTGCAGTCAGGCAGCTGTGGATGTGTTTAGTACAAAAGATGACTCAGCAAGTCACCATATGTGCACTAAAGTGTCATTAAAAGGACATTACTGAAGCGAGTAACAAGTGATCGACGCTTTAAGCAGTACAAAATAACCGATATGCTAAGTGATCGAGAGCTCGAAAAGGAATCTTTGGTGTTAGTTAATATCCTTGGTATGATAACCAGCCTGGGCTGAATATAAAAAACATAATTAAGGTTCCTTCAGTTTATAGTCTCGCTCACATTTTCATTGTTGGTGCTCATTGAACTGTTGAACAACAGCTTGTGGAAAATTACTTAAGATCTTGCACATGGTGTCGTTTGTTCATCAAAAAATTAATGGGTAGCCCTTTACAACACCTGTTCTGTCTGTGCTAGATAAAAAAAAATTCTGGAGTTTGTATCTTACAGAGAAGTTTCTCGTTTATTTGTCACTAACAAGTGGAAATTGCAACCATTCAACAGGCCATACACTGATATATTGTGTACCTGATATTGGACAAAGAACACAAAATATGAATGGATGTGTGGATGGATGGATAGCTGAGATGCATCAAAAGGAGGGATCTGGCTTCAACTCAAATATATCCTTCGTGTCTAATTTACATTTCATTTGACAGGGCTGTAACATATTGCTTTAACATATTCTGTTGGTATCAGTCCAGTGTCTTTAAGTAAGTAAGGCAGTACCCTTCTATGACAGCTAAATAATGTTTAATTCTCCAGAAACGGTCATTGACTACCGTATTTTTCAGACCATAAGTCGCAGTTTTTTTTTTCATAGTTTGGCTGGGGGTGCGACTTATAATCAGGAGCGACTTATGTGTGAACTTATTAACACATTATGATATCATTTCACATGTTATTTTGGTGTTTTGGAGTGACACTGATGGTTTGGTAAACTTGTTAGCATGTTCCTTATGCTATAGTTATCTGAATAACTATTAATAGCTATGGCCACGTTCATGTCCTGCCTTTGCCAATGTGTGTTCGATTGTATTATTGAGTTTTTTTATATTGAAATGCATGCTTTTAGTTTGTGGCGCTTTCGCGCCCAAGTGGGGGCGCACTCGCACTTATTTACGCGAAGAAGAGCGCTCACACACCAGAAGAAGACGGACAGGTATGCAGAGTCTGAGCGAGTGGGTGAGAGAGAGAGAGAAACACGGCTGCGGACCTACGTTCATTGTTTATGCTTGTAAAATATCTCTACAGAGGCAACGCCTGTGTGTATCATCTTTTCTGTTGTTGTTGTGTGTTTTCCACCCGCGATCGGACACTTCGAGCCAGTAATGTTAGCGAACGCATGCTAACCGTTTGTGTCATTGCTGTAATAGCAGCTAATTATCATTTATTTACATTGACGCGAACTTGTTTGGTATCAAGGACGAAATTGATTTGTATTATTTCTATTTTTAGTTTCACTCTTCAAATGATTGTGTCATAACGACGGCCAAAATAAAGTCAGCAAATTATTCGGACATCCAGCATCGTCATTTGGGAGTTTAGCTCGCTGTATAGCCAGGACCGAGCCGTCGCGTCCTGGTGAGGACAGTATATTCACATTTCGTTGTTCATGGATCATGTAACATTATCAAACTGTACACTTATTCAGCATGTTGTTCTCTATTGTATTTTTATTTTAAATTGCCTTTCAAGATGACATACCTGTTCTATGTGTTCTATGTGGCAAGTAAATTTCCCCCAAAAATGCGTCTTATACTCCGGTGCGACTTATATATGTTTTTTTCCTCTTCGTTGAGCATTTTATGGCTGGTGTGACTTATACTCAGGTGTGACTTAAAGTCCGAAAAATACAGTAATTGCCCTCATATCATAGCCTACCATTAAATATATAGGACAAGGAGGAGCACTTTATCAACCATATTAGCAAAGTTCATATAGATTGTCTGTCTTGCGTAGGTTGAATTCTGTGGCGTGGGAAGTGGCATGCTGAGGTTGCTGCAGTACCCCCTGGTGTAAGGGAGGAAAAAAAGTGTTTTGGTAGATTTTTTGTGGGGTTAAAAACGAACAAATAAAATGTTAAAACAACAGTGTATTTAATCTAGGGGATTAAATATATATGTTGCTTTTTTTCTTTTTCAATAACATGGTCACTACCAGCTTTACTTTAATCTGATTACTTTCTTTCAGTAACGAGCAATCTAACGTGTTCTGTGTAGTGTCTGTACGTTATTATTTTGTTACTACCTCATAATACAGCATATGTAGAATGAACACTATTGTAGTCATGTGCGGAGAGCCTTTCGAACAGAAAATGTTAGAAAGGTTCCATCTTCTCACTATGGGTTCATTTCCTTTTTTTTTTTTTTTTTTTTTTTTTTTTTTTCTACATTGATTGTTTTTTTATTGAAAAGCCATTTGTTCTTTCAACATACCAGATGCAAAATATATATATATTTTTTACAGTTTTCTAAGGTTGCACAAAAATAAATAAATAAATTAATAAATAATAAAGTAAAAACAAAAACCTAGGAGCAGGGAACCTATTACTTTGCCATATTTTTTACATGAGAGAAATTGTTATGTATAAGCATATAATTAACCAAAATCATTTCGTACAGGCTTAACATATTCTGTCCATTTTGTCCACATTAAGTAAAACATGTCCAGTTGTAATTTTAGTGCGTAGGAGATCCTCTCCATAATGAAAATCTCTCGAACTACGTCAATCCAGTCCTCTGTTGTAGGTCGTTCAGGTTTAAGCCACTTTCTTGTCAATGCTTTTTTGCTTGCAGCCAATAGAATGTGGATGAGTTTCTTTTCGTTACAGCTAATTTGTTGTACATTTATTTTACATAAGTACATGGTAACAAAGGACATGGGGATGTCAAAATTAAAAATCTTTTGTAGATGATAATGAATGTCCAACCAGTATTTTTGTATAACAACGCATTCCCAGAAAATATGGAAATGGTTTGCTCTTCTGCTGCTACATCTCCAACATGCATCTCTCGTCCCTTGATAGTTTTTCTGGACCGGTGTAACAAAAAAACCTCATTGTGTTCTTCCAACAAAATTCACGCCAGCTGTTTGACCTCGTCGTAATCCATTGTGTTTTACATGTATCAGTCCATTCTTCTTCTGTAATAATAATCCTCCCTTCTTTTTCCCATTTATCCTTCACATAGTGTGTGCTCCCCCCTTTACTCACCAGTACATTTATTTATTTGTATAGTTTAGAAAGTATTCTTGTTGGATGAGGTGATTTCGTTAGAGTTATAAATGTTTGTAAAAAACCTTCAGCAACATTTAAAAAAAAAAAAAGTTTTGATTTATGTAGTGCCTGACCTGTAAATACCTGATAAGGTCATCAGAACCCAAACCATGTTTTTGTTTTAAAACTTCAAATGATTGAAGTGTCCCCTCGTGGGTAAATGATTTATAATCAGTTAATCCTTTTGAAATTCAAAATTTGAATCTGTTATCATATTTATTGGTGGTGAATTCTGAGTCATGGGTTCATTTCCATGGTAACCGCTCACCGTTACTCCCTGTTTTGGTCTCGAGTCACACACGCTAAGTGTTTTGGGACTGAGAAAGGCGTGACGAACACGGGGTGCACATTCGAGCCGAGTGTGTGTTGTTTAGATGTGCGAGGGAATATTGAGCTGTGTGAGTCCATGAATGAATGTTAGAATTTTTCCTTGATTCTTGAGGGTTCCAACGATAGGTTGAAACCGCTACATGCGCGGCTGTTTCGTAGCTTTGCTGTTGCGATGGCGGGTAGTCGGCAAGCATTGTTTACAACAAATTTGTGTTGCACAGTTATGTTATGAGGTGACGTGTTCGTTTAGCATCTTTGGGATGTGTTGTAACTCCGATTGAGTGTAAAGTGCTTAGTTGCCGCCACTTTTTGTGACCAAATTGACCGCGTGTGTGAACGGCGTACTTCTGGGTTGTTTGCGCCCGCCCCCAACTTTGTGTTTTTTGCACTGTGCATTTCATTAGTGTGTTGCTGATTATTGTGCAGTCAATTTGCATTGTTCTACATTGCTACTGAGATGCAGTTAACCTTAACCCCTAAGCCCTAACCCTAAATTCAGAATTTTTGATTTAAGGCTTTATCTTTGAGTTAGCGGGGGTTTAATTAGTCGGTGGAGTTGATTTCAACAGATTTAATGCAGCTTGTCAGTTATTTGTTGGTTTCAGGGCTCATGAATGGATAAGCTAGCACGAGTCAGTGGTGGTTGAAATTAACTCTATCAACTAATTAAATCCCCACTAACTCAATTCAATTATCGGAAAGTCAGTTACATGTGATGACATTTTCTGTTGTCGTTCTGATGTTGAGGGAGCAAACAAAGGGAGAAAAATTGGTAAAAAGTAACCGATAAATTACTTAGTTAGTTTGATAATAAAATAATCAAAGTAACTCGATTACTTTTTTGAGGCGTAATCAGTAATTGAATTACTTTTTCAAGTAATCTGCGACAATACTGGTCCCCACCTTACACCTTGCTTGCTACCGGGTCACATTGAAGAAGGCCCTATATGTGAAAAGGGGGCATTAAACTGAGGCGTACTGGACCATTTCAAATGTGTTTGTGTGTCATTGCGCCGTCTAGCTGCGGCAAATTGCATTATAATACACTGGCGCTTTTATTTCCAATACAAAAACTCAAATGAACACTGTAGGTGAAATAGAACACTGTCTTTGTAGTAGCCTAGTAGTAGTACGTAAACTACCCAGCATGTGTGTGTACTGCCGTTGTGCACGCCTTGTATGGAAAATATGCGGAAGCTTGACAAATTTGGATCGGAACGGCTGTTTCTGAATGGGGAAAAACTAAAAAAGATCCTCAGCCCCCCCTGCTGTGAGTAATTTCCAGCTCCCCTGGTTGAAGTCATTGAGCATGTGTTGTTCTCACAATTAAGTCAGGTCTTTTGTGTTGCAAGTTAATTGCTACAAAAATACAGCTAGTTCAAATGCAATGGCATTTTCTCTGCTTGGGAGAAAAGTAATGTTTCTCAAAGATAACCTTGCATAAATTTTAGATTGTATATTAAAGAAACTTTGATGTCATTTATCTGCTATTGGCTTGGCAACATATTCGGAGAATACTACTCCTAATGTCGTTATTAGCTTGGATCGAGTCCAGCACCCCCGCAAACCTCGTGTGGACAAGCGATACAGCAGATGAATTAATGAACGAATGTAATTTTATCAGGTTAACAAGAAAATTTGTGTTAAAATTGCCCAGAATGTCTTTTTTCATGGTATTTTGGTCTGTTTTGCTTGCCTCTGCAATCAGCCAGTTACCCATTAATATGTGGGTGAGTACAGTAAGTGGAATTTGAATATTAAATAGGTAATTTTTAAACTATTTGCTCTTGTTGAGTGATAGTTTGGCATTGAACATTCTATTGCACAGGATCAATCACACACTGTTTTGTTTAATCTGCACCTGGACATAGACAACTAATAGGAGGTTTTATTCACCACTCTCCAGAATGTTCATGGTGTTATGCATTTTTATGTTTGAACCTAAGCTATTCTCCAAATAGTGTGCCACAGATGGGGGATCCTTTAACCTTGTGCTTTATTGTCTCAGGGCTGGGAAATAGGTTTTTATTCCAGGATGAAGATGAGATAAGGCTCTGTCAGGGATACCAGACCCTCTGCAGGCTCATTGCAGCCCAGATGATGGACATTGCATCTTTCCGTTTCTCTCTCTCTCTGTCTAAGATAGATTTCCCCTCATTGTCACTTTCATTACATTTGACACTTTTGTGCTTTGACTTTCATGTTCCTCAACTTTTTCCGAGCGCTCCCGACTTCACCCATCTTCATTATCTTGTCATTTGACTAGTTCAGATTTCAATGTGATCATTTATCATTCTGGCGCCAAAGAGATTGTCCGTACCTTTTACAATACATAGGCATTTGCTCCCTTTGCTCTTTGCTCAGATTCGACTCTGTGGTCCACTGTCCTTTATGCTGCTTGTTGCCTACATCATGTCCAGTTCAATTGAACATGTCTATTGTTCCATATGGACACATCTTGTGACTCTCGCCAAAATTTGCTTAATTTCGAACTATAGTGGGGCAAATAAGTATTTAGTCAACCACCAATTCTGCAAGTTCTCCTACTTGAAAAGATTAGAGAGGCCTGTAAAACCCCCACCATGAGAGACAGAATGTGAAAAAAAAAACAGAAAATCACATTGTTTGATTTTCAAAGAGTTTATTTCCAAATTACAGTTGAAAATAAGTATTTGGTCACCTACAAACAAGCAAGATTTCTGGCTGTCAAAGAGGTGTAACTTCTTCTAACGAGGTCTAACGAGGCTCAACTCGTTACCTGTATTAATGGCACCTGTTTTAACTCATAATCGGTATAAAAGACACTTGTCCACAATTTCAGTCAGTCACACTCCAAAATCCACTATGGCCAAGACCAAAGAGCTGTCGAAGGATACCAGAGACAAAATTGCAGACCTGCACCAGTCTTGGAAGACTGAATCTGCAATAGGTAAAACTCTTGGTGTAAAGAAATCAACTGTGGGAGCAATTATTAGAAAATGGAAGACATACAAGACCACTGATAATCTGGGGCTCCATGCAAGATCTCACCCCGTGGCGTCAAAATGATAACAAGAACTGTGAGCAAAAATCCCGGAACAACACGGGGGGGCCTAGTGAATGACCTACCGAGAGCTGGGACCACAGTAACAAAGGCTACTATCAGTCACACAATGCGCCGCCAGGGACTCAAATCCTGCACTGCCAGACGTGTCCCCCTGCTGAAGCCAGTACACGTCCAGGACCGTCTGCGGTCCGCTAGCTAGCATTTGGATGATCCAGAAGAGGACTAGGAGAATGTGTTATTGTTAGGTTTTGTGTTTGGTTTCTCCTTGTGTGACTTGTCCCTGTGATTACCCATTGCTCTCACCTGTGTGTGTTTTCCCAGTGTATCCTGCAATCTGCATCCACCTGTGTTACCCAGCTGTTCCTCGTCTCGTTACCCCTTGTCTGCGTATATAATGACCCAGTTTCTTGTCACTCCTTGTTGCGTCATTGTCTATGTCAGTGTCAGCGTCTATGTCTCTCCAAGCCCTCGTGTTCCAAGTAAGTTTTTTGATACCCAGCCTTTTGTTAGTAACCTGAGTTTTCTTTGCTGCTGTGTTTTTGGAATCACCTCAGTTTTGGTTTGTACTTTGTTTTTTCTGTCGGCCTTAATTAAATCATTTTTTGCACCGCCCTATCTGCCTCGCTTTTTGTTTCCCTGCAATTGGGTCCACACATCCTGCCTGCCTGCCCGCGTCCCTGACAGAATGATGCAACCAATGGTGGACCCAGCGGGAAAAATCCGATACCGGCGTGCACGCCGACGACCATCCGCCCGTTCCCCCGATTATGTTCTGCCTCGCCACGTTTTTTTAGATTCAGATTTTTCTAATTTTGAAGAATATAGCAATTCATATGATTTTCTTTCTGACACCGACTCCGACCCAGATTTTTATTCCATGCCCTATTCTTCACCCTCTCAGTTTTTGTCACGCCTCAGTCATTCCACGTCCCCTTCCCAGCCTTTTTCTCTGGACCCTTACCTGGGTTCCCGTTTGGCCATCTACACTGGACCTCCGCGTGGTGGCCAGCGGGGGCGCCCAGGTAAGGGCCGTAGTTCCTTCACCCCTCCTTCAATCCCACCATGTAAAGTTCCTCCCGCGCCGGCTCCCCGCAGTCAAGTGCCCGCGCCGGCTCCCCGCAGTCAAGTGCCCGCGCCGACTCCCCGCAGTCAAGTGGCTCCCGCGCCGACTCCCCGCAGTCAAGTGGCTCCCGCGCCGGCTCCCCGCAGTCAAGTGGCTCCCGCGCCGGCTCCCCGCAGTCAAGTGGCTCCCGCGCCGGCTCCCTTCAGTCAAGTGGCTCCTGCGCCGGCTCCCCGCAGTCAAGTGGCTCCCGCGCCGGCTCCCCGCAGTCAAGTGGCTCCCGCGCCGACTCCCCGCAGTCAAGTGCCACCCGCGCCGACTCCCCGCAGTCAAGTGCCACCCGCGCTGTGCTCCCGCCAGCAGTCTCCTGCGACTCCGCTGCTGTTCCGCCAGCAGTCTCCTGCGACTCCGCTGCTGTTCCGCCAGCAGTCTCCTGCGACTCCGCTGCTGTTCCGCCAGCAGTCTCCTGCGACTCCGCTGCTGTTCCGCCAGCAGTCTCCTGCGACTCCGCTGCTGTTCCGCCAGCAGTCTCCTGCGACCCCGCTGCTGTCCCGCCAGCAGACGACCACGCTGCTGTCCCGCCAGCAGACGACACCGCTGCTGTCCCGCCAGCAGACGACACCGCTGCTGTCCCGCCAGCAGACGACACCGCTGCTGTCCCGCCAGCAGACGACACCTCTGCTGTCCCGCCAGCAGACGACACCTCCGCTGTCCCGCCAGCAGACGACACCGCTGCTGTCCCGCCAGCAGACTCCGAAGTTCCTGACCCTCGCCCTGACGATGCTGCTCCCCGCTTCTTGCCACGGCTTGGCGGCATGAAAGACCGAGCACTGCCTCGTCTGGGACGCCCGCCTGATCTGCCCGTGCGGTCACCCAATGTCTGGCGCCCCGGGCGCCCTCCCGATCGACCCGTGCGATCGGCCCACGTCTGGCGTCCTGGACGCCCGCCTGACTGGCCGTGACGGGCTGGTGTTGCTCCCTCCTCTGAGCAACCTTCTGACTTTTTGTTTCCTCGGGACGTCTGGGATCTGTCCCTTGAGGGGGGGGTACTGTTAGGTTTTGTGTTTGGTTTCTCCTTGTGTGACTTGTCCCTGTGATTACCCATTGCTCTCACCTGTGTGTGTTTTCCCAGTGTATCCTGCAATCTGCATCCACCTGTGTTACCCAGCTGTTCCTCGTCTCGTTACCCCTTGTCTGCGTATATAATGACCCAGTTTCTTGTCACTCCTTGTTGCGTCATTGTCTATGTCAGTGTCAGCGTCTATGTCTCTCCAAGCCCTCGTGTTCCAAGTAAGTTTTTTGATACCCAGCCTTTTGTTAGTAACCTGAGTTTTCTTTGCTGCTGTGTTTTTGGAATCACCTCAGTTTTGGTTTGTACTCTGTTTTTTCTGTCGGCCTTAATTAAATCATTTTTTGCACCGCCCTATCTGCCTCGCTTTTTGTTTCCCTGCAATTGGGTCCACACATCCTGCCTGCCTGCCCGCGTCCCTGACAGTTGTGGTCAGATGAAACCAAAATAGAACTTTTTGGTAGAAACACAGGTTCTTGTGTTTGGAGGAGAAAGAATAATGAATTGTATCCGAAGAACACCATACCCACTGTGAAACATGGGGGTGGAAACATCATGCTTTGGAGCTGTTTTTCTGCAAAGGGACCAAGACGACTGATCTGTGTAAAGGAAAGAATGAATGGGGCCATGTATCGAGAGATTTTGAGTGAAAATCTCCTTCCATCAGCAAAGGCATTGAAGATGAGACGTGGCTGGGTCTTTCAGCATGACAATGATCCCACACACACAGCCAGGGCAACAAAGGAGTGGCTTCGTAAGAAGCATTTTAAGGTCCTAGAGTGGCCTAGCCAGTCTCCAGATCTCAACCTCATAGAAAATATGTGAAGGGAGTTGAAAGTCCGTGTTGCCCAACGACAGCCCCAAAACATCACTGCTCTAGAGGAGATCTGCATGGAGGAATGGGCCAAAATACCAGCAACAGCATGTGAAAAGCTTGTGAAGAGTTACAGAAAACGTTTGACCTCTGTTATTGCCAACAAAGGGTACATAACAAAGTTTTGTGATGAACTTTTGGTATTGACCAAATACTTATTTTCCACCATGATTTGCGAATAAATTCTTACAATGTACAATACAATATGATTTTCAGTTTTTTTTTCACATTTTGTCTCTCATGGTTGAGGTTTACCCATGTTGACAATTACGGGCCTCTCTAATATTTTCAAGTGGTAGAACTTGCACAATTAGTGGTTGACTAAATACTGATTTACCCCACTGTATGTGTGCAGCTGTTTGTCATGGTTGATATTTTACGGTGCCGATTCGCCCACTTTGCCAGATTTGGAAAATAGAAGATCATTGGATAATTTCATGCTCATGGTAGCATCTTTCTATTATTTTAATAATGGTTTAACATGAGTGTATGAGCTGAGTGTCCTAATTTGAAAAAGCATGTTGAAGCTATCTTCAGTTTCGGTTGGTTCTCATATCAAAAAATCCAGTCAAGCTTTACCCATGAGTATGCTTTCAAACAATATTTTTTAAACCTCTTGCTATCACTTAGTTGTTAACTACACTCAGCTTTAATGCTGCTCATCACGGCAGAACTTCACTAATTTGCCAGTACTGCTTTTCGTCACAATAATGCTGGTCTTGTGTTGTTAATGAAATGCAGACAATGAATATTTATGAGGGTATACTACATTTACATGTGACATTAGCCTCTTGTGGTTGTTTGTTGTTTCAATGGTGTTCTCTTGTTTTGTCCAGCTGTCTGGTCAGATCATATTGCATTGTAAAGAACAGGACTGTTGGCTTTTGTATGTTTGTAATTCTTTTGTTTTTCTGTTATTAATATTTTTATTTGTTTTATTTTTTTTAAATACCTGTTGTATTATTATTGCCAGACATTCATGTATCATGGCACCATTGACACCACATTATACAATTTCAAACTCTACACCAAACCACCAATGTTCTGGTTCACTAAGATTCTAAAGAGTGGGTGCTGAATTGTGTGTTTACTCAACTAATTCATAATGTGCAATCAAATTCCATGTACACATTTGCATTTATTCAAATAAGTCTTTCATTTTTTCATCACAATACTTTCTGCAATATTGAGTTATAACCCCAAACGTGGCTACGGAAAGTGTCAACCTATAAGACGAATCCTATATATATATATCCTATATTTTTTCATAATATTATTTGTAAGAAACTCTACTTTTTAAAATGCCAGTGTTTTATGCCTTCACAATAATATCAAACCAATTTTTGAAGGGCATCCAAGAAAAAAAACACAATTAAATGGTATCTCTCACAAGGTACAAACAACCTAGTTTTGAGTTCAGATTTTCTTCTTGCTTAAATTTTAACAAACAACATCTTCTGTGAATCTAGACTTACTTGAGCACAACATGTGCTCAAATATGGAGCTTGCTGTAAGTAATTAATGTGTTAAGCATATTTAGGGCATTTGTGTTACAACCCTAGTACAAGAACGCAAAGGTTACAGATCCTCTAGACAATTAAATGCAAGAAAACAAGTCTTCATGCCTACATAGAAGACTTACACACTGATGGTTCGCATGTGAATAAATTGAATGTTTTGTGGCAACACTATAGGCTTTTACTGTATAAAAGATGAGCTGCTAGCAAAGCTGATGTGTGCTGTGAGGCGGAATTTATTTCTAACCGCCCACAGGGGCCAACTGAACTAACTGCAAATCAAGTAGGCTAATATTTGTCTGGGAATGTCTTGTTGTAGTGGAACCTGTTGAGTCTGTACAGTTTTGGGGGATTACCTGTTAATTTACTATATACTGGGGTCGTAGTGAATATATTTGGAGGCGATCCATTATTGATTCTTTGATATTTGTTTCACTATTTGCCAATATTGCAGTCTGCAA
Source organism: Corythoichthys intestinalis (assembly GCF_030265065.1). Lineage (NCBI taxonomy): Eukaryota > Metazoa > Chordata > Actinopteri > Syngnathiformes > Syngnathidae > Corythoichthys > Corythoichthys intestinalis. Next base: position 20,577,053 of record NC_080416.1, read on the forward strand.
CGATTCGATTCAAACACATTGAATGGATTTAATACGATATTATGGACAAATTTAACACTAAATAAATTACATTTCAATGAAAGCAATTTTGAGGTTTTTGGCAATTGTCTTACTGAAGGAATTAAAATATTTGAATGATTTTTTTTTGTTTTTTTTTGTTACACAACCGAATATTTCAAAGATGACAATATTGAGAAATGTTTTGACCAGGCCACAGCTTAACACTTTAATTAAAATATCACTTACAATTTAGTCACTGAATTTCAAACAGAACAAAATACTTTGTTTTTTTTTTAATCTTTGTAGTTTCCGCTTTATTGTTTCTTGTGTTTTGTTTGTGGGGTTTTTTCCCTCTGAATTTGATTTTTTTTTTTTATCAGAATGAATTTGTATCAGTTGTATCAAGTGAGTTTGTTTCGAAACAGTTTCCCTAAACCAGGGGTCGGCAACCCAAAATGTTGAAAGAGCCATACTGGACCAAAAAAAAAAAAATGTCTGGAGCCGCAAAAAATTAAAAGCCTTAAATAAGCCTAAAAATGAAGGAAACACATGCTTTATGAATCTGTATTAGTTATATTAGCCTATTATCAAAATGATAAAGTCGGCTAAAAATACATAATGAGCCTTCGTGATTTAATGTTTATTTTCGCTGCAGTGCATCCAACACAGCATTTGACTACTCTGTTGTATGATGCCATCTCAAGTTTAACTTCATTGCAATATTAATGAATTGTTTGATGGCTTTTATGAAATTGTAGAAATGGAATAAAGAAATCCGATTTTTGATGTCATTTTTATTTTGAGGTTTCGAAAAGCAACAAAATCGGGACATGTCTTTGGTTTTCTGTATTATCTCTGGTTTTTTTTTTTTTTAAGTCTGCAAATAGGTGTTCTGATATGCTGATGAATGTCTCATTCATGTACTCACCATCTGTGAACTGTTTTCCACACTTTATTATCTCCCGAGTTGCTACAAAACATGCAGCAGTAGTGGAGTTTGACGATGCAATCCACTTCTTAAATCTATTTTTGCACTCCTTAAAGTTCTTCAGAAGTAATGGAATCACACTTTTTCACTCACTCACAACTGTGTACTCGGCTGACGGTTTGTTTACAATAGCCACCTCCCTGGCATCCCGCCTGATAGAAACGTGTGTCGCAGGCTATGACGCAAATCTTCGTTGACAGGAATGTTGAAATTTAATATTTATTCTTTATAATATTCATTACAGCATTGGAAAACGTTAAGAATGTTTGTGTCATTTTTGTCCCCCTACAGAAACCATATCACAACAAAAATATATTTCCCTCTACCATATTTTTCCATTTCCAACATTTTTGAAAATGCCCCAGGGAGCCACTAGGACAGCGCTAAAGAGCTGCATGCGGCTCTCAAAACATGGGTTGCCGACCCCTGCCTTATACCAAAAATGGCCAGAACGCCATTTCATTATATGAGTGGAAAACATAAGCACCTAATCAAATAGAGCCTGTATCTTGAGATCATTTTGATCTGTGAAGAGCCAGGGTCTCAAATAGTTCAAATGAGCCAAGAAAAACAGACAAAGGCTGGTTGCTATTTGAAATCAGCTATTTAATGTAATCTTCTTTCTCGGAGATGGTCCGAAAACATTATGGCATCATAAAAACAAATCTTCAAAAAAGACTTTGTCTATTGCGTTAGCGCACAAGCCCCATCTCATCAAGATTTACTGTCGTTCAACAAGGTTCAAACACGCAAACCACCTGACATTATTACAAGTGAATGAGTCCGGGAGATGTCAGGTTCTATGCTGCCTTTCGCTTTGATTGTCATGTCTGTTTGGATGATCCTTCAAACATCAAATCCACCTGAGCTCAATTTTAAGATTAAGGAAAGCTGGGGGTATGATCAGTTTATGGACAACAGACATGCATGATGCTTAATGATATTATCATTCTTTTTTTTTTTTCTTGTTTGACCTTAGGGCTATAACTAAAATAAAATATAATGTGGATTTTTCTGCCTCTGTATTAAATTTTCATCTTGCTTCATGGACGCCTCTGAATGTTGTGTGTGACAAATCTATTGTGTATCTGCAAGGGGCCTTCAATGACATGCCTTCCTTCTGTCTGCCTCTGTTGCCATGACACCTTTGAGAGACAGTGTCAGTGTGACTGCCATCTGGTAAACTGTTATTAAAATTAAATTGATTCACTTTAACCTCGTATCAAGTCTATACTTGTGGCATGTCATTACACAGGGAAACCGTTTGAACAGTTTTACAAGTTCTAGGCCCAGAAGCTTAACATGGGTCCAGTGTTGGAACAAAAACAGATCAGGTTTGGATGAGCCAGCTACTCTCCTTGTGTGGCAGGTTTCAGACTTTGAAAATCCCCCCAACACGTTTTTATTTTTAACAAGTGCCTATGTGAGATGTACTTTTTAGTAGGAAAACCAAAGCAAGAGGAAATGCTCAATGACCCATGTCACCATGTTGATTAATTACACAAGTTTATGCATCCACGTCAATAGTCAAGGAATACTTTTGGAGATAGCTAAACAGAGCATGTATTTCCTTCCTTTTTTTTTTGTTTTTGTTTTGCAACTTGAATCAAAGTGAAGCGAAAGCCAATAGAGGATTGCGCTTCATTTGGCGCCAAGGAACAGCGAGTCATCGATGCAGAACACAAGCGTGATGCGAGCGGTTTCCATATTATTCCAAAATTTAATCCCCTAATATATGGTGAACTTTTGATTGATGCCGATTCTCCTCCTGGAACACCTGCGTTCCACAGCACCGCTCCAGTTTTGTCTGGAGAAGACAATGCTGTTGATGGTGTGAGACTGCAGCCTGGCTCAGTGAAGCTCGGATGCTACCCCCTCCCGTGTCTGCATGGAGACTCCCTGATCTCACTCGCTGCGCTTTTCTAGGTCAGTACGATCACAGCAACACGCACCACAGTGTATGAATGCAGCCAGGATTTTAACATAAAAACATGGTTTGCAAATGGATCTACGTATTAGAGAAGGAATACAATTGATATCCCTTTAATTTCTGTATAGATTTCCTGTTATTTTAATTAAAATCAAAATACATTCATAGGCTATCCCCTTACCGTGAATCTTAGTTTTACTAATTACATGTACACTGCTGGCCAAAAGTATTGGCACCCCTGCCTGCAATTCTGTCAGATAACGCTCAATTTCTCCTAAAAAATGATTGCAATAACAAATGCTTTGGTAGTAATATATTCATTTATTTTGCTTGCAATGAAAAAAAACAAAAGAGAATGCAAAAAAAAAAAAAAAAATCATCATTTTACACAAAACTCCAAAAATGGGCCGGACAAAAGTAATGGCACCCTCAGCCTAATACTTGGTAGCACAACCTTAAAGCAAAAGAACTGCGAACAACAGCTTCCGTTATCCATCAACAAGTTTCTTACAATGCTCTGCTGGGATTTTAGACCATTCTTCTTCTTTGGCCAACTGCTCCAGGTTTCTGAGATATAAAGGGTGCCTTCTCCAACTGCCGTTTTCTCTCCACAGGTGTTCTATGGGATTCACGTCTGGACTAATTGCTGGCCACTTTAGAAGAATCCAGTGCTTTCTATTTCTATTTCCTAGTGCTTTTTGAGGTGTGTTTTGGGTCATTGTCCTACTGGAAGACCCATGATCTCTGAGGGAGACCCAGCTTTCTTACACTGGGCCCTAAATTATGCTGCAAAATTTGTTGGTAGTCCTCAGACTTCATAATGTCAATCACACGGTCGAGCAGTCCAGTGCCAGAGTAAGCAAAGCAACCCCAAAACATCAGGGAACCTCCGCCATGTTTGACTGTTGGGACGTTGTTCTTTTTTTTGAAGACCTAATTTTTTCCCTGTAAACTCTATGTTGATGCCTTTTCCCAAAAAGCTTTACATTTCTCTCATCTTACCAGAGAACATTCTTCCAAAATGTTTTTGGCTTTCTCAGGTAAGTTTGGCAAACTCCAGTTTGGCTTTTTTATGTCTCTGGGTCAGAAGTGGGGTCTTCTTGGGTACCCTACCATAGAGTCCCTTTTCATTCAGACACCCACAAATAGTACGGGTTGACACTGTTGTACTCTCGGACTGCAGGACAGCTTAAACTTGCTTGGATGTTAGTCGAGGTCTTTTATCCACCTTCCGCACAATTATTTGTTGAAATCTCTCGTCAATTTTTCTTTTCCGTCCACATCTAACGAGGTTAGCCACAGTACCATGGGCTTTACACTTATTGATGACACTGCGCACGGTAGACAGAGGAACATTGTGGTCTTTGGAGATGGACTTGTAGCCTTAAGATTGCCCATGCTTCCTCACAATTTTGCTTCTCAAGTCCTCAGACAGTTCTTTGGTCTTCTTTCTTTTCACCATGCTCAATGTGGTACTCATAAGGACACGGGAAAGAGGTTCAGTCAATTTTAATCCATTTTAACTGGCTGCACGTGTGATTTAATATTGCCACCACCTGTTATGTGCCACAAGTAAGTAACAGGTGCTGTTAATTACACAAATTATAGAAGCATCACATGACTTTTCAATGGGTGCCAATACTTTTGTCCGTCCCATTTTTGGAGTTTTGTGTAAAATGATAATGAATAATTTTTTCCCCCATTCTCTTTCGTGTTTTTCCATTGCAAGCAAAATCAATGAAGAGATTACTACCAAAGCATTTGTAATTGCAATCATTTTCTGGGAAAAATTGAGCATTATCTGACAGAATTGCAGGGGTGCCAATACCTTTGGCCAGCAGTGTATGCATTTGCAGAAAAAAATGATAATAGTAATCTTTGTGAAATGCACAATGAGATACACAATTGGGAAACTGCCTTGAGCAAAAAGTCGTAACAAATGTGTATCAATAAAGTTAACTACAGTATTTAAGTTGCATTCTTTTGTGCATTCTGTTAATATGAGGATAAAACCCCAGCTTGAAGTTACCTGACAAGAGGAAATCGAAATAATAAAAAAATGACTATCAACAATAAAGACTGAATACAGTAAAAACATATAATAAATGGGAATGAATTTATTGACTCAATATATCCATGAATAACTAGCTCCGTGCATAAATCTGACCCTGAACTTGTCATTGTGATTGTAAAGTAAATCAAGCAGTATGAACTCAAATTATATGTAGGGAGTTTAACACCTTTCACCACACTAAAAAGCTGTGGATAAAATTACGTGATTTATTATTTTTTTAAAAACCTTGTCCTAACGTCTAGGCACTGTTAAGAAGTTCCACTTGGAACCATATAGACAGCATGCATATTAAATAAAGAGCAACACAATATCAGCGAGCCATGAGGAGCTCTTGAATGAGAAAACCGTATTCCACCGAGAAAGAAACAGACCAAAAAAATAAGATGAACAAACAAAGCCCCAAAAATGCAATAATGAGCATTCCCCAGACTGGTTGGATTGCATAACTCATCAGTGTTCACCATTGTCTCTTGAACACTCCCTGTGGAGTTGCTCTTGTGCTAAGTTTTCAGGCAGTGTGGTGCTTTTTATGTTGACTGTTTCCTTAATACTGGAGTTTTTTTTTTTTTTTCCGAAAGGGGGTAAATAGAGCTTGTGGATTATTATCTTTAGCATCCTAATGTGTCCTGACAAAAGTGCCAGGAAGTGTTTATGGGAATGCATGGTGATAGCCTTGTATTTGATTACAACTGAATGGGTGAAAGTCCGCCTAGTAGAGTGATGCACTAAAAGACATGCAATTTTTAAATGAAGCAAATGTATTCCAGCAGTTGAATTCTTCCACATTGCTGTTTTTGGTTATTGTTTTGTGCTGGCACCAGAGGCAATATGATGCACTTGCAGTTAGACTGTAAAACCCATCGTCTGCTTTGTAGGGATCAACACGTCTTATTTCCTCACCCCTGGTTTCGTCAGCAACATTTGTACAGCCAGAGATTTTCAGTTATTCACCTGTTCATTTCTATTCCTCCATTTGTCACAAGGGAGTTACATGATGCTGCTGAGACCTGCGTCTCCTTCTGAGTATGGTCGGATACCCAGCGTTGAAATCCATAGAGACCTAAATATAATCTGGCAAAGTTGCTCAACACAGCATGAAATTACTTGCTTTCTTTTTCACAATAGGAGCACAGATGGAATAATTATCTAATATAGGGACCTAGGAGCCCGAGGCGTCAGCCATGCACTCTGTCAGTCAAACAACTTGAAGTGCATTAGGTCGAAAGAAAAAAAATTATAAAGAGAAAAACATGAATAGTATAGAAATCGAAAGGGAATTAAAACGTGCCATCTTTGCTTGGTAACATTCCTTGTCTCTGACTCAGAATCAAAGACGCACCCTTTTGTACGCTACTAATCTCTTGAGTTGTGATACATGCCTATTTCTTCAGAAGGATTATGTACATGTTAATCATGTGACGCAGGGGTGCTACGGCAACTGACTTGGGATTCAAAACCCCCCCTTTTCCCTGCAGCTAATCTCTGCCCTAACAAGATTCCTATTAAACCATGTCGAGTCCCTAAATGTTCTATTATTTACCAATAATTATACTACACAAATATGTACACATGAAATTAATACAGGTAGTCCTGGGTTATGAACGAGTTCCGTTCCCACGGTGGCAACGCAACCCGAATTTCCCCGTAAATCCGAATGAATCCTTTAAATACCGTAATTTCGGACTACTGGTCCTTCTCAAAAAATTAGCATATTGTGATAAAGTTCATTATTTTCTGTAATGTACTGATAAGCATTAGAATTTGATATATTTTAGATGCATTACACACAACTGAAGTAGTTCAAGCCTTTTATTGTATTAATATTGATGATTTTGGCAAAAAAGTCAAAAAAACAAAAATTCCCTATCTCAAAAAATTTGCATATCATGAAAAGGTACTCTAAAGAAGCTACTAACCTAATCATCTGAATCAACGAATTAACTCAAAACCCCTCTGAAAGATTCCTGAGGCTTTTAAAAACTCCCAGCCTGGTTCATTACTCAAAACCGGAGTCATGGGCAAGACTGCCGACCTGACTGCTGTCCAGAAGGCCATCAATGACACCCTCAAGCAAGCAGCTAAGACACAGAAAGAAGTTTCTGAGCGAATAGGCTGTTCCCAGAGTGCTGTATCAAGGCACCTCAGTGGGAAGTCTGTAGGAAGGAAAAAGTGTGGCAGGAAACGCTGCACAACCAGAAGAGGTGACCGCACCCTGAGAAAGATTGTGGAGAAGGGCCGATTCCAGACCTTGGGGGACCTGCAGAAACCTGGAAATGGGCTACATGTGCCATATTCCCCAGGTAAAGCCACTTGTGAACCTGAAACAGCGGCAGAAGCGCCTGACCTGGGCTACAGAGAAGCAGCACTGGAAGTTACTCAGTGGTCCAAAGTACTTTTTTCAGATGAAAGCAAATTTTGCATGTCATTCGGAAATCAAGGTGCCAGAGTTTGGAGGAAGACTAGGGAGAAGGAAACGCCAAAATGCCTGAAGTCCAGTGTCAAGTAACCACAGTCAGTGATGGTCTGGGGTGCCATGTCAGCTGCTGGGGTTGGTCTACTGTGTTTTATCAAGGGCAGGGTCAATGCAGCTAGCCCATAGGAGATTTTGCTGAAAAGCTTGATGGAGATGGAGATTTCATTTTTCAGCACGACCTGGCACCTGCTCACAGTGCCAAAACAACTGGTAAATGGTTTACTGACCATGGCATTACTGTGCTCAAATGCCTGCCAACTCTTCTGACCTGAACCCCATAGAGAATCTGTGAGATATTGTGAAGAGGAAGCTGAGAGACACCAGACCCAACACTGTGGATGATCTTAACGCCACTATCGAAGCATCCTGGGCCTCCATAACACCTCAGCAGTGCCAAAGGCTGATTGCCTCCATGCCATGCCGCATTGAAGCAATCATTTCTGCAAAAGGATTCCCGACCAAGTATTGAGTGCATAGCTGATAAAACTAATTGAAGGTTGACTTTTTTTTGTATTGGTCAGATTAATATTAAAAAATTTTTGAGATAGGGATTTTTGGTTTTTCTTGACTTTTTTTGCCAAAATCATCAATATTAAAACAATAAAAGGCTTGAACTACTTCGGTAATGAATTTTTTGTGTAATGAATCTAAAATATATGAAAGTCTTTAATGTTTATCAGTACATTACAGAAAATGATGAACTTTATCACAATATGCTAATTTTTTGAGAAGGACTAGTATAAGCCGCTACTTTTTTCCTTCCTTTTGAATCCTGTGTCTAATAGTCCAGTGGGGCTTAAATGTTGATTTATTTTGGTTCATAGGTAACACTTTATTTGACAGCGGCATCATAATACCGTCATAATTATGATATGGCACTATCATGGGCATTACTGAATTCTTATGACAGATGTCATGAAGTGTCATCCGGCAAATTATGTCACTAACTCCATTTATGTCAATCTTGGATCTTTTACATCCATTCAAAAGTGAGATAATTTGCCAGATAACCCTAAATGACATCTGTAATAAGCATGCATTAATGCTTATTACAGTTTCATGTCATACTTATGATTGTCTAATGACTGTCTTATGGCACCACTGTCAAATAAAGTGTTACCAAATACCATAACTAACAATTAATGAAACAACTGGAACAATAACTGAAGGAATAATTAGCACTGAACATGAATTTTGATATTTGTTTACATCTGTAGTGCTGCAATGCATGCTAGGAGGCATGTTGGATAACAACAGTGTTGACAGCAGGTGGTAGCAGAGGGCAAGTGGTGGCAAAATGAAGCTTCTTGAAGCAATGAATTCATGGTGGTTCATTTGGTCTTATGACAGTTGTACCCATAATACAGTGAGGACAGCTGCAGCTTATAGTCCACTGTGGCTTATCTATGAAAAAATGTTTTTTTCGTCTCAAATTTAGTGGGTGGCGGCTAATTGTCAGGTGCGCCTTAAAGTGCAAAAATTATGGTATCTCTAAATCTCAAAATAACTACCCAAAACATGTATTATACATCATATTAATAAAATAAAGTAAAAAATAAGAAAGCTAGATGGGTGATGGAGGATGCACTGCTCTCTGGTGGCAGCGTTGGGTCTGGCTTGACTGTCGCCTTATAAGACTGAGGAGCAGACTCATCTGATATGGATAAAAGACAACTGCGCTCTGGTATGGCCCACAAAACGCTGTAAGTTGTTTCAGCTAATATATGTTTATGTATCCATTTGTAATTAAGTTTAGAGCTACAATTTGTGGGGTTATGTGTGAGGAGGATTGTAAATACATTAGCATTCGTAGCATTTAAGATAGAGAACTTTTGTTAGGTAAATTAGGCTAATTTAATCTAAATTTACATATTGATCAGACTAGATGGATGTTTGAACACCAATTGTTTTGTGTCAGGTGTTTAATTGTTGTTATGTCTGTCGTTTTGAACATAAGTGTGCATTTGTGTGTTACAGCTTTACAAATTGTCAAAAGTAAAGGAAGTATAAAGCTTCAAAAACCACAATTGCCTTGTTTGCTGTCCGTCAAGCGGAACAACTTTATATTTAGTGAGGACAGACTACGTCATATTGATGAAATAAAGCAAAAAAATAAGATACTTTGAGATACAATATGCTACTATTTACGCGACTTTTAAGACTGGAGACGAAATGGCGGACGAGACTCCAGCATTGTAAAGTCGATATCATGTAAGTCGAGTGCGTTGTAACGACTACCTGTATGTTGAAAGATTTTACCGACAGGAAGTAAGATTAATTTCACTTCCATCCTTTTTATCATGAACAACATTTCAGTTAAGGGCTCATGAGAAATTGGGTGAGATGATCTGGCTCTCAATCTCCTATGAATTAACCTTAAAAGGCCACGACAATATTACATATCCCAGACAATATGTTCATTCGCAATTTGGTGGCTGTTGATCGAAAGGAGTGAGACAGTTGAATGTTATATGGAGGAAACGCTAATTATAACACAGAAGAAAAGGTTATTTTTGATGGAAATGACAAAAATAAGAACTGAGGAATTAATAACAGACACAAACACACGTACACACTGCATGCTGGCTTCACTGGCTGGACAGTTTTCTTAATTTTTTTAGGCTTGAAGTGAGAAGATTTCTGTGCAAGGCCATTCTGCCAGTTTTGCTTCCAGCAGCAGTCCAGACAGTTATCCGAGCACCAAGTGTGAAATTATCTCTCAGTGCGGTGATTGTCCACTTGCTGCGGCCGTTGCTCCGCTGCAACACTAACAACACTTTTTAGGCAAGCTAGCCATCTGTACTAGCAGGGAGAAAGCGAACGCCTCAGAAAATTCATGCTTAAGTCTCTTATCCTATTCGTTTACAGAATTTTATCATTAATACAGTACATGAATAACTGATAAAGTTTTAGTAGTACCAGTATACACCGTTGGCCAAAAGTATTGGTACCCCTGCAAATCTGTCATATAATGCTCAATTTCACCCAGAAAATGATTGCAATTACAAATGCTTTGGTAGAAATATCTTCATTCATTTTACTTGCAATGAAAAAAAACACAAAAAAAAAATGAAAAAAACAAAACAAATCATTATCATTTCAGACAAAAACCCCAAAATGGGCCAGACAAAATTATTGACATCCTTTGAAAAATCATGTGACATTTTGTCTAATTTGTGTATTTCACAGCACATGTTACTTACCTGTGGCACATAACAGGTGGTGGCAATAACTAATTCATATTTGCAGCCAGTTAAAATGCATTAAAGTTGACTCAACCTCTGCCCCGTTTCCTTGTGTGTACCACATTGGGCATGGAGAAATAAAAGAAGACGAAAGAACTATCTGAGAACATGAGAAGCAAAATTGTGAGGAAGCGTTGGCAATCTCAAGTCCATCTCCAAAGACCTGAATGTTCCTGTGTGTACCGTGCGCAGTGTCATCAATAAGTTTAAAGCCCATGGCACTGTGGCTAACCTTGTTAGATGTGGAAAGAAAAGAAAAATTGACGAGAGATTTCAACGAAAGATTTTGCAGATGGTGGATAAAGAACCTCGACTAACATACAAACAAGTTCAAGCTGTCCTGCAGTCTGAGGGTACAACAGTGTCAACCTGTACCATCCATCGGCATCTGAATGAAAAGGGACTCTATGGTAGGATACCCAGAAAGACCCCACTTCTGACCCAGAGACATAAAAAAGCCAGCCTTGAGTTTGTCAAAACTTACATGAGAAAGCCAAAAACGTTTTGGAAGAATGTCCTCTGGTCAGATGGGACAAAAGTAGAGCTTTTTGGGAAAAGGCATCAACATAGAGTTTACACGGGAAAAAAACAAGGCCTTCAAAGAAAAGAACACGGTCCCCACAGTCAAACATGGCAGAGGTTCCCTGATGTTTTGGGGTTGCTTTGCTGCCTCTGGCACTGGACTGCTTGACCATTGTCATGGCATTATGAAGTCTGAAGACTACCAACAAATTTTGCAGCATATTGTCGGGCCCAGTGTGAGAAAGCTGGGTCTCCCTCAGAGGTCATGGGTCATGGACAATGACCCAAAACAGACTTCTAGCACTAGAAAATGGTTATATAGAAAGCACTGGAGACTTCTAAATTGGCCAGCAATGAGTCCAGACCTGAATCCCATAGAACACCTGAAAATGTTAGGAGAAGGCACCCTTCAAATGTCAGAGACCTGGAGCAGTTGGCCAAAGAAGAAGAATGTCTAAAATTCCAGCAGTGCATTGTAAGAAACTCATTGATGGATACCGGAAGCGGCTGTTTGCAGTTATTTTGTCTAAAGGTTGTGCTTCCAAGTATTAGGCTGAGGGTGCCAATACTTTTGTCTGGCCCATTTTTTTTTCATTCTCTATTGTGTTTTTTCATTGTAAGCAAAATAAATGAAGATATTACTACCAAAGCATTTGTAATTGCAGTCATTTTCTAGGAGAAATTGAGCATTATCTGACAGAATTGCAGGGGTGCCAGTACATTTGCCCAGCAGTGTATGCCTTTAAATGCTATTCAAGTGTATGATCACTAGCTGCAGATTAGTGTAAGTTTCATTTAGTTCTGACGAGGTCAAATTTTTACCACATTTAAAGTGCTTGTTTCTTCTATTTATCTTTCCCCCCTCTCTTTTTATTTAGTTATTAGTAGGGCTGTCAAACGATTAAAAATTTTAATTGAGTTAATTACAGCTTAAAAATTAATTAATCGTAATTAATCGCAATTAATCGCAATTCAAACCATCTATATGCCATATTGCCATATTATGCCATTATGCATATAATGCCATATTTTTCGGTAAATTATTGTTGGAATGGAAAGATAAGATGGATATATACATTCAACATACGGTACATAAGGACTGTATTTGTTTATTATAACAATAAATCAACAAGATGGCATTAACATTATTAACATTCTGTTAAAGTGATCCATGGATAGGAAGACTTGTAGTTCTTAAAAGATGAATATTAGTACAAGTTATAGAAATGTTATATTAAAACGCCTCTTAATGTTTTCGTTTTAATAAAATTTGTAAAATTTTCAATCAAAAAATAAACTAGTAGCCCTGTCCTCAATGTGTGTGAGTACACAAATTGACGGATAGCGAACATAAGTTCCAAAAATAAATCAGACGGTGTGGCAAAGTTGCATGGGCTTTACTGAAGTCATCTCTTTTTGACAGGAGCACGTTTCTTGTATTAGAGTAAAACTGAAAATAACAAGGCAATGTGTCAATAACTTGCATAAATCACAAAATAACACACACGTGTCCATTTGAGCAGTAGCACTAGCCAATTAGCTCACAAGCATCTAACAATGTAACTGCATTTCACCATATATGTGAACAAATTCAAATACACATCATCAATAACTATCTAATGCTCATGAATATAAACAAAGGAGGAACATAACTCACAAGCGATGTATACATGCATATTAGACACAAACAGTGTGATGGGGCTATGAGAACTGCCACTGAATACTGGATGCGGACGTTAGCTGGTCTGAATAGCACTGTCTATTAGCGTGAGTTCGCGTCGACATATAATCACGTCAGAAAAGCGCGCCGTAACCCAAATAATCAGCTGCATTGAATCGCCAGCAGAGGGCGACATTACGCCACATAACATATGCAAGTCACACCCAAGCGCCAGCAGAGGGCGGAAAAACTCCATAAAACACAATTAACAAGTTGGCCTTTCACTGTACTGACATTTAAATCTGTCTGAGCGGGCCTAGTGCGTTAATTGCGTCAAATATTTTAACGTGATTAATTAAAAAAATTAATTAACGCCCGTTAACGCGATAATTTTGACAGCCCTAGTTATTAGGTATCATACATTTTTTCGTTTCCCTGTGCTCAAGGTGAAGTTTACAGTTTTAGCCATTTTGTCTATCAATTGAACTTTTGAGTCAGATTGAAAGTTGTGTAAGAAAGGTTCAACTACTTTACCCATGAAACAGGGCACATGTGGACACTTTTTCAACAAATTCTAAGCACCAGATTTAATGCAGGAGCATAATTTCAAACTTTCATTTTGAAACGATTTGCAGGACTCTAGTGCTGATCTGCAGGTGTTTTAGTACTTTTCTTTCAGAACTTTTATTCCCTGTAATGTGAGCGGTAAGTCTCAGTGGATCTGATTTGTTTGTACCTCTTTGTCATTGAACTGCAATTCAGTTGAATATTTAAATTGCCGTTGTGTTGTGGGATTTGTGAGAATTTATTGCTTTTGTAAGAGGGTTTATTGTCCTAAGCATGTGTTTGTCTCTGGTCCGTGTTTTATTTATCAGCTACTTTTTTAGAGTTTGTTTACAATTTGTGCTGTGCTTGAATGAAAACTGATTTTATTTAGTAGTAAACCTAGGTTGAATATCATTGTATTTGGTTGTAAATATGTATTGTCAATTATTTTAGTAGGTTTTATGTCTAACTAATTGTCGTACATTACAGCCTGCTAAGTATTCACATTAACTATGATTTCAATGTCCAGTTGTCGTTTGTGAGTCACATCACCTTGCAATTTGCACATTTTTTTCCTTAACTTTAATTTTGATTGACCTTTTCTGTTAATGCACCACTTGAAACTAATAATTTGCAGCAAATTATTTTTACTTTGAATCGGTGTAATATTCTGAATGACACCCTTGGTCCATTTGATCGTTAATGAGCCAACTTATATAGGGAGAGATATGGCATGGGTGGTATGAATTGGTTATTGATAGTCAGAATTAGGCAAAAACCTACACCTGTTTGAAATCGCAAAAGATGCATTGAAGTTAAAATATCTGTGACACGAAAAGCATGTTTATTTCATAATGCACGCGGTATTTATGCTCCTGAATGAAATGGACCACTTGGATGTGTGAAGAAGCGATCGATATATTTAGTCAATTTTTTTACAGATTGCCGGCTTCGGTCTTGCATTGAGGAAGAGGGCGCGGTGACGTGGACGGAGGAAGGAGTCCTATTCACTATACAGCCATACTGTTGTATGAGATGGACTAATGATTCAGCTGATTTTACGGATGAATACGTTTATTTTTTGCATCACGCCAGCCAAACGGCTGCAGAAAAATCTTGCTGCACGAGGTTTCACCGGTGGATATTGGCCAAAACAAGCCCTACAACTGTGGGACCATGGGAGTTATGAGGAAGTGAGTAAACATCGTGTTTTGTATTATGTCAAATACTGGGATAATTTTATGATGTAGGTGGCTTGCATTTTGTGGCCTTGTCCCCTCGGCCGACAACCGGCGCTTGTCTCGCAACCCCCTGCCGGGAGAGCACTATACTCGGCTTATTGCCCACTTCATGTGCTCGGTGTTCCATCAAATTTTCCGACCGATCAGAAATCGTAACTTTGTGTTAAAAATAGCTGTGAATACAGCGATTACAAATTAAACACTACAAACTCTCTTTAAATAAAGGACTACTTACATTTGATCATGGATGGGCATTTAAAAAGCTCTCCTCATACACATTGGCTGCACATGTTAGCTGAACAACAATTGCAGCCGCCCTCCTCCACTGAGTCTCTCGCTGTTTACGACTTTGCCCTGTAGTAAAGCATTATTTTGCCATATTCGTGTTGACCATTTGGCAGCTACTCTCTCCTCCAACATCGGCCAGTTTGTTCAGCGGTCATTGTCGATCTGCTTCCCTGGCAAGCTCTCCTGTCCGTAGTAGCAGCGGAACGAGCAGTAAATTGCTCTCTGCCAGGCGGGTTGCCGATCAGCGAAGACAATCGACAACCCAGTCGTCATGTGAAATGATCCGGGATAGTTATGTGTGATTTCCGCTTCGAAGACTTTGAAACATCACTCGGTTCGGGTTAGCATGTCGGCTAGCTGTCACGCATCTTGGTTTGTTTACATTCTCCGAAGCCGGGGAAGGGAAATGACATAAACCCGATTTAGGTGGCATAAAATATCGTCCGGGAGGTGCGACAGTAAAGGTGAAGTCGACAGTTTTGACCATTATGGAATAATTTTGCCATGTCGTCCTGAATAAATGCATTTTTATTATTTCATATTCCATTTAGCACAAGACTGTTATTTGTCATGACCATGCCATTTATTTAGCTATACTTGGATAAAAAGAATATCCTGTAAAAATATTGGAGTAGAGAGACTGAAACAATGACATTTTGCGGCTCTTTTCATCGCGTTTTCCTCGTTGTGAAGAATTCCCCCTCTATGGGATGCATACTAAATCAGATGAAATCGTGACTCCGCTGACATCGTGACTCTGCTGACATCATCCACCTGTTGGGGATGCTAGAGCCCTATAATGGTAGGCGTGGCTAACCGGAAGATTAAAAGACTAATTCCTTGTCATCTGCGCTTTGCTAAATTGTTGTATACAGTCGAATCGTCTCAAAATATGATTCTAATTCACATTATAATCCTATTCTAGACTTTTTTTCTCCTGTCGTACGCACTTTAAAGTGATCCTCTGATTTAAATAGATGTAGACTCTAATAAACCACAATTGTTCTCTTGTACTAAAATATGTTGTTAGGAACACATAAAATGTTAAATCAATGGCAATATTTTATAATATTTAGTCCATATTTTGACCGTTAGTTGGCGCCATGGTTTGTGGGCTCGCAGTGATGACGTAATTGGCATCTTTCCAAATGTGTAGCGTGTTCAACAATTGCTTATTGCTGCCTAAACTCGCGAAGTAAAATGCCACGATGTGCTGCTTTTGGATGCAATTTCCAGTCAAATGGAAAAAAGGGGAGTGAAGTGAGTGGTCAAGGTGGAATTATTATTTTTAGTGAATAAATGTGCATAAGTGGAAGCTTCTCCCCCTTTTTGGTCCCTGTATGCATGTATCCTACCCACCACGCGTTACAACTGGCGCCTAAACATTTTTCCTGGATCCTCAGTCAAGTAAGGTTCCCATCGCGTCTGCAATAATGGTTTTGGATCTGTTCATTTATTTTTATTCGTCGGTCCCACAGCGGCTTTTCGGATCAGTCTATTTTGTGGAATTGACGGCCTAATCGCGGCTGTGATTTGCCATGGGATCGGTCTAATACCTGGATCTTCGAGTGAGTAAAAAACGCGGATTTGGATTAGTATTGCTATCTTTTTTGTTGACTATTCTTCGTGGGAGTTTTCCCCAAATCATACTAAATAATTAAAGCACTATGGCACGCTACAGTGACGACAGTGACTCTGACGTGGACCTTAAAACAATGTTGGAGTTCGTCAGGGAACGCGTGTTTGCGTACTGCTGAGCTCCCGAGTGAAGAGTGGTCAAGGTGGAAATATTATTTTTTGTGAATAAATGTGCATAAGTGGAAGCTTCTCCCCTTTCTGGTACTTTTATACACGTATCCTAGCTACCACGCGTTACAATGTGCAAGACCTGGATTACACAAGGTGTGCTCTTTGGCCTGTACTGTATGTAAAGCACACGACAGCTCTGGATGCTAACAATCTACATAATCATATTGGGAAAACGTTTGAAAATGCAATATGCTTACCTTGAATATCTGCTAATAAAACCGGAGTTCCCGAATCCCAACAGCATGCACTCTCGCTCCCAACAGGACTCTTCGCATCACCAGTTTTGCCCAACTTTTGTCTTATCAGGTATTTGCTGCGCGCATTTTTCCCTGAAGCTCGTCTTGTGAACGACCGACAGTGCTGTCCTGCTCTTCACCTTTCAGATCTGGTTCAAATAGGAAGGGTAGAACTGACGACATGTTGGGAAAGCTAACGAGTGACAAGCTGGAATTTCGGCATTCGGGGCCAGTGACGTCACGCACTGCGACGTAACAAGAATGGCGACCTATCACTTAAAATAATTTTACAAACTTTATTAAAACAAAAACATTAAGAGGGGTTTTAATATAAAATTATTATAATTCATACTAACAGTTATGTTTTAAGAATTACTTGTCTTAAAAATAGAGGATCCCTTTAAATGACTTTTGCTCCTGAATCCATGTAGTCTAAGTTTAAGTCACTCCACTCGACACACTCTATAACAGTGTCACCTCTTCCGGAAAGGGTGAGGAGTGTTTTTATTGGGATTTTGACCATTCTTCCCTTTTGAGGTCACACATTGACGTCAGACAAGAAGACTCAGTGCTCAGTCTTCACTTTAATTTATTCTAAAGGTGTTCTGTCAGGTCAGGGTGAGCTAATTCAATGAAGTTCTTCCAAACCAAAAACTCTATATGTACTTTGCTTGTTATTTTTCTAAGGGGACATCCTTGTTCCCACAAAGTTTGCCGAATGGAATTGTCCAAAATCTCTAGGTATGCTGAATACCTAAGAGAGGATTTCATTTCAACTAAGAATCCATTATTTCTGGACAATTTCATCATCCCAACTGTGTCAGAATGGGGAATGGCGTTTTATTAAATTCATGTGAGTAAGGCAGGTGAACAAATACATGTGGCATTATAATACACGTTAGATTCAGCTTATCACCTGTGGTTTTGTACATTTGTCCATGTTTGGTGTGAAGATTCAGTGAGGCCAGAGTATACATATGCCTAAGGTTTCACATGTCCTCCAGCAACTTTTCGCCTCGTATGCTCTTCAAAATCCTTTCCAACAGATCTGACAAGTGGTAGTGATGCATTAACACAGAAATGTGTTGCCTTGGAGGCCATCAGCAAGCATACAAGGGAGAATGATGAAGACACAGACAAGCCCGGAGGAGGAAGAATATATATAGTTTATATATTTAGCTACTCCAGAGCAATGGTATTATACATTATTTGGCCATCGGGTTCACAGTGGACTCCTTTATTCAGCATTCATACCTTGTTTAATGTAAATGAAAAATTGCAACATACACAGCAGTGCAGAAACGCGACATATTGCACACATTGTTCAATCCCAACCAGCCTTAATGACTGCCTCTCATCGACCTGTAAACACAATTTCTCCTCAACCAGCTGAATGCCACTTCTGCTTGTCTTGTTAAAGGAAAAGGAAAAGTCTACTCACATGTTGTGAATAAAAGAAGGCAGCACTTAAACAACAATGATGCCTGGGAAATACTAACTGGAATTCGAATGAAGTTGGGATGTTGTGTAAAACAGAAAAAAAAAAAAGAAGTGTCCATTTCACTCTACATGTTTCCCCAGCGGAATTGATATACCGTAATTTTCGGCCTATAAACTGCTATTTTTTTCCCTTCATTTAGTATCCTGCGGCTCATAGTCCACTGTGGCTTATTTATTGATATATTTGGGTTAAAAGGTAACACTTTATTTGACAGCGGCATCATAAAGCCCGAGTTATACTCCCGCGTTGCGGTGACGGCGCAGCGACTACGGCGTCATTCGACATTCGATGATTCTCCGGGCAGGTGACACGTTGCACTGTAATTCACCGCCAAGCCAATAGAGGGGTGTTGTGTTATGCTTGTACTAGAGGTGTGGAAAATAATCAATATGGATTGTGGTCGAGATACAAAGGTGTGCGATGCGAGTGTATTGATTCATTCAGTGTACATCGATGGAAAGACGGCGTAAAATCAAGAATGCATTTTTTCGCTGTGTGTTTTATCGGTAATCTTCAACGTTGCATCGATATTTTCCACGTTGGACTGCATTCTGTCCTTTTTTCCGAGGTGTCTTGAATGTACCATCAACTAGTGCTACAAGTTAACATGGCGGAGGGTAGCAGCAGTGGCGCTGAAGCGGATCAGATTTTCAATGCACCCTCAAAGTTAAAATCCGTCGTTTGGCAGTACTATGGATTTTACAAGAAACATGGCAACTTGACAAGACTAACGTTATTTGTAAAGAATGCTGCGCTTCTAAACCTTACAACGGCAGCACAACAAACATGGGAACTCACTTGAAGAGACAGCATGGTATCGACGTCGCGAAAATGACGGAGCAGGGGGCTAACAGCAAGACTGGTGAGAAGGAAGAGAAGATAACTGATTACTATGGCAACAACAGTAAAGCTACTACATTTGTGAAAGGTCATTATTTATTGTTTTTTATGTATGGACATTGCACATAAGACACTCTGAGAGTGGTCAGTTTACAGCAGATGTCACTGCCAAGTTGTTTGTATTCTTCTTTTCACAAGCAGTTGTGATTTGTTAAAGATAGACCTAATTGTGAAAGGTCATTATTTGTTATTGTTTTTCATATTACTATTTGGAATATAGATGGACATTGCACTTAAGACACTCAGTGAGAGTGTTCAGTTTAGAGCAGATGCCATTGCCAAGTTGTTTGTGGTTTTCTTTGCACAAGCAGTTGTGTGTATTTCATTTTTGGGTTTGTCTGGCAGACAGGTATGTAGACATTGCAAAGTGTTACTTTAAGTCACTCATTAAAACTGATTAATGTTTCTGTAACGTTTACACGTACAGCATCTTTAAGCTATCTTTATTTGTTTTGTTTTACTCTTATATTAATAAACTGAAGGAATTTAGTCCTCCCAGCCCAAACCCCACGGGGAGACCGGCAACAGAACGGAAATGTGCTCCGCCGCTCGACGCCCCCGAAGAGCCAGGCCAGGAGCAAGCCAAACTCCGCGCGTTCCTGTGTTAACCCTTTGCACACTGACTCCATGTTTCAAAAGCTTGAAGAACACTCGCCGAAAACAGGTTGACAATTTATTCGTCGACAATGGTAAAAAACAAGGCAAAAACAGACGACGGAGGGACAATTCCGGATCCAAAACAAGGCTACATGTTTCCGAGCAGAAGAAATCTGTCTTATCTCAGTGTCCAGTCTTTTTGAAGTCTTTGCTGACGCGGGTCTTGTCGAAGGCGTTTCTGGGCGTTGCTTTTGGGCCGCCCCCGCTGTGGCCGGTTTTGGGCGGCTTAGGTTCGTGCGCGGATTGGGACGCCCGCTATCAACTTTGCTGACCAGGCTGGTTGTACTTGTTTTAGGACAAAGTGCTTTGTCCTTGGAGTTTGCTGGGAGAGCAGATTACCCGAGTTGGTGCGTCACTCTTGTGATAAGACGGCATTGTGTATCTCTTCTATTTCTTCTCATTAAACTATGGTGTGCTATTTATTTTATATTAGTAGTGTAGTCCTGCCGTAAATATGAAAATGATACTATTTCCTGTTTATATTACGTGTGTTAGACTAATGCAAACAGTTAGACGGTGCCTACGAAAACCTGTACCATATGTATGTGTTAGACTATATATGTGTTAGACTAATGCAGACAATTATATGGTGTGTGCGATGACGATATCGTTTCTCCTTCAAAACCAAAGCCTTTTGTAACATACTTAATTGCCATATTATTTTTTTGTTTGCTTGCTTAGTAGATAAAATACGATATATCATTTTTGCTTCCCACTGAATCGCATTTGATTGAACTAATTTATCAAAAAGCATCACAAACAGGTGTATCGCACTTTATTGAAGTGCATCACATCATATCGGGAACAGGTTGTAGTGTAACATATCAAATTGGGACGGAGGATGAATCTTATCGCATCGTATCAAAAACATGGATTAATCGTAAGTATCGTATCGGGCAGGGATTCAGTGTATCGCAAATTATATCATATCGCTGGCAGGGCATCGAGATGCTTATCTAATCGCCACAGTAATGGAGATCCACACCCCTCGTTTGTACGGTTTTGGGGCATGCTTGTAGACTTCATCTTGTCTAGTATAATGGAGAAAAATAAACAATGCAAGATGGAACACCTGAATGTGGATCTTCAGCTCATCAATATTGAATAAATGTTGATCATACAAAAGTTGAGGCGCAGGCGATGCAGAAGACTGATTCGAGGCGGTCTGTTCAACTTTTGATGCCGCATTGAGTTCTTCTAGCCTCGGGTGAAAACCAGCTAGCTGTGGCTGCTAGCTTCAAACTGGCGTCGAGTACTGTGTCTAGCATTTTGTCAGTGTCTGCAAAGCCCTCCAGCCCGATTTGTTTGCCGTGTCCTACAACCAGCCAGTGGGAAGCCATAGCAGATTTCTGTCGTCTATGGAACTTCCCAAACTGCGTTGGAAGCCTTGATGTTTACGTTATCATAAAAAGCACCGAGGCACTCTCAATCAGTGATTATGTATCGTGTCTGAACTGTCTTGTTATTGAAAATTAAAGATCAAAACAACTCTTTCGACACCAAACCTGTGCTTTATTCTTCATATACTTGAAGTGTGACACGTAGATAAATCACAGACTCACAGCAAACATATGTACACAATGAATGATGAAGTGCACCAACCAAAAATATGACATAAAGTGATAAAAAGCTGGCAGTTTTTGGCCGTCTGGGTCACCACTTCGTGTGGCCACTCGATTCCGAACACACACGTCTCGGTGGTTCTTCCATTTTTTTTTTTCAATCGCCGACCTTGCCATTTGACAATCAAAATAATGTCTTAACGAGACTTGCTCTTCGATGATACTCCCGTCGGCTTGGTCCATTTTTGCGTGTAGAAAAATAATGTTTTACAATGGCAGTGATTTCGTGCTGAACTGGAAACAACAGTCTGAGCGAACCAATCACAGTCCATTTCCGCTACGTCATATGCATTGACGTGACGGTAGGCTGGCGCAAGGGTTTGAAAAATCAATAATAGACCGCGTCAGGCTACGGCGCAGGGTCGTAAATCGGGTCTTCCTTGACGACGCAGGTCTGACGCAAAAGTATAACTCGGCCTTAAGACCGTCATAATTATGACATGACACTATCATGGGAATTACTGAATGACAGATCCATTTAAAAGTGAGAAAATTTGCCGGATAACACTAAATGACATTAATGGTAATGGTATTGTCATGTCATAATTATAATTATCTAATGACAGTCTTATGGCGCCACTGTCAAATAAAGTGCTACCAAATTCCATAACCAGCAATTCATGAAACAACTAGAACAGTAACTGAAGAAATAATTAGCACAGAATATAAATGTTGATTGTTATTTACATCTTTAGGGCTGCAATGCATGCTAGGAGGAATGTTGGACAACAACAGTGTTGACAGCAGGTGGCAGCAGAGGTTGACTGTCACCCCCAAGGGAGCAGTGATGGGAGTGATGAGTGCGGCTTATCTATGAACAAATGTTGTTTTCGTGTCAAATTTGGTGGGTGGCGGTTTATAGCTACAGTTGTGGTCAAAAGTTTACATACACTTGTGAAGAACATAATGTCATGGCTCTCTTGAGTTTCCAGTTATTTCTTTTTATTTTTTATTTTTTATTTATTTTTTTATTTTAAAAACCTGTCCTGTTCAGCTGTTTGACACAGAGAATGGAAGTCTAAGTGCCCGGATTCTGAACAGTTTTAATGTTTCACATTGAGAGTCTGACATACTCCCATTGTGATCATTCAAAATACCTTTTTATTATGACAAAGCCGCGAAGAGGAAGGGATTATGGGGGGACAGAAGAAAAGAAATACAAGAGAAGAAGGAAAAGAAACACATACACAAACAACAACTAGAAATACATTGAACATCTAAACTAGTTACTAATATGCTGGTGCTATCGTCAGCGAGATGTATTTCCGGTTTACACCATGTGGGGGCCTATTGGCCAGTGAAAGAGGAGAATGGGGGTGGGGGTGTCTATAAGCCTATAAGCTAAGTGATTGAAAGGGGTAGAGTGTACACAAATCAGTTCTGTGATCTAGAACCCAGTAATCGTGTCAATCTCTTATGAGTGTAAGCCCGTTGGAGACCAACCCTACGCCGCCGCATCGCCAATCCCGGCACCGGGACCCCCAACCTGAGCATGCCCTACCACATCCAGCAGCACGCAGGCCCCACCGGGCGCGCGACAGCCACGCAGACGGGCGGAGAAGCCGCGCGGGCGCCAACCCAGGGCCACGGCCCCCAACCAGCCAGCCCGGGGAGGGGGGGTGGGCGGGGGGGAGGCGGGGGGCCATGCGCAGCCCATCCCTCCTCCCGCAGCCCAGCAAAGGAGCCATCGTCCCCCCCCCCGGGACCCAGGGTGGTCCCCCGGGCCACCCGCGCACCCATCAACCGGCCTTCAGGGATGGCAGGAGGGGACGCATCACCAACCCCACGCCTACACCCACCCGTGCCACGAGCCACAGCCGCAGCCCCCCAACCGGCACGGCACGCCACGGGACCCCCAGCGGTCCACCAAGCCCCAGGCAAGGCAGGGTCCCCCGCCGGTGCAGGCGACACCCCGCTGATACACCGGCGCCCAGCCAGCGACCCGCGACGGAGCGCAGGGCGGATGCCCAGCCAGAGAAGAGAGTTTCCAGTTATTTCTACAACTCTGATTTTTCTCTGATAGAGTGATTGGAACAGATACTTCTTTGTCACAAAAAACATTCATGCAGTTTGGTTCTTTTATGACTTTATTATGGTTGAACAGAAAAAAGTGATTAAATCTGTCTGGTCAAAAATATACATACAGCAGCGCTAATATTTGGTAACATGTCCCTTGGCCATTTTCACTTCAATTAGGCGCTTTTGGTAGCCATCCACAAACTTCTGGCAAGCTTCTGGTTGAATCTTTGACCACTCCTCTTGACAGAATTGGTGCAGTTCAGTTAAATTTGATGGCTTTGTGACATGGACTTGTTTCTTCAGCATTGTCCACAAGTTCTCAATGGGGTTTAAGTCAGGACTTTGGGAAGGCCATTCGAGCCATTCCATTACCACTTTTGATGTGTGTTTGGGGTCATTGTCCTGTCTGAACACCCAACTGCGCCCAAGACCCAATCTTCGGGCTGATGACATTAGGTTATCTTGAAGAATTTGAATGTAATCCTCCTTCTTCATTATCCCATTTGCTTTCTGTAAAGCACCAGTTCCATTGGCAGCAAAACAGCCCCACAGCATAATACTACCACCACCGTGCCTGACGGTAGGCATGGTGTACTTGGGGATAAAGGCCTCACCTTTTCTCCTCCAAACATATTGCTGGGCATTGTGACCAAACAGCTCGATTTTTGTTTCGTCTGACCACAGAACTTTCCTCCAGAGGATCTTATCTTTGTCCATGTGATCAGCAGCTAACTTCAGTCGAGCCTTAAGGTGCCGCTTTTGGAGCAAGGGCTTCCTTCTTGCACGGCAGCCTCTCAGTCCGTGGAGATGCAAAACACGCTTGACTGTGGACACTGACACCTGTGTTCCAGCAGCTTCTAATTCTTGGCAGATCTGCTTTTTGGTGATTCTCGGTTGAATCTTCACCCTCCTGACCAATTTTCTCTCAGCAGTAGGTGATAGCTTGCGTTTTCTTCCTGATCGTGGCAGTGACAAAACAATGCCATGCACTTTATTCTTACAAACAATTGTTTGCACTGTTGCTCTTAAGACCTGCAGCTGCTTTGAAATGGCTCCAAGTGACTTTCCTGACTTGTTCAAGTCAATGATTGTTCAAGTCAATAATCACTCACAAGAAATTGCTAATTCGTGTTGCTGTATGTATATTTTTGACCCAGCAGATTTGATCACTTTTTCTGTTAACCCATAATAAAGTCATATAAGAACCAAACTTCATGAATGTTTTTTGTGACAAAGAAGTATCT
The DNA here is from genome assembly GCF_030265065.1 of Corythoichthys intestinalis. Taxonomy (NCBI): domain Eukaryota; kingdom Metazoa; phylum Chordata; class Actinopteri; order Syngnathiformes; family Syngnathidae; genus Corythoichthys; species Corythoichthys intestinalis. The sequence continues at coordinate 20,602,008 of NC_080416.1, forward strand.
GTTCCAATCACTCTATCGGAGAAAAATCAGAGTTGTAGAAATAACTGGAAACTCAAGAGAGCCATGACATTATGTTCTTCACAAGTGTATGTAAACTTTTGACCACAACTGTAGGTGCGCCTTATAGTGCGAAAATTACTTTAATCTCCCCATTTTATGTGGTCTTACTTCCTCAAACCAAGTGCGCGTCAACATGTTTCTCCTCCTGTCAGGTAGAAGGCGAACTCTGTCAGCAAACCTGCTGATGTTAAAGAGAATGTAAAGAAGCCTGCTTGTTGGTGTGAAAGAGTCAGCGGTGTTCACTTCATGCTACAAGTGGACCTCTCCCTCTTGCGAAAGTGCTTGCTTGCGCCATTCCACTAAAACCTGGACGAAAACAACCCCTTTCTCAGTGTCGACTAATGTGAACATGCAACAGCTTCAAACGGATTTACAAATCATTATATCAGTTTTTATTTACGTTTTAAACAAATGTCCCAATTTCGTTGCAATTGGGGTTTTTACTTTAGCCTTGGGAAATTTCAGTTGTTAAAGCTTTTTAGTAGAGCAGCTACATGGTAATCTTGCTTTGTGTTGAAGTCAATTGCGTAGTTCTGTTGTCACTTCATGATTTGTTGTTCTCAGCTTGGAGTGTAGAGCTTTGTTTTTCTTGTATTGTGTCTTGCTAAGCAGGATGACGGAAAGAGAATGAAACATAAGTAGATTTAGAAGATAGATGCTGTTCAATAATTAAGCTATAGAGACAAACTTGTGTTCGTCATGTCAAACCAAGTTCACATTTAGATATATAGCCCTTTGTGATATAAAGATCTCGCTGGGCTTCCCACAGTTGACATTGCAAACTTAAATAATAGATATAATTTTTTAAATGTAATATATCAAACAAATAGATATGTAAATGAGTACGTAATTATAATATTATAAATCAAAAAAAGAATGAGTCATAATAATTATATAACATACGCATATTAAAAAAAAAAAAATAGATCAAATGAAATTAAGAGTGTTTCCTGACTTTCAGCGCTTAGAGGTGACATATTTGACAAGATTAAAAGAAGACATTCAACACTGGCCACTGCAAAAATTAACACAAACACTATGCAAATAATTGAGTATGCTTGTATTACTTTTTTTAATGTAAATATTTCACAGTTCCCGTAATCTTTGCACTATAAGGCGCACCTGACTATAAGCCGCCACCCACTAAATTTAGCATAAAAACGGCATTTGTTCACTGATAAACAGCACTGGACTATAAACCGGAGCTATCCTCAATGTATAATGGGATAGTTAGACCGAAAGATATTAACCGGTAACACTTTATTTGACAGCGACATAATACTACTGTCATAAGACCTTCATTGCTCCAAGAAATTTCATTGGCCATCACTGCTCCCTTGGAGGAGACAGTCAACCTCTGCTGCCACCTGCTTTCAACATTGTTGTTGTCCAACATGCCTCCTAATATGCATTGAGTGCTATAGATGTAAATAACAATCAAAATTTGTGCTTTGTGCTAATTACTGCATTTCTTCAGTTACTGTTCCAGTTGTTTCCTTAATGGCTGGTTATGGTATTTGGTAACACTTTATTTGACAGTGGCGCCATAAGACTGTTATTAAACAATTATAATTATTACATGGCACTGTCATGAGCATTAATAAATGTTTATAACAGATGTCATTTAGTGTTATCCGGAAAATGATCTCACTTTTGAATGGATGTAAAAGATCCGAGGTGGACATACATACAGTAGATGGAGTTCGTGACATAATTTGCCGGATGACATCTGTCATAAACATACAGTAATGCCCATGATAGTGCCATGGCATAATTATGACAGTCTTGTAACGCAGCTGTCAAGTGTTACGTATTACCCCAAATAAATCAACAAATAAGCCGCACTGGACTATAAACCGGAGGATTCAAAATGAAGAAAAAAAGTAGCGGCTCATAGTCCGAAAATTACAGTACATTTTGTGATTTTGACAGGTAAACTGCATTATTTCTTTGTTGTAAACTCTAAATGAAAGTACAGTACATGTAAGCAACCATGGTTTGGAGCAGGTGTCAGTTAAATTATACAAATATAGGGCTGAACTTTCCATTTTGTAGTTCAACAAGCTTTCATCCCTCAGTGGAGGATATGCATATTCACATATTTCTCAGGAAGGAATCTCATTCTGATACAGTGCATGACTTCAGTAGACTGAATTGACTGCATATTGAGAGTTAACTTTTGTTCTTGTGCTTCTTGGCAAGCTGCGGGGCCATGCACCATGTACCCCTGTTGAAGGGCATTGGTTTTCTTCTTGATTGATGCAAACATGCAAAGTCATAAATCGGTACAATAAACATCCTTTGTGCGACTTCCTCGCGACCCCTTTTTGGCACAGTCCTACGATGCCGATGCCATCCATACTTCACGTCCTGACTCCAATGGTAGCTTGTAACCCGGGAACTTTAATTCTAATGGCAAACTGCTCTTTGATTTATACACGTGTCAAACACAGGCTCTTGGCACCGCCGTGCATGAACAAAGATGGAAATTATGTGAGATGTAATTCATGTGAATGGAATGGACAGCTATAAATGGGTCCCATGACGACTACTCAGTGCATTTAGCTTGCCTAAAGGGAAAGAAGTATGAGGGCACGAGGTAATATCACCTGCTGTGACACTGTATTTCATTGACATAATGTATGCAAACTGAATTCCCTCACAGGAAAAAGCATCAAATATAGAGGGGTGAAGGATATATTGAAAATAATATTGCCCTCACACTGCTGTACCTATGGAGACCACCTGATTTTCTATTTCAGATGTCAATTGATTAATGGATCAAGCTATAGATTGGGAAAGGTTTCAGGTACAAGTTTCCTACTGAAAAAAAATCATAATTGTGATAAATATATTTTATTTCTTTGATTGTTTTTTGTCATCATCACTTTCTTTGCTTCTTCCTTTGTATTTTAACCTAATATTCTACTCACAGAGTAAATTGGAATTCAAGGGAGAACGATTCCAATAGAGCTGTCCCGACTAGTCGACATAGTCGACGTCATCGATGACTTAAATGTGTCGACGAGCACACCATCCCGTCAACGGTTAATAGAGGGTTAAAAAATATATGCGTGGAAAGTTGAGAATGGCGGACGCTCGGGATTGAAGCGGGGAAAGCGGCACAAAGCCAAAAAAGTGCACCAGAGTGCCAAAAGCACGGACTTATTTCAATGAAACAAAGGAGGGTACACTGTCGTGTGCAGTCTCTACAATGCCAAGCTTGCATACCACTGCAGCACGGCGGCCGTGAATGAACACCTGAAGCGCCGTCACCCAGGTTTAATTTTGGAAGTCGACAGGAGACAACAAGCTGGCGGATCGCAAGTCCATATAACGACATTTTTCATTGAAGTTGCCTTTTTGTGGGTCGTACAACAGAGTATTAGGAGCTAATATCGGGCTAATGTATCTGAATAAGCAGCTACGTACTTTAAGTAGTGTGTTGACGCCTCCTTTAATCAACAATATTGAAAGCATCTTGTGTTTTGGAATCAGTTTTACAAATGAGGAAATCGTTATTATTTTTCTTCATCTAGATCAAATTTTATTCAATACAAGAATTTATACGAATGCTTCGTCGTAGCTCCCAGCGAAGGTACATGTATGTAAAGTGCGTAACGGCTCACAGCTACATTACCCCTACATAGTAATGCGACTTTTGTTTCTCGTAGCAATATTACGACTTAAATTTCGTTGTTTAATAAATATATAAAAAATAATAATAATTTTGCGTCATATCAATGTGTTTTTATCAGGTACTTCACTCCAGTGATACGTGACATTTATTTATCTACTCTGCTGGTGCTCACTCTACTGCTGAGACCAATAAAAGACATACCTCAAAAAGAAAAAGTAAGAATTGTTTTGAATCCTGCTGGAAAAGTGAAGTCACAGTGTTCCGAATCTGTCTATATTTCATTCTTTTGCACTAGTTAATGCCAACAGCATTTGACCTCAGTCGACTAATCGTTAAAAATGTCTGCAGACTGATCATGAGAAAAATAATCATTAGGGACAGCCCTAGTTTCCAAATAAAAATTGATAACGGGAAAATAATGTGTGGTTACTTTTTAGTTCCCTTTACACACAGTCTTGTGATTGAAGAGCACATACAAGTGTTGACAGCGACCAGTCACAGCTCGAATATGACCTTTCCTATTTTCAAGACCACTACCAACAAGGAAAGCGTAAAGTACCAATATCTGAGACACCACTATGCACACACACTTAGAAGCAGGGGCGTTAGCGGGGGCGTTCAGGGGTGGGCAGTGCCTACCCACGTTCACCCTCTGCCCACCCAAAGAAAATTGGATGTAGTACTCGCGGCAGTCTGGGCACCACGTATTGTATCCCATTCATATAGTACTGATGTGTTCTAAGTTTTAACCTTTGCGTTGTTACCTCCTCTTTCACCTTAAAAAAAAAGAAAAAAAAAAAAAATGAAATGTTGGTTTTGTTCCTAGGGGGCGCTACACACATTTACGCATATTTTGATTTTTTTTTTTTTTCCTTTACATTTTATCCAAATTTTCACCAGTGTTCACCTGGCTGTTGAGTTTGGAGAGTTTTGAAGAATTCTGAGGGGGTCAAAGTAGGGCTCAAAGAGTCGGCGGGACAAAGAATGACTGCTAGGGGGCGCTTGACGCTACATAGTGGGTTTGGAATTTATCTTTACCCGGTATCAAAGATTGCACCTGTCTTGACCTGCCTGCCAATTTTGGTGCATTTTGAAGCATTCTAAGGGGGTCAAATTGAGCTCAAAGGGGCAGTGGAACAAAAAATAACTATAATAATAAAACCGAGGAACCACTATAGGTTACCTAAAAAAAACATTGTCACCTGCATGTCCATATTGTTCAGTTATGGATGTGTTCTAAGTCAAATAAAATCAAATCAACTTTTATTTGTTTCGACCAAATCACAAGTTATCTCAAGGAGAAAACAAAACATGTTTTAAGGTGCAGTAGCCCTACGCTGGATTTCGACCTACTTGAGCATCGTAGCTTTTTATTATTTTTTTGCCCCCCCATTTAAGACTAATGCCCACCCTGTTATCCTGGTAACATCACTGGTTAGAAGTATGGATTCACATGTGGAAATGCTAATATAGTCTTATATCATGTTGAATACTGTTAACATCAGGGGCGCCACTAGGTTTTAAGAACAGGGGGGGCTTAGCCCCCAGGAGTTAGAATGGATGTAAGTGAACGTAGCGTACAAGCACGAAGCTTCACTCACAACACAGTAATTTGTTACTTTTGGGCGCTTATGTAACAAAAATGGCTGTAATTTCAAACCGTGAAAAATGCCACTAATTACTTAAATTTCAGTAACACCTGACATGCTAATTTGCATGACCCAAACGCACGCACTCAAACATATATCCACACATTATACATACAATATTTACATACATGCATACATACAGTACAGTACATGCCAAAAGTTTGGAAGTAAAAAACACATTCTAGATGACTCCCTCTTGAAGCTTATCAAGGGAATGGCAAGATTGTGCAAAAAAGTAATCAGAGCAAAGGGTGGCTACTTTGAGGAAACTAGAATATTATACATGGTTTTAGATATTTTAACTTTTTTGCTAAGAACATAATTCCGTACATGTTCATTCATAGTTTTATTACCTTCAGTGAGAATTGACAATGTAAATAGTCATGAAAATAAAGAAAACGCACAAATGAGAAAGTGTGTCCTAACTTTTGGCTTGTACTGTATTATGACTATCCACTGATGATAATCATACGAGAATGAACTTAGCTCCTGTACTCATCTATGCGTAAAGTGAGAAACACAGCTGATGCTCCAGTAGGAAGTCACCCCAAATATAATGGAAACAGGAGTGCACACTTACCTCGACTGGGACTTTCACAATTCATTTCAGTCCAACTAGCTAGCAGCAGCTAAGTAGCAGCGTTATTTTAGAGCCGGGATGTAACTTTTGACCGTAAAACAACAAAGGAAACATTCGCAGAGACCGACTGCGGAAAAAAAAAGGTAGTACCAACTCCTAGCAATGTCACAGGGAAAGCACAGACTGGATTTTCAGAGATTTTGACGTTCTCTATGTGAACAAGTGGAATGGATTGGATAGCGACGTACTGATTGAAGCGGCACTCTACCTGACTTTATGAAGTAAGGGGAAACTGACATATTTATGATCATATTTATGTTAATAATGACAGGTTATATGATTATTGATTTACCCTAATATTCTAGAAAGTTTATAGAGAATATGTCAGTATTTTTTTTTTTTTAAATAAAACAACACAAAATTATTTAGGGGGCTTCAGAATATTTTAGGGGGTCTTTAGCTCCCCTAAAAAAGGCCTAACGATGCCACTGGTTAAGATGTAACATATTCTCCATATTGTGCAGCACTGTGCACACACTTACACACAGTCATTGAGACAAGTATGAATTCACATGGTGATTACTGTTATCAAGATGTAAGATTTTCACCATATTGTGCAGCTCCATGTGAATCCATCACATACAGCAATTTATATAAATAGACCAAAGTATTTTCTTACTTTTGCATCAGACTGTTAATTTCTTTTCCTCTCTCTATCCCCGACATACTTGAATATTCCCCATCCTAACACTTGCTGCTTTTGTTATATAAGAAAACCTGATCTGCATTTCACAGAACAATCTGTTTATTTTTATCTCTCCCAGTTTAACTTTTGTATCCTACTGCCTTTTTGGGAGTTCTTTTTTTCTATTTTAACATGCTTTATACAAAAAAACTGACTGATGTTCGCAAATGTCATACATCCAACTTAACTTTTTTTCAGATTCTTTGACAACAAATCATGGAAAGTAATTTTTTTCTAGAACAGCTGTTTTTTTTTTAATTTTTAATTTTTTAATCCATTATTGACTTCTTTAGTTGCATGATTTGTTGTATTTCAGGCTCTGATTATAGTTTCAAAATACTTTGATGTGCCCCAAAAGTAATAATTATAGAGCACATACCACTTTATTTAATGTAAATATAGATTAAATTGATCATGACGCTAGCAAGTCTAAAGACTGTAAACACAAGAAAACGATGGCACAATTTAACATTTTAGCACAACATTGGCATGCTTCAGACCATACAGTGCATCGCTTCAGGGGTTGAAATATTAATCTCCTTAGCATTCCACGCATCATGTCTGGCATTGATAGTAGGAAGAAGAAATTACCACATTTATTACATTTCAATTAAAATAATTTTTGGGGGGGGGAGTATTCCGACCCGTAATTCACAGGTCTTATAATAATCAACCTTCCCACATTTACAACACCTCTGCAACTTAAATGTTTCAAAGCATTTTGCATTTTTCATTTTGCATCTCCTTGTAAATATTCTTTTATTCTAACCTCTTTATGTAGAGATGTCAAACAGCAAGGCCGGGACTTGACAGGAATGGAGCAAAATGTACAAAATGTCATCTTCCATTGTTAAGAATGAAATTGCATCGCAACTTGTCAGTTACAGTAAGTGACAGAAGAGACAAGCTGAAGCTGTTATTGTTGTTTTGACTGTTACATACAACTCAGGACAGCCAACCCGCCTCTTGACTTTTCTGCAACTTGTCTGCATTTCTATTTGATTGCCTTAAAGCGAAATTGACACTCTGACTTCTGACTTCCATCCACCCATGTTTTCTACAATGTTTATTCTTACTAGGAGTGCAGTAAACTGAAGTCATAGCATCTGACTACGGCTAAAATGCGGGGTAAAACTTTAACTTATTCCTCGCCAATCGTACAGCACATATAGATTAAACAATCAATATCACAACCGAGGAAAAGTCCCTCTTCAGTCACGATATATAGCAAGTTTTGGGAATTGCCGTAAACATATAAAACACATGCGTCCACTGTAGGTTGGGCCACTTGATTAAGGACAAAATAAACATTGCTGATTTTTTTTCTCCTCATGTCTTATTTCCTATGCAAAGATTTCTTATGACTGGGTATCGTTTTAGTGTTCCCCGATTTAATTGATTTTCTTTTTTTTTTTTTTTTTTTTTGACACTTGTCCTGTTCAGCTGCTTGACACGGACAATAGACCCACTAACCAATGTCACACAATGACGTGTCGCTGTATCCGGCCACCATATTGTCCGTCATTGTTTTTCCGTATTCTCAATGGTTTCAATTTGTCGTGCAATTTATGGTGCAATTCATGGAAGCCCCGGTGCTTTCAGACGCTGTAAACTCATTGGATGCGTTGCATAAAAGGCGTTATGTGGAAAAGCTTCAGTCTATCCATTCGCCAGATCCATATTTGATGCCCAAATCAATATTTTTCGACCCGCTGTCTTCGCCCTGTCTGCCTGACATCTGCTACCCTGATATCTACATCTATCTTGTCCACACAAAATCAGCCTATTCTCACGAAAGTTTGAAAAACTTTAAGAGCAGCACTCTAAGCAACATTACCCCGTGTGACCCTTTACTTCTAATTTTCTAAAATGGCGACAATCAATAAAAAAAAAAAAAAGTTGACTGCGATGGCTGACACTTCAAGGATAGGTGGATATTGGACTATTTCTTCAATAAAACACGTAACAACTGTGTTGCCTCATTTGCAAAGAGACAGTCGCTGTTTTCAAAGAGTTCGATGTGACGCGATAATGATATTGCTGAACAAGACACACTGACATGTACGACAACATTACAGGGAAGATACGCAGCGAGAAATTATAGCAACTTGAAGCTAGTTTAATTTCACAGCAGCAGTATTTCGCAAGAGCCCGAGTGTCGAAAGAGAACGCCACAAAGACGAGATTGTTGAAATTATGAATTAAAAAAAATAATAAAGCAAATGTGACACACAGAAGGGCTTGCTAAAATTTGTTTAAATATATTGTTCTATGTAAATCAGCCAAGGTAGCCCCCCGCATTTTTACCACACCAAATCTGGCCCCCTTTGCAAAAGGTTTGGACACACCTGTTTAATTGATGATCCGTAGACGAGGCCAGATTCTTTCACTTGGTAACAGCTAAATATTATTCAAAATATAACGATGGTGGAAGAAATAAGCATCTTGAATTTGAAACTGTATGTTGTCGGCGATTAGCCTCGCAATGATCTTAATTGTGGTTGTCAGCCCAAAACCTTCTAAATATATAATAAATACATCTTACCAGATAAAAAATGACTACTACATAATCCGTGGTAATCGTTTGGAGCCCAGTTTTCTCGTCGAATTGCAGCAGTCCATCTCGCTCTCCTCTCCGGGTCTCTCGGAATACGGTAGAATTTCAAGTCTCTCCGTCTATCTTCTCTGTTACTGCAACCAACCGCCACACACGCCTTCACTATTATGATTATTAATGTTAACAAGCAGAAAAACACGCCATAATAGGAGGAATTTACGTAGCGGTAATGCGTAAACACGACTACCTGACGGACAATATGGCGCGGAGGCGTGGTTGTGACGTCATTTGAGTGGGGTCTATAGGAATCTGAGTGTCCGATTGGTCTGAACAGTTTTAATGTATCACATGGGAGTATGACATACTCCCATTGTGATCAACGTACCTCGTTTATTTGGAGAAAGCAGCAAACAGGAAGGGGTCATGTGGGAGACAGTAGAAAAGAGAGGAGAAAAAGACAGAAGAAGCACAAAGGACAACAAGAAGTACATTTAACGCCTACACTAATTATGAATATGTTGGTGCTATCATTAGCTAGTTGTATTTCCGGTTGACACCATGTGGAGGTCCTGATGACCAATGAGAAAGGGGAGGGGGGTCAGAAAGATAAGTGATTGGGAGGAGTGAAGTGTACACAAATCAGCCATGTGAGATGCAGAACCCAGAATTTGTGTGAATCCCTTGTGAGTGTGCATATGTTGGCATCCTATTCTATGCTGCCTTATCGCTAATCCTGACACCAAGTTTGGATGTGATGCCTGCCGCCATGACGTCTTTATAATAATCCTCTTTGATGTCTTCCATGTTGTCTCCGGACATACTGGAGGTCTGGACACTGCTCTATTCAAGAGATTTCAGACGAACTGGCCCTCCCTCGACCACGTGGCATTTGCTCCACTGACGACCTCTTCTAAAGACCCCTGTTCCTAATGCGCACGGAAATGAAGGACTACCTTTTAGGGCTGTCAAAATTATTGCTTTAACAAGCGGTAATTAATTTTTTAAATTAATCCCGTTAAAATATTTGACGCAATTAACGCACAAATGCCCCGCTCAAACAGATTAAAATGAGAGCACAGTGAAAGGTGTACTTGTTGTGTTTTCCGGAGTTTTGCCGCCCTCTGCTGGTTCTTGGGTGTGACTGATTTTATAGGCTTCAGCACCCATGAGCATTGTGTAAGTAATTATTGACATCAACAATGGCGGGCTACTAGTTTATTTTTTGATTGAAAATTTTACAAATGTTATTAAAACGAAAACATGAAGAGGGGTTTTGATATAAAATTTCTATAACATGTACTAACATTTATCTTTTAAGAACTACAAGTCTTTCTATCCATGGATCACTTTAACAGAATGTTATTAATGGTAATGCCATCTTGTTGAATTATTGTTATAATAAAAAAATACAGTACTTATGTACCGTATGTTGAATCTATATATCCATCTTGTGTCTTATCTTTCCATTCCAACAACAATTTACAGAAAAATATGGCATATTTTATAGATGGTTTGAATTGCAATTAATTACGATTAATTAATTTTTAAGCTCTAATTAACTCGACTAAAAATTTTAATCGTTTGACACCCCTACTACCTTTCCAATGTGATGATGTCCGAGCACCTACTCTGTGAAGACTACTGTGAGTTCATCAGGCTGGCTTGCCTCTTCCCTGGTGGGACCCCCTCCCATGCGTTACGAAGCCCTGGAGCAACCCATCACGCCAGGTGGATGGCGAAGGGGACTTATGTTCACATAGTGTTCCTGTTTCGCCATCTAATTCCACCTGACCCAGCAAGAGGAAAAGGCAGTGACCACCATGGTGCTGTTTGTCAGCCTCGTGTACATCCGCTTCTGGAGCGAGGCTGCCCTTCCCACAAATGCTGCGTCAAATTTTCTTGAGATCCTCAAGATCTGCAAGGACAACCCAAATCAGTGAGTTGAAACTGCTGCCCATGCAGCACTGTTCTGTCACCTCTGGTTTATTTCCAGATATCTCGCCGTGCTCTCCCTTTGACGACTGTCTCCCTGTCACAACAAAGGTGGCATGTATGGCATGTCTCGACGCTCCGGCCAAGAGTGGACATCCACACCGCATCAAGCGGACCGAAGGGGTCCTCTCCTTCAAGAGTTCTTCACGAGCAGGTCCGTCAAGGTGTTCGACCTGCTCAAATTGGATGGGGCTCGTGAAGCCGACAAGAGATTGCTCAAGAAGGACCCGGAGGAAGACGAGACCTTCCACGGGCTGAAGAGCAGTGTTGGGAATAACGCCGTTATATAACGGTGTTATTTTTTCAGTAAAGGGGTAATCTCACAAATTATTTTTTCCGCCATTACAACGCCGTTACCGTTACTGACGGTCAAAAGCGGTGCGTTACTTACTTTGAATAAATTGAAGAAACTACCAGCCGTAGCGAGTCTACTCTGCTCTGTTTATTTGTCATCAAAGAATTGGGCTGCGTTCAGGTTCATGGCAATGAAAATAGTAAACACACATAGCCTACCTTTGCAAGAACGATGGAGTTGCCGTTTGATACGGTCATAATGTGCAGTCCTGCATCCACCCATCTGGAGCAAAACTGTTCATAGCTTTGTTGCAATTTGTAATTTTGGAATCGCTGATGAGTTTAGTAACATACACCAAACAATGAATACAGCAGAATGTCCATTTCGCGTAATTGTGGAAGCCTGTCGATATTTTTACTCTATTTGTCTTCGGCTTGCTCGTAAGGGTCAACATTTTTCACATCCTTAAGTTTAATCACATATCTGTTCTTCGCCTTAGTAACGAGTTTGTCTCTTTATCGAACTGGCAAGTTAAAGTTTAATGTCCCGTGAGCCAGACCTGCTTCCAATATGGCTGCGTTGTTGTCAAATCTCACGTGATCCCCCAATCTGTGACGTAAATGCTCGAGCCGAATAGCGCACGTACTTTGGAGCCGGTTGTTTATATGTGAATTGTCTCGCCCTATGTTTGTATTTGTGTATTTGTTGTTAATAAAGTTTTATTTTATTTTATTTATTTATTTTAAACAAACTTCAGAGCCTGAACAGCGCATGTGGCAAACACACACACGCAAAACAGATACAGACTGATATGATGGCAGAGCATTCAGAGGAAAATTTGTCCTTTACGAGGTGGAGATATAAACACTATTTCAAGTTGGTCGAAATTAAAGGAAAGAACGTGCATGTAAAGTATAATTTATGTCCCGGGGCAGAGCTTTTGTCGACATCTGTGGTAAGCAATTCAAATCTGTTTATTTTTGTTGCACTTCAAGTGTAGGATAAATCTGTTGCGGTGAGGTGCAATGAATATTCCAAGGTTCTATAATACAACTACCTGTCTGTTGTTCTCTATTCAACTCGAATACCGCTCAGAAAATTTCAAATTTTTTGACATACAACTTCTTTTTAAAGTAACGGAAATAGTTACTTTCCCTGGTAACTAGCTACTTTTACGATAGACTAATTCAGTTACTAACTCAGTTACTTTTTGGAAGAAGTCGTGAGTAACTATAACCAATTAATTTTTTAAAGTAAAGTGCCCAACACTGCTGAAGAGAGGGGCCAAATCCTCCTCGTCATCAATGACACAGCCGAAGGGGGATTGCTGTCATCAAAAAGTACGAGGAGCAAAAACACTACATCCTCGGCTGGTATACCAGCACAGGAAGGATGTTCCCACACCAACAAAGAGGAACCTTCAGTGATTTATTCTCATGGTCATTAGTGACGGGATCTGTCGTTCACTTGAGGAAACGAATCCATTCCAGTTCGTTCAGTAAAAAGACATGTACAAACAAATCGTTCAACGAATCGTTCGCCCCCCTCATCCCCATCCCCGCCCAAATGAATCGTTCGGTTAGTGAACGGGAAGTGACGTTGCCGAACGAATCACCAAAGACCGCTTCGCAGTATAATTGAACAGGAAGTGACATTGCTTGGTCCCTCCCTCTTTTGCACACAGGCTCCCCATTGACCGCTTCTCGTAGTTTCAGAAATGAGTGACAGACGATATCATTCTGCTTTCCCAGCCTCGTCTCCTTCCCGCTGCTGCAAAAGTGAGGGAGAACTTCCGCGTCGTCTGTCGTAATTCTATGGGATCAAAGTAATTGCTTGTACTTGCATTCCGATTTAGGACACTGTTAAACATTTTCCTTTTGTGCGGGGAGTGGGGGTTTGGGGTCGGGGGCGCACGGACTTTATTTAGTATGATCATGATCACATACAATGCTGCTGCTACCAGCCAACGCGGCATGCTTGCTGTCATGAAAATAAAAATAAAACGAAAGTTTAATTTCTAAATATGGAACGACCAACACATCATATTGACCTCACGCTCTGTTGTGGTTTTTTTTTAATGCTCATCACTATTATTTTTGGTAATTATTGTTAAAACTAAAGTGTAAATAGCTAGTTGTCATATGTGTTGCTCTGAAATGAAAACAATACTACATTTTGATATTAGACAGTTTCATTGCAAATCACTGGTATTAATAAATAAAATAATCCGGTCAGCTCCCCTGTCGTCCCCTCATCTCAGATCGTCAAATGCTGACAAGAAATAATTGTTTGCTCTTTACGATGTCGCCTTTCTACTCTCATTAGTCTGTTAAGAAAATGTAGACATATTGTGCCCGCGTGCGTTGTTTTTGGCCGCTTGAGTAGCACATGATGGATGGATGGACATAATTTGTCAAACCAACCAACACGCACTGACATGAAAAAAATAAATCAAACACTCGGAAAAAATGGACATGTATATACAGTTTCATTGCAAATCAGTATTATGGTGATCATACTATTCTTTTTTTCTGTGCACATATGAGGTAAATATCGCTGCCATGAAGCCTCTGTACAATGAAAGTTCGCTCCCCCCGCACTGCCGTTACGTGACCGCAGCTCAGCTTTTGCTTGCCTCGTAGCTACCCGCGAAAGTGTTTTAAACTACTGTTAATTTCATAGTATGTCATCATATGTAGTCCCGAGTCTGTTGAGAAAAGTAGTACACTAAACCATGCTCGCTAGGTTTGTGTGGTGTTTTTGTCTGTTTGAGCAGCATATGATAGGCTCCGGATTAACAAATATGTGACAAAGTCATTTCCTTTTATTTTTTGACTCGTTCACCGCATGACTGGAAAGTCAAGTTAGCAGCAAAGACAGAGGACTGAGTTAGTGAACGGGAAGTGACATAACTCAGTCTTGCCCCCTTGCGTGCATGCTGGCTGCCTATTGGCCACACGTGGAAGTGAGTGACAGACACCCTGATTCTGTTTCCGCTCCCTCCCCTGCCCGCGATGAGGCTGGCGTCTGATTGGTCGTGTGCGATGTCAGAAGACGCTGCCGCTTGCTCAACGCCCTCCCACGCAGCTAACAAGTCCCAACTTCATAGAACGAATCAGTGCAGAAGGTGATTAGTTCGATCTCGTTCACCCAAACAATTCGTTCAAAAAAAACGAATCGTTCACAACCGATACAACACTAATGGACATACCAGAAAGTCATCTTGCTTGAATGAACCTGCTATTCTTCTTCAAAGGCCCAACAAGCTGAAAAGTGGGGGACCCCTTAAAATTAGTCCAGACACATGAAATTTGTATTGTGGATTTGTCTATGCTGGTGGGACAAAATAAAGCGATGTGGTGCATTAAAATTCTTACGTATTGTTTTTTGGACCACCCTAATGCACAGGGAAAACATGCAAACTCCACACTGAATGCTGGAGCCAGGTTCCACACAAAACCACAGCCCATGCATGCGTGCACACATTTACATAAGCTGTAATTGCGTGTTATAAATTTTGCAGAAAAACCTCTACTTCACTGTAGCTCAAGTCTGTCAGGATTTAAACACTGTTGTTTTTATTTGAACACGCTATCCGTTCTCATTGAGTTTCTGCAGTGCAACGTTTTACTTACGTTCCTCTTTCATTATTCATGAGAGTGTTTTAAATTTGTGCCTTAATGGTGGAATATATGTGGGTTCTGTCTAAAGTTTTTCAAAAGAAGCGGCCTTCACACCTTTCCAAATTAATGTGCATCTCACACCCTGACGCGGATCCATTCAGACAGGAGAGGAATCGATAGATGAAGAGGTCACTCTTGCCGGCATTCCGCTGAATTGAATTTCCCACCGTTTTATATACATACCACATCTCCAGTTTTGTACGTGGAGAAACGCAGCTGCTTCACAGAGGACAAGAGAAAACTAAAAAAAAACAAAAAAAAAACATTGGTGCGCTGCTGACTGTTGAAATCTCTTTTGACTGCGGTAGTATTAATTTGATGCAGCATCTACTTTATGTGCTCGAAAGAGACTTTCAATGACTGTTGTTGCTGTCATGCCAATAAAATGCATATGATTGCCTTTCAGAAAAGCTAGGGAATTATTAATCTAAATCAAGGATGTGTGATATCAAGGTTTTTGATGAATAAGAAGGACCAAGTAACTTGTTGAGCAAGGGCCAAATGTAGATTTATGGCACTTTTCTAAATGAAGGTTGTCTAAAAGGCAAGGCATGTTGCGTCAATCCCTACATACAAAGGAACATGTCAAAGGTAGCAGAAATTGAGTGTTTTTAAGCATATAAATCATTTGAATTTCGTACCATAGGCGGAAATTCAGGGGCCAAAAAATGCCATTGCATGTACTTGATTTTCCTATAGACAAGTTTCCGGGGTACTTCGGCTTTTACTTCCTTATGTCTGCAAACAACTTCCATTTTAGAACTTCTCCATTCAAAACAACAGTGGACATATATTGCGACCAGAGGTTGCACTACACTTTTTCGTTGTCTGTCATTTTGACTGACAGGGTCATAAAAATCCGGTCATAATCTATTTTTACCCGTCACTTAAATTTTAAAATGATAATAATGACATATTCAATAGTATTTAGTTTTCATTCATTTTTAATTAATATTGTAATGCTTGCTTGGCGGCGAAAAATTAGACACAGAAGTCGTGGTATTTTTCTCCCTCTTTTTACTCTGCTTACCGCCAGCAACACCAACAAAACAACAACTCCGCCCCCAAAGAAAAAGAGGCAACTATATACACAGGTGGCAATCTAGTCCACCAATTGGATGACTCGCTGGCACACCGGGTGCAACAATAAGAACCTCGCGTTGATGTGTCAATCACGGTGCCGCCGCCAGACCCTGGTGACGCTACAATATTCTGTCCGAACAAGCTTAACAGAATCCACACCGTGCCATCAAGCATATGAATATGTAACTTTTTCTCCGCAGTGACAAAAACAGCTGACTGTGGCCCCAGTAGATAAGGCTACATATGGAACAATGAAATTAACAGTTCACCTGCTGTGGCCTAAACGGAGTCTTACACCTTCCTCCTGGTGCGCATGGACTTGAATTGCGTGCCCGCTTGTGCAGTCCCTGTTTTTCACCTCTTTTATCAACACCATTGTCGTTTTGGGGCTTTTTGAAGAAACTTCGGACACTCAGTTGCCTTGACATTTTTCCGAGTAAGGCCAACGACATCATGCATCAAGAGAGACAATAGCTAATTAATATGCTCACTCGCCACCCTGTGGTCTGGGGTGTGAATTGCAACCTGTCAAAATGACAGATGGACTTCAGTTTTTTCCGTCACCGTTTTAAAAAACCGGTCAACGACGGAAAATATTCGGTTAGCGCGACCCCTGATTGCGACTATGTGCATTCTACTTTGATAATGGAAGGCTCGACTCCCGGGGGCGGTCGATAGGCAGGGGCTGGGACAGACATTGGCTCGCCTCACAGCTTACCATCAGCTCGATCCTGAGATCTAACTATGAGCTTTTTAACTGCAACAACTTTAAGAGACACTATTGGAGCTAGAATTACCGAGGACAGCGGGAGAAAGCCCGTCTGAATGCCACCGAGGTTCTCGTGATGTCGGGTGAAAGTTTGGCTCCCTTAAGCTCTGCTGTCTGATAACACATTGCTCTCATGCTCAACCTTTGTTAATATTTTTCTAACTATTTTATAAATTGTGATTTATTGACCTGTTTTGCACATGCGCCTATCGTTTCAAATAAATCAAGAAATGGAATGTTGTCCAAATGTTTTATTGTGATCAATATATGCAATAAAAAAGAATGACATACTATTTTTGTATATATGTAGTATTTCCTTGTTGCAACAAAATCCGTGTCAGCCCTTCTGCATTCCGCAAATGTATTATAATTTAAAATTTCACCTGATTTTGATAACTCAAGTGGCCTGCGTATCAATCTACACATCACGTCAACACAGGCTGACAGGTTGTTATAATTTTGTTCACGAATGATCAAGTGTTAAAAACAATCATACAATCTCATCTACGTCTCATCTACGTCGTGCTGAATCCATTTTTGGAGATTCTGTGAGTTCCTCGTCTTTAATTTGCAGTTTTAACTTTGTCAACACACTGCTTAATTCAATTTTTTTTTTTTTTTCTAAACCTCAAGTTCGAAGCAGACATTGCCCATGTTTCTCTCAGGAAACATGCCTATAAATGAATTTAAAATAGAAGTTCAGAATTTTTGACATAAGGCTTAATCTTTGAGTTAGCAGGGGTTAAATTAGTTGGTGGAATTGATAGATTGAGTGACCGAAGCACTCCTCTCTATTGTGGTCGCATTATGCATCTAAAGAAAAAAATAGTCCTGCAGAATGAAATGAATTACGGCAGTTTGGTGTGACATTGTTTTGGCCACGTGGATATTTCGAACAATGATCTGTATTTTAATTTATTTAACTATGTTAAGTTTGTTTATATCATTTTAAGTGCTAAGAAGGCACCATCGACTAACGCTAGCTTAGATTAAGCCTAATGTAAAAGAAAAATCACCCTTTAAACTTCCCCTTTAAAATAAAGAATTAAAATGTTGCTGACACCGCATTTCGGGGTCATCAACATCTTTTGCCCCTGCCTCACCTCAAAAAATGTCCATCTCCTATGTTACTATTCTTTACGTAGACAAACATTAAAAGTATAGGAAATCAGTCATATCTGATTAATTATATTTCATGCTTTTGTGAAGATAGCGTTCACCTGATTTGCATGAAATACACACGCAACATAAGGCTTTTGAAATTGTAAAGGACGTAAAGGGCAAAGTATATTTATACCAAAGATGATTTTCATCAGTTTAAGTCTGATGTTTATTTTATTTTGACATCAACTGTCATTGTTGTTTTCAAAGAAAGTAGTGCAGTCTCTTAAGTTTTCTTTCTAAGTGCGTCAACGCCAAAGAATAAACTTACTGTACATGCTCTATGAGTATTTCTGATTAAATTCCACCTATAGTCATCCATCAAGTTATGGTTGTCATTACTTGGATCGAACTCTGACTCAAGATGAATTTCGTGGTGGGAAAGAAAAACAGACTATTTTCCTTTTTTTCCCGGTGACATAGATAATTAATCACCTAACCGATGGGCCTCAGATCTTCACAACTAAGCCTAAATTGTGTATGTGAGTGAATGTTTGCGCGTGTTGGGGATTGTGCCCACTCTTTCAACTGTTTTTTTTTCCCAGCTTGTTTGCCCAGTTGCTTCCCTCTTAGTAAACATGCTCAGATAAAACAAATAGAATTGCTCAGACATTCAGCATCCTCTTGAAATAGTTATTCATTCAGGGTAAATAAATGGTAAAGTGATGATTATTTTTAGTAGACTCAGGGAGGCAACATGTTTTTCAACCAACAATTTATTCAGATTTTGGAGAGATTTTCCCCATTTGAAACTGGCTGAACTCTGGCCACCATGAATACTTCTAAGTATTTTACCGGTCATGTTCTTGCCAGTGACAGTTCCAGAAGAGTTTACCTAGGGTGGCAAAGGTCACAACCACAGCCCCAGTGCACAAGAAGTTGAACATGTTTGTTCGCGTACCGCATGAATGCAATTTTTAGCCCGTAAGGCTGCGTGACGTCACCATCGTAAACTGGAAGGGGGTCAACATAGAAGCGTGCTCGTATACAACCCATGCTTGAACTGCTTGCTTTCTGCCGGTAATCTTTCAAAAAAAGAATATGCCGAGTTAACACTGCTTCTATGGAACTTGTAGAAACAACTCTAGACATTACGACGTATGAAGGATGTTTTCTTCAAACGTTTCCCGAGCCAAAAACTCGGTGGAAAAAATGTGAGCAATGGATCAACTTGTGCGGACGTTCGAAAGACCAGTTTAACGCCAGCAAGGTGAAGCCATTCACCTTTTTATGCAGTAAACATTTTGTTGGGGTCCATGGTCCAACAGCTGACAATGCTGATCCATTGCCTGCCACAGCCTTCTCCGAGGAGGTATGCAATTTTGATATTTTTACTTATTTTTAAGCGTGGCGTTTTTCCGTGCTGCTTCTCGTCTGACAATGAATGACCTGAAAAAAATTAAAATGGTATGTGACTGTCACTGTTGTTACCTTTTCTGTTGTAAAGAAACAACTTTAGTAAGGGGGGAGTGTAAATAAATTAATAGAATTTAGATTTGGTATTAATGAAAAAATTAAAAGTGTTTGTTGGCTGTCACTGAGTAGCATTTGCGATCGCTACACAAAAATAGCAAAATAAATTACCCCCAAGCACAGTCAGAGATGTAAAATAACCAGAGGATATACCACATATGGATACCATATATATGGATATATCCATTCACGACGCCAGATGGCGCCAGATATCATTGAAGCGATGTTCTGTCATGACCGATCTCAGCTACTCTCAAGTTTAACCAGTTTGCATTATTTTATTGCAATGTTTTTCCTTATTCAGGTTTGTTTCAAGACTACAATTACAGACTTCACTTTGATTGTTAATGCATTTATTGTTTTATCACAATAGATTGGTTTATTTACATTTCAAAAACCAGAAGCCATTCATTTACGTATGTGATTGCACTTTAGTTTACATATTTAAATGTCAGATATTAAGATTTGAATGAGGCAAAATAACATGCTTTTTCTCTCAAATATATTGTTGTAATCATTTGTTTCAGATGTACTGTAATCATTCTCTGTATAAAAATTAATTTGGTATTCAAAAAGTCTTTTTTCAAACTTGAGTCTTGAAACAGAGGGGGTCATCTTATAATCAGGGCCGTCTTATATTCGGGCCAATACGGTAATATATAAGGGTGTAACGGTACATGTAATAGTATTGAACCGTTTCGGTACGTGGTGCTCGGTTCGGAACGGACGCGTACCGAACGAGTTTCTGACGTTATATAACCCTTACCTTTCGAGGCTGTGAGTCGATCGGGTTACAGTTTCTTTGTGTGGATTATATTTACTCCGTCTTCTCTACTATAATGAGGACCAACACGGTAGGACAGTATAACCCAGAAACGTCAATGGCGCGACAACGTGGCCGCCGGGAGGATGCAGTGAAACGCGGGCATTAGAGTCAATCAGCTAATGCACACCAGTCGCAGTGCGGCCGCGTGTTAGATGCGTCCCAGAAGCGGCTCAAAGCGACGCACGCGAAAAGAACGACAGAGTTTATTATTTGACGCGACACGCGGCCCTCCTGCATCAATACTACTACCGGTAGCTAGGATCGGGCCGGAAGTCACCCGTGTAAAAATACGGTGGATCCGGTCGATTTTCAAACTAATATGCAATCGTAACCTACTTTTTGAGTCCATCAGATCTCTTGAGTGGTACATCGGGGCACAGTTGACTTGTCTTTGTTGATTTACTGCTGTCTTCTCTGCTATAATAATAACCAACACGGACCTGTGTTCAATACAAAACCCTCCGACCACAACAAAACAAGTAGGATCTAATATTCACATAGGAACTTAAAGTTATACAACATAAAATATACAATATAAATGAATACTACATCACATTTGTAAAATATAAAAACATAATAAAATAAATAATAGCCCATTTAAATAAAAGAAATTGAAATGAGCTAAAACACCTGTAATTAAATAATAAGAATAATACACACATCCTGCTTACATAATTAAATGTATTAATGTCTGTGTGGCGCTTTAACTTCCACCTTAAAATCCACTAATAAAGCTTTTGAAAACCGTTCATAAGAAAAAAAATGTTTCATTGAGGCATTTAATTTGTAAAATACATGTTAAAATCTTTGTCATTAGGATTGCTTTTCTCTTAAGCACAGAACTTCTATTTTCTTCTTTCTTTCAGAAAGAAAGCTGACCAATATGCAGGGTTTGAAAGGCAAATTGTTGTTGGATTATCTTTAAATACACGCTACTTTTTGAGCAGAATTCTAGCTTTGTATAGGCTAATGTTCTTATTGTTGAAAGCACAAAAGTGTGTAATAAACAACTAGCACATTTATATTTTGCATTTTGTTTTCTTACTGTACCAAAAATGAACCCAACCGTGACCTCAAAACCGAGGTACGTACCGAACCGAGATTTTTATGTACCTTTACTCCCCTAGTAATATATATGAAAGGCAAGGGCATATGGTGGTAAAAGGTAGCTTGTTGATGAAACAGGAGAATGTCATTGCCAGTGGCGTAAGGCAATGCACACAGAAAAAGGGTGTCGATAAAAAAGCTACCTCTAGATCAGGTCGGCTATTTTTCCCGTCTTTTTCAGCCCTCGAAATTCAAGCCATCTTTTTAACTGAACATTTGTATGTTTTTCCACATCTTTACCAGTGAATTTGGCACCAGGGACATCATTTTTGGACAGAATTGGTAGGTTTAGCTCAGTAAACATCTCGTCAGTACACTATATGCATCTAGCATGAGGGACAAACGCAAGATTGACCCCCCCCCGAGTAACAGCTGCTAACGTCATGAATATTAATGAGCAAAGGTGACGTGTCACTTGCGGTACGCTATTATGTCTACACTCCATTAAATGTTGCTTCTTTTCATATCGTCAACTGGTGAAGCAGATTTACAGTGGCACAATTTTGGCTGTGAGTGCTTCTCCATCATGCAGACAAATGCACGAGGGTTTCTTATTTTTAAACCTCATTTGATGTACAGTTTTGGCATTTCAATACAAATTTGATAGGTTTATGTTTTTGGGTCCAATTTAGAAGGCATTAATATTCACTTACAGGGAGTTTTTTTTTTTTTTTCTTTTTTATCCTAATGGTATCTCTGCTAGCACTTTGAGTTAATGAGGGCACTTTTACTTTTCCACACTGAATGCTTTCTTATTTTCTAGTCTATATTTGTTTTTCAATGAGCATCACTGCAAGGGATGCACTCCACAAATGTATTAAGGGTTTTGCTTGCGTGAGCTGATATACTGAAGTAACGGTCCGCTAAGTAGAATGTGCTAGAATACATGTGCTTGGCCCTGATCAAACACAGCAGCTTGGATCGAGACAACACCTCATCATTTTTCTTGCTCACTCATGGTGACATCCAGTCGCTATTTGCAAAAGCTGTCAAAGAAACAATATTTACCGATAACGACATTTTGTTCCCCTTGACGATTTCTATCCAGAGTAAAAATTTAACAATAACGTGTGTGGCTCGCTTGTCTATCTTGGTGCAGCGAAACCCTTGACATCACAACATTCCACCTTTCCTACATTGATTCTATACTGACATACTGAGCATGACATTATATGTACATGCGTCCACATCTGTACATTTACAGTAAATACTGAGACAACCAAAATATACACTCATTGGCCACTTTATTAGGTACACCTGTCCAACTGCTCGTTAACACTTAATTTCTAATCAGCCAATCACATGGCGGCAACTCAGTGTATTTGCAGCAACTCAGTGTATTTAGGCATGTAGACATAATTTAAGACAATCTCTTGCAGTTCAAACCAAGCATCAGTATGGGGAAGAAAGGTGATTTGAGTGACTTTGAACGTGGCATGGTTGTTGGTGCCAGAAGGGCTGGTCTGAGTATTTCAGAAACTGCTGATCTACTGGGATTTTCATGCACAACCATCTCTAGGGTTTAAAGAGAATAGTCCGAAAAAGAAAAAATATCCAGTGAGCGGCAGTTCTGTGGGCGGAAATGCCTTGTTGATGCCAGAGGTCAGAGGAAAATGGCCAGACTGGTTCGAGCTGATAGAAAGGCAAAAGTGACTCAAATAACCACCCGTTACAACCAAGGTAGGCATAGGAGCATTTCTGAACGCACAGTACGTCGAACTTTGAGGCAGATGGGCTACAGAAGCAGAAGACCACTCCGGGTGCCATTCCTTTCAGCTAAGAACAGGAAACTGAGGCTACAATTTGCACAAGCTCATCGAAATTGGACAATAGAAGATTGGAAAAACGTTGCCTGGTCTAATGAGTCTCGATTTCTGCTGCGACATTCGGATGGAGTTTGGCGTCTACAACATGAAACCATGGATCCATCCTGCCTTGTATCGACGGTTCAGGCTGCTGGTGGTGGTGTAATGGTGTGGGAAATATTTTCTTGGCACTCCTTGGGCCCCTTAGTACCAATTGAGCATCGTTGGAACGCCACAGCCTACCTGAGTATTGTTGCTGGTCTTGTCCATCCCCTTATGACCACAATGTACCCAACTTCTGATGGCTACTTTCAGCAGGATAATGCGCCATGTCATAAAGCTGGAATCATCTCAGACTGGTTTCTTGAACATGATAATGAGTTCACTGTACTTAAATGGCTTCCACAGTCACCAGGTCTCAATCCAATAGAGCATCTTTGGGATGTGGTGGAACGGGAGATTCGCATCATGGATGTGCAGCCCACAAATCTGCACCAACTGTGTTATGCCATCATGTCAATATGGACCAAACTCTCTGAGGAATGCTTCCAGCACCTTGCTGATTCTATGCCACGATGAATTGAGGCAGTTCTGAAGGCAAAGGGGGGTCCAACCCGTTACTAGCATGGCGTACCTAATAAAGTGGCCGGTGAGTGTATATAATTCAACATTGTATTTGTTTTTCAAGGCATTACAGAAACCAAAGCTGAATGAAGTTTTTTCATTATTTAGAATGTGTTTTGCAAACGACTATTTATTTATTTATTTTTTATAAATGAACTTGCCCAAATCCTCTTCCGCACCATTTATGAAGCCAGGACGCCACAGAAAATCTCTCCTGTCTGATAATAGCAAGCACCTTGACGACAACCATGCCAACTTTTTCAACAAGAGGCTGCTGGTTGATAGATTCCGTGCTGTTCCACAGAAGTACAAGTTCAACCTGAATGAGAAATAAGCTTGCAACAAAAAATCTTCAGTAACGTTCAATCCCATAGGATGCTATTAATGTGATGAATGGTTTTATGCTGGTAACAATCTCTCAAATTACCATCTAAACGACACAGCAGGGGTAATTTTGATGATATGAAAAGCAGCTGTGATCAGTGAGATAATATTTTCAATTACAAACATGACATCTCATGGAGAAATAACGGGGATCATGTACTGCAGTTAGCTGTCATTATGATGTCCCTTTTTCATTAATTAGATGATTACAAAATGCATGGGCCTTTCAAAATAGTGCAGAGGAATGTTTTGCATTGTAAAAAATATAAACAACCAACAAAATGCATATTGTATTCATCGAACTGTGATCAACGATTTTTTAATCAAATGACCAGCAACTTGAGAACCTTCATTTCGACAAAATAGATAACTGGTGATGTTGCTGCAGTATATTTAGAATGAACTGTTCACATTCAAAACCTCAACACACACATCCACTTTTTAAAGTGCCTTTAATTTACAACAAATACAGTTCTGAAGTTCTAATATGTGTTTCTTTTTCAGAAAGATATACATACAGTGGGAAGAACAAGTATTTGATACACAGTCAATGGGAAAACCCATTGGCAGTGTGTCAAATACTTGTTCTCCCCACTGTAGGTATAGGAAGATAGGTATATGCAACTTTCCATAGCCCACGCAATCTCCTTGCTTCACTATTTGGTGTAATGTATTTTTAATTTTTACACATAACATATCTTTTGAAATTAAAGTAAAAAATAAACTCCACTATGTCCACTATGGTTGCATCTGCTCATTTTCACTTGTGCTATGGGAAATTTCCATTGTGTTTTTGCAAATTGTAGCCTGACTTGAATTTTTTTCTCTGCCAAGCAAAGTCGAATTTTTTTCTCTGCCAAACAAAGGCTTCTATCTTGGCACGCCACTGCATAGACCCAGTCGACTTAAGAAAATAGATTGTTGTAGCACCAACTATACAGCCAGTACTCAAGGGAACCATGGATAGAAAGACATGAAAATTAGCTGGTAGCTCGCCATTGTTGTTGACGTTGCAGGGCGGTGACCTCACATGGGTAAGCTGCAGTGTCACTCTTTAACTATGTAAGGTAATGATTTAAATACACCACAAGGTGTCAATGGCGAGTTTTAAATTAATTAGAGATCAAGCCAATGAGTGCGTTTTGTCTCTTGACTGACGCCGTAGTTTCCTTTTTAGTGCAGGTCTATTGTGCCTTATGTTCAATTGTATGTTGTCTTCACAACATACAAGACTCCTGATAATGGCTCCCAGCATCATAGTATGTATATTGCGACTAAACATTGCCATCCAGTGTATTTGTTGAGCTAAATGAGTCGCAAAAATATTTAGAGTTTGACCAAAGTCTGAGTAAGTTTTATGTGTGTTTTACATATGTATTTTGATTGTGAATTTGTGAATACCAGTTCTCTTTGCATTGCTGTTTAACTGTGTGAGAATAGGGCACTATTATTACAGATTACAACACTTTTCTTTTTCTGAACATTATTTTTTGAGCAATATGAATGTTATTTTTGTTGTATTTGCACTATATGATATTTATGTTCAATTGTATGTTGTGAAGAAGTTGCCGAAGCTTATGCCAGTACACGCTGCGGTCTGAGCTATGAATCTAAACACCTGTTTCCACTCGCCTTTCTCTGCCTCTTAGAGCTCAATGTGCAAAATAAAGCGTCATTATATTCTGTTGGGCAGAAAATGATACAAATAGCCAGCAATCAAAGTAAGTTTAATACATTTATTCGTTGTCCGTGTCTCTTATTCACCGGAGCAACATCTGATAAATCTGATAAATCTGAGAACACAGGCAGGATGATCAACAATCTGGAAATCTGCTTTCACGTGACAAATATAAATAATATAAATAAGTAAAGGCAGCATTCTCTGAGTCATGGAGCCCCTTAGATATCTCGGTAGAGGCAAACTGCAGCAATGCTTTTGTGTGCTGTGATGAACGGGCTATCTGTAAAAAGAATCAACTGCTGTGTTTCACTGCATACCCTAATCATATGGAAAGCACACGACAGCTCTGGATGCTAACTATCTCCATAATTATATTGGAATAAGTTGGATTACACAATAGTTTACTGTGAAGATCCGCAAACAGTTGTTGACATCCTGCATTCTCCTGCTCTCGTCACAAGAGCAGGAGAGTTATGTCACAGTGAATGTGACAGATGAACGCTACTTGTCTAATCCCGTCTTTCCTGTTCTTTTTGCTTTTGCTGTCCTTCTCATTTATGTTCCACTCGGGTTCAAATTGGAAGGCCAGAAGCGATGACATGTTTATGTAGCTAAAGAATGACACTGTGGAATTCCAGCAGCTTACCCATGTGACATCAACAACAATGGCGACCTACTAGTTAAAATAGTTTTATAAATCATATTAAAATGAAAACATTACAAAAGGTTTTAATATCAAATTATTATAACTTGTACTAACATTTATCTTTCAAGAACTACATGTCTTTTTATCCGTGGTAGCCTTTGAGGAATTTCCTTCAGCTCCTTCAAGTCTACTGTTGGCCCGAAATCTATTTCAGGTTATTCAGTGGCAATTTAAATTTGTATTTTATACTTTTGTCTTGAAGAAATTACATTCTTTGAGTTGTATAGGCCACGTTAACTGTGTAAAATCTTTTTTTAATGATTGTCCTTGGCCATTTTTTTCCATCATAAGCATTGGGCCTCATGGGTTTCTTTATAGCCACCATACCTGCTATGTCTTTAAAAAAAAATCATAAGTTAAGGCGGAGGAGTATGTAGAAAATGAAGTTCATGAACAAGCGAAACATCAATTTGTGAAAGAGAGCAAAGTGAAAGAAATGCCGAAAAATTGATCTTCAAATCAGCCGCGAGCACATCTCTGCATTCTGTGTAGTCTATTGCAATATTTACAAATAACTCTTCCCCACACATTAAACTTGTCCCTAACCCAATGTTTCCAATTTACTTCAGTTTCTATGGTAACTCTTTAAAGCAAGAAATAAGATGCTATTTTTGTGCACTCTGTTGTTTTTCAACTTACTGGCATTTTTTAGACACATCATGCACTTATTTATTGCTATCACCGTACCTTTATTGTACATCCCTGTCATATAATTTGAAGGTCATTGTCAGCTTTGTCTTTCATCCTCTGATTCACTGCATGACTGTAGTCTTCTTTCATATCCTCAATTTCTGTACCTCTTCTTCTCTATGTGATAGCTGCCCAAGATTACACTCCTCTTATTTCTTATTTCCCCCCCCTTACTTACAAATCTACGCCATACTTTTTTCTGCACGAAAAAGAACTAAGACTGACGACATGGAAGGCCAATATACAGGGAACTATAAATTGTGAGGTATGTCAAATGAGATTTTTTTTAATGTATTTATAGATATCATCTGTTACAATTTTCATCTGATTATAAAAATAAGGTTGAGTGTGGTACACGCATACCAAAAATAAGGTCAAATTTGATCATTTTTCCTCTTGTCTAAAACCCTGTTACATTACACTTAAAGATTTCGACATGCTGGCAAGCATAGTCTGATTCTTTGGGCTATGCCATTGGACTTTTTCACAGTAGCCACAAGTGTGACCTCAGTTTTCTTGAGCACACCACACTACTAGAGCAATAAACACACACATTCTCGTTTTTTTCCACCCAGCTTTAGAGTGAAAAAGCCTTACAATTGCAATAGATTCATCAAATTGCTACCATTTTCTATAGTCGAGGTAGAGTTGAAAATGTCATAACGTAGTCACATTCACATGAGATGTCGGAGCCAGACAATGGCCTTTCAAACACTGCTGGTGGCGCGGCTCAGGGGATGGCAAGCCTGTCTGTCAGTCCCCCTGATGATCCCATGACTTTTAATACAAGGCCAACACTATATTGACATTTTGGATGTTGGGTGACAAAGCCATTTACATTATTTTACCTCATTTAAATTTTAAATGATTATACATTTATGTCAAATGGCTTCGTATTTGTCCCTTGCAAAACAAACGAAATCCTACTTTCCACATTTTAAGAGCATTATTTTTCATACAGAACTCAACCAAACTATTGTTAGTACAAGACAATTTAAAACGCACGTTTTGCCTCTATAAGTTGGCACCAAGAAAGACTGATGCAAGCACAGGAAATGCCAAGCTCCAAAGTAAAGGACAATGTCGTAGATCTCATTTTGTATTCATTGTCCAAGAAATTCACCAACCTACTTCTTCAGCTGCCTACATTACCATCTCACTACAGTCGATAACGCCAAGGTGGCATCACTCGGGCAAAAACCATCTGTTTGATATGCACGAGGAAGCGTTTGTACCTCATAACACTTTCTGTCTGATGTTCAATGGTGCACTTTACCAGAATAGATAATGTCTTGTTCCCATTTTTGTATGCACTCTCATCTCTACAACACCCTCAACATTTTTAGCCTCAGTTTACCCTGACCACATGCATTATTGTTCCATTTTAGGAGCAAACCGGAAATTTTGAAATCTACTTTTCAACAATTTTTCAGCAAAAACATCTTTTGCACTCGCAGTATTTTTATTAGAAAAGAAAATTCAATTCTCCATATGGTGAAGAAATCTGACCTTTTAGCCAGAGTGGCGGAATCATGCCAACAGAACCGCACTAGAGCAATTTCAACGACCCGGGCCGGCGGAACTCCGACAACTTGGCCAAAAGGCCAAAGTGCGTTCACCTTAGTCTTAACCCCTTGTACTGGCTCCATTTTAAAATCTGAAAAAGGCTTTGTGTCACGTTCTGCTCCTGGTCAGATTTTATGTTGTTGCAGAGCCAGCTGTTGGGGCGTTCCCGATGTCGCACCTGCAGCTAATTACTGCTCATCCACAATAGTATAAAGACGCAGGCGATCCACTGGAAGGACGCCGAGATATTTTCCTTGCTGGTCGCCAATCGACATCCTTGCATTCGAGTAACTTGTTATTTTTGTAATTTCGCCCCGGCCGTGGGTTTTGGTCGCCTGTCCTTTTAGTTTTGTATGACTCTACCTTGTGGAGGTACGTGAGTGTATTTTAGTTGTTTTATTGGCTCTTTGCCTACCACCTTGGTTTACCCTCGCGTTTGTATATTGATCCACTTTGACCTCCTGTCACGGACCCGTTTTGTTATTTCCCCTTTTTACCGCAATCGCGTGTGTTTTTGTTTTGTATTTAATAAACCCTTGTACGCTCCCCTCAGTCGTTTTTTTTGTCTGTTGTGAGTCCAACTTTGTTTCCGCGTTCGCGGACCCTTCCAGAATATCTCGGCCACAATAATGGACTCCGCAGACAGCGAGCCTATAGCCCAGGCGTCTTCGGACCCGAGGCAGCATACTAACCCGCACGATTGCGTTCTCCATGAGATAATGTCAGCGATTAATGCGCTTACCGTTAACATGTGCTCTCTTGAGACCAGGGTAGACCGGGTTTACGCTCACGGTCCCGCTTCACCCGCGGCGCCAATGCACGTTCCCCTCACCGCACCTTCCGCCCAGGCTTCCACTCCATGGCGTGAGCTAGATATTCCGCACCCGCCACGCTACGGTGGAGAACCCGGCTTGTGTAGGCAGTTTTTGCACCAGTGCTCATTAGTCTTCGACCAACAACCCCTCACATATTCCTCCGATAGATCCCGGGTCGCATTCGTCATGAGCCTCCTCAACGGTAAAGCTGCAGCATGGTCCATGGCGATCAGCAACCAGTACCCTGAGTTTCCTAATCCGTCGACCTCCTGTCACGGACCCGTTTTGTTATTTCCCCTCTTTGCCGCGATCACGTGTGTTTTTGTTTTGTATTTAATAAACCCTTGTACGCTCCCCTCAGTCGTTTTTTTTGTCTGTTGTGAGTCCAACTTTGTTCCCGCGTTCGCGGACCCTGACACTTTGAAACGCAAGTTTATATTTTATTCCAAGTCGGCAGGAATCATACTGCACAGAGAGACCCAGGTGAGGAGGCAAACTGGATCCAGGTTCACCATATCACAAGTTAACAAAAAATTCCAGAGAAAAATGATTAGTTAAACATTCAGTCTTTTAAAGGCTCTGGTGAGGCGGGCTGTGGTCTGGAAGAAGGGTGTGTTAGGGCGTTGTTTAGGATTATCGTCTGTTGGACAGGAGAATTCAGGCGTTACTGTTGTCAGGGCAATGAGAGTTAAGGATTTTTTTCATACTCAGCGCCACATGAGTGCTGAGTGTTTACTTCTCGGCCGCGGGTTCATCCGTATCAGATGTTCCTTGTGGCAAGACGAGATGTCCCGCCATTTGTTCTGGACTGTCCAGAAGAGTTGATTGCGGGATTTGGTGGTCCAGACCTGGGCTTCTAGAGGTCTTTCCTATCACCTGCTTGTCAGCGTCAATCTTGCTCAGTCATCTGCATGACGCATGTTGGCTTCTGTGGTCAGAGGGCATCCTGTATCTGTTCTGCCCTTATCTGCCCGTTGTCTTGGCGCTTCAAATTCTAATCATTTTAAGTCCAACTGTTCATAATATCTAATATTTTCTGCTTGTTTTTCTTAAACTATGATATAAATGTTATTTATTTTAAATTGGGTGTGTTAGAGTAATACAAAAGTCAAACAGTCAATATGAGAAATCTAATATTCCCTGATTGATTATATTAAATGTTTTACAAACAGTCAGACAGTAAATACGAGAACATTGACTATTCCCTTCGATGGCCATGCTTAAAGCTTAAAAACACATCTTCCTCATAGTCTAAAACCTTATCAACTGCAGTGCGCTCAGCAGTCCACTATTTTTTTGTCCAAATTGTGTTTAATAGACAAAATACAGCATGTTTTTTAAGGGGCAAAGATGTGTCAGACCGATAAATACAAAACAACTGCTAATGAAAATTGTTTTAGTTTAGTTCAGAGCAAAGTCTCAAGAAATAGTAATACTAATAAATAAATTAATGTTTTGGGCAGTGTTGCCATTGCTTGCTGTCTAAATTGACTACACCCTTAGCTCTCCCCGTAATTAGAGATCATTTTTAATCATGCCCTGTAATGGAGAGAGTTTTTGGTATAAAGGGGGTAACTCTGATAGATATAAGAGTTTATGGGAGTTGACAAGGCACATTTCAGAGAGGACATTAGATCTGGCAGCTTGTCAAAGGGAACACTAGGAAAAAGAGCAACAAGGGCGGGAGGTGGCGAGATTGAAAGAGAAACTCTAAGGTCACTAGGCCGGTCATCAGATAGGAGAAGTTTCTATTCTACTTTCCTTTACCTTTTCTTCATCCTCCTTATCTTGGCAGCATCCATTCAATTAATTACAGAGTGGGAAACAAGAGGAGTGAAGAGTGCTGCCATTAGATGCAATAAATAGTCAGGACATGCAGAATGTAATTACCTGGGGACTGAAGATTGTTAATGTTTGTACCAAGGAGATTTTTCCCCCACCTAAATATGTTTTTTTGAAGGACATAAAACACATTTATAATCCATTTATGCTTTCCTTTTCATAGATGCCACCTTATAAGTGGGTAGATGGGATCTCTTTAAACCCCTGTGGAGAAAATCATTAAACTATTGACACTGAATAGCAGACACGTGTGTTGCTTGCTGTGATTTGGTACACCTTTGAGCTATTAAAAGGGAAATAAAACACTTTACGTGCATGCTTTTTATTTAATTTTTTTAAATGATACCTCATCTCGTCATCCTGAATGTGTCTCTTACCCAAATGGTGCTCTTAGGCAGGCTGAAGGCAACAACAGCTTTACACAAATGCACTATGAAGAGTGTGAAATGTCCTAACACACAAATTAAGCCTTTTACTTCTCTTTCTCTGCTTGATACCATTGCCAGCTGCCAACTCAACATGGTGCCCCAAATTGATTGTTTTAATTAAAAATTTTCATTGGAAAATGTGCACAAACAAGCATTTTAAAGCAACAGATTTGCTTTTTCGACTGTGCTCATGAGCTTGAGCAGAGCTAAATCAGATATTGGCGTCGATAACTAGCTCACGAGAAGTAATACAAAGGCGCGAATAAAAGGCAATATTCCAAATGGGCCGTATAGCCTGTAACTTTTTCAATAACTCTAAGTGTTTTCTGGGCTATTGCAAAAAACATATTTCAAAGTGTTTTGGGGATGCAAAAAATGAGACCAAGATGGGTGTGTCTGAGATGTCAAGCATTTAATGGATTAACACTGCATCTCTTCACTCTTCCTTCCTAGTTTCTTTTTCACTTGTTAGTAGCTTTAGTCCATCCATCATTGCATCCCTTTAGTACCAAACTGCAACAGAAAGTGTTAAGGCGTATGTGGGCAGAAATGCTTTGTCCATGTCTGTGCTGTGTAATGTAAGAATGGCCATCAGTCATAAGCGGATTTTAAACCAAAATTTGGCTTAAAAATGCAGTTGCATGAAATTGACTTTCCTATAAATATAAAAGTTTTTACATGTTTTTTTTCTTTGAAAATAATTTTTTATGGTTGAAGCAATTTTTTGGGGGGGATTGAATGATTTAGACACAAATGTCCTCCACATAATATGGCCCAAATACAAAAAGGATTGCTTAAATCAAATAAAACTTTTTCAATGAAAAATTAAGTGTTCAAATGCAAATTTTTAAATCTCAAATATTTTTTCACATTCAAAAACGTTTTCTATAGTGAAATTTTTCTTTTTTTGATTGGAGTGATTTTTCCTTTTGAAAATGTATTTTTTTGAAGCAATATTTTGATTGAATAATAAAGACAAAAACATCCTAGCCAAAATGTGGCCCAAACACAAATCAACAATAGTTAAATCAAAAAAGTTGCTACAATTAAAAAAAAAAAAAAAAAAAAAAAAAAAAAAAAACAATCAAAGAAAAATAGCTTTCACATGCATTTTTTTTTTTTGAGTTTTGAATTTATTTTTGCATTGAAACAGATTTTTTTTTTGATTGAAGCAACTTTTTTTTTTTTAAATTGAAAATATATATTTTGATTAAATCAACTTTTTTTTTTTTCTTAATTGAAGCAACTTTTTTTGGGATTGAATAATAAAGACACAAATCTATCTCCATATGGCTCTGCCCAGGGGATACAATTTTTGACTGGGGTAACTACATTGGTACAACACTGGCGGGCGTACCATATTCAATGGTTGACAATCTTGGCGAAAAGTATTGCCTAAGCAGTCTGATTTAGAATTCCCCTCAAGAATGATGTGGAACAAAATACGCTCAGTGTCAACTTATTATCATAAATATTGTTGTAAGCAGGGGTCGCGTTAACCGAATATTTTCCGTCGTTGACCGATTTTTAAAAACGGTGACGGAAAAAACTGAAGTCCATCTGTCATTTTGACAGGTTGCAATTCACACCCCAGACCACAGAGTGGCGAGTGAGCATATTAATTAGCTATTGTCTCTCTTGATGCATGACGTCGTTGGCCTTACTCTGAAAAATGTCAAGGCAATTGAGTGTCCGAAGTTTCTTCAAAAAGCCCCAAAACGATGATGGTGTTGATAAAAGAGGTGAAAAAAGAGGGACTGCACAAGCGGGCACGCAATTCAAGTCCATGCGCACCAGGAGGAAAGTGTGAGACTGCGTTCAGGCCACAGCAGGTGAACTATTAATTTCATTGTTCCATATGTAGCCTACCTACTGGGGCCACAGTCAGCTGTTTTTGTCACTGCGTAGAAAAAGTTATATTCATCTGCTTGATGCGGGATGGCACGGTTTGGATTCTCTGTTAAGCTTGTTCGGACAGAATATTAATTTAAAATGAATGAAAACTAAATACTATTGAATATGTTGAAGCGGTATGCAATGTTAAGGGTCTTGTTAGCTCGAATTGCTGTGTCCAGCCGCTGTAGCTCTGCTGCTCTCTGTGAACTCTCTATTCAAGCCGGAACGCGCGTGGCTCTCAAGTGTCTTTGTCACGTGACTGTGTCGTAGCCGGTAACGCGCTCGGCCAAATGGACACACAAGTACGGAAGGTGAATTATGCCAAACAAAGGGTCACCACAATGTCATTATCATCATTTTAAAAATTTAAGTGACGGGTAAAAATAGATTATGACCGGATTTTTATGACCCCGTCAGTCAAAATGACAGACAACGAAAAAGTCTAGCGCAACCTCTGGTTGTAAGTTTATTTTATTGCTAACACTGCGTTTCAGGGTCATCAACGTGTTGTGCCCCCCCCCGCCCCAAAAATCAAACTCCGCCTATGCGATCAGTAAAGAAAAAAAAAAAAACAGTTCCCTTTTTAAATTGAGATGTTGAGAACTTGGGACTAATAACGAGCCTTTCCTCTGTTTCAAAATGACTCTCTGTCCTTGCCCTGTGACCTCTCTTTTCTCATTCCCCCCTTATAGTGCTTTCCAAACAGGTTTATACTGTGCATTTATGCGTTTGCCTCCAGGCCCTTGTACAGGCCATTTGCTCTTTTACAGCCAACTGAATATCCTCTTTGCAAAGACCTTTTTCAAATTTGTGGCTAGTGCCATTATTTAATTATCTGGGCAGAAGTGCTGTGTATAACAGTGTCAATGCATAGCCCAACCTTCCACTTACCTTTCAAGTGTTCATTTCAGGATGGGTGTCATTCACGAGATCAACAACTCATATTGTAGTTCAAGGATCCTGTTAATAGTGTACCGCACGAAACACGTCACCTTTGATCATTAATATTTATGACATTAGCAACTGTTGCTTGGGGAGTCTTACTCGCGTTTGTCCCTCATGCATGTAAATAGTGTACGAACGAGATGTTTACTGAGCTAAGCCTACTAATTCTGTCCGAAAATGATGTCGGTGGTACCAAATTCACTGGTAAAGATGTGGAAGAACATAAAAATGTTCAGTTAAAGAGATGGCTTGAGTGTCGAGGGCTGAAAAAGACGGGAAAAAGAGGTGACCTGATCCAGAAGTAGCTATTTTATCGACACCGTTTTCTTGTGTGCATTGCCTTACGACACTGACGATGACATTCTCCTGTTTGAACAAGCTACCCTTTACCACCATATGCCCTGTCTTTCTTATATATCATATCCTCTGGTTGTCTTACGTCTCTGACCGTTCTTGGGGGTAATTTATATTGCTATTTTTGTGTCGTAATCACAAATGCTACTCAGTGACAGCCAACGAACACTTTTATTTTTTAAAGTTTAGAAACTCCGGGCGGATCTCATCAACCCCCAGGGCTCTGCCACTGAGGAGCTTTTTAACCACCCCGTTGACTTCAACCCCAGATATAGGAGGACCAGCCTCAGAGTCTTCAGGGTCTGCTTCCTCATGAGAAGGCGTGTTGGTGGAATTGAGGAGGTCTTCAAAGTATTCGGCCCACCGACTCACAACATCCCTGGTCGAGGTCAGCAGCGCCCCATCCACACTAAACACCGAGTTGGTGGTGCACTGCTTTCCTCTCCTGAGATGCCTCATGGTGGACAAAAACTCCCTTGCCTGGGTTTTTGCCTCAGTGACCACCCGAAGAGCGTGCCGTTTGGCCAGTTGGTACCCATCAGCTGCCTCTGGAGTCCCGCAGGCCAAAAAGGCATGATAGGACTCCTTCTTCAGCTTGACAGCATCCCTCACCGATGGTGTCCACCAGCGGGTTCTGGGATTGCCGCCACGACAGGCACCGACGACGTGGCGGCCGCAGCTTCGGTCAACCGCCTCAGCGATAGAGGCGTGAAACATGGTCCATTCGGACTCAATGTCTCCCGCCTCTCTCTGGACATGGAAGAAGCTCTGCCGGAGATGGGAGGGGACTCAGCCAGGCGTTCCCAAAACGTTTGGGTCTGCCGGGCTGGACCAGGCATCTTTCCCCACCATCGGAGCCAACTCACCACCAAGTGGTGATCAGTTGACAGATCTGCCCCTCTCTTCACTCGAGCATCCAAGACATTCGGCCGCAAGTCTGATAACACGACTATAAAGTCGATCATCGAACTAAGGCCTAAAGTGTCCTGGTGCCAAGTGCACATACGGACACCTTTATGCTTGAACATGGTGTTCATTATCGTCAATCTGCGATGGGTGCAGGAGTCCAGCAATAGAACACTGCTCAGGTTCTGATTGGTGGGGCCATTCTTCCCAATCAATCCCCTCCAGGTCTCACTGTCATTGCCCACGTGAGCATTGAAGTCCCCTAGCAGAAAGAGGGAGTCCCCAGAAGGATCGCTCTCCAGCACCCCCTCCACGGATTCCAAAAAGAGTGAGTACTCTGAACAGCTGTTTGTTGCGTAAGCACAAACAACAGTTAGGACTCGTCCCCCCTACCCTCTCGTCCACCAGGTTGAACCCCAATGTACAGGCGGCGAGTTGGGGGGCAATAAGTATGCCCACAACTGCTTGTCGCCTCTCACCATGAGCAACTCCATTGTGGAATAGTGTACAACCCCCCTCGAGAGGACTCGTACCAGAGCCCAAGCCATGTGTGGAGGTGAGCCCGACTACATCGAGTCGGAATTTCTCAACCTCACGCACAACCTCGTGCTCCTTCCAAACCAGAGAGGTGACATTCCATGTCCAAAAAGTCAGCTTCTGCAGCCCTGGATCAGATTGCCAAAGACCTCTCCTTTGGCTGCCACAAACACCATTCTACACACTCGACCTTCTTGGCCCCTCCCACAAATGGTGAGCCCATGAAAAGGAGAACCCACGTTAGCTCTTCGGGCTGTGCCTGGCCAGACCCCATGGGTGTGAGAATGACTTATTCAGAGTCAAAAGAACTAGAATGAGTTGGCTTTATTTACTGTCTTGGTTGAGTGACTCATAGTGGTCTTACATTCTAAACTCGAGTGATCATATTCCCCTACAATTATATTTGTAGAGTACTTGATTATGTTCGTGTTATCTTGTTGGGTATGTTCGTGGTTTAAGGAAGTAGCATGGTACAAACTTTTCATGCATCTCACATATTTTAAATTCAATTAAATTAAGACAGTAGCAGTCATCTGCACTCTTGTTTGACAACCAGTACTACCCCAGAGCGGTTTTATATGGATATAAGCCCAGTTCAAGTTTCCCCACTTTAGTACAGGGACTTTGATCCAAATGCCCACAATTGATCTATGCAAGGTTGTCAAGTGACTCTTATTTGACAAGTCAATTGTTCTACCTTCTGCCTCTCTGTGATAGTCATATCACTGCCGCCAGCTTGACTCTGACATGAGAGGGGCGCAGCATAGGCCAGTTGGCTCGGCTCACGCACAAGTTCACTCTCATCCACCGCCACACAATAAAAGGCCTACCACTGATTTATCTCATTTTTAGCTAATGCTTGAGCATTGGTTGTCATCACAGTGCACTAAGTACGACAAAGCTCTTCCATCACTTTCAAAAAATTAATAAAATAAATATACAGTAAATGAATATTTTTAAAACAATCTAACAAGAGTGAATTACTCTAGCCTAATTAATAAAATAAAAGCTTTACAAAGGTTTTACTTCAGTCTCGCTTTATTTTTTTAATGACAACATAGTGCTTTAAAAAAAAAAAATCATAATCCTGACTGGTAACACCTTATAATAATGACCCATTTTAACTAGTTAATACATCATTACTATACTGTTAATATCATATTGTTGCTTTATTAAGTGTTAGGTAACAGTTTGCTGTGCTGTATGGACATTTAAATACCCCTCATAAATTCAGTTTATCCAGTGTTTAGCACAAAAACTTTCCCAAACTAATGGGTTTGTACGATATTGTATTTTGTTGTTCTACCATGAAATGGTTCAGTATGTGTGGTTCTATGTATTAAACAAAATGTTCAACATTTTATCTGTGGGTGGAACAATATTAAGGTACAAAAAAAATTGATATTTTTAGATATCATGTTAAATATCTGTACCTTCAACTTGTTCAACCTGCGGTTCTTCAAAGTTTAATAGATGGTTAGCACACTACTGACAACAGATCTGTAAAGTGTGAGTTGATATATTAAGTATTACTTATAAGTAATTTATATAAGTAATTTAAATCGTATAAGACTATGTATATTACTGACATTCTTCTAAAGGAGCACTTATTCCTCATTTACTAACAATTATTAAATGAGGAGTAGTTCCAACTTTGGATTTGGGATATTATTCTAAAGTAGCACTTATTCCTCATTTACAAACAATTAATAAATGAGGAGTAGTTCCAACTTTAGAATAACAGCTCAAATAAAATAAATAAACTATCATTTGATACTTAATAGATCATTTGTTAGTAAGTTAATAATAGCTTGTTTATGGTATGTTACTAATTTATAAATCATTGATATTATACAGCTTACATGTCATTTATTACTAATTAACCATCTGTTTATGATTTATTATATATAAGGCATCATTATAAATTAACAATTTGTTAACAAAGACTAAACAAATCAACTGTAAGTCATTCATTAACAGTTTACTAATTATCAAGTTATACCATAGTAATTATAAAGTGTTACCACACCACTTAGCACTGGTGGGAAGGCA
Source organism: Corythoichthys intestinalis (assembly GCF_030265065.1). NCBI lineage: Eukaryota > Metazoa > Chordata > Actinopteri > Syngnathiformes > Syngnathidae > Corythoichthys > Corythoichthys intestinalis. The sequence goes on from NC_080416.1 coordinate 20,640,859, forward strand.
AACTCTCATCACGACATGAAGTCAAAGAGGCCGCAAATGGAATCGAAACTTAAGTGGATACAGAGGTTATAATGAGAGTAAATGTTAAATGGCAGTATTTAGAGTGGCCTATACAAATTTTAGATCATCTTAGTTGGCCGCCTGTGTGATTAATTAATTTGAAACACTCCCAAAATGCATTTTGCTTGCTCTGAGGAATCAATTAGAAGTTAAGGGGCATGTGGAAATATTTGAGTATCAGATTTGCAAGCTAAATTATGTAACAGATTCAGCTAAGGGTTCAACAAGGTTGACATTCGAACAGTCCAAGGCTTGCTGCACATTGAATAACATCGAAGGACCCGACTGCATGTAGTGCTAGTTTCCTCCCCTTATTAGTTTTCATGACTGGACGACCACTATTTGATGTGCTTACAACTTCCACATTTACAGTGGGACAAATAATTATTTAGTCAACCACTAATTGTGCAAGTTCTCCCACTTGACAATATTAGAGAGGCCTGTAATTGTCACCATGGTTAAACCTCAACTATGAGAGACAGAATGTGGAAAAAAAAAACCCAAAAAAATCACATTGCTTGATTTTTACAGAATTTATTTGCAAATCATGTTGGACAATAAGTATTTGGTCAATATCAAAAGTTCATCTCAATATTTTGTTATTTACCCTTTGTTGGCAATAACAGAGGCCAAACGTTTTCTGTAACTCTTCATAAGCTTTTCACACACTGTTGCTGGTATTTTGGCCCATTCCTCCATGCAGATCTCCTCTAGAGCAGTGATGTTTTGGGGCTGTCGTTGGGCAACATTGACTTTCAACTCCCTCCGCAGATTTTCTATGGAGTTGAGACCTGGAGACTGGCTAGGCCACTCCAGGACCTTGAAATGCTTCTTACGAAACCACTCTTTTGTTGCCCTGGCTGTGTGTTTGGGATCATTGTCATGCTGAAAGACCCAGCCATGTCACATCTTCAATGCCCTTGCTGATGGAAGGAGAGTTTCACTCAAAATCTCTCGATACTGTACATGGCCCCATTCATTTTTTTCCTTTACACAGATCAGTCGTCCTGGTCCCTTTGCAGAAAAATAGCCCCAAAGCATGATATTTCCACCCCCATGCTTCACAGTGGGTTAGGCCTTGATAGTAGCCTTTGTTACTGTGGTCCCAGTAGGTCATTCACTAGGTCCCCCCGTGTTGTTCCGGGATTTTTACTCCCCGTTCTTGTTATCATTTTGACGCCACGGGGTGAGGAGGGAGTTGAAAGTCCGTGTTGCCCAATGACAGCCCCAAAACATCCCTGCTCTAGAGGAGATCTGCATGGAGGAATGGGCCGCAATACCAGCAACAGTGTGTGAAAAGCTTGTGAAGAGTTACAGAAAACGTTTGGCCTCCGTTATTGCCAACAAAGGGTACATAACAAAGTATTGAGATGAACTTTTGGTATAGACCAAATACTTATTTTCCACCATGATTTGCAAATACATTCTTTAAAAATCAAACAATGTGATTTTCTGGGGTTTTTCCCACATTCTGTCTCTCATGGTTGAGGTTTACCCATGTTGACAATTACAGGCCTCTAATTATTTTAAGTGGGAGAACTTGCACAATTAGTGGTTGACTAAATACTTATTTGCCCCACTGTATATTATCTTAGGCCTGCCATTTCTAGCACGAGCATGGAGTTAAGCAGTGCCTAGTACAAGCTGCAATCCCCCCAAAACATGTCTTCGTTCAGGTGTTTATGTTGGTTGTGTTTAATAATGCAAATTAATGAGCACCACCAGGGAAGTCTTGTCCAGCCGCCTCTATCCAAGTCGGCATGCACTGAGTGTGCATCACGGTCAACTATAATTCCATTAACAGTCAGCTGAATTTTTACAGCAGTACCTTCTGCACGGGGTTAGAGCCGATGGTGCTTAGCCGACAAACAGACAGTCTCTCCATGGTGTGTCAAATTTACAAGGCATATTTTTGGGAATCTTACAGCCAATTAAAGGAGTCTCCTCTAAACCCCATTTGTCAAATGGCACTAGATGGCATTGTTTCTCTTTACCTCCTGCAAAATGATAGATAAGGAACCTTGAATTTATATAAATAAAATAAAATAATATAAAATAAAAAATCTCTTATCTTGGTTTTCATTACCCATCAAAGCAAATATGCAAAAACCAGGGGGGAGGTAAACATGATTGGGGGTCTGCTTGCAAACATTTGAATTAATTTAATAGATTGGTTCGTGGGCTTGCATGATCGGAGACTATCATCCTAAACATAACAATGACTCATAGAGGACAGGGATTTGACTTGTTGGAATACAAGGAGGGCATTATGAGTTTAAATCTCCTGCGGAGTGTACTTTCAAAGTCAAACAGTAGTATGGTTTATTCATTTTATCAAGTGCAACAATTCAGTTTGTTTGGTTTAAATGCAACAAGCAAAGCTCTAAACGGAAGCATTATAATTTCGGAGAAGGATGAGTATGAAGAGAGGTACCATTTTGACGGGTTGGAGGGAGGAATGGAATTTTATTGGTTCAGTGGATCAGTCCTTAAGTCACAAACAACCTTTTGCTCCGTCATGGGGACTTACGATCATTATTGCTGTGGGGCATACAGAGCGGGAGACAGCAAACAATTCACATACCCTCCCACTACGGTGCTTTGTCATGTTTGAAGAACACGCTGTACCTGTTCCACTGTCGTGGATGGAATAGGAGAGGATGACAGCAAGAAAAACAAAAGATATACTCAAAATAACACTGGTGCAAACAGGTCATCACAACAGAACATTTACTATATGGCTAGTATACCCTCTGAATGTACATGCACACAAGCAGGAATTTCATTTATTGTACCTACCCAGATCCGTACGAGTCCTTGGAGCCGAATGAGGGCTTAGAAACTTTAAATCTAATTCTTCAAACCTGAGGAGAGAGCTCAGGGATTACACTAGATGACATTTGAGGAAAGGAGGTGGCAAGGCTGGAGGGCTGGTTGGGGGGAATTTTCTTTCTTCTCAGCTCAGTTGGACTTTGAACAATAATGTGTGTACTGAATGGAGGTCAAATCTGTGGGAAATTATGTAACTTCTGTCAATTTTGGTTTATTCTATTTCTAATACAGTGGGGCAAACAAGTATTTAGTCAACCACTAATTGTGCAAGTTCTCCCACTTAAAAATATTAGAGAGGCCTGTAATTGTCAACATGGGTAAACCTCAACCATGAGAGACAGAATGTGGGGAAAAAAATCCAGAAAATCACATTGTTTGATTTTTAAACAATTTATTTGCAAATCATGGTGGAAAATAAGTATCTGGTCAATACCAAAAGTTCATCTCAGTACTTTGTTATGTACTCTTTGTTGGCAATAACGGAGGCCAAACGTTTTCTGTAACTCTTCACAAGCTTTTCAAACACCGTTGCTGGTATTTTGGCCCATTCCTCCTTGCAGATCTCCTCTAGAGCAATGATGTTTTGGGGCTGTCGTTGGGCAACACGGACTTTCAACTCCCTCCACAGATTTTATATGGGGTTGAGATCTGGAGACTGGCTAGGCCACTCCATGGCCTTGAAATGCTTCTTACGAAGCCACTCCTTTGTTGCCTTGGCTGTGTGTTTGTGATCATTGTCATGCTGAAAGACCCAGCCACGTCTCAACTTCAATGCCCTTGCTGATGGAAGGAGATTTTCACTCAAAATCTCCCGATACATGGCCCCATTCATTCTTTCCTTTACATGGATCAGTAGTCCTGGTCCCTTTGCAGAAAAGCAGCCCCACACCATGATGTTTCCACCCGCATGCTTCATAGTGGGGATGGTGTTCTTCGGATGCAATTCAGTATTCTTTCTCCTCCTCTGGTCCAAGCTCTCTGTAGGTCATTCACTAGGTCCCCTCGTGTGGTTCTGTGATTTTTGCTCACCGTTCTTGCTATCATTTTGACGCCACGGGGTGAGATCTTGCATGGGGCCCCAGATCAAGGGAGATAATCAGTGGTCTTGTATGTCTTCCATTTTTTAATAATTGCTCCCACAGTTGATTTCTTTACACCAAGCATTTTACCTATTGCAGATGCTATTGCTGGTGCAAGTCTACAATTTTGTCTCTGGTGTCCTTCGACAGCTCTTTGGTCTTGGCCATAGTGGAGTTTGGCGTGTGACTGACTGAGATTGTGGACAGGTGTCTTTTATACCGATAATGAGTTAAAACAGGTGCCATTAATACAGGTAACGAGTGGAGCCTCGTTAGACCTCGTTAGAAGAAGTTAGACCTCTTTGACAGCCAGAAATCTTGCTTGTTTGTAGGTGACCAAATACTTATTTTCCACTCTAATTTGGAAAAAAAAAAAATTACAAATCAATGTGATTTTCTGTTTTTCTTTTTTTCCCCACATTCCGTCTCTCATGGTTGAGGTTTACCCATGTTGACAATTACAGGTCTCTCTAATATTTTCAAGTAGGAGAAATTGCACAATTCGTGGTTGACTAAATATTTATTTGCCCCACTGTAATTTCCAATAAATCTGTTTAGTATTGTGACAGGAAAAAACATTCAATTAATCCTCTTTCAGATGGTAGAGCATACAGTTAACCTGTGAAACACTACTTGCTATTCATACATCTGGTGTTTATATATTAATAGCTCTAAATTGTGACCACAACATCAATATTTCATTATGTATACTTTTTTTTTCCCTGACAATTTTTTTGGTATGCTATGAGGTATTTATAATGTAAAATGCTGTGGCTCATCAGGATTTGGGACTTTTTTCCCCCTGACCATTCTTAACTGCCATAGCTCTGTGATAAACGTTTCATGAAATAAATGTCAGGCTAGTAAACCTTATAATTATCTTTGTACACATGCTCATTATATTCACATGCACATTGAACAAAGATATATCTAATATATTGTGACCCTAAAATTTCCCAGATGAAATGCACAGACCCGTCGAGACAGCATATTCCTACATAATCCCATCTGTGGTCAAGATTGCACACACGCTCACTCAGACCCAGATCTCTGCTCTTCCATACGGATTATCATGCTTGACACCTCTCAAACTGAATGCCTTCATGCTGACAGGCGGGTGATCTGTCTGCGTTGACACTTGCACACACTCCTACCCTGCCCCCACATTCCAATTTAGACGACCCTCACCCCCTGTGCTTCACCACCATCTCCTTTTGTGTATGTAAATCTCTAAACTGTTTTGGGAATAAGAGAGTGAACCAGAGGAAATTAGAATTGTTTGCGTGAAGGAGGTCAAATCCAGGTCAGAGAGGGGGTTGCTTGTTTATATAATAGTGCTCTTTCTCTGTGATGGTCTTAAATGTTACAAGTAGCTAAAATACAGTAAACTTTATATACAGTACAGACTTACTAAGCCACCCATTTTATTTACCATATCAGCATCATCATCATTAGGGATGCTTAGTGGTATTTAGTATGAATAAAGTGTTGGATGGCCTATAACTATTGTGTAGTTTCTGCTAAAAAATATTCTCTTCCTAAACCATTGTTTTTCACTGTATGAGGGCCATTGACTACGTATACCATCCACAGTAGTTGATAAATTACGGTCAATAAAAATTAGGATTGAGATTGCTGTTTTTCGCTCTCATAGCAAAATTTTCAAATGTAGATTGTCACTTCTTGAAGTGTCTTCCAGATGCTAACTGGCCTGTATTCTACCTCACAGTACAAAAAAAACAACAACAAAAAAAAACATTGAACCTGTTCACCATTTTCCACACTGTTCACACAAGGCAGGTCATTAATTAGAAGCACCAAGGAACACTAAGTGCTACCAGACACAAATATGTGCTAGTCAAATTAGATTTGGATCATCTGTGGTACTGTGGCAGTTGGGAGCAGCTGCTGTACCACAGAAAGATGAAATAAGAAGGATAAAAATAGATGATTATGAAGTAAAACAAAAATGAAAAAAAGAACACTATACAGTATAATAAATGTTTTAATGCTGGTGATCAAGTATTTGGACATAAAAACATAACATTATTTTCCTTCGCCTCACACTTTAACATTGTGCTCCCAATTTTCAATGAGATGGTAATGAGAAGGCAATTTAAAAGTAGCAAGTGGCTGATTCCTTTTGCAGTCAACACTCGCGCTGCATTGTAAGAAATCTATGCCATTCTCAACACACATACTTACAGTGGTATGAAAAAGTATCTGAACCTTTTGGAATTTCTCACATTTCTAAATTTAAATCACCATCAAATGTGATATGATCTTTGTCGAAATCACAGATGAAAAAACAGTGTCTGCTTTAAATGAAACCACCCAGACATTTATAGGTTTTCATATTTTAATGAGGATAGTATGCAAACAATGACAGAAGGGAGAAAATAAGTAAGTGAACCCTCTGCCTAAGGAGACTTAAAGAGCAATTGATACCAATTTTTACCAAACAGTTTAAGTCAGGTGTGTGACCAATCACTGATCAGTGGTTTAAAGCTGCCCTGCCAACTATAAAACACACATCTGGTAAGAATTGTCTTGATGAGAAGCATTGTCCCAAAACCATCTCTAAAAGTCTGGATGTTCATCCATCGACAGTCAGAGAATTTGTCTACAAATGGAGAGAATTTGGCACTGTTGCTTCTCTCCCAAGGAGTGGCGGTCCACCAAAGATGATGCCAAAGTTTCAGCACAGAATACTCAGAGGGGTAAAAAAAAAAAAACCTACAGTGTCTGCTAAAGAGAAATCACTGGCACAGTCCAATTACTCTGTGCATACATCAACTATATGTAAAACTATGGCCAAGAATGGTGTTTATGGGACGACTGCACACAGGAAGACATTCCTGTCTAAAAAAAAAAAAAAAAAAAAAAATTGTTGCTCGTTTAATGTTCGCAAAAAGGCAATTGGATACTCCACAGAAGTTTTGGCAAAAAAAATTTTGGACTAATGAAACCAAAGTTGAATTGTTTGGGAGTAACACACAACGTCATGCGTGGAGTAAAAAGTGAACAGCTCACCATCATCAACACTTCATCCCCACCGTGAAGCATGGTGGAGGGAGCATCATAATTTGGGGCTGTTTTGCTGCCTCAGGTCCTGGACAATATTCAGTCATTAATGGGAGAATGAATTCAAAATTTTATTAGGTTTTTTTGCAGGAAAACATAAGGCCGTCTGTCAGATAGTTGAAGCTAAAAAGAGGATGGATGCTGCAACAAGACAGATTCAAAACTTAGAAGTAAATCAACTTCTGAATGGTTTCAGGAGAACAAAATACAACTTCTGGATTGGCCAAGTCAAAGTCCAGACTTGCACCCTATTGAGATGCTGTGGCATGACGTAAAGACAGCGATTCATGCCAGACATCCCAGGAATCTGACTGAACTACAGCAGTTTTGTAGAGAAGAATGGGCCAAGATTAGTTCTGATCGATGTACCAGACTGATCTGCAGCTACAGCAAGCGTCTGGTTGAAGTTATTGCTGCCAAAAAAAAAGGGGGGGGGGGGGGCACAACATATTAAATGTGATAGTTCACTTACTTAGTTTTCCCACTTCTGTAATTGTTTGCATACTATCCTCATTAAAATATGAAAACCTATAAATGTTTGGGTTGTTTTCATCTGTGTGATTTTGACGAAGATCAGATCACATTTGATGGTGGTTTTATTCAGAAATGTGAGAAATTCCAAAAGGTTCAGATACTTTTCATACCACTGTATAATGTTCATGTGGACATGGTCTATCATTGGGTTTATGCCAAAATATAGATAGTGTCCGGGTTATGAACAAGTTCTGTCCTATGCTGGCCACGTAACCCGAATTTCCGCGTAAATCGGAATTAACCCTTTAAGTACCCCTTAATACCCCCCAAAAATAGCCAAATAACTGTCCAAAAACATATAGTATACGTCATTGTACAGTCCTCGCCAAGACATTGACACAGCAAAAATCCTAGCTAGACTGGGAGCTAATCTCTGAGATGACGATGTCAGACAGCCGTGTGGTTTGCTGACTTTATTCAAATGCTCATGTCATCAATACTTGCATAATGCAACTAAAATAAAAATGAAATTAAATCAGTTTCGTCTTCAATAAGAGCAATTCAAATTTGCGTTTATAACTAGCTGCTTATACAGCATTAACAATCCACACAAACGATTAGCAAGTATCAGATAGCGTTCGCACATCATCAAAAACAATCACATCAACACGCCCCAAGTATTTGACCACAACTAAAAAAAGCACAATAAATACTGTATTGGCCCGAATATAAGACAGTGTTTTTTGCATTAAAATAAGACTGAAAAAGTGGGAGTCGTCTTATATCCGGGGTCTAGACATTATACCCATTCACGACGCTAGATATTAAGCGAATGCTGAACTTGAGGAGCAACGTTCTGTCATGACAGAACTTAGCTTCTCTCAAGTTTAAACAGTTTGCATTATTTTATTGCAATGTTTTTACTTATTCAGATTTGTTTCAAGACTACAGTTACAGTTAGATCTCACTTTGATGGTTATTGCAGTTATTGCAATTTTGTTGTTTTACCACAATAGATTGGTTTATTTACATTTCAAAAACCAGAAGCCATTCATTTACGAATGTGATTGCACTTTAGTTTACATATTTAAATGTTCAGATATTAAAATGGGAATGAGGCAAAATAACATGTTTTTCTCTCAAATATATTGTTCTAATCATTTGTTTCAGATGTACTGTAGTTATTTTCTGTATAAAAATTAATTTGGTGTTCAAAAAGTCTTTTTTCAAACTAGCGTCTTGAAAAAGAGGGGGTCGTCTTATAATCAGGGCCGTCTTACATTTGGGCCAATACGGTAGTACAAAAGGTGTTATATACAGGTGTTGCCTCTGTGAATGCTTCATAAGCAAGAAATGTACTTGTACTTCCCCTCTCTCTCTCATTCGGCTGAGCGACTTCTTTATCAGAGTACTACCTACTCTATTCTTCCTGTGCAAAAATAAAGGCATGCATCACAAAACAAAAATCAACATTATTTAAAAAACAAAAAATGGCTGGAGACAAAATGGCAGACGAGACTCCAGCATCGTAAAATGAAAATCACGTAAGTCCGTTACTTCGTTACCCGGGGACTACCTGTAACTTCTTTCATTATATTACTATTTATTGAATTTGATCAATCACTGCGTATATTTCTTAGGCAAAGTCAAGACATCATTCAGTGTGACTTGAGTGTGTGCGTGTGCACAACTATACTTGGTGCTTCCAAGAAGCGTTCTTGAGCCCTGCTGCAACCACTCGTCAGGTTGGGGTTGATCTCATTACCAGGGTAATTCCTCTAGAGCAACAGCTCAGTAATGGCAGAAGATGGTAATGACACTTTAATGGCCGCCACTGGCCAGACCTTGAAACCTGATTTGACTACTGCGTGCCCGCTAATCCAAAAAGATGAATAGAAAACTAACCATCATTATATCGTCCATAGAAATCAAATCAGTACACCCATTATCCACTTCTCATCTCTCTGTGTTTTGTCTCATTTTAGCTCATCTGATGCTTGGGCAATAAATCTGTACCGCAGCTTCCACTTTCTTTCTTTCTCTGCTGAGCTCTTTGCGCTCAATGTTTGTCTTTTGTCAGTCTATATCTAGGCCCATAGTTTCTGTTTCTATGCTTCAAAGTGCATCAGGAGATTGGATTCTCATTTTTTACTGGCATTCAGAGGAATGGAGGATGACACAATCTACCGAGTTTAGAAAGCAGAGTGAACAACAATGACATCTGATGCTGTGCTTTTCAATGTTTGATGACAAGCCATTGGCGACATGGTGCTCGGTATGCTTTTCAAGATAAAAAAATCCCATTCAAGGGTCGATAAGGACTTTATATTGGTTTGCATAGTTTTAAAGCAAAATATACTCTTGTTAAAATCAACAAGGTTTGTGTATGTATGGGCAAAATTCAAGAAAATGCCAAAACGCCTCACCTATTTCTTCCACATAAGGTAAGGTTCCGCACATACAGTATCTTTGATAAGATTTCAAGGGGATTACGCTGTCACCAAAAATAGCAATAGTGTGGGGGAAAAAATGGCTATCTGGAGGGTCTTTTAATCTCACATAGTCATCAGCACTGTTGACTCAACACTGAACAAATGAGACTGTTTAATAGCTCAATGTGTGAATATCGATGTCAGGAAATTGAATGTTTAGTTAAGCAGACAGAACTTAAAAGGGAAAGTAGTACTATGCAAGAGTTCAATAGTGACATTATTTTGGTTGCATGAGGGTAAACTACCCACTGAAATGTGTGCCATTCAATTAATTGGTAGAAATTGCCACATTATAGCTAAATCTTAAGAAGAGGGTCTGGATGGATGATAGGCATAAAAAGTAGTGGATTGATCTACACAGCTGTGAGGCAACAACTTAAAATGAAACAAAACCCAGATGTCAGATGAAAATTAATTCAGTGTATCTTCATTTTCAGGGAAAATATTAAACGAAAGGACTGTGAATAGAACAGCGCCATTAATTTTTTAGCTGAGTGCTGAGGATGATCTGCAGCATGGCTAACCGTTGCTTTTGTCAAAGTCATAAAGGTACATTCTGGTTCCATTCATCAGCATAAAGGAGTTTGTTCAAACCCTGTGTGGCTGTGTGCCATCACTTTAAAGCAAAATCTTCTCATTTTTTGTAGAGTTAAGCCCAGAGCTGCATTATTTGTCAACAACACATCTGGTTTGATATTTAAAAAAATAAACAAACAAACATGGGGTCGTGTGATCATAGTCACAATGGATGCCTATGTTTTTACATCATCTAAACCCTGATTAATGAGAGCATTAATAAAAGAAAAGGTGAGTTTAGTAGGGCCGCTTTCTCTTGCCACATTCAGCTACAAGAAAATTAATATAAGGCCAACTTAAACACCTGACCTGAACCTAATAGAGCATTCTTTTCAGACTAAGGGGCCGTTTACATGGTGACTCTCTGAGAAGACGAAAAATTTCATGTTTGCATTTGTATGGGCCCGTCTCCATTCGAACAATGTTGCAATTCGGCATGCATGTAGTATTCATGCCAGGCCCTAGAGGGCAGTGCAGATTTACGAATGATGCACTTTCACCCCACCAAAGTTCCTCAGCCTGGAAAAAATATGCCCGCCCACATGAAGCGATGGCATTTTTCTTTTGTTCAAAAAGGCACAAAAATGGAAACATTCAACATATTTAATTCAAAAATATTTTTAAAACAGTAAATTAAAGCCGACATTCCGCCATATTTGCTGTTTTTAATGTTTAGTAGCACCGCTGCGCAGCCTAATGTGACGTGTACGAGTGCTGACATTATCGGCGTGGTGTCGCGCTGCAGGAGCCTTTGATATGCATGCAGATGTAGCCCCCCCAATCACCCGCAATCGAATTCTTCCACTTTGGAGGCAGGATTCAGAATTTTTCGTTTTCGCCTTCCCTCTTCGCCGACACCATATGCTCGCAAGGCCACTCCGCAACACAGTCATTGCGTCTTCGTGTCGCAGAGTCGCTATGTAAACTGCCCTGAATACTCACAAACAAGCAGCAACTGAGCATTATCATCAATTTGCGTGATGTTTCAACCAGTGTTGTTTTCGTCAACGCTGACTATACCAAAAATATTTCGTCATAAAAAAAAATAATAATAATGACGATGACGAGACGATAACGAGCTAAAAACGTCTTTTGGGAGACTAAAACATAATGAGACTAAGCCCAGTTTTTGTCTGATGAGACTGCAACAAAACGAAAATGCATAGTTTCAGACACATGTTCTTGTTGTTGTAGTTAGCTTGCATCGTAGCAGTGTCTGGTTATGTCACTCATTTGACGTGCTGCTGCTCTCCAGTCTCTGGGCTTGCACACACAGATTTGTTTTCTTATTTTTGCCAGAAAGAATATGTATGTTGCTGTAGCCTTTAAAGGTCTGTGCTGAGTGATCATCATACACTAAATGTAACTCGTAGCGTTAGCATAACATTCGTGTTAGCATTAGGCTAATGCTAACGTCAAGCATCCTCTGAACTTTTTTTTACATACAGTTCGTGTCACCCAGGTGGGTATAATTAATTGGAAAATAATGTGCTGTTTTCTTGCCGAATGTGTATTATCACCAAATCGGTGTTGTCCTTCGCTATAATATGTGCTCATCTGTCAATGTTCATTCGAAATAGTTGGAAACCTTTATTTATTTTTTGGAGTACATTTTTAAAAATTTTACAGACGAAAACATTTTGAGTAAACGTCGACTAACTAAATTAGTCTTGAGTTCTCGTCAACAAAAACTAGATGAAGACAAAAACATTTAGAGATGACTAAAATATGACTAATACTAGTAAGTATTAGTATCCAAAAGACAAAGATGAAAACAAAAATTAAAAGGGCTGCCAAAAACAACACTGGTTTCAACTGCTCCAGTTACTGATATGTACTATTTCCATTTGGAGGTTGCTTAAAGCATTCCTAAAAATAGATGATGAATAATGTAACACTCTATACATCACTCTGAAACTTTTTACCCACTACAGAGTTGTGTGTGCATCTTATAGTACAGGTAAGTCTTTAAAGTGCTCTTTTAGTATGGGAACATTTCAGCCAGGTACTGTAGAGAGTAAAGCCGGAGAAGAAAGTGCACGCTCAAGGATAAAACATTGATAGTTGAGCTGTATAGCAGAGGTAAAACATTGATAGACAAAACAAAAGTGTTTCTTGAAGGACAACTTACATGCCCTTTTAGAGTCTATTTTCCTATCTTTTCATGTTTTTCTTTAGCTTTACCCTCCGTGTAGTCTTCCAGTTTGCTGCTTACATACAACAAATGGTAACACTGCTTGGATGAGAGGCGAAACGTCTTCTCCGACAACCAGAAAAGTCAAGTCGCGATCAAGTCAATGCCCTGAGAATGAAATTACCTGGTTGAATGAGAATATTCACGGACACAAATGAACACTCTTTGCCTGATTAGCAGCTAAATAATGGTGTGTGCAATGGACCAACATAATGTTTAGCAATAACGCAATTTCCTGTTGTGATGCCAAGCTTATTTGCTCCCATGTGGCTTCAGATTTTCATTCTTTTCTTGCTGTTTCATACGTTGTTTCTTTTGTCATGCTAATGGATCCTCATCTCCCAGAAAATACAGCACTGTAATGTTCAGACCGCAGTCAGTCTTCTTTTCTCTTCCGTCTTCATCTTCTAAAGTATTCAATTTCCAAGTGTAATCTCAGTCCGCTACCAAGTGAAGATAAGATGTTTGGGAGTCAATCAATACGGGAGAAAGAACAACACTGAGTCTTTTGGAACTTGAGTGAAGGACCAGGCCAAGACGTTCAAAGTGGTCGTGAACCAAGGCCAGTCTTATCACGGTAGTATACCAGGTACGTCTACGGCGCAACAACAGTTGCAGTGCGGCTGCATTTTAGACGCGTCTTAAAAGCGGCTCAACGTGTTGCACGCAAAAAAAAAAAAAAAAAAAACGGCAGATTTTATTATTTGACGCAATACGCGACCCTCCTGCGTCAATACTAGGATCGAGCACACCGGAAGTCATTCGTGTAAAAATATGGTGGATCCGGTCGATTTTCAAAATAATATACAATCGTAACCCTTACGCTTCGAGTCCATCAGATCTCTTGAGGCTGTGGGTAGATCGGGTCACAGATTACTTGTCATTGTTGATTTGCTGCTGTTTTCTCTGCTATAATAACAACCAACACAGCAGGACAGTATCAACTCTGCTTTTAATCTCGGCGCGGTGCGCACAAGTACCCCTTTCTTCAATAAAAAACCCGCCTACCACAATAAAACAAGTAGGAACTAATATTCACATATGAACAAAATTATACAACACACAATATAGAATATAAATGAATACTATATCACACCAAAAGAATAAAACACAAACTCTGCTTACACAGTTAAATATATTAATTTCTACGTGGCGCTTTAACTAGAGAAAATCCATCAATAAAGCTTTTTAAAACCGTTTATAAGAAAAAAAACAGATTAATTGAGATATTTTTTATTTGTATAATAACGTGTTAAAATCTTTGTCATTGGGATTGCTTTTATCTTTAGCACAGGACTTCGTTTTTCTTCATTCGGAAAGAAAGCTGATCAATACGAGGGGTATGAAAGACAAATGGTTGTTGTATTACCGTATTGGCCCGGATATAAGACGGCCCTGATTATAAGATGACCCCCTCTTTTTCAAGAATCAGTTTTGAAAAAAGACTTTTTGAACATCAAATTATTTTTTATACAGAAAGTAATTATAGTACATCTGAAAAAAAATGATTATAACAGTATCTTTGAGAGAAAAAACATGTTATTTTGCCTCATTCAAATCTTAATAACTGAACATTTAAATATGTAAACTGCAATCACATTCGTAAATAAATTGCTTCTGGTTTTTGAAATGTAAATAAACCAATCTATTGTGATAAAACGACAAAATTGCAATAACTGCAATAACCATCAAAGTGAGGTCTAACTGTAACTGTAGTCTTGAAACAAATCTGAATAAGGAAAAACACTGCAATAAAATAATGCAAACTGGTTAAACTTGAGAGTAGCTGAGCTCTGTCATGACAGAACATTACTCCTCACGTTCAGCATTCGCTTCAATGATATCTGGCGCCATCTAGCGTCGTGAATAGGTATAATGTCTAGACCGCGAATATAAGACGACCCCCACTTTTTCAGTCTTTATTTCAATGCAAAAAACTCATCTTATATTCGGGCCAATACGGTATTATCTTTAAATACCCACGACTCTCGCGCGATCTTGCAATCCTCGCGTGAACTTACCGAGCCGCTCCACAGACGCTCTGCTCGTAAAACGCGTCACATGGAAATTGACGTAGAGCGTCACTGGTGCGTTGATGCGCCGGCATCGCTCACACACATAGACATGCCTGGTGTGTTACCGGGGTTAAAGGGAACCCCAGATAGAAAGGTTTGTAGTTCATAAAAGATAAATGTTAGTATGAGTTAAAATAATTTGATATTAAAACCCCTCTTGATATCTTCGTTTTTAAACAATTTGTAAAGTTAGTATAACTAGTAGGTCAACATTGTTGTTAACATCGCAGGGTGGTGACATCACTTGGCTACGCTGACTGGCTTCCAGAGTATGACCCTAGCAACATAAACATGTCATCTGTTCAGCCTTTTCAATTTGTACCCGAGAGGAACATTAATGAGCATGACAGCACTGTCGATATTTCACAAAACGAGCAGCAAAAGCAAAATGAACAGGTAAGACGGGATGAGACGAGTGAAGGACAAAACCGGTGTTCTGCCAAAATGTGCTACACCAGCGAAACTTCTATAAGAGGCGAATTTGGCACCCAAAGTTCTACTGTGCGCTTTCAGCTTGTTTTGTTTAGATGCATACAGACAGAACATACTAAAGATGCCTTAAGTAAATACTTAAACGTACTAATATCATATAATATATCAAATATGCTACGTGACTAATGTGGTCAACAGATCAACAATCTGCTTTATAGCTATTTTATGTGTTTCTAATTACGGTTGTGCCGATCCAGGTTTTTGCACTTCCGATCCGATACCGATATTTTTTTGCACTTCCGATCCGATAACGATACCGGCCTATCTGAGAATGTATTAAAGTTTAAAGTTATTTAGCCTCCTTACTTAGTTGTCAGACTCATTTTGAAAAGGGTTTTAGTACTCTTGATAACAACTAGCCAGCTGAATTAGGTGAGTTTAAATAACACACAACGGTTGGTAACAAGAAACGGACCTGTTTATTCAGTGACAAACACAAAACATTATAAATAACAAACAGAAATGGCATTGTCAGTCAGTAAAATGTGCAAATAATATTGTAAACTGTCTTAAAAAAGCAAAACACACAAACAACCTCAGTTGAAAATCCCACAAACCCCCCAAGCTATTAGATGCTTTTAATGTTTCGTGCATTAGTTACAATAATTGTATAAAAAGCCTGTCAGGTTTAAATAAACGACTATTTCAGTATCAAGTTAACATTTTAAAACAGTAAATAAAATACTCAAGTCCCCATTCTGTATCAGAAGCTTTAAACTACATTCAATTCATTTAATTTTGCGAATCAACTGTTAAAGTTGTTAAAATTGCTCCCGTTAATTTCCCTTCCGTCTACTTTCGACATGTGAAAGTTTTAAAACTGTTTTGAAGACAGATTCAAGTCAAGATTTTGTCGATTTAGGAGTATTTTAGATAAAAAGTTAATTAGGTTCGCTTGGAAGGTTCACAACAGCCTACTAGG
Organism: Corythoichthys intestinalis; assembly: GCF_030265065.1. Lineage (NCBI taxonomy): Eukaryota > Metazoa > Chordata > Actinopteri > Syngnathiformes > Syngnathidae > Corythoichthys > Corythoichthys intestinalis. Next base: position 20,657,139 of record NC_080416.1, read on the forward strand.
GAAGTCTTCTGCTTTAAGATGGCGGCTGTTTACTAACGCATCTAGTTTTCAATACTTCAATGTTGCTAACGCAGTCGAGTGTCGTTTTGCATCCAGTTCTTTATACATAAGATATCTATTATCTCCAGTAAAACGACGTTGACGTCGTTTGTAGCGGCTGTCAACAGCAGTCAGGTATTGTTGTGTGTTTTATCCAGCGGCATGAGTTGATCTAAAGCCGTGAGTTGAGCATTGGCATTACGCGGGTCTATGACAAGCATGATGTTTACTCTCGGGACGCAATGCGGTCCGTTTCTCATTGCGTCCCGAAGACCGCACTGTGTATTAGCTCCGCTTTACTTGACAGATTTCAGTAATCGGAATTTGGATGTTTGTGAATCGTTCTCGAATCTTCCACGGCCGAATCGCTCAAGGATGTAATGACGGCTGGGCATTTTGTACCGTGGTTCTAAGTGTTGGATGGTGCGTCTTTACTCACGAGAGATAATGGCTCGTCATCCAGAATGAATTCTTCGGCAATGACTCTTGTTATTCCCTGAGCTTTGGGACTGTCGAGTGCCAGCTTGTCACGCATAGCAAAAGTTTCTGCCAGTGTTAGTTGCGGAGGACCTTTCTTTTTGTCTTCGGTTTTCTTAACATACTCCTTATATTGTTTGTGGTGGTATTTCGCTAAATGCTTGATTAGGTTGGTTGTATTAAAACTTCTTACAGCTTTACCACCACACTTGACTTTATTATGGCATATGTTGCACTCTACTTCTTCATCTTTGTTGTCCTTTAAGGTGAAATTATCCCACACAGCTGACATTTTTACCGATAAAGACTCTCGGTAAATTGGGAGACTGTAATGTAGTTTGTTGAAGGTGTGCCGTAAAATGCGGACCGGCTTTTAGGGAAACCAAAGCAAAACCTGGAATGGACTATGTAAATCGGTGCGCTGGAAAACCCGGACCGAACATTCAAAAACTGGATCGGAAGTCTGGATCAGAAGTTTTCCGTGTTGGCCGATCAGATACCGATGTGCATTTTTTTGCCCATATTGGCGTTCGATCAGATCCAAATATCAGATCGGGAAATCTCTATTTCTAATAACATTTTAGTAAAAGAGAACAATTGTGGCTTGTTTGGGCCCACAAGTCTTTCAGTCCGAGGTTCCCTTTAAGTGCACAGCACAACGATGAGCCAATTAAAAGATTGACTTGGGGAAAAAGAGCAACATTATATTGCACAGTCCTTTAAACTCTGCAAACTGATTCTATAAAATAATTTCATCCATTTTTATTGTATTGTCTATATTGTCACCACAAACTAAAATCCCTGGAGTTTGGCCTCCCACAACGAATCCAGTTCTAACACATCCTTGAAGCTTTATCCTCACCTTGACTTCGCAGCAGTGTCATCTCATTTGCTTTTCGTTTTGCTCTGTCAGTACCTGGTGGTCGGCTGCACTCTGTACCTCATCCACATCCTCTTCTTCCCCCCATCTTGTTATCCCATCAGACCTGTGCAACCTAGAAGATGAAATCGCTCCTCTTATGTGATGAAATTGCATGGGGGCTGAAGCAAAACATCTTAGGTTGGGAATGCTTTAAAGTAGAAAAAGATTGGGGGAATTAAAAATGAACACTATATGAATGTCAAACCCTTCAGTTGTTTATCTGTTTATATGAAGAGAATTTACTGGCTAAAAATGGCCTGAGCATCAGGGAAGAGAAAATGATCTTAAATAAGTCATTTTACCGGTTTCTCATGTGGCAGGATAAATATTCACATTTTGCAATCAGTTGTTAATTGGCCATTTCTCTGGAGAAAATGCGACCTCATCTCACTATAAGAACAATGCAGTTGAATTGTCAGTGAGTCTGATGGTAAAATGTAATTTCATTCTGTCAGCATTTTGTCCCAGGTTTGTGAGAGCAATTAGGTACTCAAAGCATACCTCTGTAGTTTGTTTGTTATAATTTCCGTAAAGGTTAGCAACTTGTATTTTACCCCAAAATCAATTGTTTCGATAATTAGTTTTTTCGCTCTTTTTCCTATAAGCAGGATTGCTTTAAATGGCAGCAATCGAAAAGCACATTTTTCAAATGCTTCAGACCCAAACTACCTACAAAATTGGCCTCTTGCATTCTAATGGGAACATTTCTATAAAAGAACAATTAGGCTAGGTTCATACTGCAGGTTTTAATCCCAAATTTGATTTTTTCATGTTTTTCCGACTCGGGTGAGGCGTTAACTTGACGGTTTGAACGGGACAAGTCGCGTTGAAGTGGACCATTTCAAATACGATCTAGGTCACTTTCGTATGTGGTGTAAAATATGATTTAAGGCAAATTTTTCAAAATGTTGCAATGGGTTTGTACAGTTAAGTCTCCCAAATTGGAATTCATGCAGCAATTGCGTCAGCAAAGAGTGAGCGAGGCAGGGAGGACGGTGTTGGTGCACTATCCACTATGGGTGGAAAATCTGCTCGAGGGGCCTGTGCTTGACAGTGACGTTCGGTTATTCCCGCGATATGATCGGCCAAAGAGTCAAAATGCATGCCCAGAGCCAAGCATTCCTGTAAAATGCCTGTTGAAAAGTGTGACAGTTGGTCTTGAGAGTCGTAGTAATGTGTTCGCTTAAAAGTGCCAGTTTAAAAATGCATACAGTGGGGCAAATAAGTATTTAGTCAACCACTAATTGTGCAAGTTCTCCCACTTCAAAATATTAGAGACGCCTGTAATTGTCAACTTGGGTAAACCTCAACCTGAGAGACAGAATGTGGAACCCCCCCCCCCAGAAAATCATAGTGTTTGATTTTTAAAGAATTTATTTGCAAATCATGGTGGAAAATAAGTATTTGGTCAATACTAAAAGTTCATCTCAATACTTTGTTATGTACCCTTCGTTGGCAATAACAGTGGCCAAACGTTTTCTGTAACTCTTCACAAGCTTTTCACACACTGTTGCTGGTATTTTGGCCCATTCCTCCATGCAGATTTCCTCTAGAGCAGTGATGTTTTGGAGCTGTCGTTGGGCAACACGGACTTTCCACTCCCTCCTCACCCGTGGCGTCAAAATGATAACAAGAACGGTGAGCAAAAATCCCAGAACCACACGGGGGGACCTCATGAATGACCTACAGAGAGCTGGGACCACAGCAACAAAGGCTACTATCAGTAACACAATGCGCCTTCAGGGACTTAAATCCTGCACTGCCAGACGTGTCCCCCTGCTGAAGAAAGTACATGTCCAGACCATAACACATTCTCGCAGTCCTCTTCTGGATCATCCAAATGCTCTCTAGCGAACCGCAGACGGGCCTGGACCTGTTTATTTATTTGTCCTTTTTTTTTTTCTTGCTTGCTTGCTTTCTTTTGACATCAGTACTGATGTTGTATGTTCCTTTCTTTAAATAATGAAAATTGTCTTCATATAAATCGCCCATTATTGACACAATAGAAAAAAACAATCAGAACACTTGGGAAGTGGCACATAACCCACTCAGATTGTCCAAGTTGCGACCTCAAAGCGAATGTAAACAACAAAGATGGTTGATCGCGACAATTAGTTGTTTTATACTTTGGCCATATGAAGACATTTTGACCTCCAGCAAACCAGCCCTTTCATCAGCGATCGAAAAGTGGAGGAAAAATTATGATTGAGATAATTGCACACACTGTAACTGCCTTCTTTAGTTACGTCCTTGCTGAAAGGCAATATAAAAAATATCAATTTATAAAGCTAATTTACTGTATTAGGAAAAAATACATTGCGCCTCAAACAAACTTAATTTCATTTCATTATTGTGTCATCAATATGTTGTCTTGAGCGTCATTTTGTCGAGTGACGTCAGATTAAAGCAACTCGTAAAGTGGTACTCAAGCAACTAGGATCTCCCAGTTCGAGTAGTGTTCTAATTATATTTTTCCTGGACAGGGGTTGGAAAAGTCCATCTTTCCACATTCCCTGAATGCTACACAAGCGTTGTTGTGACCTCATCGCAGGCCCTCCGAGCAGATTTTTCACCCAGAGTGGATAGTGCACCAACAACGGCAGCAACAGAGCTGTGCATTACCGTTAGCAGGTATCTTGAACTCGACTTTTAGGCAGGCGGGCTTGACCACAGTTATGAAAAAATGAAATGCCTGAGAAAGCTTGAGAATTCTGAGCTTGTTCTGTGCACCAATTGAGCATTATTTCAATATTGCTTCCATGGCTGAGAGTCAGGGCAAACTGACCGTATATGTGTGCTTTATCCATGCACAGTGCATGCTTGCGTTCTATCAATACATAAAAACTTGTATTTTACCCCAGCATGTGTATAGTCATTTTTTTGGATACTTATGCGCATACAGGTCAGTTCGCTCAGTGTGTGTTGGATGCAAATTAGTGCGCTTACGTAATACTTGAACGGGCACACCAACAAAACAGATACGATGAAAAATCGGAATCATGCATTAAGATCTAATCTGAACCTAGGCTAATGTCACTCTGTGACTCACCTATTTAAGACAGTGAATACATACAGCGTGCATTGGAAGATTTCAAACAGGGAGAGAACACTGCCTTAGGTTTTGGTGTTGAAAACTATATTTTGCGACAGAAAACTGACGTTTATTTCTTGTTAAGAAAAGGTCACACTTTGCAGAGAGAGTCGTAGGCAACTTTAAATGAGAGAACAAAAGAATGATGGTGCTGGATGAAGGAGTGGACAGTGTAGCTGAGTAATATATCTTGCTCGCAGAGGTCAGGCAAGAGCAAGCTGTATAATTAACTATAGATAGCCCAGTAATCATGCAAGTAATATAGTGTTTCGGCATTGAGATAATTAGTCACACGGATAGAACCACCTTTATAGTGTTTAAACTCCACATAAACTGACTTTGTTTGTGCACACAGTAGCATGTTGGATGCAATTCAAGTGATTTTTATGACAGAGCAAAAAGAAACCTAAATAAATCAATCCACATAATTTTGCAAATTGGCGTTCGTCTCTACGTTGTTTCGTGAGACGAAATTCAGACATTATCTGATGAGTCAACAAACATTTAACATAATGAAAGATTGGATTCTGAAATATTAAACACTTAAGAAAAGCAGTTAAAAGTAAGGGAATACAGAAGTATTTGTATTACTTTTGACTTTGTTTAACAAGCACGATCCTAAAAAAAAAAAAAAAAAAAAAAAAAAAAAAAAAAAAAAGACAATCAATTACCATAAATTCCATACTTTGGTGCACAGATATTTTGCTTCTGTTGCACTTTTAATAATATAAATCACATTTTGGACATTATCGATATAAAGCTGCTTTGCCTCACATATAACAAGTACAAACAATGCAACCTTTGCTGCAAAATCACACGTTCTGTGCTTTGATTTGTCATTATTTCTAACATGGGCAACAGAGCCAAGTAAATGTCAGGCAAAACTGAGGCATGTAAATTGTTCTGACTCGTACTTATCCCATTAATCATCAAATGCTACTAGTGTGGACTGTCTTCAAAACAGCTTGTCAGACCCAATTTCTGTGGGGGTTCCAGAAAATATTACAGACCACATTTTGGAAAATTATCTACAAATACATAACAGCTAACCATGGATTTCCGACCTTCAAAATCTAGTCATCTGATTATATCTACCAGATGAGAGTAAACAATCCACTGCAAAAGCTACTGGTATGTTGTCTCAGCATACATATAAATTCAATATGTTTATTTACCATAATACCCTGGTTCCATGTTCCATGATAGAAGAAAGATACATTTACAAGCTATTTTGGAGATGAATAAAGCCTGAATGTTTATCCAAAGGCTGAAGTGGCTTGGACAAGCACTTCAACTCTGATACATGTTGCACACACTAGATTATTCAGTAAACAAAAGTCAATAACAGCTTTTCTTTTAAGAAACAGAACGTGAATCTTATGTGATTTCAGTTGTTTGCATTACTTGGGATGCCTAGTACGTTAGAAGTGCTTATGGCAGAAAACACAGAAAAGACTGAAAAAGCAGTTTCTGCTCTTGCACTCCTCTTTAAAATAAACTGCTGTATTTTAAGCCAAAATAACTTTTGTGTTTGATAGAACAATGTGCCTATATGCTGTCATAGCAGATTCATGGTGCATTAAGCCCCCGAACTATTTTTCATTTATCTGTTTTATCCTGGAAACCCCAGTTTACAGATGACGCGCAACCGCTTTTGTTTCAACCCAGCCATAAAAACAAGGGAAGTAATTATATTAATTACTCAAAATGTCTGTCATTTTTAGCTTAAAATCATTGATTAATGTCTAATATTTTGTTTAAAGAAAAAAAACGACTTTAAAAAATTATTCACTCATATATTTTAAACAAATTATGTCACAATGAAAAAAATGGGGTCTGTAAAAAAGTTAGATATCTACCTCATAACTATTGATTAATTATATATATATTTTTTGTTACTGTCACATTTTCCCCAATATGTTAGATGATAAATAATTGATCCAAACAAAGAAAAAAAAAAAAAAAACGTTTAAAAGGGTAAATATTAGGGCTGTCAAAATTATCGCGTTAACGGGTGGTAATTAATTTTTTAAATTAATCACGTTAAAATATTTGACTCAATTAACACACATGCCCCGCTCAAACATATTAAAATGACAGCACAGAGTCATGTGCACTTGTTACTTGTGTTTTTTGGAGTTTTGTTGCCCTTCTTCTGGCGTTTGGGTGCGACTGATTTTATGACCATGAGAATTGGGTAATTATTTACATCAACAATGGCGACCTACTAGTTAATTTTTTGATTAATAAAATTTTCAAAAACGGAAACATTAAGAGGGGTTTTAATATAACATTTCTACAACTTGTACTAACATTTATCTTTTAAGAACTACAAGTCTTTCTATCCATGGATCGCTTTAACAGAATGTTAATGTTATTGCCATCAGTACAGTACTTACAGTGCCTTGCAAAAGTATTCGGCCCCCTTGAACCTTGCAACCGTTTGCCACATTTCAGGCTTCAAACATAAAGATATAAAATTTCAATTTTTTGTCAAGAATCAACAACAAGTGGGACACAATCGTGAAGTGGAACAAAATTTATTAGATAATTTAAACTTTTTTAACAAATAAAAAACTGAAAAGTGGGGCGTGCAATATTATTCGGCCCCCTTGCGTTAATACTTTGTAGCGCCACCTTTTGCTCCAATTACAGCTGCAAGTCGCTTGGGGTATGTTTCTATCAGTTTTGCACATCGAGAGACTGACATTCTTGCCCATTCTTCCTTGCAAAACAGCTCGAACTCAGTGAGGTTCGATGGAGAGTGTTTGTGAACAGCAGTCTTCAGCTCTTACCACAGATTCTCCATTGGATTCAGGTCTGGACTTTGACTTGGCCATTCTAACACCTGGATACGTTTATTTTTGAACCATTCCATTGTAGATTTGGCTTTATGTTTTGGATCATTGTCCTGTTGGAAGATAAATCTCCGTCCCAGTCTCAGGTCTTGTGCAGATACCAACAGGTTTTCTTCCAGAATGTTCCTGTATTTGGCTGCATCCATCTTCCCTTCAATTTTAACCATCTTCCCTGTCCCTGCTGAAGAAAAGCAGGCCCGAACCATGATGCTGCCACCACCATGTTTGACAGTGGGGATGGTGTGTTCAGGGTGATGAGCTGTGTTGCTTTTACGCCAAACATATCGTTTTGCATTTTGGCCAAAAAGTTCAATTTTGGTTTCATCTGACCAGAGCACCTTCTTCCACATGTTTGGTGTGTCTCCCAGGTGGTTTGTGGCAAACTTTAAACGAGACTTTTTATGGATATCTTTGAGAAATGGCTTTCTTCTTGCCACTCTTCCATAAAGGCCAGATTTGTGCAGTGTACGACTGATTGTTGTCCTATGGACAGACTCTCCCACCTCAGCTGTAGATCTCTGCAGTTCATCCAGAGTGATCATGGGCCTCTTGGCTGCATCTCTGATCAGTTTTCTCCTTGTTTGAGAAGAAAGTTTGGAAGGACGGCCAGGTCTTGGTAGATTTGCAGTGGCCTGATGCTCCTTCCATTTCAATATGATGGCTTGCACAGTCCTCCTTGAGATGTTTAAAGCTTGGGAAATCTTTTTGTATCCAAATCCGGCTTTAAACTTCTCCACAACAGTATCTCGGACCTGCCTGGTGTGTTCCTTGGTTTTCATAATGCTCTCTGCACTTTAAACAGAACCCTGAGACTATCACAGAGCAGGTGCATTTATACGGAGACTTGATTACACACAGGTGGATTCTATTTATCACCATCGGTCATTTAGGACAACATTGGATCATTCAGAGATCCTCACTGAACTTCTGGAGTGAGTTTGCTGCACTGAAAGTAAAGGGGCCGAATAATATTGCACGCCCCACTTTTCAGTTTTTTATTTGTTAAAAAAGTTTAAATTATCCAATAAATGTTGTTCCACTTCACGATTGTGTCCCACTTGTTGTTGATTCTTGACAAAAAAATTAAATTTCATATCTTTATGTTTGAAGCCTGAAATGTGGCGAAAGGTTGCAAGATTCAAGGGGGCCGAATAGTTTTGCAAGGCACTGTATGTACAGTATGTTGAATGTATATATCCGTCTTGTGTCTTATCTTTCCATTCCAACAATAATTTACAGAAAAATATGGCATATTTTATAGATGGTTTGAATTACAATTTTTAAGCTGTGATTAACTCGAATAAAAATTTTAATCGTTTGACAGCCCTATTAAATATATGAAAAACAACATCTCGACCACTCCTTGATGTCTGCGATTTCTGCATCGCGACCCTTGTTATATTACCATGTTTCACCCGCATAATCCCTAAAAAATCTGGCTGTGGCCATTCACATCTGTTTCTTGACACTCGATGATGCATGCTACATGGAGTTTTTGGATCGAAACAAGGTAAGTATGCGATAATATCTCATTAAAATCGTGGCGTTTTTAATTCTGCTATTGCGTGCTCTCACCTCCAGTTAGAGTTTTGCTGTTATTTTATTTTATTTTTTTAAAAAATGCCCTCCTGTTCAAAAATGTTCTTCCCCCAGAAAATAGAGATTTTAAGCTTTCCAATGATGTATCACACATGCATATAGGACAATTTTGAAATTTGGTCAAATTGGGGGTCTCAGAGCGGGACTTCAAGTCATCGGAGTGTTTTCCGCCTTATGAAAACCTAACATTAGGTAAATGTAATAATCTTGGGGGAAAATATTTTTTCTAAAAAATAGGCAAACAGAAAATTGAAATCCAAAATAACACAAAACATAATTAAACAATATGACATGATGTAGTGGACCGACATATACGTAGACACTGGCGTTTCAACTTAGGTGAAAATCAAATTTAATAAAAGTCACAAAAGAAACAGTTTAACAAAATATCTTGGGCCCAACATAAAAGAGGCCAACATAACAAAAGGCTTCAACAAAACTGACCTGACCTCCAGACAAATCTCTGTGGCAGTTTAAATCAGGGCGGACTCTACTAACGACCTCCAGAAGGAGGTATGACAAATTAACCAAACATTGTCAACTTAATAAAACAACAACAGATGGAAAATACAAATACAGTATATTCAAACAATAATTAACTAATGTGCATTTAAACAAACAGTGAAAACTTTACTCCAAACAATCATAATTAAATCAACTTAAATAACCCCCCTTCAGAATGGTAGGTGCCACATCTTACACAGCTGTGGTCGTTACCTCAAATTGGCAAATAAAATCTAATAAGCATTCAGACAAATATTAACTAAAGTGTGCACCCATTAGAAAATACGTGTCCAAAAAATATCACATAAATAATTAAATACATCTTGAAACACTAAATTGTGGTGGTTGTGGTAGCCACCACATATGACAAACGAACGTGACTTGCAACAACACAACACAACACAACAGTAACAATGAATTGACAAATAGGGAAAGTAACAATGGAATTAACACAAGCAGACAGATGAGGAAAACTTGGACAAGACACTCGTGACTGGAAGAAGCTGATTGATGAATTTAGCAGACAATACATTCAAAAGTGTCATGCTTTGAGTGGAGTTTTGTTAGGATTTGGCCCTAGTGTTTCTTGTCCATGTGATTACCCATTGATTTCACCTGTTGTGGCCTGCTCCTTGTGTCTTGACGAATCCGCTGCCTCTTGTACCAACCACCTGTGTCTCATTTTCTCGTTACCCATGTCTGTTTTTATTTATGTTGTTGTTCAAGGGATCCTCTATTTTTAAGACAAGTAATTCTTAAAAGATGAATGTTAGTATGAGTTATAATAATCTGATATTAAAACCCCTCTTAATGTTTTTGTTTTAATAAAGTTTGTAAAATTATTTTAAGTAATAGGTCGCCATTCTTGTTACATCGCAATGCGTGACATCACCGGTCCCGTTGCCGAAATTCCAGCGTGTCACTCATTAGCTTTCCCAACATGTCGTCAGTTCTACCCTTCCTATTTGAACCAGATCTGAAAAGTGAAGAGCAGGACAGCACTGTCGGTCGTTCATAAGACGAGCTTCAGGGAAAAATGTGTGCAGCAAATACCAGATAAGACAAAAGTTGGGCAAAACTGGTGATACGAGAGAGTGCTTTTGGGAACTCCGGTTAGGAGCGAGAGTGTATGTTGTTGGGAACTCTGGTTTTATTAGCAGATATTCAAGGTAAGCATATTGCGTTTTCAAACTTATCCCAATATAATTATGTAGATTGTTAGCATCCAGAGCTGTCGTGTGCTTTATATACGGTACAGGCCAAAGAGCACACCTTGTGTAATCCATGTCTTGTACATTGTAACGGGTGGTAGCTAGGATACATTTATAAAAGTACCAAAAAGGGGAGAAGCTTCCACTTATGCACATTTATTCACAAAAAAAATAATATTTCCACCTTGACCACTCTTCACTCGGGAGCTCAGCAGTACGCAAACACGCATTCCCTGACGAACTCCAACATTGTTTTAAGGTCCACGTCAGAGTCACTGTCGTCACTGTAGCGTGCCATAGTGCTTTAATTATTTAGTATGATTTGGGGAAAACTCCCACGAAGAATAGTCAACAAAAAAGATAGCAATAGTAATCCAAATCCGCGTTTTTTACTCACTCGAAGATCCAGGAATTAGACGGATCCAATGGCAATGTCCCAGCCACGATCAGGCCGTCGATTCCACAAAAAAGACTGATCCGAAAAGCCGCTGTGGGACCGTCCTTCCTCACTTTGACAGCCACGCGGTGCATCCAGGTACTCCACGCAAAAATACATCTGCCACATTAGAACCCGATTTGTTACGTTATTACAGGTATTATTATTACTATTATTGTAATATTATTATAATGGCTATTTGCAGTACTAACAGCAGTATTTAATAAGAATTTAGTCTAGGTTTTCGGACTGTGGAACAAATTAATGGAATTATAATTTATTCTTGTGGGAAAATCCTGCTCGACATACGACCATTTCAACTTACAAACAAGTTCCTGGAACGAATTAACTTCATACTGTATGTAGAGGTACCACTTTACTTTGCTTTTTGGACTTTGTTTATCATTAAAACCATTTTGAGTTCACCCCAGCTTGCTTCTCCTCTCTGTTTTCCTGCGTTTGGGTCCACCTCGTCAACGACCATCCATGACAAAAAGAGACAAAAGGTAACACAGCATGTAAATAAAACTTAACAGAATCCAAGCAAACATAGATCATGACAACATTACATTGTTTCTCATTTCATAAACCCCTTGAGGAAATGTTATACTGTGTCAATATAATTGATGGAGTAGTTTTTTGTGTAGATTTATTTATTTATTTATTTTACTGGCCTCATGTTTTGTTGAACTAGAAATTGTCGAAAACTTGTTGCCAAACTACCGTCCTATCATTGACGATCATTGATGATTCCAATTTTGTGGTACTATTCCTTAATGCTCTACTGTGGTGCTGGGACAGATTCCTTAGCAATTGTTTTTAGGTTGAAATCGATTCGGAGCATGTAATGCAATTAAGCAGGTTCGCCCTTCATTGCCATTTCCCATGAGGAGTTGCCACAGCGTCTCACGATGAGGTCTCGCCGAGACTCCTGCTGTCGGCTCCTATTCTCACCTAATGGCTGCTTCATCATAGTCGGCCACTTCTGCCATCCCATTCACTCTCCCTCCCCTGAGGGTGGAAGCAAGTGAAAGGTGTATTTCCATTTAGTCTACCTACGTATATACAATTATTGTATTAAATTCAAACATATCCCTTAACACTGGAACTACCGTTTTTTTTTTTTTTTTTTTTTTTTTTTTTTTTTTTTTTTTTTTTTTTGCTATAAAGAAATAGCAGAAAGGTGTCAAATGATCCTGATACCAAACTGACTACTTGGCTTTGTCAAACAATAGACCACTCAAACAAGCAATCAAACATCCTAGGTGTGAGTTGTTTTTTTTTTTTACTCTGGATAACTGCAATTAGCATCTTGAATATTTGCAAATCCAGACTTGTTAACTCCTGGGTTAGTGTAAAAATGATGATAGGGCCACATGGCATGAAACTACGACTAGCATCTAGAACTGTAGAAAATTGTGTGTTAGAACATCTGGGACAAATCCCATCAAGCACCTTTACTTTGTCTTGACAAGTCCAACATTCAGTTGTCAAGAGTCACAAATTATTATGTTGAAGCACACAATGACCAAAGAACTTTCCACAGCAGCTCAAATAACTGTTTTGTCACAGCAAACACAAGATTCAGTCTACAGTACATACTGAGGGAAAACAGTCGATTCTTCCATGTTACCGATTGTTTTATTCTTATAACGAACATGAGATGATGACACAGAATTCGTGAATAAAAAAGAACAAAGAATTTACACTTAAAGACAAAAAAATAAAGACAAGACATATTGGTACAAGTTGACAAACAAAAGTTCTTACCCGACCCCTTCATTCCTAACTTGGGGGCAGGGTCGACTTGCTTGGAATATGCACCCCCAGCGCTGATCAGATTACATACGCTGGTAAGAAGATAAAAGGGTCCAGTGTGAACATGTTAGAAAAGTGGCCTATTTCAGGTGTGATTATTGTGAATAAATGGAAATATATTTCAACAGTACATAGGCAAACTGCAGCTTTTGGAATATATAAAAAGGTTGTCCGCCCGACTGCCTGCCTGAGCGGTCCACTGTCCCACAAAGTCTCGGCAGCCATGCCCTGCAAAGACTCAAGATGCTAATTGGAGCAATCCAACCCTGTGGTTTTGCGAGTGCGAATGGGAATGACTAATGAAGACAATAGTGCTCACAAAATATATGCAGATTAGTGTCAGATGATCCTTCTCTGGTTACAAAAGACATCAACTAATCCACCCTTGGTAGTTCTATCAATAGTAATTTATACCCATTTTGTCATCCCACCCTGTCTTTCGCCTGTTCTGCTTTTATTAGCATCCAGAAATAACAGAATGTGTGCTGATTGGATTATAAATCAACATAAACCACCCCTCTCGTTCGGAATAGAATAATGATCGGAAAGGGCGAGATCGGGTTGAAGTACTCCGAATGGGGTGTGTACGTGAAGCCATGAAAATGTAGTTTGTGACCAGAGGTGGGTCGAGTAGGCAAACTTTGTACTCGAGAAAGAGTAGTGTTACTTCAAAATAATATTAATCAAGAAAAAGTCAAAGTAGTCTTCCAAAAAATGTACCCAAGTACAAGTAAAATGGTATTTGGTGAAAAGAATGCTCAAATAATGAGTGAGTAACTGCTTATATATATATATATATATATATATATATATATATATTTTTTTTTTTTTTTTTTTTTCAGCAGTTATCTATATGAACTCTTGTTACATTGATACCGTAAAATAACCATTACATAACCACATTAAGCCAAAGAAATACAAAAAAAAATTGAATTCCGGCGGAAAAAAAAAATGACAGAAATGGAGCATTATTCGTCCATAGAGCATGAGTGCCTCCTAGTGGAGTAACTAGTTTCCTAGTTTGAATTGTGAATAGTTCCTTCATAGTTATTATGAAATCAAAAGGATTGTATCTCCGTTTTTTTTTTTTTTTAGGTCAGTAGGTGCCAAATAAAGACTGGGAGAGAGGTTAAAATCCGCCTTTTTTTAGTCATGTTGAGGGCAGCACTCTATGTCAAATACCATAATTTCCCGAATATAAGGCGCACCCCAAATTTACTTGTAAAATCTAGGGAAAACTATTGTACCTGTTTATAACGCGCACCCTAATTTTAGCATCAATGAATAGAAGAATACAAGAAAACAGCTCGTGTACAGATACAGAAATGTCATTTTACTGACTGATGAAACACAGCACAAGCATAGCACATTGGTAGTTCAAAACATTACCGTAAACTGACAATATATACGAAATAATATGATTTGACAACTTCTCCAACTTACCAGAATCCAGGAGAAAACAAAACAAATGTGGCTTTTCTTTTAAAGGCTGCTGTACAACTTGCTCGTTTCATCATGATGATTAAATGTTTCTTCCATGGATTGATACCGTAAAATAAAAGTGGTGATTTTAGATCGGAAATAAGAAGAGTGCATCGCTGTTGACTTGATTGTAACAATAGGAACTATTGTTATTTGGATTTGAGTTTCCCAAGGGACAGATATAGTTGACGGACACATAAAGTCTGTTGTGTTCCGTTTGTCACGGTCCGAGTTGCGGAGCTGCAATAAACGTTGACTCAAATGAGTTCAAGAAACTAAATTCTGGTCATTGTGAAGAGGGAAAAAGCAGAATTAAAGATAGTTATATTCCGCGGGTTGCATGTGAGACAGACATTGCTACCGTATTTTGTTGCAGCCTAAATGTCAATAAAGCAATGCGGATTAGCTCCGTTGTTTGATACTTCACCTCCGACTCCTTCCCTAGCTCGCCACGACCGAAACAAAATGGTGACGTCACGTACAGTAATGGTCGGCAACGGATTGCCGCATACGTTTCTTCAACACAACATGGCCGTGTCAATAAAAAAAAAAAAATCGGTCTTTATATATAAATTTTTTGTCTCCATCCTTGAACCCATTTATAATGCACACAATGATTTTACAAGTTGATTTTGGGGGGAAAAAAGTGTGCGTTATATTCGGGAAATTACGGTAACTAATGCATTAACTTAAAGCATTAACTCATGTTAATTAATATATTAATAAATGTTAGATAAGGGATTAAATGAATTATTGTCATGTTACTTAAATATTAGTCATTGTCTAAAAATGTAGTCCCTTAATTAATTAATGTTAATTATGGGACCCTTATTGTAAAGTGTAACCAAAAAATAATATGAAATAAAGAGTAAAAATGTAACGAGTCTTGTGAAGCCTAAAGTAGGGGAGTAAGAGGAGCGTTTTTTTTTTCTTCACAAATCTACTCAAGTAAAAGTAAAAAAGTATGGGTTAGGAAAACTACTCTTAAAAGTACATTTTTTTTCTGAAATTTACTCAAGTAAATGTAACGGAGTACATGTAACGCGTTACCGAATCATTTGCAGAGGTGTGTAGTATTAATACAGAAACAGAACAGTCATTGCATCGATCATGATGTTCACAGTGAGCTGGTGGTACACTTCAATCATTCCAGCGTTTTTGAAATCTGAAAGATTTGAAAGCTTCGTCAAAGCCTTAAAAACAGTTGCTGAAAATTCACTTTGATAAACATATATCTCTGGGCAAGTTTAAAAACGGCAACAACAAACCCAGTACATGTGGTGTCTAAGCTCAGTTCTTTTGAACATCTTCCAGTGGGAGTCATAATAAGCAGCCCTGCAATGCATTTTACTTTATTCCTCACAGAGTGTAAGCCCAAAGCTGGGCATATGGAGAACAGTTTTCAACATGCATACATAGTCATGATTTTAATCTTTAAATCTAACATTAAAAACATGCAAATAAATGTTGGTACAGAATCTTTCTTGATGTACAATGAATGACAAAGAAAAAGGAGGAATGCCAAATTTTTTAAGCTGCTTTCTGTATTTTTTGTATGATTCCCAATCACATGCAGCCATTCAAGCAATGCTGTGAGTTGCTCATGCTGTGAGTGTATGCAGTGCCGCGTTTGCTTTCCCTGCCTTCTTTCTGAGGTGCTTCACCAAAGATCATTCGCAGTCAGGTCTCGCTCTTGCACCCATCCTACATCTTGCAATGCCTTTCCACCCTTTGTTGCCCTATGCTGTGTGCCTTCATTGTTTCTTCCTGTTTTTGTTCCTGCAAAAGCAGAAGCAATACAAAAAAAATCCCACCATGGGAATTGAAATACTGTTCAACGTCAACCAACTTTTCTTTCATTTGTCTCAGAAGCACCGAAGCAACATTTGTATCCCACCTAAGCGAAGATTAAATATGTGTGCTCAGAAAAACAGTTTTTGAATAGTAATGATGTCAAGTCCAGTATGTTATACTACAAATCTACCCCTAGAGTTTTTGAAGCTTAATTTACCAAACCAGTGGTAAAGATAAATCGGCATGCAGTACACTTGGATTTGCAAACAAAGACCAAATCAGAAGCCGAAGAAACCAACTTGTAAAGAATATGATAAAAACTACACTGGTATGAAAAGTATCTGAACCTTTTGGAAATGTTCAAATTTCTGCATAAAATCCTCATCAAATGTGATATGATCATTGTCAAAATCACACATATGAAAATATAGTGTCTGTTTTCACCAAAACCACCCTAACATTTATAGGTTTTCATATTTTAATGATGATAGAACGCAAACAATAACAGAGGGGGAAAAATAAGTGAACCCTCTGCCTAAGGAGAGTTGAAGAGGAATTAAAACCAATTTTTACCTAACAATTTAAGTCAGGTCTGTGCCCAATCACTGAGGAGTGGTTCAAAGCTGCCCTGCCCCCTATAAAACACACACCGGGTGAGAGTTGTATTCATGAGAAGCATTGTCTGATGTGCAGCATGGCTCAGTCAAAAGAGCTGTTTAAAGACCTGTGATCAAGGATTCGATTGTTGATTTGTATAAAGCTGGGAAACGATACAAAACAATCTCAAAAGTCTGGATGCCCATCAATCGACAGTCAGAGAGGTTGTCTACAAATGGAGAGAGTTTGACACTGTTGCTTCTCTCCTGAGTGGCAGTCCACCAAAGATGACGCCAAGAGTTCAGCGCAGAATATTCAGAGAGGTAGAAAAGAACCTTGGTGTCTGCTAAAGACATACAGAAATCACTGGCACAGTCCAATATCTCTGCACACATCAGCTATATGTAAAACAATGGCCAAGAATGGTGTTCATGAAAGGACTCCACATAGGGAAGCCACTGTTGTCTAAAAAAAAAAACATTGTTGCTCATTTTAAGTTTGCAAAAGGGCACTTGGACACTCCACAGAAGTCTTGGCAAAATTTTAGGAGTAGTTGTTAGAGTTTGTCAGACAGTTGAATCTATAAAGAGGATGGATGCTGCAACAAGACAATGATCCAACATACAGAAGTAAATCAACTTCACAGAGGTTTCAGAAGAACAAAATACACGTTCTGGAGTAGCCAAGTCAAAATCCAGACTTGAACCCCATTGAGATGCTGTGGCATTACGTAAATATAGCGATTCATGCTAGACATCCCAGGAATCAGACTGAACTACAGCAGTTTTGTTGAGAAGAATGGGCCAAAATTAGTCCTGATTGATGTGCCAGTCTGATCTGCAGCTACAGGAAGCGTCTGGTTGAAGTTATTGGTGTCAAAGGGGTGGCACAAATATTAAATATAATGGTTCACTTACTTATCTTCCCCCCTTCTGTCATTGTTTGCATACTATTCTCATTAAAATATGAAAACCTATAAATGTTTGGGTGGCTTTAGTTAAAGCACTGTTTTTTTTAATCTGTGTGATTTGTGATTTGATTTGATGTGACGATCAGATCACATTTGATGGTGATTTCATGCAGAAATATGAGAAATTCCAAAAGGTTCAGATACTTTTTCATACCATTGTGGGTGTATTTTTTCAGGTTATTAATTAATCGAGTGACAAAAAAGGTGAACTAATGCTAAAAATTGTAATCATTTCTAATCAGTCTTTTAAAAACAAAGTTCTCTACTTTTAAAAATATGCTCCCTCTTACGTGTTTCAGTTAAAAGAAAAGCAAAAGCATTCTCAACATAAGAGTAACAATAATCTACATAGGTTTTCATTACAAATGCTCAAATAATTAGTAGATGTGTTACACTTTTATAGCAACACTGAAATTACTTTTAAGCTATTACTTTTATTCACCAAGTGAGATGATTGTAAACACTTTTTCATATAGACGGCTTGCAATGACCTTGCATTTCAGAGTGATATTCAACAGGAGGCATGAGGAGCAATGAACACAGTAACTCTACATGTATGGTTAATGTCCTTTGCACTGTACTACCTCTGTGTGAACTGTAATCAAAATGTTTTTAAAGTACTGTATATTCATCATACTGCTAATTAATGTGGAACGTTAACACATATATTTACAGTCACCATGGTTATATGTTTATAAAGATTAAGTAGGATGGATACACTTTTGGTTAGGTCTTTTCAAAAAGAGTCAATGCTATGGGTAAAACTGTATTAACATACTGTAGGTGTCACCTCTCATGGGTATCTAAACAGTATTGTTTGTCTGTACCAAGCTGGCTGAATAGCTACAGATAAATAGGGATCATTAGGGCAGCCAAGGATATCTACAAGGATCCAATGCGAGCAATAGGTTCTCCCTCGAGACACTTTGGAAATGTCAAGCTCTCATGGCTAATCTCCAAGTTCAGGGTTCCCTCCCACATTGAAAAATATTACAGACCCATCATGACTCAATTTATGTCTCAATACAGTCTAATAATCCACATCGTATGGCAGGAGTCATTTGAGGATATGATGCAGCCGGGTTTGCTTCCTTTTTAGAGATTGAAAAAGTCTGACATTCTACATGAGGACTATATTTTCCACCAAATCAGAAAATCCTATGACCAAGTCAATTGAAAATATTCGCTAAGGCCACATACGTTGACTTAACAGCAATTGACAGGGTGGCATTTGGCATGACATTCAGAAAGCCAATATTACAAATGCAAACACAAAGAAGTGACTCCTATGTTGAACTAAATACTTAATGTTAATTTAAAAATATATATATTTTGGAATGTGTCAGCAGACTAAAGTGAACATCTGTGAAATTTGAAAAGCACATAACCCATTGGTTCTAATGACGTTTCCCACTTTTCCAAATTGTTTAGTATTGTAGATTGTGTATTCCTAAAGGTAAAACATACACAGCTTCGTAGCTGTTATTGTGGAGGATATAGTACTCCATTTTTTTTTTACTTGAGGAAAAGTAGATACAGGGGCGAAAAACTTACTTGAATAAAAGTAGGAGAATCTAAGACATAAATTACTCAAGTACAAAAGTACTTGCTTTAGAATTTACTTAAGTAAAAAGTAAAAGTACTTTCTCGCGATGCAAACGTGATGTACGAGAGCTGAACCGATATGCAAAGAAAAAAAAGAGAATACTCATTGACTGCTCAATTTTATTTTTAACTGTGCAGAATGGAAAAAAAAAAATAAAATCGACTGTAAACAGAAGCTTAACAAGCTCAAAATTTAGCTTAATGGCGGATTGCAAGCATGTCAGGGAAACGCGGGCAGGCTGGTGGTGTGGACTCAAATGCAGGGAAACAAAATGTGGCAAGGCAGGTGGCGGTGAACTCAAAAATTGTTTTAATAATAACTGACAAAAACACAAAGTACAACCAAAAGCACTGGGGATCAAAAAGGCAATGTTCAAACAAAACTTACTATTAGTGATGGGTTCAGTGATACTAATGCGACGGCGCGCGCGCCGAGCTCATGGAGCAACCCGTGCATCGGTGCGCGTATCGCTACAAGAAAATCACATGACCGATGCATGAACTCATGGAACTGTGTCGACACAGTCATGACGCGGCAAACTGGTTCAAAAGGAAGAGCGTCTGTCAACACGATGGAGATGCTGAAACAATCCACATCTCACGGTTACTTCCTCGTTGTCTACATGCTGTGGAAATGGACGTAACACAGGGAAAGCGCACTTGTCATTTTCCATTCAAAATCCAATTAATTTTAAGGTAACTCTTAGTTTATTAGTGTGACGGTTACATGCGGGTCCGTGGAAATATCCCTTTTGATGCCTTCAAGAGAATCGGATGGTATTTAACTTGCTAGCATAGTGGTCAGAGCACTCACCTTTCGTCCTCGACGCGTCGTGCGCGCAGGTGCGAGTCCTGGTCTGAACGTGGTTGACCGATCGCGTTGCACGGCGCGGCTCTAAGAACTTCGGATATTTTATTAACGTAATTTTTTTTTTTTTGCAGGTGAAAAGTCGCATTTGTACTTTCAACCTCTCATTTACAAACAGTAGCCACCTTCTCAATGCTGACACATTATTGGGCCAAGCATGAGAATGAAGTTTGTGATAATCCCAAGATAAACACAGGTATTGAGCCATTCCTTTAATTTCGTACAGTAGCTTTTTTGGTAATTTATTAGAAATCGGTAAATCAGCTATAATTTATTTATTGTCCACTTCAATTTTTTTTCTGATGGGCTATGGTAGCATTTAGATGACGAAGTGGGGAGTCAAGGAGGCAATGCAACTATAGATGAAATTGCAAAAGTACAACGATGAAAGGCTGAGCCGAACATGGCACGCAATGCAGATTTTCTTCAATACTGGAAGAGCCAATGGACATCTTATCCAAACTCTTTCAACTGGCTAATAAATTCTTGTGCATGCTGGCATCATTGGTTCCATGCGAGTGTGTTGTCCACAGCAGGTGAAGTTTCTTGTTTAAAAAAATAAAAAATAAAAAGGAACCAACTAAATTTTAAACATTAAAAAACTATGTTTTTGAATAGAATTTTATCAGAACAAAAAGTCCACAAGCATCCTCATTCACCCATTCATTGTTACTTACATTTTCACATTATAATATATAATATATATTCACATAATTTAAAGATATGGAATAATGCAATATGAATGCAAAGACTTAAAAGATTTGATTTTACTATGTCGTCAATTCAGTGTCAGTCTGTCAAGTGGGTTGCCTGTAGGGATTTTTTATGTCCAGCAGGTGTCAGTATTCAATGACACAGTATCCACACTGTGTCAACACAGTGTGTCACTGTGTCGACAGCTTCATGAGGTCTCACGGATCCATCACTACTTACTATATCTGAGGGACTAGAATACGAGGACTTGGACAGGACATCGACTTTGACATTGACAATGACGCAACAAGGAATGAAAAGAAACTGAGAGCTTATATACACACACGCAGACAAGGGGTAGCGAGACAACGAGGAACAGCTGGGTTACACAGGAGAATGCAGGTTGGAGGATACACTACGAGCAGGCACGACAGCTGAAATCAATGGGTAATCACAGGAACACACTAGGAGGGAACCAACTCAAAAACTAACAAAGCAACTATCAGGTGCATACTAGGGCATGAATCGAGAGTGGATTTTCACTCATGTTCCTTTCCGTTCCTAGAGAAAAACTCCCATTGCATGCCAATCCCGGGGTTGAGTCAAAAAGTAATCCCATCCCGTCCCAGTCCTGTAGAAAAACTCCTGAATCCTGTCCTGCTCCCAGTCAAAATTACTCCCACTCCCGTTTTGATCATTAGAAAAGTCAATGGATTGTTCAATTACTTTTTTTTTTTTTTTTTAGATGATTGTGTTTAATGCAGTTTAAAATCAAACAGAGACCACTCGTGTCATGGGCCAGACAGAGGAAACGCATCACGTTTACACAGTACTTTTCTTTTATTGAAGGGTTGGTGAGGCACACACACAACAGCAGGGTAGGCGAAAAGCAGGCAGCAGTACAAATAAGGGCTAGGTAGGATTCAGGATTCCCAAAGCGGAAGGCAGAATCAAGTGACCGGGGCAGGAGAGCAGAGCGAAGTCAGGCAGGTTCAGGATCAAGAGTCAGATTTGGACAGCTAGGCAGGCAGGTAAAAGGCAGGCTTGGTAGACTGTCTGACAGAGTGGAACTGAAAATCAAGGCTTTAAATACACAGATCAGTTGTTGAGTGAAGCATTTCTATTGGCTGGGTTATGAGAAGGTGGACTGAGAACAGGTGGGTATAATTGACAGCAGTCAGGCTGAGCCGCAGCAGAGAGTGAGGCCATGGCAACTCGTCCCCGAATCACTACGACTAGACCCATGTTTTTTTTTTTTTTTTTACAGGCCACTTATTTTGTAGTGTCGCTGTCACCTTTCACTCTCTCGAAGTTTTCAAATAACTTGGACTTTCCTCCTCTAGTCTAACCGAAGGAGCATTATTTCCAAATTTCTCTTCAGATTTTCACCTTTACCGTGCGGCATGTTGAAGCTGCACAAATATAGTAGCCGGAAGTCGAAGTGTTGGAAACTTTGGTATTTCAATGTGTAGCTCTTTTGACGTGCCAACACAAGTTGAGACAGTGTTGGCGCACGAAAATAAAACTACATAAAAGGATGCTTCGGTCCTCTAGGTTCTTTAACACAGGGGAAAATCATCATCTATTTAGGTGTTTCGTGACCCGCGAGATTTCCCGAAACAATTCATGCTCTAGTCTAGTGCATACCCCCACGTACTGCACATGAGTGTGCAGCACCCACCCATCTGAAGCCACGCTGGTCACTGTTGGTCATTATCTTGTTCCTCTGCCTAATCTTGCTTGTACTTATGTTGCTGCCTCTAGTGCTCAATCATGGTATAGTTGCAAGGAGCTTATCGATTGCGCTGGAGGCATGAAAATAAAACTATCAATTCACAATGAAAAATGCTTATCGATTGCGCTGGAGGCATGAAAACAAAACTATCAATTCGCAATGAAAAATAAAAATAAAAAAACAAAAATAACGTGTAATGCAGGCGACAAGTTGAAAAGTAGTGGAGTAAAAAAGTACAGACATGTGTTATAAAATGTAGTGCAGTAAAAGTAAAGACTACCACTTCATAGTTTTACTCAAGTAAAGTTCAGATACACAAAAATGTACTTAAGTACAGTAACGAAGTACTTTTACTTCATTACATTCCACCACTGGTTGTTGTTGTGTTCTATCAATCCCACAAATGCTGTCTTTCGATATTGCACAGCAACTCTACATGTGATTTATACATTTCCTGAATCAGCTACTGTTTATAGCAAAAGTGTATACAGTATGTTTCAGACTGTAAGTCTCACCTGAGTATAAGTCTCACCAGCCATAAAATGGCCACCGAAGAGGAAAAAAAACATATATGTCGCACCGGATTTAAGTAGCATTTTGGGGGAAAATTTACTTGATAAAATCCAACACATGAAACAGATATGTCACCGTGAAAGGCAATTTAAAATAAAAAATACAATAGAGAACAACATGCTGAATAAGTGTACAATATGATAATATTACATGATGCATGAACAACGAAATGCAAACGCGGCCGATATATTACGTCACATAGCTATTAAGAGTTATTCAGATAACTATTGCATAAAGAACCTGCTAACAAGTTTACCAAACCATCAGTGTCACTCCAAAACACCAAAATAACATGTGAAATGATATAATAATGTGTTAATAATTTTACACATAAGTCGCTCCAGAGTATAAGTCAAACCCCCAGCCAAACTATGACAAAACGATTTATAGTCCGAAAAATACGGTAAGCGTTTGCAATGTTGGTAGCAGAGGTGGGTAGAGTAGCCAAAAATTTTACTCAAGTAAGAGTAGCATTACTCCAAAATAATATTACTCAAGTAAAAGTAAAACTAGTCATACAAAAAAAATTTACTCAAGTACAAGTAAAAAAGGAGTATTCTTTTCACCAAACACTTAAGTAATGAGTATTATTGTGAGTAACTGCTTATGATATACAGTATATCATATACAGTATATGTATATACAGTGGGGAGAACAAGTATTTGATACACTGCCATTGGGTTTTCCCATTGGCAGTGTATCAAATACTTGTTCTCCCCACTGTATATATATATATATATATATATATATATATATATATATATATATATATATATATATATATGTATTTTACGATGGTGTTTTTAATCTCTCAGCAGAAACATATCTATATGAACTGTTGCATTACATAACGACATTAAGCCAAAAAAAAAAAATCATTGAATTTCGACTAAAGAAAAAAATACATAAATGAAGCATTATTCGTCCAAGGAACATGACTTCCCTCTGGTGGAGAAATTTGTTCCTAGTTTGAATGGTGAAGAGTTCCCTCATAATTACTATTTTCAACTAGCAAAATTAAAAGGATCATACAGTATCTCCAGTTTTCCGCGGTCAATCAGTGCCTAATAAAAACTGGGAGAACTGGCAGGCGTGAAGATAGAACAGCAAGCTTGCGTCTGATTGGCATAATGGAGTCACGTGACTATTGTTGTGACGTCTCATTGGTGAAATTGGTAGAGCAACCCCAGTAATACACCAGGCACGTCTCTACTTTTGGCATTGCTGGCAAAAAAAAAAAAAAAATGTAAATCTAATATGTACAATAAAGAGGAAAAATGTATCGACAATTGTGCAGCCCAAAGTAGTGGAGTTAGAGTAGCCTTTTTTTTCCATCTACCGATCTACTGAAGTAAAAAGTATCGCTTGGTAAAACTACTCTTAGACGTACATTTTTCTCAAAAAGTTACTCAAGTAAATATAATGGAGTACATGTAACACATTACTACCCATCTCTGGTTGGTAATGTAGTCAAGGTACAGTACACTTTCTTTCTAAAGACGTGTTCCAACCGACTGGCTCTCAGCAAACAGCATCTTTCACCGCGTGAATGATGCTTGCTATAGGATGTAGGACACTCTTCATATATGAACTGTATGCGTTCTCCACAGCAAGAAATATCATGAAAAGTAGGAAGGATGAAAACAAAGGTCCAAAGGTCCAAAAGCCTTATTTGAGCCTTTGATAACCATTGGTGTTCAATTATGTCAGAAAACAAAGGCGCAAACTATGCACTGACTCTTTATGTCAAGGCCTAATGTCAGGCTCTTCCAATTTACAGTGGTATAAAAAGTATCTGAACCTTTTGGAATTTCTCACATTTCTGCATAAAATAACCATCAAATGATCTGATCTTTGTCAAAACCACACCGATGAAAAAACAGTGTCTGCTTTAAAACCACACAAACATTTAGGTTTTCACACTTTAATGAGGGTAGTATGGAAACAATGATAGAAGGGGGAAAAATAAGTAAGTGAACCATCACATTAAACATTTTGTGCCCCCACCTCTTTGGCAGCAATAACTTCAACCAGACGCTTCCCGTAGCAGCAAATCAGTCTGGCACATCGATCAGGACTAATCCTGGCCCATTCTTCTCTGCAAAACTGCTGTAGTTCAGTCAGATTCCTGGGATATTTGGCATGAATAGCTGTCTTTAGGTCATGCCAAAGCATCTCAATGGGGATCAAGTCTGGACTTTGACTTGGCCACTCCAGAACATGTATTTTGTTCGTCTGAAACCATTCTGAAATTGATTTACTTCTGTGTTTGGATCATTGTCTTGCTGCAGGATCCATCCTCTTTTTACCTTCAACCGTCTGACTGACGGCCTCAGGTTTTCCTGCAAAACATCGTGATAAACTTTTGAATTCATTCTTCCATTAATGATTGCAAGTTGTCCAGGCCTTGAGGTAGCAAAAAAGCCTAAAATCATGATGCTCGCTCCACCATGCTTCACGGTGGGGATGAGGTGTTGATGTTGATAAGCTCTTACATTTTTCCTCCACACATGACGTTGTGTGTTACTCCCAAGCAATTCAACTTTTGGTTTCATCAGTCCCCAAAATATTTTGCCAAAACTTCTGTGGATTGTCCAAGTGTCTTTTTGCGAACATTAAACGAGCATCAATGTTTTTTTGTTTTTTTTTAGACAGCAGTGGTTTCCTCTGTGGAATCCTCCCATGAACACCATTCTTGGCCATAGTTTTACATATACAGTGGGGCAAATAAGTATTTAGTCAACCACCAATTGTGCAAGTTCCCCTACTTGAAAAGATTAGAGAGGCCTGTAATTGTCAACGTGAGTAAACATCAACCATGAGAGACAGAATGTGGAAAAAAAAACAGAAAACCACATTGTTTGATTTTTAAAGAATTTATTTCCAAATTAGAGTGGAAAATAAGTATTTGGTCACCTACAAACAAGCAAGATTTCCGGCTGTCAAAGAGGTCTAACTTCTTCTAACGAGCTCTAACGAGGCTCCACTCATTACCTGTATTAATGACACCTGTTTGAATTCATTATCGGTATAAAAGACACCTGTCCAAAATCAGTCAGTCACACTCCAAACTCCTCTATGGCCAAGACCAAAGAGCTGCCGAAGGACACCAGAGACAAAATTGTAGACCTGCACCAGGCTGGGAAGACTGAATCTGCAATAGGTAAAACGTTTGGTGTAAAGAAATCCACTGTGGGAGCAATTATTAGAAAATGGAAGACATACAAGATAACTGATAATCTCTCTCAATCTGGGGCTCCATGCAAGCTCTTACCCCGTGGCGTCACAATGATAACAAGAACGGTGAGCAAAAATCCCAGAACCACACAGGCGGACCTAGTGAATGACCAACAGAGAGCTGGGCCCACAGTAACAAAGGCTACTATCAGTAACACGATGCGCCGCCAGGGTCTCAAATCCTGCACTGCCAGACTTGTCCCCCTGCTGAAGCCAATACATGTCCAGGCCCACCTGCGGTTTGCTAAAGAGCATTTGGATGTTCCAGAAGAGGACTGGGAGAATGTGTTATGGTCAGATGAAACCAAAATAGAACTTTTTGGTAGAAACACAGGGTCTCGTTTTTGGAGGAGAAAGAATACTGAATTGCATCCAAGGAACACCATACCCACTGTGAAGCATGGGGGTGGAGAGAAGCAACAGTGCTAAATTCTCTCCATTTGTAGGCAACTTCTCTGACTGTAGATTTTTAGAGATGGTATTGTATCCTTTCCCAGCTTTATACAAATCAACAATCCTTTATCGCAGGTTCAGAGCTTCAGACAGCTCTTTTGACAGAGCCATGTTGCACATCAGACAATGCTTCTCATCAAGACATTTCTTACCAGGTGTGTGTTTTATTGTGGGCAGGGTTTCAATTGCTCTTTAAGTCTCCTAAGGCAGAGGGTTCATTTACTTATTTTTTTTACCCCTTCGGTCATTGTTTGCATGCTTTGCTCATTAAAATATGAAAATTTATAAAATGTTTGGGAGGTTTTAGTTAAAGCAGACACTGTATTTTCATCTGTGTGCTCAGATCACATTTGATGGTGATTATATGCAGAAATGTGAGAAATTCCAAAAGGTTCAGATTTTGTTTCATACCACTGTGTAGTCATTACCTCACCAAATAATCAATAATTAACAGTTATTAAAAATGCTGCAGAATGTTTTGCGACAATTAGGGTTAAAAGAAGTGTTTTAGAAAGAGATTCAATAATCTATGGAATCATTATTTCTCATTCATGTTTCTTGCTTCGTAACTTATCTGTAACAACCTTGTGAGACTTCCTTTTTTTCAACGCATTTATTCATTGGTGAGATGACTAGCCTCTATAATCATTGTTTCAAAAATCTGGCTAAGTGTTCATGAAAACCTCATTTAACCTTATTTTTTAGCAGAAAGGAAAAGTGCTGGTTGGTAATTAAGAGTTATGTAATGACCATGAATTTTCTTAAATGGAGACATTCATACATTTTGACAAAGTATC
This sequence comes from Corythoichthys intestinalis, assembly GCF_030265065.1. Taxonomy (NCBI): domain Eukaryota; kingdom Metazoa; phylum Chordata; class Actinopteri; order Syngnathiformes; family Syngnathidae; genus Corythoichthys; species Corythoichthys intestinalis. The sequence continues at coordinate 20,684,898 of NC_080416.1, forward strand.
CGGTTCCATTAATCCCACCGAAGCTCGAGATAATGCTCGGTGCTCCGTAATGAGAGAATAAGCACAACGATGTGGCCGAGTGAATGAGGAAGACCGTCGATGGGCACTAACATGACATGCCTTTAAGTAGGACAACTATACGCGGAGATCTGACTTTAAAAGAGATCACTCTGATAAATATACTTGATGAGGCTGGATGGTTGAGCGTTTCTGGCGTGGGGTATGGGAGCTGAGCGCTCATGGTGGCGGTTCCACAGCTCTGGTGAAGTAGAAGCGATTATGACATTAGGATGTTGAAGCCGCTTTGATTTATTTATTAATCTTTTAGGGATGGTGCCACAGTATTTTGTGAGTGAGTTTGCTTGTCCCACTACTAAATCATCTTCAATGGTCTTAACGGACCATTTTACATTGCAGTTCAGTAAGATTTCATGCAGGCCTGCAAGTGAAATTTCAGTCATGCTTATGCAAAAGAAAGCTCCAAGGGTCATTACAAACAGGATTTATCCACTTTTTCTCAGGGTGAAGGTTTGATCAGTTTGTTACACAAAAATATAGATCAACAAGAGTGGCATGGTAATTAGGAATTTCAAGAATTCACTATAGCTTTGTTAGTAGCTTAAGCTCTGACTTCGTTCTGATGAGAGAAAAATTATCACACTCAAATGGCACGTCATCATGACAGCTCAATGGCTGTTCAGCATCATCGGACGTAATCACGTCGCTGTTCATTACCATTAATTTTCTCCCGGTTAAATATGTGACCCACAGGCCCTATTTGTAGCTACAGTGATTCTAGGCTGACACTGGGTGCTTGTGGTGTATAATTGCCTTGCAATGAGAGCCAAGTGGGGCAGCATGCTGCAATGCTTTAGGGTCAAACAAGGAGCGGGTTAACCTACTTGCTCTGACACACTTAAAGAACTGGAAATTATTGCAGGGTCACAGTCACTGTTTTATTGCAGTTTGTTTAATGTTCTTCTGTATTCATATTATGATACAGAGTGATTCCCTCTGGGTTAATTTATTGAATCACTACAATGTGTATATATATCCTTTTTAGTTCAGGGTAGGGTAGATACTGGGAGAGGTGCACCTGTGGGATACCTCTGGCAAATGTCTTTTGTAGAAAGTTGTTGAAGTAAGTCCCAAAAACTTGTTATATTTGTTACCGTAGATGCTCAAGACACTTACCTTGTACCAGTCCTAACTTTGTTTGAAACACCGTGGAACAGAAGAGTCAAATATATGATATGTTGGCACAAAAGAACTAAATACTGTGAGAGGACCGCACCCGCTGTTTCCCCCAAAGGCACCATGTATTCTTTCAGTCAACATTCAAAGAGAACTCTTCTCCCACGACATGCTCCGTGCCTCAAACAGTGCTGCCAACATGAAAAAAAATCCCAAAACACAATTCCATTAAAACATGTTGACTCTGTCTTCAACATGGCTGATTTGAAAAGGAAGTAAGGGATTTAGTCATGTCGAACAAAAAAGCAAACATGCTGCAGGGCTTTATTTCATACTACAGTATCTTCATCTTGATACAGTGACCCCTCATAAAATCAACGAAGTAGAGGCAGTTTACTCTCATAAAAAAAAAATATATATATATATATATCTCGTGAGGAATAAGCGGCATGGAAGATGAATGAATGAATATATATATTATATGGAAGAAAACACTCAGGGGACTTGAAGAGAGCATAATTAAAGACGCCGTAATTTTAACGAGATATTATCGCGCACTTACCTCTTTTCAATCCAAAAACTCCAAATAGTATGCATTACCGAGTGTCAAGACAAAGCTGTGAATGGCCAGAGCCGGATTTTTGGGGAATTTTATGGGTCAAACATGGTAATATAAAAAGGGTCGCTATGCAGAAATCGCAGATATCAAGGAGCAGTCAAGATTTTCTTTTTCACATATTTACATTTTAAACTTTTTTTTTTTCAATTTTTCTTTGTTTGGATTGATTATCATCTTACATATTGGGGAAAATGTGACAAAAAAAAAAAAAAAAAAAAAATCATAATTAAGCAATAGTTATGAGGTATATATCCGTGACTTATTTACAGACACCATTTTTTGTATTGTAACGTAATTTGTTTAAAAGTTTAAAATATGCGAGTGAATTATTTTATAAAGACGTCAGAGTCAGTCATTTTTTTTTTCAAACGAAATATTAAACATCAATTAATGATTCTAAGCTAAAAATGACATTTTGAATAAAAGATTTACCTTCTTTTCACAGCTGGGTCTAAACGAAAGTGGTTGCACGACATCTGCAGGGTAAAATGGACAAATTAAAAATAGTTTGGGGGCTTGTATATATATAACTGAAAACACAGACAAGACTGAAAAAGTAGTTTCTGCACTTGCACCCCTCTATAAAATAATCTGCTCTATTTTAGGCCAAAAGAACTGTTGTGTTTGATAGAACAATATGTCTATATGCTGCAATAGCAGATTCATGGCGCATTAAGCCCCCAAACTATTTGTAATTGGTCCGCTTTACCCTGGAAACCCTCGTTTACAGACGGAGCGGAACTCCGAATGTCAAGTCACCTGAGTGTTTTCCGCCATATGGCGGAAAACACTCAGGTGACTTGAAGTTCTGCTTGGAGACCCCCAATTTGGCCAAATTTCAAAACTGTCCTGTATGCATGTGTGATACATCATTGGAAAGATAAAAATCTCTGTAGGAAGAAACATTTTGAATAGGAGGGCATTAGAAAAAAAAAAAAAAAAATTTCAAACCCCTAAACCCTAACTCTAAGTGAGAGCATGAGAGAGCATATTTAAAGATATTATGATTTTAACGAGATATTATTGCGTACTTACCATGTTTTGATCCAAAAACTCCGTGTAGCATGTCTCACTGAGTGTGAAGACACAGCTGTGAATGGCCACAGCTGGACTTTTTCGGGATTTTATGGGTGAAACACTGTAATATAACAAGAGTCGCAATGCAGAAATCACAGACATCAAAGAGGGGTCGAGATTTTCTTTTTAAAAAATTTACCCTTTTAAACGTTTTTTTTTTTTTTTTCCGTTTTTCTTTGTTTGGATTTATTATTTATCATCTAAAATGCGACCATCACAAAAAAATACAATTAAGCGATAGTTATGAGCTAGATATCCGTGAACTATTTACAGACACTATTATTTTTTCATTGTGACGTAATTTGTTTAAAAGTTTAAAATATGTGAGTGATTAATTTTATGAAGACGTTTCTTTTTTTCTAAACTACTGTAAAAAATGAATAAAACTAAAAATCATAAAGATTTTGAATAATAAATATAATTGCTTACCTTCTTTTTATGGCTGCGTTGAAACAAAAGCGGTTGCGCAGGGTCTGTAAACGGGGGTCTACAGGGTAAAACTGACAAATTAAAAATAGTTTGAGGGCTTAATGCGCCATGACACTGCTATAGCAGCATGTAGACATATTGTTCTAGCCAACGCATCAGTTCTTTTAGCTTAAAATACGACAGTTTATTTTAAAGATGGGTGCAAGAGCAGAAACTGCTTTTTCAGCATTGTGTTTTCCGCTATATGTATAATTTTTTTTTTCTTAAACCACTGAAGTATTGTTATTGCACATGTGTGGTAAAAGGTGAAGAGTGCGCAAAAGTGCCGGTTATAAATCATTGCATGCTGCATTATTAGCATGTATTTTTCTTTATTTGCACTTTCCCATGCTTGGTTTGATTTGTGTTTCTGCTAGTAATTTGCACTTCACTGAATTAAAGGGGAAATGTGAACTAAGGTTGGCCAACCATGTTTTTGAATAATATCAATGGCTAAACAATTATACAGTGCCTTGCAAAAGTATTCGGCCCCCTTGAATCTTGCAACCTTTCACCACATTTCAGGCTTCAAACATAAAGATATGAAATTTAATTTTTTTGTCAAGAATCAACAACAAGTGGGACACAATCGTGAAGTGGAACAACATTTATTGGATAATTTAAACTTTTTTAACAAATAAAAAACTGAAAAGTGGGGCGCGCAATATTATTCGGCCCCTTTACTTTCAGTGCAGCAAACTCACTCCAGAAGTTCAGTGAGGATCTCTGAATGATCCAATGTTGTCCTAAATGACCGATGATGATAAATAGAATCCAAATGTGTGTAATCAAGTCTCCGTATAAATGCACCTGCTCTGTGATAGTCTCAGGGTTCTGTTTAAAGTGCAGAGAGCATTATGAAAACCAAGGAACACACCAGGCAGGTCCGAGATACTGTTGTGGAGAAGTTTAAAGCCGGATTTGGATACAAAAAGATTTCCCAAGCTTTAAACATCTCAAGGAGCACTGTGCAAGCCATCATATTGAAATGGAAGGAGCATCAGACCATTGCACATCTACCAAGACCCGGCCGTCCTTCCAAACTTTCTTCTCAAACAAGGAGAAAACTGATCAGAGATGCAGCCAAGAGGCCCATGATCACTCTGGATGAACTGCAGAGATCTACAGCTGAGGGGAGAGAGTCTGTCCATAGGACAACAATCACAAATCTGGCCTTTATGGAAGAGTGGCAAGAAGAAAGCCATTTCTCAAAGATATCCATAAAAAGTCTCGTTTAAACTTTGCCACAAGCCACCTGGGAGACACACCAAACATGTGGAAGAAGGTGCTCTGGTCAGATGAAACCAAAATTGAACTTTTTGGCCACAATGCAAAACGATATGTTTGGCGTAAAAGCAACACAGCTCATCACCCTGAACACACCATCCCCACTGTCAAACATGGTGGTGGCAGCATCATGGTTTGGGCCTGCTTTTCTTCAGCAGGGACAGGGAAGATGGTTAAAATTGACGGGAAGATGCATGCAGCCAAATACAGGAACATTCTGGAAGAAAACCTGTTGGTATCTGCACAAGACCTGAGACTGGGACGGAGATTTATCTTCCAACAGGTCAATGATCCAAAACATAAAGCCAAATCTACGATGGAATGGTTCAAAAACAAACGTATCCAGGTGTTAGAATGGCCAAGTCAAAGTCCAGACCTGAATCCAATGGAGAATCTGTGGAAAGAGCTGAAGACTGCTGTTCACAAACACTCTCCATCCCACCTCACTGAGCTCGAGCTGTTTTGCAAGGAAGAATGGGCAAGAATGTCAGTCTCTCGATGTGCAAAACTGATAGAAACATACCCCAAGCGACTTGCAGCTGTAATTGGAGCAAAAGGTGGCGCTACAAAGTATTAACGCAAGGGGGCCGAATAATATTGCACGCGCCACTTTTCAGTTTTTTATTTGTTAAAAAAGTTTAAATTATCCAATAAATTTTGTTCCACTTCACGATTGTGTCCCACTTGTTGTTGATTCTTGACAAAAAATTAAAATTTTATATCTTTATGTTTGAAGCCTGAAATGTGGCGAAAGGTTGCAAGGTTCAAGGGGGCTGAATACTTTTGCAAGGCACTGTAAGCATATTTTCGTTATTTTTTTTTAACGCAACCCTATCAGATTCTTTGTTTAACCCATAGCAACGCCCTTGACAACGAAAATGCTTTTCTTCGGCAATCTTCGGAAATTACGTCACACCGGGAAGTGCGATAGAACAGTATTGTTTGTTGCATTGCTTCTCGGTAAGATGCCACGGCGGTGTGTGGTGATGTTTTGTTCTCACTCAAACGAAAAGTTGTATGAGTAGCCAAAGGATAGCAGGGCACGTAAATGGACATCTTTCGTTCGCACGAAGCGAATTAATTTCATGCCATCATCGAGTAGTGTTCTCTGCTGCAAACACTTCGAAGATGCCTGCTTCCTTAGCCGGTCTGCTTATGATCAAGGATTTGCCAAAAAGTAAGTGGGATTTTTGGATAGATGACTGATGACTTTGTCAAAGCAGAGCTGCCAACTGTTGTGGAATGAACCGTGTAAGCTAGCGACGTTAGCCGAGGCTATCCCCGATCATAGTTGTTGTTGCGTTCGCTAGGTTAAGCGTGTTTAAATTGTGCGTCATCTACGATCTTGTCCGAAAGGGTTAATCCACTGTCAATCGGGAAAGGGGTGTGGATGTGCACATAAGCGGGTTGGCGTCGCGGTAATTCACGGTCATGTTGCAGTAAGAGACACACACCGCCGGTGAGTTTATTTATTACTTATTTATTTGTATTTGTATTATGTATTACTACCTTCATGCTTCAAGCATTGCATTGCATTTGTACCGTTCGCCGTTTCTTTCACGGTGATCGCTTTGAAGCCTTCTAGTTTGTGTTTCGCCGCTTCGCGAAAGCCGCTGACAGGTGACAAGTGTTGATTTTAATGTCTGGCAGCGAATCAGCGAGCGCACAGGCCACGCAGTGAATCATGGGAAATGCAGTCTCGGGACAACACTGAAGTGGTGCTTTGTAATCTGTTCGCTTGTGTGAAAAAACTACATTTCCTCACGCCATTAGACACCACTTTGTTTTCTTATTGTTGCCACAATAAAGTGGAGAAAGCCATCGGCGACTGTGATATAGTGGATAATATTTAGTTGTAATATGGGAGTTCACCAGTAGAGTGTACGCATGTCTTTTAGATGTGTTATTGTTTGTGCTTTACTCCTTCACTAAAAGAAAAGTTGTTCAGAGTCACTTGGCAAGACGTTGAGTAAAGTTGTAAAAGCCAATAAAGGTGTCGTGTGGGTCATTCGGTCAAGATATAACAATGACTCATCTCAGTCTTTCCCCCCAACGTTTTTATATTATTACTTTATATGCACGAGAGCTGCCGGATCTGTCAAAATGAACATGAAGTATGATTATTATTATTTTTTTAACAATGTCATCAGATAGACAAAAACATAAAATTATGTGCAAATATCTGCATCTTCAAATCATGAAAATAATAACAGCCTATATCTTACCAATGTTGTAATCTCGGTGGGTCTTGTATCCATTCCATGTCAGGAAGTCTAGGCACATTGTTTGCATCCTGATTAGCGTCTGGCTAATAACATAAAATTCCAAAATCCTCTTCTTCCTCCAACTCTTCAAAAACTTGGATCTCCTCCCTTGCGCTTGATCTATCGCTTATATCGCTGTTTGAATCATTGTTTGAAGGGCTTTGTGTGGCGGCCGTATGTATGGCGGTGCCATCGCGTTCCTGGTTCGTCCCCTTTCAGGCTCGAACTTCAGAAACGCGATTATTTTGTCAAATATACAACATATAAATTATTTTTTAATGCTTTATTTGTTGGACAATGTTTAATTACTTTACTTGTGACCCTATTTGGCATGTGAAGAAATTACTTCACATTACTGCTTTAAAAAAAAAAAGAACATGGTTATTCGATCATCTAGACAGTTGATATTGGTGTAAATCAGCATGCAATGGTGGTTGGCTTTTTTTCTTTTAATAATAAAAAAAATAAAATAAAATAATTAAATAAAACATCTAAAAAAACTTAACGGGTCAGCATAACAGTGGTGTGCAACTTAAAATTGCCTGATGCCCAGTGAGTGGACCTGACTTTGCAACATTAGTCATTCATATTAGTGATGGGATCATTTCCCCTTTGAAGAAAAGCCGTGGAGGAAGAGCATGGAAGAATTAGTAGCGCTGACAATGCTCCTGATTTGCATCTCTGCAAATGGGTTCTCTGTCATTGAGCCAAGAACAAAGTACAAAAGATGGCGGCTGATATGACCTAAACACAGTTGCCAAAGAATACAGACACATTCACAAGAATGTTTCCTGACAGAAATGTTTAAAGTTTGTATTAACTTACAAGACTCTTTAGTTAAATGTACTAGTATCACTTGCAGTATATTTGTGATAGCTAGTGCTTGACAACATGTTTCAATATGGTGTTGCAAGTCAGCAGGCATAAAATACGGTAATCAGAAAGAACTTCCCTCAATAAAATCAGTGCTTGTTCTTGAAACCTGATTAGTGCAAATGCAGTCCCTTCACACACTGCCTTGTAAAGGACAAAAACACAATAACCTCAATTCTCTCAGTCGAAATAAAAAGTTCATAGGATGGATTGATGAGCGGTCAGGTTTGCAAAGCGTCCGCAAGGGGTAAAGGGATCAGTGACAGAACATATACTATGCGTTCCAACTAGAATTCGGGCACTATAAAATTCGACCAGCGAGCCAGTTTGCCGCCTATATTGCACCAGAGGCGATTAACTTTTACACCCACTGATTTCTCTGTTGAGGTGGGTGGAAAACAAGTTACAGTGCAAATCATTACGTTTCAAATCTGCAACTCTGTTCACACACTCACAGCAAAAGGGTAATTATGATTCAAATCTCCGACTGCCACTTCAAAGTAACCCATTTGACATCTGCCCATTGAAATACAAATCAGTGATTGAAAAGAGGCAGCTTCCCTTTATGAAAAAGATTTGACAGTATGCTGAAGTTATGATCTTTTTTCTTATTCATGCTTATCCAGATTAGGCAGGAGCAATGCAATAGCTGTCAGTGCTATCTTTTGGTTACCATTTCCCCTCTCTCTTTTACTGTTTACCCATCAAAAGACTGCAAAACATCGGCAGTAATGAGATACTCCTCCCTTCCTGAACATAAAGACCCCAGCTGTCATGGTTAGCAACACGTCCCACCTACACTTGTGTCTGCTTCCAGTATAGCAGGGCTGATGTGTGGATGATAATACCATCAATAAGATTAGTGTCTCCACAGAGAGCATTCTCCCCCCAACTGTTGTCTCGCACCCATCACTTGCACTGTCTAACTGAAGTTAAAACAAAGCCTCACCGTCGAACAGATTACTCAGATCTTGTTGTCTTTGATACAAGACTTGACTCGGGGACACTGACAGAACCAGGTCTTGCTGTGCTTCCTGCTTGGTGTTAATTCCACAATATGTTTAGGTCGATTCAGATGTGTTTGTTGCATTAGCGTTAAAAGAATGCACAAGTGTACACAGATTGCAAGGACATTCTTCATATCAAGTTCGAACAGACTGGGTTTTTTTTTGCTTCTTTTATGTGGCTTTTATTATCCAACTCATTATTTTTTTTCTTGCATTTTATTCCTTGGCAGCATTTTACCCCAAAGGTTCCGCAGCATTATCAGATGGCTTGGTTTTCAGTGGAGGCATATGGAATTCAGTGTGACGTTTCAAAGACAAATGGCTTTGTTACTGTAAATCTCCATTGAGATCATAATTTTAGATAAATATTTTCACACAGCTAAACATATCTAATTTATAACATACAGTGATCCCTCGTTTTTCACGGTTATGGGGACCAGAACCCGCTGCGATGAGTGAAAAACCGCGAAGTAGCGCCCCCTCGCCCCCCAAAAAATATATTGGCCTGGTGGGGAGGGGTGCTACTTTTTGTTTAATTTTTTGTTTTTGCATGTGATCAATGTATTTATTCAGATTTAGCATTAGAAAGAGATACATATACGACATGTTTGTTCACTTTTTATCCCCAAAGTATAATAAAAAAAAAGGTGTACATATATGGCAGAAAACACAGACAAGACTGAAAGAGCAGTTTCTGCTCTTTCACCCCTCTTTAAAATAAACTACTGTGTTTTATTCATGGCGCATTAAGCCCCTGAACTATTTTTAATTAGTCCGTTTTACCCTGGAAACCCACGTTTACAGACGTCGCGCAACGGCTTTTGTTTCAACCCAGCCATAAAACTAAGGTAATTAAATATATTTATTATTCAAAATGTCTGTCATTTTTAACTTAGAATCAATAATTTATGTGTAATTTATGTTTATGTTTAAATTTTTTTTTTTTAATTTAAAAAATTATTCACTCGCATATTTTAAGCTTAAAAAAGCTTAAAGCTTTTTTTTTTTTTTTTTTACTGTCACATTTTCTCCAATATTCTAGTTGATAAATAATTGATCCAAACAAAGAAAAATTGAACATTTTTTAAAAGGGTAAATATATGAAAAAGAAATCTCGACCAATCCTTGATGTATGCGATTTCTGCATCGCAACCCTTGTTATATTACCATGTTTCACCCATAAAATCCCCAAAAAATCCAGCTGTGGACATTCACAGCTGTGTCTTGACACTCAGTGATACATGCTACATGGAGTTTTTGGATCGTAACAAGGTACGTACGCAATACTATCTCGTTAACGTCAAGGCATCCGTAGTTCTGCTCTCGCATGCTTTCACCTCCAGATAGGGTTTCGCTATTTAAAAAAAAAATAAATGAATAAAAATGCCCTCGTGTTCAAAGTTTTTCTTCCCCCAGAAAATTGAGATTTTAAGCTTTCCAATGATGTATCACACGTGCATATCGGAGAATTTTGAAAGTTGGCCAAATTGGAGGTCTCATAGCGGAACTTCAAGTCACCTGAGTGTTTTCTTCCATATATATATTTAATATATTTGTTAGAATATACATATGTTTTTTTTGTGTAAGTTTTTGTTTTGTTTTATTTTATTTTTATACTTTGGGGGGGGAATGGAAAACATTAATTATTAATGTGTATATCTTTTTCCAATGACGCTAAATCTGAAGAAATACATTGAACGCAGCAAAAAGTAAATAAAAATATATAAATATATATATGGCAGAAAACACAGACAAGGCTGAAAAAGCCGTTTCTGCTCTTGCACCCATCTTTGAAATAAACTGCTGTATTTTAAGCCAAAAGAACTGTTGTGTTTGATAGAACAATATGTCTATAGTCTGCCGTAGCCATTTCATGGTGCATTAAGCCCCAGAACTATTTTAATTTGTCCGTTTTACCCTGGAGACCCCAGTTTACAGACACTGCACAACCGATTTTGTTTAGACCCAGCCATAAAAGAAGGTAAGAAATTATATATGTCATTCAAAATGTGCATCATTTTCATCTTAGAATCCTTAGTTGATCTTTTTTTTTTTTTACCTAAATATTAGGCATCAACAAAAAATAACGACTTTAAAAAATTGTTCACGTGCATATTGCAAACTTTTAAACAAATTACGTCAAAATGAAAAAAATAGTGTCTATAATAGGTCACGGATATCTACCTCATAACTGTTGCTTAATTGTATTTTTGTTTTGTTTTGTTACTGTTGCATTTTCCCCAATATTTTACATGATAATTAATCCTACTTACTTAACTTGCACACAAAGAGTTGCCACAGCAACTGTTTAACAAGTCAAACGATGATTGACGCATGTGTCTCTTTGATGCTGAGGCTCCCAGGGATCTGTGTTAAGATCAAACAGAAGATGTCTACCAATCATCGTTAACTTTAAAAAGCAACTCCATTGCATTGCCTGAACAACAAACAGCAGGGAGAAGGAGGGAGGGATAGTGAAAATACACGATCAGCTAGGGACAGCTCATCTGTATTTTTTTATTTTTTTTAATTGAAAAATAATCCGCGATAGACTGAGGGCGCGAAGTTTGAAGCGCGAAGTAGCGAGGGATTACTGTACTGGAATTTTCTGTTTAATTGTATTTCTTTTATGCTCAGACTATCTGAATAAAAAAAAGAAATAAAAATGACACATTGGTTTAACATTTGCTGAATGTGTTAATTTAATATACTACAAACATTGTTGTTTTTGGCAGCCCTTTTAATTTTTGTCTTGGTCGTCGTCTTTTGGATGAAAGTACTTATTAGTCTTCATCCTATTTTAGTCATTTGAAAATGTATTCATCTTTGTCTAGTTTTGTGTTTCTAGTTTTCGTGATGATAATACACACTCAGCAGGAAAACAGTACATTATTTTCTGTGGGGTGGTGGGGGGGGGCAGCACGTCACATAAGTGACACGACCAAACACTGCTAAGATGTGTATTAACTACACATACGATAAAAAAAATGTCACACATTGTGAACTTATGACGGGAACTATAGCAAATTTTCATCACGTTTTTGTCTCTACAGAAGAAAACTGGCATTCATCTCAGTTTTTGTCTCCCAAGACATGTTTTCGTCATCGTCACGTAATTGTCATGAAAAAAAAAAAAAAGCACTCTTTTAAATTCAGTTGGACTCTCAATGTTATCCAACGGTGCTAAAAAACTATTTACATCATAAACATACATGTGCAACACGAAAATGGCATAAATTAATGCTTAACGACACGGCAAAGTCGTTAAATGAGAGCTGCGTGCAGTTTTTGTGTGCAGCTAACATGGCAAACGTAAGTTAATATTCCTTTCTTTAAAGAAAGTTTGTAGAGTGTATTTTGGAATCGCTGCATTCGCAGTCATTTTTAACGTTACGCGCATGCCCAATTTGTCAGAACGCCGGCAATATGCAGCAGATAAATACAGCAATTATGAAATAACATTTGTTTTTAGCCCCGTCGTGTTAAGTGCGGGGAAAATACAACTCACCCGCTGAATCAGTGGCTGAATCTCCCGAGATGGGAGAGTGAGAGAAGCCCGCTTCACGAAGATACGATGTTGGAAAATGTAGCACAGTTTTCAGTGTTCTCCTAGCGATGTCAGGATATTCCGAAATGACTTTAATCCAGAACCTCGGTAGAATTGTCTCAAATGTACGTTTAAGGTCGCCGTGATTTGCGATGTCTACAAGCTGATATTCCTGTTGCAGAGACATGCTCGAATACGGGTCACAAATCCACTCCTTCGCAGTTTGTGGGTCTTTAGTGATTGGGAAGTAGCATAGACTTTGTTTTCTTCAAGGTTGTAGGTTCATCTTCTGGCTTTCCCGGTAAAAATCTGTCCAAAGACGTCCGTTTTTTTAGTCATTCTAGTGTGAGGCTAATTATTTCCGGGAACAAATGTGATGGGCGAGGACCTACATCATACGTTATTATCGAGGCCAAGCGCACAAAACAAGATGTACTGCCAACAGTTCAATCAATGCATTTCTATGACGACCTCCTATCCTGTAGTTGTATATCTAGAGTAGACAGAGATGTTGGTGTCTTAAGCGGCACAGGTCAAAGTCAACTGACCAGAATGCATTCGTTAATAAAGTATTATTTCTGCTCGGCCCGGTACCAAATGCGCCACGGACCGGGACCGGTCTGCGGCCCGGTCGTTGGGGACCCCTGGTTTACACTATACAAAAATCACAGGACAATGTCTTGAAATACATTTTGATGAATGTTTCTTTTTCCCAACTTGTTTATAATATTTCAAATGAACTGGGCAGTCTAAATAAACTACAGTTGGCGATGGCAATTAACGGCTGTCGAGTCTATTTCAAATCAATGCATGGATGTACATTATGAGGTTTTTTTTTTTTAAAGTAAATTTACAACATATTGTTCCTTGAAATCGATTGAAGTGGAAGCTTCATCTACGACCTTTTTTTTTCTTACATTGTTCCTCCACTCTTGATTGATTAGTCTCTTTACCCAGTCCAGTTTGTGTGGATGGATCTTACTCATCCGTTAAGCCTCTGACTGCTCCTTTACCTTGCCATCCCTTATTTATGTCTCTTTTCTGTGACAGAGCATCTTCCACACAGATTAGATGTAATTAACCTTTTAAAAGACGAATGCCCAACAGCCGTTGAAGCTTTAACAACACCACCATCACATTAACCTCTGCATTGGATTCTGAATGTCCACCTTTCATGTTGCAAACACAATTATTCCAATGTTTAATTTTTTGGGGGCTCCATAACTAACACGCAAACCATCACACCATTGCTCTGTTTGAGCGCTCCTCGCTCACTCCTGTCCGTCTCTGCAGCTCTACCTCCACATGAATTTTTTATATGTCCCTCAAATGCCAGCTCCAAGCCAGGCAAAGGTAGCTGAAACAAGCTTAGGACCTGCGAAGAACACACAATGATGGATAGATGGGAGACACTCCAATTTCCTGCCAGAGGATAAACGTGCCAATGGGGGTAATGGAGTAATTGCTAAAACCGATTGACCTCTAGCGTCTGAACACAGATCAAAACATAAACTCTGGCCTTCTAGCGTGACCTTACAGCTGTGGTGCCCATTTCTTGCTGCACAGTCAGGAAAAGGCGATAAAGCGTCACCGAATGTCTTAACGATGCTTATTTCATGCATAATGTTAGTATATATCACCTGTGGCCCCAATGACATGTTTCACATTTCAGCAGGTGTGAGCAGAGATTGAGATGTCAGGGAGAGAATAACTTATGTTTCCAGTGACAAGCTAATAACGCCACTCTTATGCAACAACGTGAAGGTGACACGCGTGCAGTCTTCCACCTTCAGACATGCGCTGAGCCTCAACCTTTACTATGTACTTGTCTGTGTCACTGCTTATCAGATTTAGTTCAGTGAACTTTCAAGCTCTAAAAAGTTGAATGCTAAGGGTTTAGGTTTGGTCTCAACATTGGTGGGGTTGATATAACAGCATAACCTGCATGCATACTTTTTGCTGGGGATGGGACAATAATAAGACCAAACATATTGGGTGAATGGGGGTCAGGGCTACATTTCTCAAGAAATGGACCTAATGACTTGATCTAAATCAGGGGTGTCCGAACTTTTTGGAAAGGGGGCCAGATTTGGTGTTGTAAAAATGTGGGGGGGCCAACCTTGGCTGACGTTCTTTATGTTGTTGTATATTTAAACATTTTTTTGCAAGCCATTATGTGTGTCACATTTGCTTTATTATTATTTTTTTTTTATTAATAATTTCAACAATCTCGCTACTAGCCTTTGTGGCGTTCTCTTTCGACTCTCGGGCTCTTGCGAAATACCGCTGCTGTAAATTCAAACTAGCTTCAAATTACTCCAATTTCTCACTACGCATCTTCCCTGTAATCTTGTCGTATATGTCAGCGTGTCTTGTTTGGTCATATCGCCTCACATTGAACTCTTTAAAAACAGCGACTGTCTCTTTGCAAATGAGGCAGACACAGTATTACACAGTATACACAGTGTATTTTAGTGAAGAAATAGTCCAATTTCCACCTATCCTTGATGCGTCGGCCGTCGCAGTTAACCCTCTTTTTTTTTGTTGTTGTTTGTCACCATTTTAGAAAATTGGGAGTAAAAGGTCACACGGGGTAATGTTGCTTAGAGTGCTGCTGCCTTTTAGTTGGTAAATGATGAGCAGCATTTAGTGTGTAAGCTACTTTATATGCTGGTAGCAGTACTGCTGACCAATTTATTAAGTCTGTGTGCGGGCCAGACGTTATTGATTTTATGAAAAAGGCAGATTTTATGAAATTTGACCACGGGCCGCATTTGGCCCCGGGGCCGGACTGTGGACACATCTGGGCTAAATGATCAATGCAAAATAAATCTGTATTGACCTAACTTTAATGTGTATTGGTTCAGGAGATACACCGTTCGATTCAAACCTTCCTTTCAAAATCTAATGAAGAAACATTTTGAAAACTTCCAGAATAAATGTCTGGATTTTATTAGCAAATTTAAATTGCAATATTTGAACATAAATTACATTACCATACACCATACCATATACAACTTTGGTAGTAATCCAACTATCCGGGAACATAAGCAGACTTGGGGGGGGGTGGGGCTTGCCCCCCTGGTGGCTGAAAAATCTCTTTATACATATAAAAGTTGTGAAGCAATAAAACTGCAACAAAAATTAATGAAATGAACAAAAAAAAAAACATTTTTATAATGGGTCAAACTTATTTTTCGAGCACCTTAGACGGTCATTTGCTTTACATATAATTTAAAGAAATATATATACTGTGTATATATATTATTTATTAGACATAAAATATTTGAAAAAACATTTTTTTTCTTTGATTTAAAATATTTTTTTGATTAAAGCAACTTTTTTGGGGTTGAATGATTTAGACACAAATGTCCTAGTCATAATATGGCACAAACACAAAAAAGATTGTTTCAGTTAAAGAAAACTTTTTCAATGAAAAATTAATTGTTCAAATGCAAATTTTTCAATCTCAAATATTTTTTCGCGTCCAAAAATTTTTTCTATAATTGAATTTCTTTTTTTTGATTGAATTGATTTTTCTTTTTGAAAATTTATATTTTTTTAAGCAACTTATTTTTTGATTGAATAATAAAGACAAAAATGTCGTAGCCAAAATGTGGCCCAAACATAAATCAACATTACTTTAATGAAAAAAAATTGCTTCAATCAAAAAAAAAAAAAAAAAAAAAAAATCAGTTTCACATGCATTTTTTTTTTTTTTTTTTAGTTTTACATTTACCTTTGCATTTAAACACATTTTTCTATTGAAGTGACTTTTTTTATTGAAAACTTATATTTTGATTGAAGCAACTTTTTTTTTACTGAAGCAACTTTTTTTTTTTTATTGAATAGTGAAGACACTAATCTACCTCCATATGGCTCAGCTCAGGGGATGACGATCTTGGCGAAAAGTATTGCCTAAGCAGCCTGATTTAGAATTCCCTTCAAGAAAGATGGTAAACAAAAAACGCTAATTTTCAACTTATTATAATAAATATTCTTGTAAGTAAGTTGCTGACACTGCGTTTCGGGGTCATCAAGATGTTGTGCCCCCCTGCCCCAAAAGTCAAACTCCGCCCATGTCCGGGAATGCAAAAAAACATACATTTGTCTTAAGACTACTCAGCATTGTCTGTCTAAATACATAAATTAAATATAACTTTAAAAAGTCCTTTGTCAGGGAATAAAAAAGTAAAAATTGAGCCTTTCTTCTGGTAAAACCCTACTACTTTTGTCCACAAGCACAGCCAAACTCAACAAAAAAATGAATGCTCCTTGGAGCTACTTTCAGACCACATAAATACAATTGAAATTTGACGCATACACACTTGGGAGCTCTCTCTCTTAGCAACTTCTTGCTCAGGCTTTTCTGGTTCTGTAGTTTCCAGCAGAGTTAACTACATTTCTCACCATTTAATTAACTTTAGCAGAAGAAAACACATTCAGGAGGACACTTTTCTCTAAGCATTTTCTTACTCGAGTTTTACAGCTTAGCAAGTTTACACAGGTTGGACTTTCAGTAGTAAAATTAGTGGTGTGTTCCCCACCTCCACAACATTGACGTCTTGTTACATTACTTCCAGTGGCTGCTGCTGCTGTTGCTTGCCGAAAAAAAAAAAACTTCTAATATCCCTCCTCTTCAAAGGGGGCGGAGGAGGCGGCATGACATAATCCTTTTGGGGCTGTACATTATGTGTGTTGGGTGGGGGAGGGTACAAGTCATCAGCCAATTAAACGTGAGTTTGAGGGCAAAAAGAATCGACCAGCACATTCAGCAAGCGAAAAGGGGGAAATGTAAGTCTGAACATAATGAAAATTATTCACTTAATAACGGTAGGGTCAATTCTATACTTACAACATATGTGACAACAATCTAAATTACCTATTTAACTGAACTCTGAGTCATTATATAATGCAAATAAGGTTGCCTAAAAGTTGGTGGGGACAATTTGAGCATCATTAAAAGTTGGTAGAGTTATTTCTCTACCGTCCCTATGCAAACCTATGTCCTTGCTCTCATCCGGACCCTGGTACTCACCAAACAAGTGGATTGAGACTTCTTGAATACGTGGTCATAGCTGAAATAAATTGCAGTATGTTTAACTCATTTGCTCCCAAAAATGTATAAATGCGTTCTATTTTTAATTGTTTCAGTGTCCCAAAAACGTATTTATACGTCTTTTACATTTTTTTGTTTTGTTTTCTGACAAGAGGCATCTCTAGGTTCTGTTGCACCTAAACTGCAATGCACAATGCTCAAAACTAATTTTAAAGCAATAAAACTGGCCACTAGAGAGCAGTAGCGCATTTTGTACGAACTCATCTCGGCTTAAGAAAGGAAGTGAAGAAAAATAGTCAGGAAACGGAAGTTGGAGGGATCTTGTGAAGACGCGTGAGAATTTGAGAAAAATGTGGAGAACGATCAGAAAAAAAGGCAAACGACAATGGAGAAATGTTTTGAAAAGAAAATGAAACCATCGTCAAAGAAGGATTCAAAAAAATCTATTTTGATGACACAGACGGTGACAGCCACAACAGCGTCAGGTTCCACACGCGTTCTGCGGAGCTCACGTTGCGTTACTCCTGAGCTCGAGGTTGAAACCAATGATGAAGATGATGAAAAAGTGAGACCGATCTTGATCCGGACTCATCAGATTACTGGGAGCCACCTCATTCAACCGGGAGAAGCCGAGAGCCTTCCCCGTTGTCATGTGCGCAAATAGTTCAACAGTTCAATAGTTTAGTTATGTGTGAATAAATTGCTACTTTGCGATCAAAAGCTCTATTTGTCTTGTTGTTTATGTTATTTTGTAGAACGAAAACATTATTCCGATGTTTGGGATGTCACAAAAGCGAAAAATAGCTGTTTTAAAGTCAAAGTTATGTTTGAAATGTATGCTTTTACAAAAAGCTCAATTCCTCTGTTTTTTTCATCAGAAATTGGAAAATTGCACAAACTAAGCTATTTTCTAATGCTGAATTTTGTTATGGCTCCTTCCTCATCACCTTCACATTCTTCCCACTGATTCTGCTCTGCACACCTGTCACCAATCACCACACCTGCCTCCACTCCACAATCAACCACCTGCCTCTATAAGAGACCGGTCTGCACAACATTTGACGCCAGAGCTTCACCTCACCACGCATGGTAAAAGTATAGGCCACCCTTTTGCTCACCTTGCGACTCATCTGTGCTTATTTTTCTCAACAGCAATACTGAGCCAACTTAGCCTTCCAGCACATTCAAGAAGACTGCAGAGCTGCCACTTCTCACCAACTTTCCTTTGTTTAATAAACACAACTTCTTTTTGCTGTGCTTTTGGGTCACACCGTCTAGCCACCATAACACTTTTAAAGAATGGAAAAAGATATGAGCTAACTTTTTTTCTGCTGAAAGAAGAGTGTAATCCTTCTTTTGGTGGGTTCCATGTTTATATAGAAATGGAACCGAATTTTCTGTGGGCCTTGCAAAATCAGTCAAAATCCAGTAAAATGGCCGGGAGCGAAGGGAAAATGGCTGGGGGTGAATGAGTTAATGGTAAATGTGAAGTGTGGACAATTTGAAATTTGTTACCCACGAAGTAAAAAAACACTGTTCAGACAGATTGGAATATTATGCTTATGATTTTATTTTCTAACTCTTGGACATCAATGCAAGATTCAAGGCTGGACTTACACTGAGCAACATGGACGTACCCAGAGTGTGAGGTTCAGAATACTATTCTTCATCAGTGGGCAACCGTCACCTAATACACTAAAAAAAATGGGGTCTTGAACTGACTTAAAAAAATTATGGAAATAATTTGCACCTTATAATATTGCTTTCCTTCAGCATTTAGCAATTGTGTTCTTTTAACATAAAGCACACATGTCTAGCCAACATTAGGCACTCATGTTGCGCGAACATAACGCACTCTTGTTGAGTCAACATAAGGCACTCATGTTCACCCCAAAATACATGTTGAACCGACATTAAAGAAATACATAATTTGCACCTGATTAAATTGCTTTCCTTCAGTATTTAGCAATTGTGTTCTTTTAACATAAAGCACACATGTTGAGCCAACATAAGGCACAACTAGGGCTGTCAAATTTATAGGGTAAACGGGCGGTAATTATTTTTTTAAATTAATCACGTTAGAATTTTTAACGCATGCCCGAAACGACCCACTCACGCATTGCCGCAAACAGAATACACTGGCGCCGTTGAACGTATATACAGAGCTAATAAGGAGTGACAAGTGAGTGGAGTGGATACAGGCATTCATTTGGACCGTGCTTTTAATTGGCCAAAGCTTTGACATCTCTCCCACAACAATTATTACTATTGAAGCGAGCGAGCATTTTCTTAACACCCTGCATTGTACACAATGCAGAGATATAGCATTTGCAGCCACCACACACAGTCATGGTTGAGATTTCATTTCCCATCATGCATTTGGGCAGAACAGTTTAGTCACAATATACAAACTCACATTTATCCTTTAAGAATCTATCCGTGGATCCCTTTCACAGAAAGAATGTTAATAATATTAATGCCATCTTGTGGATTTACTGTTATAATAAACAAATACAGTACTTATGTACAGTATGTTGAATGCATATATCCGTCTTATCTTTCCATTCCAACAATAATTTACAGAAAAATATGGCATATTTTAGAGATGGTTTGAATTGCGATTAATTACGATGAATTAATTTCTAAGCTGTGATTAACTCGATTAAAAATTTTAATCGTTTGACAGCCCTAATTTTAATGTAAATGGCCGTCAATGGCATCAAATTACAGTATATATGCCTCAATGGAATCCAGTACATTGGCATCAATAGTAGCGACATTCATGATAGTCAATGGCATGGACGTACGTAGCTGTCAGTGGTATTGACTTACTTAGGCACCAGTTCAATGTCAATGGGCTGTAATGGTAAGTGGTATAAAATCACAACCACCTAGGTTTTCCTCTCATTGAAAATGAAGGGAAAATGCTTGCCATTAAAAATGAATGGAATTTCGGTCATTTTGATATTCAAGCGGTGCCGGTCGGTCAAATGATTTGGAGTCTCCAGTGCGCCGAAAAAACGTGGATAATAAGATTATGAAAGAAAGAAATAAAAATTAAGTTGAGGAATTTTACTAGCTGGGCCTGTGCCTTGCAAAGCCCCATTTAATATAAAAATAAATCACTCTTCACAAACAAAATAATAATTAAATGGTGACGGTTATTGGGCCGGCCGGCTCTACCAATGAGGTGTCACTTAATTTTTCAGGGAGTTGGCAACCCTACTTTTAAATCTCGCGAGAAAAGACGAGACTATTGCAATTGGTTGGAAAGGCACGTTAACATTATGGTGCATCAACATGATCTAATCTAGCTACTCATTCATTGTTCACGTTTATGTATAGACTGCATGATTTAATCATGCTCACCTTGGAAACATGATGTGTTTTTGCTGAAGATGCACATTGTCTTTTAGTAAACTTTACAACCTACTGGAGTCATTTTTTTGAGTGTTTAGTATTGTATAATCACCGGATAACACCAGTGTGAGCTCAGTTGCTCGGTGTACGGCGAGAGGTCGGCAAATCAAGTGCATCGGTTATGTTGCTGCCTGTCCAGAAAGATCCAAATATAAGCAACATGGATTAAAAAAAAAAATTATAATGACTCTTTGACTTGCCGCAGTACGAAGATGGGCACATTCATTTAATGCTAAATTGAAACGAAACTCAAATGAACATGATTTAGGGCACATATGAAGGCTAATTACTCTTTGACAGATGAAATGCAAGATGAGAGGCTTACTGTATCTCTGCATTGAAAAAAAACTCATACATTTCATGTAGGTTAACTCTTGACTTTATATGCCCTTTCCTGCTCCCAAGTAGCCACTACTCCATTAGTCCACCACTGCCACCACGTAGGCCACCCCCTCCTTTGAAGCATCTCATTTCACACGATGGCGCCGAAAGACAGAGTGCCCTTGTAGGGCAATTATATTCAGTTTGGCGGTAGGGCATCATAAAAGTTAAAGCATTCTCATATCTCGGGATTGGCTTTGGGTTTGGTCATGAGTAACGTTGCAGTGTTTCATGTTGTATCAGGCCTTCAAGACCCCTTGCCCTTCCTTGTCTCCTGTATATTGCTCCATCTTGCAAAATAAATAGGCCAGCAAAGCAAATAGCCTTAAATCAGCATCCTTAGTGAGAGCATGTGCTGCTTAGCTTATTTACAGGTTCACTCCCTGGACAGCCGGTCAGGGTGATAATATTGAACTTTATGGCAACATTAAGCCTCCTCGCCTGCCCTCCTGGCCATAACCTCCTCATATTGTCTGCCTAAACTTTCTTTTTGTACCTCCTTCCCTGTTAGCCAGCCAGCAGAGCATCACAAAGAAAATTTGGCCTCTCCATCAATGATGGAGAATCGATAACTGTTCAAATGATCTTTCAGCTGCAATTACATTTTACCGCAGCAACCCTAATGACACCCAGCCGGCTTCTCTGTCCCCTAAAAAACCCTGTGGTCAAACATCCCTGTATCCTATGATGACCTTTTCTGCAGCTAATGCACTTCTAATTCGTTGGCTGGCTTCCTTCCTCCACACTCGCTGACATGCCTCCAACTTAAGTGCAACATGGCGGCAAGTGCACAAAAAAGGGTGATGGCAAAGCAATGACTATGGATTACTTAATTAGACCTTCTCCTATCAGTCTACGAGTACACAGACTGTCTTTAACAAGTCGAATAGAGAAACCCTTAGAAGACCGTGGCATGCACATTGGAGCAAATTTTGCCGGTTTGATCCGATCATTATGCATGAATGCACGTTCTTCACCCAACGTCAATGAGTATTGCTTGGAAATATTATCTCGTCAACACTTAACAAGATGATGACAGTAAATGGAACATGTGACTTGATAATTGGTTATTCACTGCTGATTAAGTAGGTATTTTCAGTAATTCATTATTTTAATCTGAAAGTTTTATTTACTGTTTAGATTCTTACTGTTCTCCATAATAAATCAAGACAAATACTGTGTTTGTGTGTGTGTGTGGGTGTGTGTGTGTGTGGGCGGGGGGGCAACAAGTATCAAATGTACCTTATTTTTCAGACTATAGGGCACATCTACTGTAAATTCCTTAATTTTTTTTTTTCCAGAATTGACAGTGCGCCTCCGTGTTTTGGAGGAAAATACTTACAGTATTAGTCATAGTCATATTTTAGTCATTTCAAGCTGTGTTCACCTTTGTCTAGTTTTAGTCGACAATTCACAAAGTGTTTTTTTTTCGATAAGCTTCGAAGGTTTTAGTCTGTGAATAAATATGAATAAATATATAAGTAAAAGGTTTCCAACAATATCGAATGAACATGACAGACGAGCACATAACTGTAGAGTCTACAAGGACATCACCATTTTCATGATTATAATACACACTCAGCAGGAAAACAGCATAATATTGAATGTAAAATGTATTCCAAGAGTTTAAGAAGAGTCACCGCGCTAAATTCTAATGCTAACGTTAACGCTATGCTAACGCTACAATGTTTAGTGTGTGATGATCACTCAGCAAAGACTTTTAAAGACTAAGCAACATGGCATATACAGTATAGCCAAGATAAGAAAGCAAAACTTACCAAGCAGCAGGTGAGTAAGCGTGTGTTGTGGGCGGGGGGGTCGAGAAGGAGGCTCAACACGTCACATGAGTGACACGTCCAAACACTGCTAAATGCGTCCTAACTGCACATACAATAAGACAATATCACACATTTTGAATTTATGAAGCAAACTGGCGAATTTTCATCTCGTTTTCGTGTTGTCAGACAACTGGCATCCATCTCGTTATGTTTTAGTCTCCAGAGGCACGTTTTCAGCGAGTCATCGTGGCGTCATCATTATGAAAAAAAATATTGATGAAGAAATGAATATGTTTCGTTATCGTCATTGTTGACGAAAACAACATTGGTGCGCTTTATGAGCCAGTGCACTCTATGTATGCATGAATTGTGGTTGTGCTGAATGGCATAACTGTAATACATACAAATACAGCTCCAGTTAAGCGCTCAAGACATATGTTCATCTTTACAACACTTAAATATAAACAAATAAATAAAACAGTAATTACAAAGCTACATGAAAAAGACCAAATGCAGGACATTGATGGATGAATGCTCCTTGAAATCAGGTGCACCTTATCGATCAGTATATGAAAGTCGGAACAAGCTGTTTTTTTTTGGGTTTTTTTATCATTTACCATAAAAGGGATGGTTTCGATAGTATGTAATTGTTCATTAATGTATATTTACACACCTCTATTCACACTTATCAATTTGAACTATATTTGTTGTGAATTGACATTGCTTTCCTCTTGCTATCTTCATTGCAAGGGTTTATTGCCTCATGTTTCTTAAAAATGGCATCACTAAATATCTGCAGACACGACTGTGGAAATTTCAGGCAGTTTCACAGTGTTACAAAACTTGCAAAAAGTAATTTAAAAACGCAGCTCTGTTTGTGGCCATTCAGTATTATACTGTATATAAATGGCTGGTCTGCTCAAGTGGCCATTTCTTGGTTAAGTGTTATTATAACTGGAAGGTCAGACTTCTGAATTGTAGCAACTATGTTGAAATGTCCAGTTTACCTTCAGTTTTATGTAAAGTATAATGAATTTGGGTGGCAACCAGTTCAATCCAGTTCTTAAGAAACTACTTATGAAACAAATGTTATTCAATCCAGTTCTTATGAAACTACTTATGAAACAAATGTCATTTATGCTTCAATCAAATATAACAGTTGTATATACAACAGGCAAAGGTGATCGGGTTGTAAATTATCAAGTCCCATCTCATTAGAAGATGGATAAAAGTACATGTACAAAATGTTTGATCAATTTTCTATTGTATTTTTTTTTCCTTACACTGAAGCGCCTTCCTGCCATACACTGAACTCGGGTTACATCCCGAGATTTAAATGGGTAGCCCTTATGTCGGAAAGCAATTTCCTGGGTCGACTGGCATGGAGATGACAAGGACAATAACCAGGCCGTGTCCTAGCCGTTTAATTCCTGGGTCATGGCACATTGGCTAATGATGTAAATAACATGGCGGGCCGATCGTCACTTCCTCTTTCTTCGCAGTAAGATGAAAAGCGATAAACAAACATCATAATTTTCAACATGGGAAACTTGAAAGATAGCAAAATTAAACTGGAAACATCACTAAATTTAATTGCTACTGGATCTTAGAGACATGGAAGAAACAGCCCCTGTCCATCTTTGGAAATGTGCGTGTTATTTTGTTGCTGAAGCCGACCAAAAATGATGTAATGTCCGGGTTATAAAAATCCCGCCCCCCATCCTCCCCGCACAGAGGGCGCCGAGTCACCAACACAGGACAAGTCTGAAAGTGTCCAATCTAGATAATACCCAGTACATCTCCCCATGTCTGAAGCCATGATACAGGTAAATCCCGCATCACCTTACACGGGAATGTAGCGGGATATAAGTCTGAAAGGAGCTTGATATAGGCAATTGTGTCTTCCATGACAGTTGTGTGGAGGGAGCTATAAATGCCGATTTTCTGCTGACATTAGATTCACTGGAGACATTTTGGACACCTCCACACAATATGAAAGCTGTGCCGGTAAATATTAGCTTTACCTCAGGGATCCTTGTTTCATTAAAAAAAAAAAAAAAAAAAAAAAAAAAAAAAATAATGCTCTGGGATTTCCTTTTTTTTCCCCACAGACTTTACCAAAGTGTCTTACCTCAACAGGATGTGTTTTACTAGCAGAGTGTCTGAGGACCGGCGATGCGATGGATTCACGCGAGGATTGCAAGATCGTGCGAGAGTCCTTGAGTAGCGGGTTTTTAAAGATAACAATACAACAACCATTTGCCTTTTAGACCTCACGTGTCAGCTTTCTTTCTGAAAGAAGAACAAAGAAGTACTGTGCGAAAAAAACAAAACAAAAAAAACAAAAGCAATGACAAAGAAAGATATTAACTAGGGCTGTCAAACGATTAAATTTTTTAATCAAGTTAATCACAGCTTAAAAATTAATTAATAGTAATTAATCGCAATTCAAACCATCTCTAAAAGATGCCATATTCATCTGTAAATTATTGTTGGAATGGAAAGATAAGACACAAGAAGGACATTAACATTCTTTCTGTTAAAGGGATCCACGGATAGAAAGACTTGTAGACTTTTCGTAATTTTGTATTAAAACGCCTCTTAATGTTTTCATTTTAATAACATTTGTAAAATTTTCAATCAAAAAAATAAACTAATAGCTCGCCATTGTTGACGTCGCCAAGTGGGGCGTCACATGGGCTCCCTGCCGTTCTTCCACAGTGTCTTTAACTACGTAAGGTAGTGATTGAAATACACCACAAGGTGTTAATGGCGAGTTTTAAAGTAATTAGAGATCTAGCCAAGGCAAAATCTGAGTAAGTTTTATGTGTATTTTGCATAGCTATTTTGATTGGGAATGACAGTTCTCGTTGCATTGAGCACTTTTCTTTTTGTGAACACTATTTGTTTTTGAGAGATAGGAATATTATTTTTGTTGTGCTTTCACTAAATGATACTGTAGCGACTTAACTGATCCGCCCAAATGCATGATTGGAAGTTGGGCAACCATGACTGTCAGTAGAGGCTGCAAATAGTATACAATATGTTCTGCGTCGTGTTCAATTAAGCGTGTTAAGAAAAAGATTGTCTCCTGCTCTGCCCAAATGCATGATGAGAAGTTGGGCAACCATGACTGTTAGTAGTGGCTGCAAATGGTATACAGTATGTTCTGCATTGTGCTCAATTAGGCGTGTCTAGAAAAAGATCGTCTCCTTTCATTATTCCCCACGTCATTCACCACAATACTTATATATGTTGTGAAAGATTTGCCGAATCTCAAGCCAATGAAAGGCCACTCGCATTTCTCTGCCTTTTCGCTCTCAATGTGCTAAAACCGCGTCATTGTTGTTTGAGGCAACGCATTAACGGGTCTTTCCGTACATGCACTAAATTATGTCAAATATTTTAACGTGATTAATTAAATAAAAAAAAAAAATTACCGTTAACGCAATAAATTTGACAGCCCTAATATTAACATGCATTTTCAAATCAAATGCCTCAATGAATATTTTTTTTCTTATGAAAGGTTTTAAAAAACTTTATTAATACATTTTCTTAAGTTAAAGCACCACGCAGAAATTGATCAAATAAAATGAATATTATTTTGAAAATTGACTGGATCCACCGTATTTTTACATGAGTGACTTCCGGTCTGCCCTATCCTACTTAGTTCGAATGAGGGTTGCGTCTCGCGACAAATAATAAATTCTGCCTTTATTTTCGGGTGCGATGCATTTAACCGTTTCTGGGATGTGTCTGAAACGTAGCCGCTCTGCAACTGGTGTGGATTCGCTGCTTTAGTAACTCAGTTACCTCATTTTAACATGTTCTACATGTTATTACATTATCCATTCTTTAACATCTTTCACATCAAAGATGTTTATATAAACTGATTTTTTTTATTAAAAAAAACAACAAATGTACCGGTAGGTCACACTTTTTAAATTAAAAAAAGAAACAATCATCTATATAAGACTGTAACAGTATGCAAACTTTTGAATGCTGTGCTCCGGACTGAGGTACGTACCGAACCATGACTTGCGTGTATCGTCACATCTCTAATATATATAGGGCGGAAGACACTTAGGTGACTTGAAGTTGAAGACCCCCAATTTGACCAAATTTCAAAATTGTCCTATATGCATGTGTGATACATCATTGGAAAGCTTAAAATCTCTACTTTCTAGGGAAGAAAAAATTTGAACAGAAGGGCATTTTAAAACAAATAAAATAAAATTTAAACAGCAAAACCCTAATTGGAGGCGAGGTCATCGATTTTTGGGGGATTTTATGGGTGAAACATGGTAATATAACAGGGGTCGTGATGCAGAAATCGCAGACATCAAGGAGTGGTCAAGATGTTCTTTTTCATATATTTACCCTTTTAAACGTTTTTGCTTTTTTCAATTTTTCTTTGATTGGATCGATTATTTATCATCTAACATATTGGGCAAAATGCTACAGTAACAAAAAAAATACAATTAATCGATAGTTATGAGGTAGATATCCGTGACTTTTTTTACAGACGCCATTTTTGTAATTTGTTTAAAAGTTTATAATATGCGAGTAAATACTTTTTTTCCCGTTTAATTTATTTATTTTTTAAACAAAATTTTAGACATCAATTAATGATTGTAAGCCAAAAATTATAGACATTTTGAATAATAAATATAATTACTTCCCTTTGTTTTTATGGCTAGGTTGAAACAAAAGCGGTTGCGAGACGTCTATAAACGGGGGTTTTTAGAGTAAGACGGACAAATTAAAAATAGTTTGGGGGCTTAATGCACCATGACTCTGTATGGTAGCATATAGAGATATTGTTCTATCAAACACAACAGTTCTTTTGGCTTAAAATCCAGCAGTTTATTTTAAAGAGAGGTGCAAGTGCAGAAACTGCTTTTTTAGTCTTGTCTGTGTTTTCCGCCATAGATATATCTTCGAATATGCATGTGAGGCTCTGAATTTTCTGCCCCCCCCCCCAACCCCCCCGGCATTGCTGTTTTTAATTAAAAAACATTCATGGATATGTCATTCAAGAAAAAAATGAAGGAAGTGACTGTTTTTGGGGAAAATAAAAAAAAACTAATTATTATTTTTATATTGTAGCGTCTACAAGGACAATGCCAACTTGGTGATGATAATGCACTCTCAGCAGGAAAATAGTACATTAATTGTACCCACCCGGACGCCACAAACTGTATGTACAAAAAAACGTTGCCTAACAGTTTAAGATGCCGCTTGCCATGCTAACGAGAACGCGAATACTATGCTAACGCTCCGAACCACCCATTTGCAACGGCATCATGAGCCCCTTCCCCTCTGCCGCTCTGCTCTCCAGAGCAGGCAGGCAAGCAGATGTGTGACAAATCAGACAACTCGCGCTTCATTCAACCAAAACATAGTTACACGCCCCTTCACATCCTTAATATCTTACTTACACACTACTGAAAAATATAACGCCGTTAGAAATGCCTTCATACTCTAAAGCAGTTATCAACAACACTTTTATTACTGGGGTTAGGGCCACCTTCAAATGAAAAGTAAAATCCAGAGGAAAAGCTTAAAATTTCCACACAAAACAAAAAGCCATGTTCTTTTTCATGTATTTGACTTACATTATATTGCTCATGTGTCATTAGTACACATGGGGAGGAAAAAATAAACTCAGTTTATGTCATTAATTTCGGTGGTAGAAATTTACTATACAGAAATAAAAGATTAACGCAATAGTGCTAGCAGCTAGACATTGATAGTATACTCCAAGACATGCACCAGTATCTAATGTTGATGGTGATACAAATTTAAGGTAGGAAGTTGCCTTTACAGCCAACTTATTCAATGTAACATTTTTCTTCTGCTCTGGTGACAGTGTTGAATCTATTGTGGTATTAAATGATATACTCCTGAGCTGTGAGCTCTTCCAGTATTCCATCATCCATGACGATACGTATCAATCCAACATCTCACTTTGTAGCGACCGAGGAGTTGCTCTCCAAGCATTTTTGCTTTACTTTTATGAAGCTATTTATTGCCTTACAAAAATCACTGTAAATGACATTTTCGTGTTTTACCATCAATCTCTGCACTCAGAGCTAGGAATTGAAGTCTGAGCATTATAGTAGCTCTACCATGCTGTCTTTTAGCCTTGCTTTTACATATTTCATCGGTTACCGAAAGCAATCTGTGACCCATTCGCCCTTTGCGATGTCATTTCGGATGCTTTATCTCTGATGCCATCACAGTAAAAATGGGGTACATGTGTTAAGTGCAATCGCCTGCAAAGTGGTTCATTCTGTACAGGTGACTGGTGCTCGGTCAAATAAAGCTGGTGCTTTATTGCTTTACAATGTGATGGAGGCATGTGTACATCATCGGTGTGTTGCCATGAATTGATATACAGTATACACTATTTACTAGCAAACAAGGTCACATTGGCATAAACCCAGGTCTCTGTTGCAGTTAATGCTAATGATTTCCTGTTAAAGGTTGCCTTGTGCTAGATGCAACCTTCGTTTAATATGTTTCACTATTGTGATGGGTTTTGAAAAAGGGTTCGTAGAGGGCAAGGGAATGTGCTGGAAATACAAAATGCATATTCTCCTCTTGCCTGCCTTGTCGGATTGAATCTATTAATATGGTTGTCATTCCACATATACATTACTTTGCCTTGGGGAGAGGAATTAAACTGTGGTCAAACCAGCGTATCAATGTGTTGTCACAACAGTGAATCTCCCTCGGATCAATAATCGCACGTTTGGAAGAAACGGCCTTTGTCAACAGATCTTGAGACATACCATAATTTTCGGACTATAAGGCACACCTGACTATAAGCCGCCCCCCACCAAATTTGACACGAATATGGCATTTGTTCATAGATAAGCCGTGGCTGTCCTCACTGTATTACGGGATATTTCCACCAAAAGATATTAACCGGTTACACTTTATTTGAAAGCGGCATCATAAGACCGAATGACCCACCATGAAGCTTTGAACTAAACCTGCAAAGCTTCATCGCTTCAAGAAGCTCCATTTGGCCATCAATGCTCCCTTGGGGAGACAGTCAACCTAAATAACAATCAAAGTTCATGTTCTGTGCTAATTATTTCTTCAGTTACTGTTCCACTTGTTTCATTAATTGCTAGTTATGGTATTGGTAAAACGTTATTTGACAGTAGTGCCATAAGACTATATAAACCACTATGAAGCTTTGAAACAGTTGGCAACGAAGCTTCATTGCTTTAAGAAGCTTCATCTGGCAATTGCTGATCCCTTGGAGGAGATACTCTACCTCTGCTGCTACCTGCAGTCAACACTGTTGTCGTCCAATATGCCTCCTACCATGCATAGCAGCGATACAGATGTAAATAACAATCAAACTTAATTTTCTGTGTTATTTATTTCTTCAGTTGCTGTTCCATTTGTTTCATTAATGGCAAGTTATGGTATTTGGTAATACTTTATATGACAGTGGTGCAATAAAACTGTCATAAGACCATCATAATTATGAAACGACACTGCCAAGAGCATTAATGAATGCTTATGACGGATGTCATCTGGCAAATTATCTCACTTTTGAATGGATGCAAAATATCAGAGCTGGACATAAATGGAGTTCGTGACATAATTTGCCGGATGACACTTAATGACATCTGTCATAAGCATTTATTAATGTCCATGATAATGTCATATCATAATTATGACGGTCTTATGGCTGTGTTATAACGCCGCTGTGAAATAAAGTGTTACCTATGAACCCAAATAAATCAACAAATAAGACGCACTAGACTAAGATTAAAAATGAGGGAAAAAAGTAGCGGCTTATAGACCCCACTCACATGATGTCACAACCACGCCTCCGTTCCATATTGTCCATCAGCTCGTCGTGTTTACGCATTACCGCTACGTAAATTCCTCCTATTGTGGCGTGTTTTTCTGCTCGATAACATTAATAATCAAAATGGTGAAGGCGTGTGTGGCGGTTGGTTGCAGTAACACAGAAGATAGAGGGAGAGACTTGAAGTTCTACCGTATTACGAGAGACCCGAAGAGGAGAGCGAGATGTACTGCTGCAATTCGACGAGAAAACTGGGCACCAAACGATTACTACAGATTATGTAGTAGTCATTTTATACCTGGTAAGATGTATTTAATATATATTTAGAGGGTTTTGGGCTGACAACCACAATTAAGATCATTGCGAGGCTAATCGCCGACAACATACAGTTTCAAATTCAAGATGTTTATTTCTTCCGCCATCATTATTTTTTGAATAATATTTAGCTGGTACCAAGTGAAAGAAGCTGGCCTCGTCTACGGATCATCAGTTAAACAGGGGTGTCCAAACTTTTTGCAAAGGGGGCCAGATTTGGTGTGGTAAAAATGTGGGGGGCTACCTTGGCTGATTTACGTAGAACAATATATTTAAACTATTTTTAGCAAGCTCTTCTGTGTGTCACATTTGCTTTATTATTATTTTTTTAAATTCATAATTTCAACAATCTCGCCTTTGTGGCGTTCTCTTTCGACACTCGGGCTCTTGCGAAATACTGCTGCTGTGAAATTAAACTCGCTTCAAGTTGCTATAATTTCTCGCTGCGTATCTTCCTTGTAATGTTGTCTTACATGTCAGCGTGTCTTGTTTGGTAATATCGCGTCACATCGAACTCTTTGAAAACAGCGACTGTCTCTTTGCAAATGAGGCAGACACAGTTGTCGCGTATTGTATTGAAGAAATCGTCCAATATCCACCTATCCTTGAAGCGTCGGCCATCGCAGTCAACTTTTTTTTTTTTTTTATTGATTGTCGTCATTTTAGAAAATTGAAAGTAAAGGGTTACAAGGGGTAATGTTGCTTAGAGTGCTGCTCTTAAAGTTTTTCAAAGTTTCGTGAGAATAGGCTGAGTTTCTGTGGACAAGATAGTTGTAGTTATCAGGGTAGCAGATGTCAGGCAGAGACGGCGAAGACAGTGGGTCGAAAAATATCGATTTAGGCATCAAATATGGATCTGGCGAATGGATAGACTGAAGCTTTTCCACATAACGTCTTTTATGCAACGCATCCAATGAGTTTACAGCATCTGAAAGCACCGGGACTTCCATGAATTGCACGACAAATTTAAACCATTGACAATACGGATAAACAATGACGGACAATATGGTGGCCGGATACAGCGACACGTCATTGTGTGACGTTGGTGAGTGGGGTCTATAGTCCGAAAATTACGGTAATTATAAATAGTAATAATAATAACAGGGAAACCTTTTTTTAGCATATGTTAGGCACCTTTATTCAGACAACTGTACCCTTTGTTAATACTTCATTAGCTATTTTTATATACTATATTATGGTAGCAACCAATACAATCATTGCATATCCTACAGCAATACCTCAACATTTGGATTTTAGTGCTGCTTTTGCTTTAGCCTCAACAATAAAAAATATCATTTAGGTGTATTGATTAAAACAAACATGACACAAAAAGGCCTTTGCCAAGAAATCATTTGCCTGATTGATAATCAATACTGTAGCTTAATTAATAACACCCAGCCCTCAATTAGTTTTAAACGTCCTGTCATTAAATGGGCCTCATATGTGTTTTCATGATAATTGTACTGAACCTTAGAAGAATACGGATGCCTGAAAATTTAAGAAATTCAGAACAATATGGCAATAATTTTGCAAGAATGACTTTTCATGAATACTACTTACTAATCAGAGAAATAAATTCACCACAAAAAATGGAAACTACATTGATAAATGAGGCCCGTTGTGTATTAGAACAAGTTGTAAAACAGCCGAATTTCCTTTGGGAGCAATAAAGTATCTACCTTTCTGTTTCTCGTTTTGACTGAAATTATGAAGTCACAGTGTTCCACCGCCGTTTGGTTTGGAAAAATATATTGTACTCTGTGCTTGGTAATACTCTCACACATGCAAGTATACCATAGGGCATAATCATTCACTGCTTGATACATTAAACACAGTTATCATATTAACTCAGCTTATTAAACATAATTTGTAGCGGTGCCCTTGATAGTTAATTCACAAATCGGCCTCATTATTTCAATCATTCACCATCCATAATAAACCTGTCAGGACTCAGGGACAGTTTTCAAATAGCAGACACACTTCATTCCCATTACTTCATGTTCCGTCATCAGCTGTCCATGCCAACAAAAGTTGTCTCGTAAATTTCTTAGCTGAGTAAGTGAGAATCTGCACATCGTATTAGGCATATGAAGAAGCTTCACTGATGCTCATAATTTAAACATAAACGGATCAAGGTTGCTGCAATACAGTAATGATAATGCACTTTATGATACTGCACACCATCACTTAAGTTTTCCCATGCTGACTCATTGCTTGCAGCTTCTAACTTCTTCAATGCATTGCATATTCTTCTCTTCCATCACCAACTCCATTCAATTTATCCTGCAATAGCCAAAGCTTCCCCTTTAAACTAAGTTAAAATGGCTGTAATGAACTCCTGCATTCTCGAATTACAGAAAGAAATAAAAGCAGTGTGGCCACTGCTCAGTCATCTTCAAAGTCTAATTTATGATTCATTGTCACCCTGCTGAGTCACTGCATTTTAGATCTCGTTCCACAATGATTAAACTAAATTATTTAGACTGAAGTTGAATTCTTGAGGAAAAAAAAAAAAACTATTTCAAAAATGTTCTTTCTTCTGCTCCACATTGAACCAACACATGTAATTTGCCTCCCAATTAAGGCTTCTGACGCATTCGATTTTGAATGCTCTCACAGAATTATTTAATATGATTCCAAAATTCTCATAACCTTTTTTTTTTTTTTTTTAAATCGTGCATTGACTTTAATGTTTACCAGCTCCCACATGCACATGACAAACCGACTTAAATAAATGACACACGGTAGATACATTGCACTAATTAAATGCTCACATTATCAGAAAACGTCCATCTTGTTAGTGAGCTTATACATTTTGCTTTTTGCATCTACATTGTCTTTTTTAATGAATTTATAAAACGTGTCAGCTTAACCAATATTTTTGTGTGAACAGCTAAACAGTGTTGTTCTTGAAAGTGCTGTTGTGCCTAAGGCTGGGTTCAGACTGCACGTCTTCATGCACAATTCTGATTCTTCGTCTTATCTGTTTTTTTGGCCTGCTCGTTCCGACTGCCTTTATCCATTGAACCCGTTCAAGTATTATGCATGTGCACTAGCATCCAACACTTGTTGAGCAAACTGACCCGCATGCGCAGAAGCATCAAAACAAATGACTACTGTAATTTTCGGACTATAAGCCACATCTTTTTTCCCCTATTTTGAACCGTGCGGTGTAGTCCAGTGCGGCTTATTTGTTGATTTATTTCGGTTAATAGTCCGACAGTCTTACGGCACCACTATAAAATGAAGTGTTACCAAATACCATAAGTAACTTTTAATGAAACAAATAGAGCAGTAACTGAAAAAATAATTACCACAGTACATGGATTTTGATAGTTATTTACATCTGTAGCGCCGCAATGCATGCTAGGAGATATGTTGGACAACAAGTGTTGACAGCAGGTGGCAGCAGAGGTTGACTGTCTCCCCCGAGAGAGTGATGGCTAAATGAAACTTTTTGAAGCAATGAAGCTTTACAGCCAATTGGTTCAAAGCTTCATGGTTATTCATTTGGTCTTATGAAAGTTGCTGCTATCAAATAAAATGTAACCGGTTAATATATTTTGGTGTAAACAACCCATAATACGGTGAGGACAGTTGCGGATTATACTCGGGTGCAGCTTATCTATGAACAAATGTTGTTTTTGTGTCAAATTTTGTGGGTGGCAGCTTATAGTCAGGTGCACCTTATAGTCCAAAAATTACGGTACTTGTGCTGACTCTACGTTATTCTAGAGCAGGGGTGGGCAAACTATTCCACAAAGGGCTGCTGTGGGTGCGGGTTTTTGCTGCAACCTATCAAGAGGACACCTTTTCACCAATCTGGTGCGTTATAAGTGCAATCAGTTGATTGCAGTCAGGTGCTTCTTGTTTCCAATGAAACCTCATTGGTTAAAAGCTCTGTGCTGGATCAGTTGGAACAAAGACCAGGACCCACAGCGGCCCTCGAGGACTGGTTTGCCCACCCCAGTTCTAGAGTGACTATATACTGATATCCAAAAAGAGTACACAAATAACAGACATGAATAATCCCTGTTTCCTCTTGTATTCAAAGTTTATACATATTAAAAGAACGCATGCACGCACTGTGCGTGCATGACCTACACACATACGGTCAGTTTGCCCAGACACTTGGCCGTGTAAGCCATACTGAAATATTGCTCATTTGGCACAGAAAAGGAAAACTTAGCATTCTCAGGTTAATCCTTTTTTTCATCTTGTTCTTCTTCTTTTTTTTTTTTTTTTTTTTTTTTTTTTTTATGACTGTGTTTAAATTGGGCGCTAACAGTCATGCACAGCTCCATTGCCTCCTGTGGCGCAGGAAGTGGGGAGCTGGACCTGGTGTTGGGTATTGAAAAAAATGTTTTGGTAGATTATTTCCTTTTGTTGATGTCTGTAAAAGAAACTGCTGTATTTTAAGCCAAAATAACTTGTGTTTGACAGAACAATAAGTCTATATGCTGCCATAACAGATTCATGGCGCATTAAGCCCCCGAACTATTTTTAATTTGTCCGTTTTACCCTGAAAACCCCCGTTTACGGACGTCGCACAACCGCTTTTGTTTCAACCCAGCCATAAAACGAAGGTAATTAATTATATTTATTATTCAAAATGTCTGTCGTTTTTAGCTTAAAATCATTAATTGATGTCTCATTTCGTTTAAAAAAAAAAAAAAAAAAAAAAGACTTTAAAAATTATTCACTCGCATATTTTAAAGTTTTAAACAAAGTATGTCACAATGAAAGAAATGGCGTCTGTAAAAAAGTCACGGATATCTACCTCATAACTATTTCTTAATTGCATTTTTTTTTTGTTACTGTCGCATTTTCTCCGATATGTTAGATGATAAATAATCAATCCAAACAAAGAAAAATTGAAAAAAAAAAAAAAAATGTTTAAAAGGGCACATATATGAAAAAGAAAATCTCGACTATTCCTTGATGTCTGGGATTTCTGCATCGCTGCCCTTGTTATATTACTATGTTTTACCCATAAAATCCGCCAAAAAATTCAGCTGTGGCCTTTCAAAGCTGTGTCTTGACACTCATTGATACATGCTACATGGAGTTTTTGGATCGAAACAAGGTAATTACACGATAATATCTTGTTAAAGTCATGGCGTCTGTAATTCTGCTCTCGCGTGCTCTCACCTCCATATAGAGTTTTGCTGTTTAAAAAACATTTTGTTTTTAAAAATGCCCTCCTGTTCAATTTTTTCTTCTCCCAGAAAATGGAGATTTTAAGCTTTCCAATGATGTATCACACATGCATATCGGACAATTTTGAAAGTTGGCTAAATTGGGGCTCTCAGAGTCACCTGAGTGTTTTCCGACATATGTTTTTTTTTTTTTTTTTTTGTTAATAACATGGTCCCCACCTGACAGCTTGCTTGCTACCAGGTCATGTAGGATAAGGCACAACTGGAACTTAAAATTAATTGTTGATAGAGGAGGGGTTAACATGGTGCAAAAACGAAATTTTACGAAATTTTGTAAAATTCAAATCAAGGTGTAAGATAAAGATGATTATGATAGTTTA
This sequence comes from Corythoichthys intestinalis, assembly GCF_030265065.1. Lineage (NCBI taxonomy): Eukaryota > Metazoa > Chordata > Actinopteri > Syngnathiformes > Syngnathidae > Corythoichthys > Corythoichthys intestinalis. Next base: position 20,721,563 of record NC_080416.1, read on the forward strand.
TAATAGTGCTATAACAGTGGAAAAGTTAGCTGCAGATTTAGACCGTGGAAAACTTCATATAGTTTAAATTGTAGCCATAAGTTTCCTGTTGTTGTTGAGCTACCACTGTGCAGAGCGCTGTATGATATTTGTGTGCAATGTATTTTAGTGTTGAGAAAATTGGGTGTTAATCCAAGGCTTATTGAAGATTTTAGTTTTCAAATGTGTTTGTGTGTCATTGTGCCATGTAGCCGCGGGGATTTGCATTATAATACACAGGCACTTTTATTTCCAATACAAAAATTCTAACACACACTGTAGATGTAATAGAAAGCTGTCTTTGTAGTAGCCTAATAGTAGTACTTAAACTATCCAGCATACATGTGTACTGCCTTTGTGCACGCCTTGTTTGGAGAAAAAGTGCGAGCATGACAAATTTGGACCAAAACGCCTGTTTTTGGATGGGAAAAAGAGAATAAGATCCTCAGTACCCCCTGCTGTGAGTGACTTCTAGCGCTCCTGTCCTCCCTGCCTCTCTTACTATTTTCTGACGCAATTGCAGCATGAATTCCGATTTGGGAGACTTGAGAGACTGCTGCCACATTTGAAAAATGTGGCCCAAATCAGAATTAAAAAACATATACGAAAGTAACCCAGATCGGATTTGAAATAGTCTACTTCTATGCAACTTGTCTCATTCAGACGTCAAGTTAGTGCTTCCCTCGGGTCGGAAAAACCTGAAAAAAAATTGGATTTGTGCGTTAGGACTTGCGGTATGAACCTAGCCTAATCGTCGAGGGGGCGGGTTGTAGGCGTAGTTGATAAATGGCCACTTGCACTCGCTGTGTGTGTCCAAGTCAGTCATTCAGCTTTCCAGCCATGATTAAGATGAACATTTATTAAAGCATGGAATTCAATTAAAAACGGCAAATTAATCAATAATATCAACTTTTGTGGGGGCTAAACAGGGTCTCAATAGCACCTAATAGAGAGCTATTGACTTCAGTGTTGCCTACTTTCATTGTTGCTTTTATTAGCACTAGAGCAGACTGTATACAATAATATTATATACACACAAACACACACCCATAATGTTTGTCTGTGGATGACACTGAGGATAAGATACTAATTATGCACTTCATGAGTTTCTGAGGCTAATCACACTGCTGCTGTAATGAGCTGGGAAGTATCCCAAAAAAAAAAAAAAAAAAAAAACAATGAAGCATTGAATGTGCCATCATTCATAAGGAATGACTTGTGAATGTGTGGCACTAGAGAATTTCCTTCACTTGGGTTGGACAGGCATTAAACAAATGGGTGTTTCTTCCTCACTAACCTCAGACTAATTTTAACAAATAAGAATTACGGATGCAAAGCACAAAAATGATTTAAAACTCCAATTGGTAGTCACTGACATGTAGGCTGACAAATGAAGGACGAATGATGCAGTCAACCAATCACAGCTACGATGTATAATGAAGGCATCTAAACCAGCCAATATAGATACTAATCTGCTGGAAGAGGGAAAACGCCTGCAGCTGTGTGTATTGATGTGTAGACTCACCAGTTAAGAGTGACTAATGCACCCGAATTTCTTTGAAGCCTTCACGAAAATTCAGGTACCATTTGTTGTTGTGACAGGAAACGGTGCAAAAAATAAAAGGAGAGAACAGGAATATTACTAGGACATAGTCAAAATGATTAACAATACGCGATGTCATTGATCTTTCTTAGCGCATGTAGTCAAGAGAAAATTCATCAACTGGCCATTCAAATCAAGTCAGCCGCGGTCTCGTCACGCATAGTTTTCCTATATGACACAGTCTACATTTTCTATGGATCATCGGCTTGGATTATTTTCACGGCAATTGCTTCAATATTACAAAGCTGAATACAAAACAAATGATAGCTTCAAACGTCTCATTGTGAACACCAACTAAATCCTAGATTGGCCAATCTGCTATGAAAGGCCGATCCCAGTCGATAGATTCTGACTAAAATTATATAATCATCAGTGCGCTTATCCGGCATCCAAAAGGCAATTCAGCAAACTTGTCCTAAAATGAGCTCGGAATCTATTGTAGATATTTTCCCATTTGCCACGAGTATGGAAAATGTCCCAGCCATCTGCTCTGCTGAAATATTTAGTCATGCTCTGTTGCAGCATACATCTCTTGAGCTCCGTTACCACGTACAAAGAGGCTTGTGTGGTGGTAGTGGTGCAGGCAAGCAAAAAGGCACTATCATGTCCACATCTGTGCACAACAATATGTGCATGCCAGACTTGAAGAGAAGTAACAAAGAAGTTAAATTTAATCAGTTGGTTTCACCTCCTCAAAATTTCCCAATTCTAACGGCTTTTTAACACATTCTGATTATAGTAGGAAGGCCTAAATAAAATATTAAATACTCCACGTAGATGTCATGTGTTGTTACATGCACATACAGTGGGGCAAATAAGTATTTAGTCAACCACCAATTGTGCAAGTTCTCCTACTTGAAAAGATTAGAGAGGCCTGTAATTGTCAACATGGGTAAACATCAACCATGAGAGACAAAATGAACAAAAGAAAAACAGAAAATCACATTGTTTTATTTTTAAAAATTTTATTTGCAAAACATGGTGGAAAAAAGTATTTGGTCAATACCAAAAGTTCATCTCAATACTTTGTTATGTACCCTTTGTTGGCAATAACGGAGGCCAAACGTTTTTCTGTAACTCTTCACTCTTTGCTTGGTGTAAAGAAATCAACTGTGGGAGCTGTTCATTCATTCAATTCAATTATTAGAAAATGGAAGACATACAAGACCACTGATAATCTCCCTCGATCTGAGGCTCGATGCAAGATCTCACCCCGTGGCATCAAAATGATAACAAGAACGGTGAGCAAAAACCCCAGAACCACACGGGGGGACCTAGTGAATGACCTACAGAGAGCGGGGACCACAGTAACAAAGGCTACTATCAGTAACGCAATGCGCCGCCAGGGACTCAAATCCTGCACTGCCAGACGTGTCCCCCTGCTGAAGAAAGTACACGTCCAGGCCCGTCTGCGGTTCGCTATAGAGCATTTGGATGATCCAAAAGAGGACTGGGAGAATATGTTATGGTCAGATGAAACCAAAATAGAACTTTTTGGTAGAAACACAGGTTCTCGTGTTTAGAGGAGAAAGAATACTGAATTGCATCCAAAAAACACCATACCCACTGTGAAGCATGGGGGTGGAAACGCTGTTTTTCTGCAAAGGGACCAGGATGACTGATCTGTGTAAAGTAAAGAATGATTTGGGCCATGTATTGAGAGATTTTGAGTGAAAATCTACTTTTACCAGCAAGGGCATTGAAGATGAGACGTGGCTGGGTCTTTCAGCATGACAATGATCCCAAACACACAGCCAGGGCAACAAAGGAGTGGCTTCGTAAGAAGCATTTCAAGGTCCTGGAGTGGCCTAGCCAGTCTCCAGATCTCAACCCCATCGAAAATCTGTGGAGGGAGTTGAAAGTCCGTGTTGCCCAATGACAGCCCCAAAACATCACTGCTCTAGAGAAGATCTGCATGGAGGAATGGGCCAAAATACCAGCAACAGTGTGTGAAAAGCTTGTGAAGAGTTACAGAAAACATTTGGCCTCCGTTATTGCCAACAAAGGGTACATAACAAAGTATTGAGATAAACTTTTGGTATTGACCAAATACTTATTTTCCTCCATGATTTGCAAATAAATTCTTTAAAATTCAAACAATGTGACTTTCTGTTTTTCTCCCCCCACATTCTGTCTCTTATGGTTGAGGTTTACCAATGTTGAAAATTACAGGACTCTCTAATATTTTCAAGTGGGAGAACTTGCACAATTAGTGGTTGACTATATACTTGTTTGCACCACTGTAAACGCATCATGAGAAATCTCCATTTCTTTTGATGGATAACATAATCTACTCTGATTCAAGACATGTAATTGCTGTCTAGTCGTGACTTACTATTATTCTCCAGTGCATGCACGTGTGTGTGTACATGAATGTGTGTGTGTTAATTTGTGTGCAAATCATACACAAATGTTATCATGACAATTGAAATTGCATTAGTAAAAGAGTGCATAGTCAATATTATTTGGGGTGAAAGCGCTGAATGCCGACATAACCAATTACCTTCCACATGTCTGTCAATGGGGTTCTCACATGGTTAGCGGTGGTATATTTTGGGTCAAGAAGTTTTTGCATTTTGTCCCCGTGCCTGCTTGAGTTTTCTCCGGGTTCCACTTAGATATCAAAAACCTATTATTGGTCGGCTGAAACCTAGGTTTGATTGTGTCTCCAAAAGATTGTCTATATACAGTGAAGAAAAATAAGTAATGGAACATATTTATTTTGCAGGTTCTTCCACTTAGAAATCATAGAGGAGTCTGAAATTTTCATCGAAGGTGCATGTCCACTGTGAAATAGATAAACTAAAATAAAAAAATAAAATTTTTTGACAATTTGTTTGTGTGATACAGCTGCAAATAAGTATTTGAACACAGGGGCATTACCAGGGGGGGCCCACCACCGGACATGCTCTGCCCACCCAAAGAAAGCTGGATGTAGTCCTAACGGCACCGCGTATGGTATCCCATTCATATAGTACTGATGTTTTATGTGTGAAGTTTTAACCTTTGCGTTGTTACCTCCTCTTTCACCTTAAAAAAAAATGAAATGAAAACATTTACGCATATTTAGATTAGATTTTTTTTTTTTTTTTTTTTACGTTTTTGCACCAGTGTTCACCTGACTGTTGAGTTTGGTAAGTTTTGAAGCATTCTGGGGGGGGGGTCAAAGTAGGGCTCAAAATAACGGCGGAACAAAGAATTACTGCTTGGGGGCGCTACATAGTGTATTTGGAATTTGCCTTTACACGGTATCAAAGATTGCACCTGTCTTGACCTGCCTGCCGATTTTGAAGCATTCTAAGGGGGTCAAATTTAGCTCAAAGGAGCTGCGGAACAAACAATAACTATAATAATAATAAAAAACCGAGGAGCCACAATAGGTTACCTAAAAAAAACATTGTCACCTGCATGTCCATACTGTTCAGTTATGGATGTGTTCTAAGTCAAATAAAATCAAATCTTTTATCTTTTATTTAAAACTTTTATTTGTTTGGACCAAATCACAACAACAGTTATCTCAAGGAGAAAACTAAACATGTTTTAAGGTGCAGTAGCCCTACGCTGTATTTCGACCTACTTGAGTATTGTATTTTTTATTTTTTATTTTTTTTGTCCCCCCTCCCCCCAGGTAAGAGCAATGCCCACCCACACCTGGCATCCTGGTAACACCACAGTTTGAACACCTGTCTGTCTACTACAATTCTGACCCTGAAAGAACTGTTAGTCCACCTACTAAAAGTCTACCTCCACTCCACGTATTATCCTGAATGAGATGTACTTGTATAAGGTCGATAGCAGCATTAAGACACCTGTCCTCCCCATACAATCAGTAAGACTCGAACCTGTAACATGGTAAAGAGCAAAGAGCTGTCCAAAGACATCAGAGACAAAATTCACCTCCACAAGGCTGGAATGGGCTACAGAGCAATTGCCAAGCAGCTTGGTGAAAAAAGGTCCACTGTTGGAGCAATAATTACAGAATGGAAGACGCTTAACAATGAAGGTCAATCTCAATCGTCGTGGAGCCCCATGTAAGATATCACCTCGTGGGGTCTCAATGATCCAAGAAAGTTGAGAAATCAGCCCAGAACTACAAGACAGGAGTTGGTCAAGGACTTGAAAAGAGCTGGGACCACCGTTTTCAAGGTTACTAATGTTAATACACTAAAACGTCATGGTTTGAAATGCATGGCATGGAAGGTTCCCCTGCTTAAACCAGCACATGTCAAGGCCTGGCTTAAGTTTGCCTATGACTATGTGGATGATGCAGAGGAGTCATGGGAGAAAGTTTTGTGATCAGATGAGAGTAAACTAGAACTTTTTGGTCATAAATCCCCTCACAGTGTTTGGTGGAAAAAGAATGAGGAGTACTATCTCAAAAACACCATCCCTACTGTGAAGCATGGGGGTGGTGTCAACATTGTTTGGGGGTGTCTTTCTGTGCATGGAACAGGACGAGTGCATTGTATTAAAGAGAGGATGACTGGGGCTCTGTATTGTGAGATTTTGGGGAACAACCTCCTTCCTTCAGTCAGAGTATTGAAGATGGATCGTGCCTGGATCTTCCAACATGACAATGACCCGAAGCACACAGCCAGGATATCCAAGGAGTGGCTCCATAAGGTGCATGGCCTAGCTGATCTCCAGACCTAAACCCAAAAGAAAACCATTGGAAGGTGCTCAAACTCCATTCCCAGAAACCTGACTGATGGGTGGGCCAAGATCCCTCCTGCAGTGTGTGCAAACCTAGTGAAAATATACAGGAAACGTTTGACTCTGTAATTACAAGCAAAGGCTTCTGTGCGAAATATTAACATTCTTTTTCTCAGGTGTTCAAATACTTATTTGCAGCTGTATCACACAAATAAATTGTTAAATAATTGTACATTGTGATTTCTGGATTTTTCTTTTTAGATGATGTCTTTTCTTATTTTCTACACTGTCCTGCGATTGGCTGGCAACCAATTCAGGATGTACCCCATTTCATATCTATAGTTAGCCAGGACTGTTTGCAGCAACCCTTGCAAGGACAAGCGTTACAGCTAATGAATGAAGAAAATTGCAATATGTGTCCATCAAAATTCAATGAGTTTGGATTTGCTTTCACAGATTGGTTTGCATTTAACTCATTTTGAATGTCCTTTATCATCTTATTGGGGGATTGCTCGTATTGTGCCTTTAAGATAATGTCAAATTTACATTAGTTCACTCCGCCAGCAAATACCGTACTTTCAAATTGAGTCTCTGAGATTTGAATGCATGGCAACTGTGTGCAAAAGTGTTGTGAATTGTATCAACAAGTTCCCTAATACTTTTAAAGCCCTGAAGGTTAATGATGTACTTATGTAACAGTACTATTTTCTTTTTGGAGCTTGCTGTTTGCTTCTTTAAATTTTGCATTAATAGAAGCTGATTGGCATGGGAGAGGGAGAAAGCAGCAGCAACAACAGTCAAAGCAGATGACCAACAAAACAGCATGGTAGAAGAGTGAAAGACATATAACTTCCCAGATTAGGTTTGTTTTCCAAGCACCTTCTGGTTATATACGATATTGATTAAAACCTAATAACCTCATAAGATGCTGTCCTCCATCATTCTTCTCCTCTGCCATGAAACCATAGCTCATCTTCTCATCCTCCTCTCTTGTCCCTTGAGAGAAATGGCTCACAGTTCTTTTTTTGTTTGCGTGTTCAGAAAAGCTCACATTTGAACCTTTTGATTGTATTTTATTTGTGTTTAAAACCTCTGATTCCTGACAATTATTTTCAAAGATTGTCTGCATTCTGCTTTCATGATAATGAAAATACGTTGCTTTGTATTACATGGATCTATCTGGTGGTGTGAGTGTCAAGCTCACAAGAGAAATGAAGAAGAAAATTTGGGAAGTTTACACTGGCTTTGATTGGTGCAACATTTGGCTGACAAAGCTATGCATTTATGTAAGGGGCAAACAACTTGCTCCAAATTTAATCATTTATGTCTGCTGAAAGTTTCATGAGAGGAACCCATGTGGCACAAGGCGCTCTGCTGCAGCAATTTGTTTGCAATTGTTACACTATGAGCTGCACACAAGCACTTAGTAATGCTAGCCTCACTGCCTCTTTATTTTACAGTTAGCATTGATGTGACATTGACGGGTTTCATATGACCAAATAATGTAACATGGGAACTGAAACCCATTAAAACCCATTTTATCACACAACAAAACCTAGGTTTCACTTATCAAATTCATGCAGAACTGAACTTTTTTCCCTCCTCAATTTTCTTTGTTAAAATACGGGGACATTGCCAAATGCATTCTCTTCAATGTGGTAGAGAGAGCGATTGGCACACAGGAAAATGAGCTTAATCATCCTGTCAGCTGTATTTTACTGCTGATGGACCTCTATTGGTTTTATTGCCCATAATTATGAGTTATGCTCACATTTTTTTTAATTCTTCCTTGGGTTGCAGTTGGCTACTGCACTCTCATTTTGAGTATTTCTCTTATTGAAATTCTATTTCAGTTTGCCTCTTCAGTTAACAGGCTTAAAGAATGTAATATTTGCTTCTTGTACATGCTTCTCTTTAATCCTCCTACTTTTCTAGATCATTCCCATTCTATTCTGGTTGTTGCTCATGTAACATATGTATATTTTAGGGTTAATGGCCATTGTCCAATCTCATTTTTTTTTTTTTTGTTATCATTTCAGCTATCTGTAAGTGCACAATGTTAGTGGATATTGTCTTGTTCTTTCTATTGAATCGTTGCTTTAGTTTTGAGTTTCCATTTTAGTCTTCTGCTCTTTTGGACACTAATTTGTGGATTCTGACAGAAACCTGAGCATGCAACTCTTGAGAGGCCAGAGACAATAAGTGAGGTGAGCGTCAAATCACAGTAATCGATACAATTCAATGATTGCTTAGAATCAGTCAAGTCTGAGTTGATACGTCAAGGCCAAATACACATCGGTGCTACATCTTAACCAATTTCAAAAGAAAAAAACAACAACACATAGCCCAATTGTAATGTATAACATCACTGCACAAGGTGTAATTTACCCGCGGTCATAGGTTTAGGTTTTGAGACATTTCACTATTCAATTGAATGACAAACAGTGTCGTTGCTTATGTTAGCGCATTAAGCACGTCTCCTTTGTGCTCATGTCTTAGTCCTATTTTCTATGTCTTTTGAGCCAATATGCTCCTCCACACTCAATGTCACAGCCCTTTAAGCACACGTTCATTTGCTTAGCCTTCTAATTGGCTATATACAGACTCTGCTCTTTCATAAGTCAAAATATACTCTCACATAAATCTTCTACCATTACAAATTTCAATATTTGCTAATGCTACATTATCTGCTGTACTGATTAAGACTGAGTAAAAAATCTCATATCACGGTCCATTTGGTGTAAGAGAGCATGTAGCCTACGGTCTTACATTAGTGTTGACCAACCACAATATCAATTCAAGTTTACTATCTATATAAACTGGTCGTTTTATCACATTTGTGACATTTGCACAGTGTGATTTAGTACTTGACTTTTAATGTGTAGAATGTTGCTGGAACCAACCTTTGGTACAATCCATTAATACGGTATATCAGGAGAGCTCTATAGGGCTCTGGGATTTAATGATAATAATAAGTCATTGATCACTTGGATTATTGTCCCACAAATGAAAAATAAGTAGATCAGAATTGAGGCTCCTTGATAGGAGCGTTTATTGCAGAGCCAGCTACGACCAAACCATATTTGTAGGTCAGTGTCTCAAAGTCTACATATTACCTGTGGCCCCTGAGAAACCACAAATGGAAAATTAGAGTGGAGAGTTGGTTGCACTCATTTTTTGTAATTAGTTAAGTGGTCCTTCAGTTTGAATAACTGTGAGCTAGGGCAATGGCTGCGCTGGTGTTAAAACACAAATGACCGACTTGCATCGCAGATTTCCTTGCCAGTCAGTTCATAAATTAACATTATTATGTAAATTGTGGCTGGTTGCATTGTCGTAAATTAAAGAGTGGTCATATAAACACATAAGGTGCTCATTCATAATTTCATTAATCTAGAGGTTAGCATGATGCAGCTTGTCGCCTCTAATTGATGATTCTGATAACTCAGTTTTTGTCACGCGAGAAGGTATTTATAGTAGGATTTTTGAGTAACTCCAGTGTCAAGCCAAATGTGTGTGTTTTATAATGATAAAAATAAAAGCTGGTCCTTCTAAAAAAAAAAAGAAAATAGCATATTGTGATGAAGTTCATAATTTTTTGTAATGTACTGACAAACATTAGACTTTCATATATTTTAGATTCATTACACACAACTGAAGTAGGCCAAGCCTTTTATTATTTTAATATTGATGATTTTGGCAAAAAAGTCAAGAAAAAACAAAAATCCCCATCCCCAAAAATTAGCATATCATGTAAAGGTACTCTAAAGAAGCTACTAACCTAATCATCTGAATCAACAAATTAACTCAAAACCCCTGCGAAAGACTCCTGAGGCTTTTAAAAACTCCCAGCCTGGTTCATTACTAAAAAACGCAATCATGGGCAAGACTGCCAACCTGACTGCTGTCCAGAAGGCCATCATTGACACCCTCAAGAAAGAAATTTCTGAGCGAATAGGCTGTTCCCAGAGTGCTGTATCAAGGCACCTCAGTCTGTGGGAAGGAAAACGTGTGGCAGGAAACACTGCACAGCCAGAAGAGGTGACCACACCCTGAGAAAGATTGTGGAGAAGGGCCGATTCCAGACCTTGGGGTACCTGCAGAAACAGTGGACTGAGTCTGGAGTAGAAACATCCAGAGCCACCGTGCACAGGCATGTGCTGGAAATGGGCTACAGGTGCCACAGTCCCCAGGTCAAGCCACTTTTGAACCTGAAACAGCAGCAGAAGGGCCTGACCTGGGCTACATAGAAGCAGCACTGGACTGTTGCTCAGTGGTCCAATGTACTTGAAACAACACAAGTACATGAAAGCAAATTTTGCATGTCATTCGGAAATCAAAGTGCCAGAGTATGGAAGAAGAGTGGGGAGAAGGAAATGCCAAAATGCCTGAACTCCAGTGTCAATTACCCAGTCAGTGATGGTCTGGGGTGCCATGTCAGCTGCCGGTGTCGGTCTACTGTGTTTTATTAAGGGCAGGGTCAATGCAGGAGATCTTGGAGCACTTCATGCTTCCATCTGCTGAAAACCTTTACGGAGATGAAGATTTCATTTTTCAGCATGACCTGGCACCTGCTCACAGTGCCAAAACCACTATTAAATGGTTTACTGACCATGGCATTACTGTGCTCAATTGGTCTGCCAACTCTCCTGACCAGAACCCCATAGAGAGTCTGTGGGATATTGTGAAGATTAAGTTGAGAGACACCAGACCCAACATTGTGGATGAGTCTATGGAAGCATCCTAGGCCTCCATAACACCTCAGCAGTGCCACAGGCTGATTGCCTCCATGCCACGCCGCATTGAAGCAGTCATTTCTGCAAAAGGATTCCCGACCAAGTATTGAGTGCATAGCTGATATAATTAAAAGGTTGACTTTTTTATATTAACAAACACTTTTGTACTGGTCGGATGAAATATGCACATTTTTTGAGATAGGGATTTTTGTTTTTTCTTGACTTTTTTGCCAAAATCATCAATATTAAAACAAAACAATACAAGGCTTGAACTACCTCAATTGTGTAATGAGTCTAAAATATATGAAAGTAATAGTTTATAGTATTTAAAGTAATATATATGTGTGTGTGTATATGTATGTGTATGTATGTATATATACACAATATATTATATGTACACACACGCACACTCTAAGTGCTGACCGAGATGCTCTGAACCAGCAGTATTCTTGTAAGGAGCGTGAAATGGCCATAAAGACGTTCTCTAAAAGAGCTATTAAGGCACGGACTGATCAAGCATCCCTTTTATCAAAATGAAATTAAAAGGGCTAGAAGGGTATAATTAAACAGGGCTGTTACAGACCTTTTTGGTGGAAAAAAAGTGAGCCATGTTTCAGGGTATTTGCTTAAATCATTAAGTATTACTATAGAAGTGAGTTGAATAAAAGGACATGAGTAGTGACAAGGGGAGATGACTCATGAACTTTTATTCATATTCAAGATTTTTAGAGTGCCGGACTCTATTTGAAATAACCGACACTCCATTAAGAGCATCGAGCCATGAACCTTGCTCTGCCTTGGGCAAAAAAATGGAAACCGTATGCGAAACTTTTGGAATTTCTCAATGATAATGTGTTATATTTTGGTATTTCTATGAAAGATGACAATGGGAGACCACTTGACATGGTAATGATGTCAGATTATATGGAGCAAGACTGACTGCACCATTGCTTCATTAAACTGAGGGCTCGCAAATGTATTTGTTGCAATTTTTTTTTTTTTTGCAACCAAACCATTTGTTGGCCAATTTTGGGTTGTAATTTGCTTTCCTTTTTGTCATCATAAAAGATAAAATGAGTCATTATCCTTGTTATAAATTTGAACAATGGAATACAAGTAGTCCCCGGGTTATGACGTACTCGACTTACATGATTTTGACTTTACGAGTCTCGTCCGCCTTTCTGTCTCTAGTCATTTTTTTTTTAAGTCGCGTAGACAGTACGTAGTTCGTGCCAATGTCAGGACCCCCTCCTCCCAGAGCAGCATGGCCACCATCCTGCAGTTCCAGGTGTCAGGTCCTACTTCCTTGTTCTCATGCTGCTGCTGCTGCTTCTGCCCAGGCACTGACTCCTCTTGCTAGTCCTGATTCGTTTTTTTTTTTTAGTTCGGACGGTGGGCTCGCGTTAAAAGAGCCAACTCTGGTGACCTGAGCGGCCATGGTTTTCCCTTCTCTCGCCTCCCTACTCATTCTTCAGTGCCCTTCTCTCTCAGCAAGGCGACTCACTCGTGAGTGAAGCCCAAATATGTATTTATTTTTTTAAGCCCAAATAGTCATTGAATATAACAGCATTTAACACAATGTACCTCACAGTTATTATTTTACTTTATCTTATTAATATGACATATAGTACATGTTTTTGGACAGTTATTTTGCGATTTGGGGGGGGTAATTAGGGGTACTTAAAGGGTTAATTGCGACTCACCCGGTAATTCTGGTTACATCGCCAGCCTAGGAATAGAACTCGTTCATAACCCGGGGACTACCTGTATGCATATATATCTGATATGTTTTTGTTCACTTTTACCATTTGTTGTGTCTTACCGGTGGTGATACGAATGTCACTATTATTCCTGACTTCACATATCCACTCCTATTTGAACCCACCTGCATGAAACAGCAGCCGAACCCTTAGGTACACCTATACTGTAGCTCCTCTTCGATGTCATTACTTTCAAATCCAATGATCAATGTGGTCGGTGTCTTCAGTTATTTTTTCATTACATTATAGTTGTATAATGCATATTGTTGCTTGATGCCTTAATTGTTTGACCCGAAGATACATTGAGTGAGTTTCGTTGTTTTGAGTCGGCAAGGTGGAGTTATTCAAATTGGTCTCTTTTCATGTATTGGAAGGGATTAATACATTCATGGTAAACGAGTGTGTCTATTACATTTATCATCATACTTGAGTCAAAGTGCAGAGGGGAAACAATAATTTACACAATTACCATTCCATGGAATTATAATAATGGTTAACTTCACTCATGAAGTTATTGCTAACACATTTTGATTACTTACCCTGACTTGTTTCCCTCCTCAACCCCCGATGTGCATCCCCTATCTTATTATGCAAAGGCTAAGCTGTAGAATTAGCAAGGTAATAGATGTGATCCGCTTGCTAACCTCATCCAGCCGCCATGCACGGAATACCAACAAGGGTCTTTAACACAAGTGAGCAGCATATTGCTGTGCAGCCCTTGTCGTCATTGCAGAGGGTGCATGTGAGCAAACATCTGTTGCATTTTGGAGGGAAATTAGCTCCTGGGAATGGATAGTATAAAACTATTAAAAACGAAGCAAATTGAACTGTTCACTCACAAATGCAATCTCACTCTAGTAAAATAACAAAAGAAAACCCTCCCAAAAAAAAACAAATGCTTATTGAGGAATGTTTATGAACCATGAATGATCCAAAATGTGTTATGAGCAAATTGGTCCAATTTTGCAATTCCTGCTATTACTGTGGTTTTCTTATTTATGTGTAATTTTTCATTAGTGCCACAATTTAGAATCTTCTGTTAATTAAAAAAGGCAACAAAGCAAATTGCATTCATTAATTTCCAACTTTTCAAAGCATTGAATTGGTACCTATAATCGTGAAATTCTGTTCGTAAAGATCCAACCTCTGCGTGTCCATATCATGAGTACACAACTATGTAATATGTAACTATGTATTGTACTTTACAGCAACCACAGCTGTGTTAGTGTAGTTGACGACATTACAATCTTTCTTGATAAATGTAATTGCAGTTTTTAGATTTGGCTGAAACTTGCAAGTGTGTTGATGAGTTATTCCTGATAGCTGTGTAGTGGACCAACATACACATGGACACTGGTGTTTCAACGTTGGTGAAAATGCAATTTAATAAAAGTCACAAAAGAAACAGTTTAACAAAATATCTTGGGTGCAACATAACAGAGGCCAACATAACAAAACACTTCAACCAAACTGACCTCCAGACACATCTCTGTGACCGTTTAAATCAGGGCGGGCTCTACTAACGACCACCTGAAGGAGGTATGACAAATTAACCAAACATTGTCAACTTAATAAAACTACAACAGATGGAAAATATACATATATTCAAACTATAATTCACTAATGTGCATTTAAACAAACAATCAAAACTTACTCCAAACAGTCATAATTAAATCAACTTGAATATCCCCCCTTCAGAATGGTAGGTGCCAGATCTTACACAGCTGTGGTCGTTACCTCAAATTGGCAAATAAAATCCAGAAAGCATTCAGACAAATATTAACTAAAGTGTGCACCCATTAGAAAATATATGTCCAAAAAAAGATCACATTAATATTTAAATAGATCTTGAAACATTAAATTGTGGTGGTAGTGGTAGCCACCATAAGCTTTGGAAAGAAAAAGAGTATAAAACAATTAAAAATCATATTTTATCATATTTTAAACACACAATCCCTGAACTGGGCAAATAGCAAGCAAATTTGTTAAATTGTTGGGCCTTTAAGAAGTCACCAAAAAATTCTCTTGAAATGAACATTTAAAGAGGTGCACGGACAAAGACTTGTAGTTTTTAAAACATAAATGTCAGTCTGAGTTATAATGATTTAATATTAAAAACCTCTTTATGTTTTCGTTTTTATAAAATTTCTAGATGAGTTTAACTAGTAGGTCGCCATTTTTGTTGACATCGCAATGCACTGTGGGTGGTGACATCAACGGTTGCACTGCCGGGCTTTCAGAGTATGACTCTAGCGACATAAACATGTAATCTGTTAAGCCCTTTCAATTTGAACCTGAGGGGAACACGAATGGTAAGGACAGCACTGTTGAAATTTCACAAAACGAGCAGCAAAACCAAAATAAACAGGAAAGACGGGATGAGACGAGAGTAGGACAAAAACAGTAGTGTTCATGTGGCAAGTTTGTCTAGTGACAGTGACAGCAAACACTCTCCTACTCTAGTGACATAGCAGGTGAGTGTTTGCTGACAAGAACTCCAGTTTTTGCTTGCTGATCTTCATGGTAAACTATTATGTGATCAAATTTATTGCAATACAATTATGGAGATAGCTAGCATCCAGAGCTGTTGTGTGATTTACATATGATTAGGATACACAGTGTTTTGCAGATAGCCCGTGCATCACAGTACATGAAAACCTTGATGCATTTTTTTCCCTCCACCGAGACGTCTGATCGGCTCCGCCTCCGTGACCGAAAGAGTGCTGCCTTATCCAATCGGAACCGAATCTCCAACCATCATATTTTTGTCACGTAAAAGTGCTATCTGGATTGTTGATCGTCCTGCCGGCGTTCTCAGATTTTGTGCCCTTATCAGATGTTGCTCCCGAAGCTTTTACATTCAGTTGGACTCTCATTATCCAAAAGTTGCTTAATAAACAAGTTACATAATAAACATACTGTGCATATGCAATATGAATACGGCATAAATGAACACTTAAGACTGATAAGTGACACGGAAAATGAATATGTATTAAATTTAGTTTGATTGCTGGATAGTCGTATTATTTTCTGCCCAACAGATTATAACGATGCCTTTTTTGGACATTGAGATATAAGAGGATTGTCATGTTCTTTATTTATACTTAAAGCATGTTCGCTGCATGCAGATAGTGTTCAAGACCACACTGTTTAGTAACAGTAACACAACAAGGACCATGTTATTTTTTTCTACATCGATAGTATCTGTATTGTTTATCGTCCTCAAATGAAAACCAACAAATCTCTTACGGTCTGCGAGTGCGAAAGCAAGGTTGGAGCCCGTACAAGGGTTTATTGAACACAAAAAAAAAAAAACACCCTCATGAAAAGGGAGACAAAAAAAGGGTCCGTGATAGTAGGTTGGGATTAAAAAAAAAAAAAAAAAAAAAACGATGGAAAACCGTGTCGAGAGGCAGACAAATGAAAAAACCAAGGCAAGATGCAACTAGTAACGAAGGGATTGAGAATACAAATTGTCAAATGGCAGCAAGTCAATATCTCGGCAACCTACGAAGGATCACTTTAAAGACACTGCTGATGAATTGGAATTGGATGCAGGTACAACGTCGGGAACTCATCCCAGAGCTCTGTAACAACACAATCTGAACAGCATCTGAATGTGACAAAATCACGCCAGTCGTCATACAAGCTTCGCTAGGATAGAGCACAGCTATTCTCCCAGTAGAACCCAACTGCGTCATCACGCTCAGTGTGCGTTGGCACCCTCTATAGGTCAAAAAATGTACTAAATATTATAGAATTTTCAATCAATGGCAATACAGTGGTACCTCTACATACGAAGTTAGTTCGTTCCAAGACCTTGTTCGTAAGTTGAAATGTTCGTATGTCGGGCAGGATTTTCCCATAAGAATACATTATAATTCAATTAATTTGTTCCGCAGCCCAAAAACCTACACTAAATCTGTTAAAAATACCAGGTTGTTTGCATGCTACGTGTTTTGGATTCCCCTGGTGGCGATTTGCAATTTGTTGTTTTTATGATCAGGCATATTTTGGCCACCTAAAGAAAGCTAAGACCTACGTTCTCATAGAAAATAAAAAGGCAACGCGTTGATGAAGAGAAAGTTTTGGTCTAATTAATTCGAGACGAGCATCATTATCGTTCTAAAAGGACTATCTGCAGTGATATCCATTCTTATAGTCACACCAGCTCAGTGCCTTTTTACAAAATCCTTAATAAATACTGCTGTTACTATTGCAAAAAGCAATTACAAGAGCATTTTGCGTAGTGTACCTGAACGCACCGCGGGGCTGACGGCAGAGTGAGAGAGTGGAGTTGACTTTCTCTTTTCACGTCTTGTTGTTGCTATCAGTTGGCGACGCGTGTTTTGTTGCACAAGTTCTGAATTAAATGATTAAAAACCTGATAAAGCTGGTGATCTCTATGGCGATGGTTCCAGAATAATAAGTGTCACCATAACGTATAAAGACTGGCGAACAGAGGTCGTCGGAGTTATTGTCAAGCAGTTCATGGACGTGTACCCACGCTCATATTTTTGTATCATTCCATCTTCATTTCAGTGGTAAGCCTCACCTTTTTTTCTTTTCTCATCACCTTCTTTAACATTCTTGGAACCCATGTTGATTTCTCTCACAAGAAAATCTGTCTTGCGGGAAAACAATGAAATTGCGGCGCTGTCATGAATCGTCGTATTTCAAGCATTACGTCTGATGTAGAAACAAATGGCGTGTCAAATTTTACGTCGGATGTCGAAAAGATCGTGTGTCGAAGCGATTGTATGTCGAAGCGATCGTATGTCGAGGTACCACTGTATTTAATATGTTTCTTATAACATATTTTAGTAAAAGCGAACAACCATGGCTTATTAGGGCCTACAAGTCTTTATACTCGTGGATCCTTTTAACAAATCTGATTTTATCATGTTGACACATAACATGATTTTCAGTGAATGACTGACAGAATGTTCAATGTTTGCATGTTTGCTCAAGCAAGGCTCGCAATGTCATGCAGTGTGTTTGAATGTGGATCCCCTTATGGTTGGTGTGCATTTGCTTTCATGACTCCTAAAAAATGTTGATTTTCATGCTTGAAGGGAGCAGACTTAACCATTTTCAGGGTATGCACATTACAAAGCTCTGACAGGCTGAGGGCACTGATGCATCAATAAAACCCTCTAAGCTGCCAGAATACACAATGCACAGCTGCGTGGAGATATATCCTGTGTACACAGATTTAACTAATTTAGGAACCAAAGTTATTGTCTTTCTAGTAAGTGTGGTGGTGCAGATTGGACATGTTTTCAATTGCAGGTTATTATTTTGACTCAGTATATTTTAATGAGTTGGATGTTTCTCACTGACATTTGATGAAAAAAATGATTTCTTTTATTTTTGGACAGTACTTATAAAATTTGAAAGAAAGACTTTAAGAAGCTATCACAGTCAGATGAAGAGAAAGACATGATTTTTAAAAATCTTTAACATGTCACAAAGACTTTGCCGATCATGCCAATTCTGCTCAGGACCACTGCTGTGCATCAGCATGAACTCTTCAGAATGATTGGGCTTGAATAAGTTTACATTTTTTTCATTACCAATAGCTTAAATAGACATATTTTATCTTTTTATATGTTCTTTTTTGTTGTTGTTATTGTTTCAACAATATACTCTGCTGGCCAAAAGTATTGGCACCCCTACATTTCTGTCAGATAATACTCAATTTCTCCCAGAAAATGATTGCAATTACAAATATTTGTTAGTAATATGTTCATTTATTTTGCTCACAATGAAAAAAACGCAAAAGAGAGTGAAAAAAAATATTAAATCATTATCATTTTACACAAAACTCCAAAAATGGCACCATCAGCCTAATACATGGTAGCACAACCTTTAGACCAAATAACTGAGAACAACCACTTCCGGTATCCATCAATGAGTTTCTTACAATGCTCTGCTGGAATTTTAGACCATTCTTTTTTGGCCAACTGCTCCAGGTCTCTGAGATTTGAAGGCCATTTTCAGATATCTCCACACATGTTCTTTGGGATTCAGGTCTGGGCTCATTGCTGGCCATTTTAGAAGTCTCCAGTGCTTTCTCTCAAACCATTTTCTAGAGCTTTTTGAAGGGTATTTTGTGTCATTGTCCTGCTGGAAGACCCAGGACCTCTGAGGGAGACCCAGCTTTCTCACACTGGGCCCTATATTTTGCTGCAAAATTTGTTGGTAGACTTTAGGCTTCACAATGCCATGCACACGTTCAAGCAGTCCAGTGCCAGAGGCAGGAAAGCAACCCCAAAACATCAGGGAACCTCCGCCATGTTTGACTGTGGGGACTGTGTTCTTTTCTTTGAAGATTTTTTCCTGTAAACTCTATGTTGATGTCGTTTCCCAAAAAGCTCTTCTTTTGTCTCATCTGACCAGAGAACATTTTTCCAAAACATTTTTGGCTTTCTCAGGTAAGTTTAGGCAAACTCCAGCCTGGGTTGTTTATGTCTCTGGGTCAGAAGTTGAGTCTTCCTGGGTATCCTACCATATGGTCCCTTTTCCATTCAGACGCCGACAGATAGTATGGGTTGACACTGTTTTACCCTCGGACTGCAGGACAGCTTGAAGTTGTTTGGATGTTAGCCGAGGTTCTTTAGCCACGATTCGCACAATCTTTTGTTGAAATTATTCTTTTCCGTCCACATCTAGGGAGGTTAGCCACAGTGCCATGGGCTTTACACTTATTGATGGCACTGCACATGGTAGACACAGGAACATTCAGGTCTTTGGAGATGGACTTATAGCCTTGTGATTGCCCATGCTTCCTCACAATTTTGCTTCTCAAGTCCTCAGACATTTCTTTGGTCTTCTTTCTTTTCTCCATGCTCAATGTGGTACACACAAGGACACAGGACAGAGGTTGAGTCAACTTTAATCCATTTTAACTGACTGCAAGTGTGATTTAGTTATTGCCACCACCTGTTACGTGCCACAGGTAAGTTACAGGTGCTGTAAATCACACGAATTAGAGAAGCATCACATGATTTTTCAAAGGGTGCCAATGATTTTGGCCGGCCCATTTTTGTTTGTGTAAAACGATCATGATTTAATTTTTTTTCCCATTCTTTTTTGTTTTTTCATTGCAAGCAAAATAAATGAAGATATTACTACCAAAGCATTTGTAATTGCAATCATTATCTGGGAGAAATTGAGCATTATCGGACAGAATTGCAGGGGTGCCAATACTTTTGGCCAGCAGTGTATTCTTTCAATTCAAGTTCAAGTGAAAGGTACTTCTGGGTTGCAATCTCAGTTTACAAGTTCTCCAAGTTCTTATTACATTCCAAAAAGCTAAATGTTCGGCTTATATAAGACCCTAGATTGTCCAGCAGTATTTGTGTGAATTCTTGTTTCAGTCCAGTGTTGACCCCGATACTTGCCCGTAATTAGCTGGAAGAAGTTTTCACAACCCAAATAAGGACAAGCAGGATTAAAAATGGATGGATGGTTTACAGGGTCAACATTGTGAGCAAGAAAATATATCTCATTGTCTTTATCCTTGAATAATGTATGAAAATAAATGACAAAAGGCATGCAAGACATGGGAATATGTGGAGGCGTAAAAGAAAAATAATCGAAGCTGAAATTGCTCCCGTGGTGAAACGGTCAGTCCACGGACTGCCATTTTAGTTTTTGCAGTTTCTTCAGATGAAGAATAGAGATTTGAGAGGAAAAGAGTGCTTAAAACTTTTTCTAGATATTGAATCCTAATTACTTTTTAAACAAATTATTGTTCAGGGCCAAATTATGAAATTAAATCACCTTAAATTCAAAACATTTTATAAGAATGGTGGGTATTATATACAGTGTATAGAAAAAACAAACAAAACACAGAGGAAATGGAGGAAGGAGGGAAATTAAATGAAATCTTCAGCCCGCTGAACCTATGTATTACTATCTTCAGACGGCTGAAGGCTGGCAGGGGGACTTTCTGCATGATGAAGCTTTGTGCAGCCATTGTTGCTTTGGAGCGGGCACAGAAGTGATATGAGGACAAGCTAGGGAAGATAAAGTCACTTCTGGGTGGTGGGCGTCACACAGTAGTGCACAGTGTATGCAACTCTCCAGAGATTGTGTGGCAATGGTAACTCCTGGATGCAAACAGATTTGTTTTGTTTCATTGTTGATATATATATATGTATGTACAGTGGGGCAAATAAGTATTTAGTCAACCACCAATTGTGCAAGTTCTCATACTTGAAAAGATTAGAGAGGCCTGTAATTGTCAACATGGGTAAACCTCAACCATGAGAGACAGAATGTGGAAAAAAAAACTGAAAATCACATTGTTTGATTTTTAAAGAATTTATTTCCAAATTAGAGTGGAAAATAAGTATTTGGTCACCTACAAACAAGCAAGATTTCTGGCTGTCAAAGAGGTCTAACTTCTTCTAACGAGGCTCCACTCGTTACCTGTATCAATGGCACCTGTTTTAACTCATTATCGGTATAAAAGACACCTGTCCACAAGCTCAGTCAGTCACACTCCAAACTTCACTATTGCCAAGAACAAAGAGCTGTCGAAGGACACCAGAGACAAAATTGTAGACCTGCACCAAGCTGGGAAGATTGAATCTGCAATAGGTAAAACACTTGGTGTAAAGAAATCAACTGTGGGAGCAATTATTAAAAAATGGAAGACATACAAGACCACTGATTATCTCCCTCGATCTGGGGCTCCATGCAAGATCTCACCCCGTGGGGTCAAAATGATAACAAGAGCGGCGAGCAAAAATCCCAGAACCACACCTAGTGAATGACCTACAGAGAGCTGGGCCCACAGTAAAAAAAGGCTACTATCAGTAACACAATGCGCCGCCAGGGTCTCAAATCCTGCACTCCCAGACATGTCCCCCTGCTGAAGCCAGTACACGTCCAGGTCCGTCTGCTGTTCGATAGAGAGCATTTGGATGATCCAGAAGAAGACTGGGAGAATGTGTTATGGTCAGATGAAACCAAAACAGAACTTTTTGGTAGAAACACAGGTTCTCGTGTTTGGAGGAGAAAGAATACTGAATTGCATCCGAAGAACACCATACCCACTGTGAAGAATGGGGGTGGAAACATCATGCTTTGGGGCTGTTTTTCTGCAAAGGGACCAGGACGACTGATCTGTGTAAAGGAAAGAATGAATGGGGCCATGTATCGAGAGATTTTGAGTGAAAATCTCCTTCCATCAGCAAGGGCATTGAAGATGAGACGTGGCTGGGTCTTTCAGCATGACAATGATCCCAAGCACGCAGCCAGGGCAACAAAGGAGTGGCTTCGTAAAAAGCATTTCAAGGCCCTGGAGTGGCCTAGCCAGTCTCCAGATCTCAACCCCATAGAAAATCTGTGGAGGGAGTTGAAAGTCTGTGTTGCCTAACGACAGCCCCAAAACATCACTGCTCTAGAGGAGATCTGCATGGAGGAATGGGCCAAAATAACAGCAACAGTGTGTGAAAAGCTTGTGAAGAGTTACAGAAAACGTTTGGCCTCCGTTATTGCCAACAAAGGTTACATTAAAAAGTATTGAGATGAACTTTTCGTATTGACCAAATACTTATTTTCCACCATGATTTGCAAATAAATTCTTTAGAAATCAAACAATGTGATTTTCTGTTTGTTTTTTTTTTTTTTGTTTTTTTCCCACATTCTGTCTCTCAATTACAGGCCTCTCTAATATTTTCAAGTGGGAGAATTTGCACAATTAGTGGTTGACTAAATACCTTTTTGCCCCACTGTGTATATACACTGTATTTATCTTTCTTCCAAAGGGAATGACAACAAGGTGACCATGACTTAAATGCAACTTTTCAAATTTTGACTAGAATTCACTCAAAAGGAGTTTGTGATCCTAAAAATATGATACTCCATGTAATATGAAAAAGGGCAAGGAAGCATATTTTGAAACATGTTTTTGGAAAATAAATTACTAGGATTTTAATTGATATACAAAATGTTTCTAAGGTTTATCCATTATTGAAACCTTTTGAAAAATGAATTTTTATTGCCAAACGGATAAACACCAGTTTGAAGTGTTGACCATCACACACCCCAACTATAAATACATGAAAACATGGATTAATTTAAATCCTGAGCCACAATCTCAAAGGAAGTATGTTCTGTGTCAGGAAAAATATATTGCAGGTTAACTTTTTTCTTCTAAAGGTTATTTAAAGAACCACGTCATCTACTATTGTATCAGGAGCTTTGCAAACATAACCTGAGCTCCCTATTTCATCATTGTATCTCCACTATTGTTTAAGCCACGACCACACAGACAAAGGTGTGATGAATTGTGGTCCTAAACTCTTGATTAATTGGTGTATTGTGACACAAAGAAAAAGAATGCAGACACAGCGAGTTTTTTTAAAGGGCAAACACTAACCCACATGCACGTATTCTACGCCACAGGAGCTTCCTGAGAAGGACAGATGCCCTTATTCAGCATCAGTTAACAGGCCATGTGTGAAGGGCCTCACATTTAACATCCCCACCTTGTCTCTCAGCCTATCCAAAGTTGTTTATCTTCTGTGCTTGATAAAATGAAGGGCCTGTGACTTTGCGTGCGTGTGTGTGAGTGAAAGTGCCACAAGCAATCAGTTGAAACATTTCCCACAGTCCCAAACTAGATCAATTGACCTTCCAAAGGACATGTGAATAATGATGACTGATATGCAACGTGGAAGGAAGATCACTTCGGTGGAACTGTGAGAAACAACAGAAGGAAACAGAATGTAATAAGCAGAACACAGATGAGCGAGTGATGGCGGAATGTGAAAGATGATATAGGAGGGCTGCCAGTACACTACCTGCCAGAGGAGATTTGGTTGCATGGTTTGCATTTTTAAATATTTTGAATGTTAAGTTGTTAAGTTTGCTCTGAAGATGTAATGAAATTAGATTTAGTATTGTTTTTGATAGTTTTTTTTTTTTTTCCAACCAACATACCCTAAGTATATAGTATAAACATATATTAAACCATCCCCCCATCTGTTCTTTGTATGGTGATTGGTTGTTCATCTCAAGCTCGGGTGCTCTACCTGGGAGCTTGAGGGTCCTTTGCTGCACTCTTCTGGATGGAGATTTCTGATGTTTGTCCTGGTATCTGCTGGAGCCAATTCTCCAGTGTGGGGGACACGGCGTTTGGGATGGGTACATTGATCACAACGGATGTCCTCTGCTGCTTATCCATGATCACGATGGTTGGCCATGACCATCTTATCAGTTTGTGTCCGGAGGTCCCACGAGATCTTAGCCCTCTCATTTTCCACCACCTTGGTAGGTGTTTCCCATTGCGATCTAGGGGTCTCCAGTCCATACTCTGCATAGATGTTTCTTCTTCCCAGGCTACTTTTTTATGGCGTTCCATGTATTCTTTTACTGAAAGTTTCTTACACCCTGCCATTATATGTTGGGATCCTCCCTGGTGTGGTATATCTGGGCCTCTATTGCTCTGGTGCTCAAGGCCTGCTCCTGTACTAGCATGATTAGTGCCTCTGTGCTGTCTTTTAGTCAAGCCCTCTCTAACTATGGATATGACTTGTTCATATCTGCTACTTCAGTTATCTGTCAGTGGTACATCCCATGCAGGGGGTTTTCCTCCCATGATGGTTCCTCCAACTCCTCCTTTTCCAGTTCCTAAGACATTCAGTAAGTGCTTCATCTCTTGTGGCCATCTTTGTGATTTATTCGTGGAGCTCGAATGTTTCCTCTTGGATAGGCTGCGTCTACACTAAGACGGATAATGGCCTTAAACGTGCAACTACTTGGACTATACGGCATGTTGGCTACACTAGTATGCCTATTATCCGGAGTAGCTTTTACGCGGATAATGCAGGCGGCCGCTTAATATGGACTGCTGTCTGTACAACAATCGGATACTAAGGAAGTGACATTGTGCCGTGCATCGTAAACAATGGAGGCGGACGATCACGACGTGGCATTCCCACTTCTCTTTTCTTTTCCACACATTTTTCTTAAAACCTTAGTCGTAATAATATACTTCAATTCAGTGCCTATTTGTGGTTCTCCCATCGTGCATGAGACCGAGATGAGCGTTTTTTACAGAGCTCGTCTCCTGCGTTCTCACCGATCAGCCAGCTGCAAGGCAGGCCCCTCCCAACTCAATGCCGACCGAACATGAGTATATTGCGGAAAACACAGAACAAGACTAAAAAAGCAGTTTCTGCTCTTGCACTCCTCTTTAAAATAAACTGCCTTATTTTAAGCCAAAACAACTGTTGTGTTTGATAGAACAATATGTTTATATGCTGCCATAGCAGATTCATGGCGCACTAAGCCTCCGAACTATTTTTAGTTTGTCCGTTTTACCCTGAAAACTCCCGTTTACAGACGTCGCGCAACCGCTTTTGTTTCAACCTAGCCATAAAAAGAAGGTAAGCAATTGTATTTATTATTCAAAATGTCTGTCATTTTTAGCTTAGAATCATTAATTGATGTCTAATATTTAGTTTAAAAAAAAAAAAAAAAAAAAAAAAAAAAAACGACTTTAAAGCATATTTTAAACTTTTAAACGGATTACGTCACAATGAAAAATTTGGCGTCTGTAAAAAAGTCACGGATATCTACCTCATAACT
This sequence comes from Corythoichthys intestinalis, assembly GCF_030265065.1. Taxonomy (NCBI): domain Eukaryota; kingdom Metazoa; phylum Chordata; class Actinopteri; order Syngnathiformes; family Syngnathidae; genus Corythoichthys; species Corythoichthys intestinalis. Next base: position 20,746,942 of record NC_080416.1, read on the forward strand.
GTCGCTTAATTGTATTTTTTTTGTGTTACTGTCGCATTTTCCCCGATATGTTAGATGATAAATAATCGATCCAAAAAAAAAAAAAAAAAACTGAAAAATAACGTTTAAAAGAGTAACTATATGAAAAAGAAAATCTCAACCACTCCTTGTTTTCTGCGATTTCTGCATCGTGACCCTTGTTATATCACCACGTTTAACCCATAAAATAAAAAAAATCCGGCTGTGGCCATTCACAGCTGTGTCTTGACACTCGGTGATACATGCAGCATTGAGTTTTTGGATCAAAACAAGGTGAGTACGTGATAATATCTCGTTAAAATCGTGGCGTCTTTAATTCTGCTCTCGCGTGCCCTCGCCTCCAATTAGGATTTTGCTGTTTATTTATTTATTTATTTTTTTAAATGCCCTCCTGTTCAAATTTTTCCCCCCTAGAAAATCGAGATTTTAAGCTTTCCAATGATGTAGCACACATGCATATTGGACAATTCTGAAATTTGGCCAAATTGGGGGTCTGAGAGCGGAACTTCAAGTCACCTTAGTGTTTTCCGCCATATACAGTAAAAATGTGTAAAGGAAAATTAAACCCTAAAAAAAGTGACCTGCGTGGTTCCCCTCAGTCAAAGAGGCACACAATCATGTTTTTCATGACATTTCTGCCTGTCAGAACTATCGCCACTTCCAGGATCACCAGCCACTGTTATGCAGAAGCACTCCTGGTTGCGGCCTCCAGGAAATATACGCAGCACCACACCATATGTTTCTATTTGTTATTTTCCAAGTGGTGAGAGTGCAATTGAGCATCGATTGTAACATCCCAAATAACAATGTCAGGCTTTCGTTGTTTTCTAAAGATATATTTTAATCACAACTCGGTGACTGCTCGTAAAAGCCGAGCATGCTTTCCCTTCACTCTCGCTCACCCGTAATGCTTTCAATTGCGTTCATGAAAAAAAAATTGATCACATAACGGAGTTCCCGACCCCTGGTCTAGAAGGTCTAGTAATTTCGAAATTTCCCACTGGCGAGTAATGAGTTTCTGGTTCAGAGGTAAACCGCGCGGGTGATGGCGTAACATACGAGGCTGCTCATTTCGACGCATGTGTAGTTTAGGCAAATGCAGGCGCACCTTGAAGAAGCGGGGGGGGTCATTAAACGCACCTTAATTGTAAGTGCGGACAGGTATAAAAATAGCCGGCAAAATACCCAGGAGAAAATTATCTGTCCTAGTGTAGCGTAGCCTTGGATAGCGGTCCTGATGCTCGCTAACCCTCAGCCTCTCTCCTTGTGCTTCGCGTATAGCCTCTGGATACTGGATTTGGGGATGGAACCCCCCGTACATGATGAGCAGCTTCCTTGTTTTCACATCTGTGGTCTGAACTTCCTCCTTTGGCCAGCTTATTATCTCAGCAGGGTATCTGATCACTGGTAGGGCATAGCTGTTAATTGCTCGGATCTTGTTCTTGCCATTGAGCTGACTTCTCAGGACTTGCCTTACTTGTTGCAGATACTTGATCGTTGCAGCTTTTCTTGTGGCCTCTTTGTGGTTACTATTTGCCTGTGGTATTCCAAGGTACTTGTAGCTCTCCTCAACATCTACTATCCTGCCCTCTGGGAGTGCAACCCCCTCTGTCTAGACTACCTTCCCTCTCTTTGTCACCATTCGGCCACATTTCTCCAGTCTAAATGACATTCTGTTGTCACTGGTGTAGATCCTGGTGCTGTGGATCAGTGAGTCAATGTCTTGCTTGCTCTTAGCGTACAGCTTGTTTACATTAGAGGAGGTGATTGACGGTACCCCCATTCTTAAGTCGGTATCCATAGCCAGTCTTGTTGATCAATTGGCTGAGGGGATTCAGGCCTATGTAGAACAGCAGTATGGTAGTGCATTTCCTTTGTATATGCCACATTTGATGGAGACTTGCGCAATTGGCTCAAAGTTGGCCTCAAGGGTGGTCTGCCACAGCCTCACTGAGTTTGCAACGAAGGCTCTTAGTGTGGTGTTACGATATACAGTCTATATATACTAAGTCCTTCTCAAAAAGTTAGCATATTGTGATAAAGGTCATTATTTTCGGTAATGTACTGATAAACATGACACTTTCATATATTTTAGATTCATTACACACAACTGAAGTAGTTGAAGCCTTTTATTTTTTTAAATATTGAATATACTGGTAAATGGTTTACTGACCATGGCATTACTGTGCTCAATTGGCCTGCCAACTCTCCTGACCTGAACCCCATAGAGAATCGTAGGATATTGCGAAGAGGAAGTTGAGAGACACCAGACCCAACACTGTGGATGAGTTTAAAATGGCTATCAAAGGATCCTGGGCCTTCATAACCAGTGTTGTCAGTAACACTGTAATCTGATTACTTTCTTTCAGTAACGAGCAATCTGACGTGTTCATTTGTCCAAGCCAGTAATCTGATTAAAGTTAGTTTCCTCAGTGCCTGTGCGTTACTATTTTGTTGTTGCCTCATACTGTATGTAAAATAAGAATACTGTAGTCATGTGCGAAGAGCATTTGAATAGAAAATACTGCTCTTGAGTTTGGGAGTGGCATCACATCTCACGTTTTCTCATCGGAAAAAAAACGGGTCACTTGTATTACCATGATGTGTGCGCGCCGTCTGCCACATAGCCTGGCTACGTATCAGGATGTTAACAGTAAAGGAGCCGGAGAGATACAACAAACTGCTGCATTTGCTCACTGGAGATACAGCCATTACTTCACATATCCGTCCAGTAAAGATGACAAAAATATCTTTTGCGTTGCAAACTCTGCGCTGGCTCAGAAAGACTGTCGACCGCTATATACTCGACATCCAATTCAACAAGGAAGGTTGGAATTACAGCACAACGCGTCGCAAAAAAAAAAAAAAAACTCGAAACAAAGCTGACAGGTATCGAGACAGCCAGCACTTCTACAGTTTGTAACCAGCCTTTATAATATGTGTAATTATGTACATTTTATAGTAAGAGTTTGTAATCATAGGCGGAGTTTTACATTTGTGGGACTTGGGGGAGAAGCATGTTGAAGACTGAAACGAAAGTCAAAAGTTTGGACACACTTCATAATTTTTCCGTTTTATACATTTTCACTGCTATTGTAAATTCTCACTGAAGACATCAAAACTATGAACGAACATGTGGAATGGCAAAAAAGTGAATGGACTGAAAACAGGTTTTGTATTCTACACTCTTCACCTTTGAGGTGTCTCCAAACTTTTGGCCAATAATACACACATACACACATCTTTGATACTGTTCGAGTTCAATCAACTGTTCAAGTTGTTGTTGGTAGCGTTTGAAAGCTTAGGTTTAAAAAAATTCTAAATATTCATCTTGCCTCCTCTGGTATAGTTTTGGTTAAACAAAGCAAAGGATAGTCTCTAAGGTGCTAGTCACATGATCTGTTGGAAAAATGATTTTGACCCATTATGAAAACTGCACGTTGTAGGATTTTTGTTCATTTCATTAATTTTTGTTGTTTTATTGCTTTAAAACTTTTATAGACATCATTTTAACGGCTAGGTCTTTATTTCTAAGGGGAAGTTCAGAATTTTTGACATGAGGCTTAATCTTGGATTTAGCGGGGGTTTAATTAGTCGTTGGACTTTATTTAAACAAATTTCGTGCAGTTTGTCAGTTATTTGTTAGTTTTAGGGCTCCGGAATGACCAAGCTAGGGTGAGTCAATGGTGGTTGAAATCAACTCCATCGACTAATTAAACCCCCACTAACTCAAAGATTAAGCCTCATGTGAAAAACTCAATTACACGCGATGACATTTTTCTGTTATTTTTATGTTGAGGCAGCAAAAGGAGAAAAATTGGTAAAAAGTAACTGATAAGTTACTTTTAAAGTAACTTAGTTACTTTGATAATAAAGTAATCAGTAAAGTAACTAGATTACTTTTTTGAGGTGTAATCAGCAGTGTTGGTAATTTTACTTTAAAAAAGTAATTAATTACAGTTACAAATTACTTGTCCCAAAAAGTAATTGCGTTAGTAACTCAGTTACCTGAATGTAAGAGTAATTAGTTACTTGGCAAAGTAACTAGTGATAATTTTCATGTTTTTTTCTCTCAAAAGAAAAAAAAAAAAAAAAAAAAAGGTCACACAATGTGAAGTTTAAAGGGTTTTGGGAACAATTGGCCCTAGCCCAATTCTTTACCCTCCACTTAACTAGACACAAGGGTCTTGCGATAACTAGATTGCAACTTTTGCTATGTGTGGAAGTGATTTAAAGCTGTGAATCAACCGTTAAAGTCGTTAAAATTGCTCCCGTTATTGTATTAGTTCCCTTCTGTCAACTTTCAACAATCAACATGTGTAAGTTTTTATCATTTAAAGATAGATTTAAGTCAAGATTTTGCCGATTTAGGAGCATTTTAAAATAAAATTTTAAAAAAGTTACTTAGGTTCGCGAGGAAGGATCTCTGCATCAGAGCCTTCCTGCGAGGTCTACTGCTTTAAGATGGCGGCTGTTTACTAACGCATGTAGTCCTTAACCCTTTGACACCTAAGCCTATTTTGGCCGAATTTGCATGCATTTGATGTTGCCTTGTATTTCAAAGAAAAAATTGTTCACAATGACCAAGTTGGGTCCCTTTTTTAAGGACACCTTGAACTTCATGTCCAAAGTGTTGTTTTCTTCACTGACCAATTATAATCCACATTTTGGACCCAAAAAGACAAAAAAATCCCAAAATATTTTTTCAAAATTTGTAATTTTGATGTCCCATGGACAACCAAACATGCTCGACCAACCGTTTTGAAGCTTGATAATATTTATTCAACTTGTTAGGACAAACATTCAATAAAAAAAAAATAAGATTGAATAGTTTTATGTTTGACAATTCAACACAAACAGCAAGTATGGTCATAGGCGTTTTTGGCCTTTACACATACTATGGTCAAAACAGGTTATACACAGTGCAAAATAGTGAGGAAAAAAAAAATATACATGTATATCATCTAACACAAAAAGGGTTTGGAGGATATCTCTTTGTGAAGTTAGGTATTATACCCATCACCTTATCTAAAGTATATACGTACATGCAAACAAGCTTCTCGAACACTCATCTTTATAAAAATTGAAAAGATTATAGTGAAGAAAAAAATATATAACACTAAATAAAAGTATTTTTAAAAATATTGACAAGTAGTTCAGTTCAATTCAATTTTTTCTGGCATACGACCCAATAAAGTTTTTTTGTTTTTTTTTGCGCACTAAATAAAGCTTCTGCATGACAGGTCACGGAGCTGCGTCACACACAACGTCACACAGCCTACTCTTTCGCCGTTAGCGCGCTGCTATCACTTCTACTCGCCGAGACGCCGACTCAGTCCAGGAAAACAACGACAAATACGGCTCATCTTCTTCCTTGAGTTAATGAAATAATGCATTAGCTTACGCTAAATTTAGTTTTAGATTCATTCTGCACGTTTCAAAGTCGCTCGCTCAATCGAACCAGTGCACAACACCGGCCGTTGCTTGCTTCGCATGGCTCCTTTTCCTTAGTTGGCGCCTCGCTCGGAAATGTATTAAAAATGTCCACATTCGGTTCGTCCTTCTTGACATCACAACGGCTTTTGGGATCTGTAGTTTTTTGTGCTGCTTTCGGTTTTGAAAAAGGACAAGAAATGATGGAAATATGGAGATAGATACATGGTCATTGCAGCGTTTTAATGCATATTTATGAGTGCAATAAAACTATAAAACTCAAATGACATTATCTCCCGTTTTTCTTGGTCGCTTGACTTCAAATAAAAACTGGTGTGGAGATCAACTTCTGCACGTTCAAATGAGACCAACCAGCGGCGTGTGGGTGACGTAATTACAGCGTGACGAAGCTTCAACGACGACATGCGTAAACGCGTCGCTGCCGACACGTTCGGTGTTAAAGGGTTAAAACAGCGGTCTCAAACCGACTCCACAAAGGGCCGCAGTGGGTCCTGGTTTTTGTTCCAACAGATCCAGCACAAACAGTTCAACCAATGAGGTTTCTACTAACATAAGCAGCACCTGATTGCAATCAACTGATTACACTTGTAAGAAACCAGATTGGTGAAAAGGTATTTGTCTCGTTTGGTTGGAATGAAATCCAGTACCCCCTGCGGCCCTTTGAGGACCGGTTTGAGACCACTGGGTTAAAACATGTTGCCAATGCAGCCGTGTCTGTCATTTGCATCTAGTTCTATAATATGTGATATCTACCGTATCATGTGGGCGTAGTTTGAAGGCTATGGCTACATTCAGGTAAACGAGGGAGTTTATTTTAAATCCAGCGATTAAGTTGGAAGCAGTTATGTAGCGTCAGAGCTACTCCTCTTCTGGTTTGTTTACATCCGTGGTACACTCAAAATGGCGCATGGAGGCGTGTCCGCTAGTTTGGGCACGTGACTGACAAAGACCGATTGGAGCCACCTAGCATCGCGTTTGCAATGGCGTCCTCCCCACTCCTGCTCTGCTCTCTCGTCTCCGTGAGTCCGTCTCTCTCAGACTTTTTTTATTCAACCAACTTAGTAACGCATAGTAAAGCACGCCTTTCCCGCCTCAGTAACGGTAACGGCGTTACCAAGATGAGAAAAGTAATTAATTAGATTACTCATTACTGAAAAAAATAACGCCGTTAGTAACGCCATTATATTGTAACGCCGTTATTAACAACACTGGTAATCAATAATAAAATTACTTTTTTAAGTAATCTGTGACAACACTGTCCATAACACCTCACCAGTGCCACAGGCTGATTGCCTCCATGCCACGCCGCATTGAAGCAGTCATTTCTGAAAAAGGTTTCCCGACCAAGTATTGAGTGCATAGCTGATATAATTAAATGAAGGTTGACTTTCTTTGTATTGAAAAACACTTTTTTGTATTGGTCGGATGAATTATGCTATTTTTTTTAAATAGGGATTTTTGTTTTTTTCTTGACTTTTTTGCCAAAATCATCAATATTAAAAAAAAAAAATACAAGGCTTGAAGTACTTCAGTTGTGTGTAATGAATCTAAAATATATGAAAGTAATGTTTCTCAGTACATTACAGAAAATAATGACCTTTATAACAATATGCTAATTTTTTGAGGACTAGTTGTTACGGCTCACTCACCTTCACCTCCTCACTGACTCTGCTGTGCACACCTGTCATCAATTTCCACACCTGCCTCCACTTCACAATCAACAGCCTGCCACTATAAAAGACCGGTCTGCACGTCATTCAACGCCAGAGCTTCACCTAACCTCACATGCAACTCCAAGCCATCCCAGCCTTTCCAGCACTGCCAGAAAATCTACAGAGCCACAGCTTCTCACCGGTTTTTCCTCTTTTTGTGTTCAATAAATACGCCCTCGGGCTGCTTCTGTTAACCGACTTCTCACTGCTGAGCTTTTGGGTCACATCCTCCAGCCAACATAACACTAGTGTTTATATGCAGACAGACAACCCCCCCAAAATGCACCCACACACAAATGTCATTACAAAATTAAAATAAAAAATAAACATTTAAACAACTGTACAAGCAATGAGTTATCCAGTCAAGAATTAATGTAAAGTTATAGTTTGAAATGAATTCAAGCACTCGTGATAAAACAGAGCAAGTAAAACACCTTTTGCTCACAAGTGGCAGGCATATGGCAAATGAAGCAGGTTGCATCTTTCCTGAGTGCTGCTTCTTGTCAAACAGCACAAACAGATGGACTCAAATGCGTGCCACCAGTCACAGAATAGCCATATCAATTTTTAATTTTCATTATTTTTTTTCCCAAAGTACTTCATGTGCAAAAAAAGTTCAGAAATGCCAGCTAGTATCAAGTAGAAAAAAAAATATAATGCAGCTAAGTTTCCATACTTGCATTATTTTTTTCAACGTTCTTATAGCCAGCTTTTGTTTTTAATTTAGGTCACTTACATTTGGTCCACAGATTTGAAAACCTAAATCTTGAATTTGGAATGTTGAATATGCAGTGTAATAGGACAGAACAAGGAAACCAAAAACAGGTCTTAGTCACATGGAAAAAAAAATAGGCTTGTAAGTTATGTATATGAGCCAGATGTTAATTGTCATCTTTTGTCTTATAGTCAACCTTTAATGTCAAACTTGTTGTTTTTAGCCAAAAGGGAAATGAATCATTTATACTGTCCACATATGTTTAGAGTGCAGTGTTCTGTAGCTTTTGCTTTCAAGACATGTATGGGAATTGAGGTCATTGGGCAACTAACTGGATTTATGACTAAGCTGTGAATCTGAAGCGATAAAACACCAAACTTGTACAACTTTAAAAGGCTTAAATTTAAGAGCGAGCCTGTCGTAAAAATACTTGTAACTCTGATGAAAATCCACAAGACCAAATGTACATCAATCTACGAATATCAGGCTCAATAAAGCACATTAAGCATCCTTTTTTACAAGTTGGACACGTTTTATGATATTGTTCTTTTTACAACAGCTTTCCTCATTGTTTTATAAGGAAATCAGGGACATGTTTGTCACAAAGTATGTCAGCTCGTTTCTCTTAAAATAGTAGACACCAAGGTAATCCGTAATAATAAAAGTCCAGCCTGGTATGGGTGACAATAGTTAAATAAACCTTTGGCTCTCATCGGCCAAAATAGTGCTAAATTTGTGAAATTAAAACATGTATAATACTTGCCCAACAGTAAGAAAGTAAAAATACAATGGATGAATAATTAATCAACTTTTTTAAACCCTGAGTTTTGGCTCTCGAAGGCAGAAATAAGTAATAATAATTGACCACAGCATCCTGACAGCACTTTTGAATAGGTTTGCCACGCGTCCTTTGAAATAAGAAATCGTTCTGAATTAGGAATTTAAAGTTGTATTCCGTATTGAACCAATACGGAATATACGTATATAAATAAATAAATTTCTATGCATTTTATGAGTTTTGGGGATGTCTCTTTTTTTTCCTCGTCTGTACGGCTTTGGCCTCTAGAGGGGCTTCCCCTATTTCTATTTCTGAAAGGTGGCAACCCTACTTTTGAAACAGGTCTCAAATTACTGCGACATTTCTTTCATTAAAAGACAATAAAAGTAAAATAGACGAAGTGAGATGACCAGGGTTTGTTGCTCTGGTCCACCCCCCGTCCCCTTTGTAGCAGTTGCTGCTGTTGTAGCCTCAAACTCTTTGTGTTCTTTCACGTTTTGTCTTCAAATGTTTTATCAGGTTCGAGGTATTGAAACTGGCCGATTTAACTCAACCCCTCGAAACTTTTAGGCCTCAAATCTTGCATGCAGCCATTGTACTCGATGGAGATTTTAAACTGAAATATTTCCAGACCGCCGACATTTTCCTCTCGTAGTTTGTTTTTCCTACATATCCACAAGCTGCCCTGGCATTGGTTAAGAACTGCTATTGGCCCGCTCTCATTGGTCTGGAGCAGGCCAATAGCAATAGCTGCTTGGCATGCAAAGTGATCATGTGTCATCACATAACAGAGAGTGTAGTGAGCGTCAGGAGAAAGAAAGGCTGCGGTCAAGTGTTATAATACTGGCCCGGGAAATGGTATCGGCGACCTCTTTGTTGGTACTCGCTGATACCGATACCACCGTTTCGGGCCTGATTGCCCCCCCCCCCCCCACCGCCGATACTGGTGTCGGTATCTGTGTAGCTTTAATTACTGTACAATATACCATATCCTCTTCGTGGTTCAAGTTGTGCTGTAGCTAATCCTAGATGACCTTGGGTGGATACAACCTGGACTATATGGGAGGCAGTCACATACATACACCAGTAATCGGGTTTAAGGCAAACTCAAAGTGCTCATTTCTATGCAGAGATCTCTCTGGATAAATTAGTGTTATCTGTGTGGTATATCTGCTTGAATCAAACGTCAACATTCTACTGAGCAAACCAGTTTCTCCTTTTGTCAAGTAGACGATGAGCTGCACCACTAAATGTGCCACTGTCGAAAAGGAATGCAAAGAAGCCTGCTGATTAGTTTGAAGTTGATCGCGCCTATCATTGGCACACCCCGCCCTTTTATCCAAGTGTGTGCTTGCGCCTGTGCACAAAATTACAATAAAAGTTCTAAAGCACTCCACCTGGTGCAGGCTCACACTGGTCTATATTTAGACCCCTTGTAAAAATCGGGTCTACCAGCGAAATTGTCAACATACTCTGTATAATGCACCAAACAAATATAAATGCATTTTTTTAACTTCCACTTTCACAAGATGAAAAGTACTTTTTCAAGGGACAGAACAGTCCTATTTCTCTAGCAGCATGATGATTGCACATACGTATATGCCTCGGGCTACACACAATAAAAGGCCACTCTAAAATCTGCAGGTTTTTCACACAACACAATGTCACACATGTTGCAAGCTTTAAGACAGAATGCAATTGGAATGCTGTGTCTGTGAATTGTTCATTTCACGACTGTAAGCCACCAGAGTTTTTGACAGTACATCCAATTGCAGACCATGATAAACACACCAGCCCACTACCTACACATCCCATATTTTCACTTTAAAATTACCTGAGATCCGCAACCTTGACAACTGTTGCAACAATTGTTTTCCATAATCAAAACACTTTTGAAGAAACTGTCAGAAATGGTAACAGAAGCTGCTTTTCGTCCTCATCTACTGACTGAATTTCATCATCTTAACCCATTTCAGTTGGCAAACGCTCACATTTGATGACATCTGGCATTTTGGATACATCCCTTCCCAGAGGAAGTCTGATTTTCACTATACAGGCTGATGGCAGACAGCATGTACAGTATGGTGGTGGCAGGGTTTATAGCATAAACATGCATATTTTACTGCTGTGTCCTGATTGGTGTGTGTTCACATGTATGTGTATTAGTAGTAGTTGTCATGAAATGCATTAAGGCATGTCAGTTTTAGTTAATTCTGATGTTGTTCAGGCTGTTTACACAATTCATCAGGCACGCACGTACAATCCAACCACACATTAAATTACGCATTCACACACACACCCTTTGTCATACACTTGATCTGCGTTATTATTAATGAGGGGGTTGTTGTCAATTAGTACCGCTTCACTATCTCTTTGAGTGCTACTACTTGTCTCTTAAACTTCGCTAAGTGTCATGCAATGTCACCCCCTCCCTAGATTTTAGAACCAGTATTTTTAAGCGTGACTGTCTTCAAAATGACATATGCGGAAAAACTATTTGAAACAAGCATTCAAAGTTCAAGCAGTTTTCAATGCCATATTTCCTTCTACAAATTAGTGCCGAATTAATATATGGCAGAAAACACAGACGAGACTGAAAAAGCAGTTTTTGCTCTTGCACTCCTCTTTAAAAGAAACTGCTGTACTTTAAGCCAAAACAACTGTTATGTTTGACAGAACAATATGTCTATATGCTGCATTAGCAGATTCATGGCGCAATAAGCCCCCAGACTATTTTTAATTTGTCTGTTTTACCCTGGAAACCCCCGTTTACAGACGTCGCGCAACTGCTTTTGTTTCAACCTAGCCATAAAAGAAGGTAAGTAATTGTATTTATTATTCAAAATGTCTGACGTTTTAGCTTAGAATCATTAATTGATGTCTCATATTTTGTTTAAAAAAAAAAAAAAAACGACTTTAAAAAATGATTCGCTCACATATTTGAAACTTTTAAACAAATTATGTCACAATGAAAAAAATGGCGCCTGTAAAAAAGTCACTGATATCTACCTCATAACCATCGCTTAATTGTATTTTTTTTTGTTACTGTCGCGTTTTCTCTGATAGGTTAGATGATAAATAATCGATTCAAACAAAGAAAAATTGAAAAACGTTTAAAAGGGAATATATATGAAAAAGAAAATCTCGCCCACTACTTGACGTCTGCAATTTCTGCATCGCGACCCTTGTTATATTACCATGTTTCACCCATAAAATCCCCCAAAAATCCAGTGTGGTCATTCAAATCTGTGTCTTGACACTTCATGATACATGCAACAAGGTAAGTACGCAATAATATCTCGTTAAAGTCATCGCGTCTGTAATTCTGCTCTCGCTTGCTCTCACCTCCAGATAGGGTTTTGCTGTTAAGAAAAACTTTTTTTTTTTTTTAAATGCCCTCCTGTTCAAAATTTTTATCACACGTGCATATCGGACAATTTTGAATGTTGGCTGAATTGGGAGTCTCAGAGCGGAACCTGAAGTCACCTGAGTTTTTTCCACCATATGTTCTTATATGAAGCTCAAGATTAAAAACAAACATATAGAAAAACATTTTGCAGAAAGAGGAATGGTGCAGACATGTACATTTTGCTCATTAATTAATTTTTGGATGTGACTATTTGTTTTGAATAATACAACTTGAAATATTGTCAGACTTTTCACTTTAAGATGTCGAATGAGTATGTTGAAAGCATACATAAAAGTGTTGGTTTAGTTACTCCATTGGGTAAATTCATGCAACATTCAACACAACATAAACAAAATATAAGAAAGAGAACAAAGGAAGACATAACTTTTGATTAGGGGAAGGGAAAGTTAAGTCCCAGTGGCTTTGTAAGGTCCATTTAGTGTTGTTTTGGTGAGACTTTGTTGACGAACCTAATATCGGAACAACAATTCATCTCATATTTAATTCCAACCACCCACATCTTGCTGCAAAATGTTCTCATCAATTTTATGAAAACTCCTTGGGATATGTGTCTGCTAACAATCCAACAATGCCCTTTCTTTCTTCAACTGTCTGCCCCATGGCCCTTCCACACGTTTCGACATTTCCCAGCAGTGCTTGATGTATATCTGGCCTTTTGATGTTGTCACTGCTTGTCCCAGAGCCTGAGGCCCAATTAGAACTAACAACCCCCGTGGTCCTTTACCACGCCATCCACCAGATGACTTTCCTCTCTTTCACTGCATGTTACCTCAGCCTGGACTTTCCTTGTCTTTTATACCTTCTTCCATTGCTTGTCTCCTTACACCTGGGCGACTTAGATGCCCTAGTTCCCTCTCATGTGTTATTCTTCCGTTATCTAATCATTAATTGCGTTCCCTTATTTGGTCTTAGCCCTAACACATACTGTGCGTAACAAAGTTTATTGTCACATGACTATATATCTCCATTGGCCCAATTTTAACCAAATTTGCTCTGGCAACTTCCAGAGCCAAATACTGCTAATAGTTTATTCCAGAAAACACAAGAAAACATCACCTGAACAAATATACATGAAAGTTAGTTTAAGTCAATACAGATTTATCTTGCATTGATCATTTAGCTTATTAATTAATTAGGTTCATATTCTTGAGAAATGTAGCCCTGACCCCCGTTCACCAAATCTGTTTTGTCTTGTTAATGTCCTGTCCCCAGCAAAAAGTGTATATGCAGGTTATTGTCCCTAATAATGTTGAGACCAAGCCTACATACACCCTTGGCTTCAGAATCAAAACAAAATTTGTTAAAAAGATGTTTACATCATTAACAATAAAAACATTTGGTCTAACGTTCGCCTCTCATCATTGGTCTGCAATGGCAAAAAAACACATTTGTGTTGCATTTTACAACACAATTAAGGCTCAAAGTGTACCATTTTGTTATTAAAGCAACACTAGGTAACTTTTAAGTTTTGGTCGATTTTAGCGACGCAGGTGGACCAAAGCGGTAGTGTTTTGTCTTAAAGAAGACTGTGTTTCCCATGATTTACTGGTCGCCTGCAATGGATTAAACAACATTTCTGTTTCTTTCCAGCGGCTGTGTGAATTATTAATAGAAACGAAGTAATGAATCCAGTTGTAGCTAAACAATAGCATATGATGATGTTGAAAATAGAAACGATTTTGTACTGTAATCTCTGCAGAATTTGCACTAAAGCGTTCGCATCGATTTCCGTCTTTATAACGAACGGGGAAAACATGAAGTGGCGTATGCCGTAAAGCAGTCAGCACATTTTTAATTTGTATGTGTGGCAGGGTTTCTACGACCCTCCTCAAAATTAATTAGTGCCGTTGAAATAGATACAGACCCCCTCAAGATATAAAAGAAGCGTCATTCAACTAGTTGTCCGTTGACATATACTCACAAATATTATGAAAATATTTTAGAAAGGTTGAAAAGTTAACTAGTGTTGCTTGAAAGTTTGCATTAAATTTACAACTTTTTGTGACACCCAGTGTTCTAGCATTCATTCTTGTCCTTCCCTGTGCCACACCTGCTCATAGCACAAAACAGGAGACTATCTTCTTTATGCCTTTGTAGAGAAAAAAAAAAGTCCCATTTCCATCAGTACTTCATAAGGCTGTAGCCTTTGTGCCAATAGGTCCTAAAATGCGTCAACAGTATATTATAAAGGCTTAGGCTAGACTTCACTTCATCATACTGAGCAATTTAAACCCCAGTGGAGCCACTGTGTCCGACACATTATGTGGTGTGCTTTATTTATCTCTTTCGTTCTGTATATTTTTGTTTTCAAATCTTTCTGACACAACCTATTTTTGCATCCATCTCAATCTAAGTCCAGCATTTGGCATCTTTTAAAAGATGTTAAATATAGATCATAGTTAACTATAGATCTTAAGAAAGAAATGTTTGACTTGACGTTCATAACACTGAAAGTCATTTACTGAGTTGCTTTTTGTCATTGCCACCTGTATTAAAAAGAGCAGACATTGCAGTACAAAATATTACTAGCCAGAGAACCTTAAAATGTACTATCCTGTTAAACAGTGAAATCTTTGAATTCCTTGCATTTACCCAGCTTCACTATCCAACTTTATCTATGTTTTTAATTAAAACCAGAGTTAAGGTACAATACAAGTTCTTGTTCATGTTGGCATAATAAGGATACCTAAAACATTGAGAAATTAGTTTATTTAATGTTTAAATTCATTTTGTAGGTGGCTGGTGTTTGTTCCTCCTAGGTTGTGCCCTAGACTAATGTGTCTTGTTCCTGTAATTGCCCATTGATTTCATCTATTGTGCCTGCTCCTTGTGTGTCGACCAATTGGCTGCTTCTTGAGTCACCCAACTGTGCCTCATTGTCTCCATACCCCATGTCTGTGTATATTTCTTGTTGCATCATCATCTATGTCAGTGTCCATGCTCCTCGCGTTCCTGTGCCCTCATCCTATTAAAGTCTGGTTAGTAACCGGAGGCATTGAACCACTTGAGCCAATTGGTTCGTAAAAGGGTTTATTTCCCGAAGCTTCATGTGTGGACGGTTCCACATTCTGGCTAAGTGTATAGTCACAGTAGTCGCTCAAACACGTATGATGCATTGATTTTTGCTGTGCGTGTGACTGTTGGGAAGGAATGAATTTCCAAAATATTTTCTGACCAAATAATCTATATACTGTACATACAGTATATTGTCACTAGAGGTGTGCAAAATTTCCAATTCTTAGATTATTCGCGATTCGGCCGTGGAAGATTTGAGAACGATTCACAAACATAAAAATTCCGATTATTGAAATATGCCAAGTAAAGTGGACGTACAACACACTCAGCGCGCCGTGTGGTCTTCGGGACACAATGAGAAACGGAGCGAGAGTAGCTAAACATCATGCTTCTCATTACCCGGCCCCTCGGGTAATGCCAATGCTCAACTCACGGCTCTAGCTCAACTCATGGCACGAGATAAAAAAACACAACAACATACCTGACTGCTGCCGAAAAGCTGCTAAAAAGTACATCCACATAATGTTACGGTAGATATCATTTATATAGGACTAGATGCAAACTAGATTCGGTAGCGTTAGCAGCACATCTACAGAAAGCTAGATGCGTGCATTAGTAAACGGCCGCCATCTTAAAGCAGTACACTTACCTGCAAGGCTGTTGTAGCGAACCTTCCAAGAGAACCTAATTGACTTTTTATCTAAAATAGTCCTAAATCAGTAAAATATTGACTTGAATCTATCTTTAAAATAGTTTTAAAACTTTCACATGTCGAAAGTAGACAAAAGGGAAATTATGGAATAACGGGAGCAATTCTAACAACTTTAACGGTTGATTCACAACATTAAATTAATTGAATGTAGTTTAAAGCTGCTGATACAGAATGGGGACTGGAGTTTTTTTATTTACTGTTATTTTTGTGTATTTGTTTACTGTTATATGTTAACTTGATACTGAAATTGTAGTTTGGTTTAGCCTGAGAGTATTTTTGAACAATTTTGGAACTAATGTACAAAACATTTAAGAAAAAAAAAAAAAAAAAAGGAGGGGGGTGCATCAATAATGGTTTTATAATCGAATTGGAGCCTCTGAATCGTAATCGAATCGTTAGGTGCCCAAAGATTCCCAGCCTTAATTGTCACATATTGTATGTATATAATACATTTTTGTAATGTAGTTGTGTGTGAAAATGGCATGAGCGTAATTAGGCAGAGGACATTAAAAGTGCTTGTGTAACTTGAAAAAGGGCACAGATTATGCTCATACAGGATGGGGGGATTTTCATTCAGTTTTGTTCAAAAACAAAAGTTTTTCTACTCAGGGGAAATTCTCCTCCTCTTACTGGATCCATCCTATCAACTACTGTACCACTCCTTCTCTCCTCACTCCTACACATTTCACTCTCCCTAACTCTCGAAACTTCCTCCAAACTATCCAAGCACTCACCTGATCGCAACTCTCCTTCAAACACCCACATTTTGAATGCAACCTGAGGTGTTTATATCGTGTAGGTGGCTGTAAAACCTCGCGCCAAAATCTAAAGCACTTCCTGAAGCAATCACGTGGTACACATGTCATCCTCAACAGCACACTCTCCTTCCGGTCACATGTCAATGGCATCACCAGGTCAGCCTACTTCCACCTTCGCAATGTTTCTCGTTTCCTCCCTTCTCTCACCCTCCATACCGCTTCCACCCTGGTCTGTAGTCTAATAACCTCCCGACTCAATTACTATAACTCACTGCTCTTTGGTCTCCCAAACAAGTCCCTCCAAAAACTGCAGCTCCTCCAGAACTCAGCAGCACGCCTCATCACTCGAACCCCCGCCACACACCACATCACCCCCATCCTCCGTCAACTTCACTGGCTTCCGGTCAAACAAAGAATCAATTACAAGATCCTCATCATTACCTTCAAAGCACTCCATGGCTTGGCCCCTCCCTACCTTTGCAATCTACTCTGTTTAAACAATCCAACCCGTCTACTTCGCTCTTCCACTATCCTCCACCTTTCCATCCCCTGTGTCCGTCTCTCCACCATTGGTTCCAGGGCCTTTAGTCACTGTGCCCCCCGGCTCTGGAACTCCCTACTCCCTGATCTTCACAGTATACCTACCCTTTCACTTTTCAAATCCAGACTCAAAACACACCTGTTCACTCGTTCCCACTCACCATGATCCCTAGCTGTGTTATATCTTTACGTCTCTTTATCGTGCTTTTAATCTTTTTATTAATGTTTTGTTGGTACTGTGATTCCATCTCTCTTGTGAAACATCTTTGCGTGGCTTGAAAAGCGCTCAAGAAATAAAATGTATTATTATTATTATTATTATTACACCTGGGCTGTGAGGCGTCGGACGTCATCATTTTCAGCACCTCCCCTAAATGGCTCGAGCCTCGGTACACACTTCGTGGAAACATACCCTCATTACTCAACACATACTTCAAAGGCTCGGCGCACCTCGTTACATCACAACTGGTTCCACAGTAAGTTTTTTTGATACACAGTCAGTGCTTAATTTGTAAATCATAAGGTGCCGAAACACAAAGTACATACAGATGGGCACAGGTCCCAGAACATATGGAGAAAATGGTGCTGAAAACAACACGCAAATAGCCCACTTGCCATGCTGTTGGACTTACTTAGCCTCAATTTCAGATAATATCCATGGTATAAATGTTATGAAAACTCTGCACATCACGGACAATTGCCCACATAACCACAGGTGAGACTTTGGGGCCGTTTACATTGTGACTCTCCGAGAATACGAAAAATTTCAAATTTACATTTGCATTTGCGTCTCCATTTGAACAAAGCCCGATTCCGCATGAAAACGATGTAGTATTCATGCCAGGCTCTAGGGGGCAGTGCAGATTTACTGTGCGACAGAGAATGATTTACTTTGACCCCACCAAGCTCCCTCAGCCTGGAAAAAAAAAACCCTGCCCACTCGAAGCAATGTCATTTTTCTTTTGTTCAAAAAACCACAAAAATTGAAACGTTCAACATATTTAATTTAAAAATATTATTAAAACAGTAAATTAAAGCCGACATTCCGCCATATTTGCTGTTTTTAATGTTTAGCGGCACCGCTGCACACGCCCAATGTGACATATACGAGTGCTCGCGCCACAGGAGCCTTTGATATGCATGCCGAGGAAGCCCCCCTCAACCCCCCGCAATCGGATTCTTCCACTTTGGAGGCAGGATTCAGAATTTTTCGTCTTCGCCTTCCGTCTTCGCCGACACCATATGCACGCGAGGCGAGTCCGCAACTCAGTCATTGCGTCTTTGTGTCGCAGAGTCGCCATGTAAACTGCCCCTTACAATACACAGTCAGCAATTACTTTCTCAACAGGTCTAACTTGTAAAACATTAAATTAAAAAAAAAAGAGATTACAATAACACAAACCCATTCTTTTGCGAGTTTCATCCCCCCGTCTTCTCTGGCCCCAAAATTCCCACCGCCTACAAATTGTCCCGGCTTGGCTGGCTGTCCGTGAACCTGGCTAGCTGCTGCGGCGCTAGCCTCCTGCTGCACCCAGTCCCCTCCCGTTAGCATGGGCTCTGCGGCTATCCTCATCACCAGTTGTTGCTTTTTTGACTCGTTTTGAACCATCTTCCTTCTTTTTGAAAAAAGACAGTAAATGCAACTGTCTTTTTGGCATGGTGAAATACCGTCTGATCCTGGCTGCTTGCTCCCCATAAGTTTTTTTTTTTTTTTTTTTTAAATGTCTGGGGCGTGATTTGTCGGTCCAGCTTTTCCGTGAATCAACAAATCTCTGTCTCTTTCAAATGACATTATTTTTTTATAAGCAACATTAAATTTTTGGGATTTGTTCTGTAAATGAATTTATGCATATTATTATTTTAAACATATTTTAAAAACGTTTTTATATTATTATTTTCCATACACGAGAGGGGCCGGATCTGCCCGAATAAATCCCGGAACAAAGGGAGGCCAAAATCAAGAGGTGCCGGATCTTGTTCCAGCAGGATCCGGCACACATTAACCCTTCTACACAATCTGTTGTTTGTACTCCTGAGTTTTGTTTGTACTTTAATTTTGTTCCATTAAATCAGTTTTTAGTTGCGCCCACCACCCTGTCTTGCCTCCCTGTTTTTTTTCCTGCATTTTGGTCCACACCTCATTTGCCTTTTGCCTGCTCGCACCCATTCCTTGACAGTAGGTTTTAATAGTTGAGGTGAGTAACTTTTACATTTGTTTACATTTGAATACATGGTGAACAAACATTTTGATATGTAGGGCTAAACCTTGATGGGTCCAAAACGATAAGACCTCACCCAGTGACATCAAAACAGATACAGTAAATGACAGTTTTACAAAGATTGCTTTTATCACACATTCTGTCCGGGGGAGGTCGACTGGTGCAGAGCATCAGGTCTTCCTCCGCCAGGTTCTGGCCTGCTAACTGCACTTCACTGTTCAATAATGCATGGAAACTGGTGACCTCCATGACTCCTTCTGACAGCAATGCTGCTGTATCTGGAAAAATCACTTGTACCATCGCTAGAATGTGGAGAGAGAAGGTCACTGTGCATGCCAGCCAACATGCAAATGTGTAGATATGTGCAGTCGATTATGTAAAGGTCTGTCATAGATAGACAGCGCAGATAGGCGGCTTTTGCCTTAAAAGTGAAGCCCCACTGTGAGTTAGTTTTAGCATGCTCTTAAACCGCTGAATAAATTACACTGAGTTCAGTTGAGTTTAGTTAGCTTAGAAACATGTAACATTTGGGGGAAAACCACAAGCGCATACTTAAGTTGCAAATATTTAAGTAGTAGAAGAAGAACATGTATTCTTTAGTTATGAAAAAACCTAGTAATTTGGCAAAATGTTTTTTTTCTGATATAATTTAAGTGCGTGTGACTACATTTATATACATAGTGACATCATGCGGGGGCGAGTCGTGGAGGGACGTTACATTCCTTGGCCAAAGAAGAGGAATTATGCCAAATGGCCACCATCCCAAACACTACACTTCCCAGCATGCTGCACAGTCCTTCAGGTGTGGCTGCTTAAGCCACTTATTTGCAACCGGCCTGTCGGAGTGTATAAAAGACGACCAGCCTGAGAGAGCCTGAGAGGCGTTGAAGGAGCTCGACACAAAGCCAAGAAAGACCTGGAAGAAAGTTGCCCTTTTTGAGACTTTTGGTGTTGTTATTTTATTTTATTTTTTGGCATATTGTGCCTCATTTGTTTTGGGGATAACCGCTGTTTTAGTGAATAAAGAAGCCGTGTTGTTGAAAACCTTGGCGTCCCAAGCTCCTTCCTGTCCATTACTACCACGTGTGCTGTTACAATATGTATATGGCGGAAAACACAGCCTGAAAAAGCAGTTTCTGTTTTTGCACTCTTCTTTAAAAGAAACTGCTGTATTTTAAGCCAAAACAACTGTTGTGTTTGATGGAACAATATGTCTATATGGTGCCATAGCAGATTCATAGTGCATTAAGCCCCCGAACTATTTTTAATTTGTCCGTTTTACCCTGAAAACCCCGTTTACAGACGTCGCACAACCTCTTTCGTTTCAACCCAGCCATAAAACGAAGGTTATTAATTATATTTATTATTCAAAATGTCTGTCTTTTTCAGCTTAGATTCATTAATTGATGTCTCATATTTCGTTTAAAAAAAAAAAAAAAAGACTTTAAAAAATTATTATTTCACATATTTTAAACTTTCAAACAATTTATGTCACAATTAAAAAAATGGCGTCAGTAAAAAAGTCACGGATATCTACGTCATAACTATCGCTTAATTGTATTATTTTTTGTTACTGTCGCATTTTCTCTGATATGTTAGATGATAAATAATGGATCCAAACAAAGAAAATTTGAAAAAAAGTTTCAAGGGTAAAAATAGGAAAAAGAAAATCTCGACCACTCTTTGATGTCTGCGATTTCTGCATCGCGACCCTTGTTATATTACCGTTTTTCACCCATAAAATCCCCCAAAAAATCCAGCTGTGGCCATTCACAGCTGTGTCTTGACACTCGGTGATACATGCTACATAGTTTTTGAATCAAAACAAGGTAAGTATGCGATAATATCTCCTTAAAGTCATGGCATCTGTAATTCTCGCGTGCTCTCACATCCAGATAGGGTTTTGCTGTTTAAAAAACGTTTTTTTTTTTTTTTAAATGCCCTCCTGTTCAAAATGTCCGAGTGTTTTCCAACATATACACTCATGTGACTTGAAGTTCCGCTCTGAGACCCCCAATTTGGCCAACTTTCAAAATTGTCCGTTATGCATGTGTGATACATCACTGGACAGCTTGAAATCTCAATTTTCTGGGGGAAGAAAAATTAAATTAAAATATGACATGACAGCACCGCAGACGGACGCACGTCAGAATTTGTTGTGAGAGTAATCAACATAGGTTGCAAGAAGGTTAGTGCAGTTGTTGAAACAAGGAAAAAATGTGAACTTACCATTGAAATGAAGATGCAAATTATAGAAAAATATGAGTGTGGGGTGCGCATCCGTGAAGTGGCTCAACAATACGGCCGTAGAATGTCAATGATCTCCACATTGCTCCTTCGACCTCCAATCGCCAGTCTTTATAAGTTATGGTGACAATTATTATTGTGGTAACATCGCCAAAGAAATCGCCAGCTTCGTCAGGTTTCTCATCATTTATTCCATCAACTTGTGCAACACAACACACGTACTGTCTGCTGCAGTTTTTGCCAACAAAAAAAAAACATTAAAACAGAACCGCATTCTCTATCTCACCATCACGTCAGTCACGCGGTGCCTTAGGGTACAGCAAAGAACGTCCGCCACATTAGAAACCGACTCGTTACATTATTACAGGAATTATTATTATTTTATTATTCCGTTTTTTTTAAATAATTTATTTGTTTTGCTATGTGTAATATCCATTTGAAATAGTACCAGCAGTATTTATTAAGGATTTAGTGTGGGTTTTCGGGCTGTGGAATGAGTTAATGGAATTATAATGTATTCTTAAAAGGGGAAATCCTGCTCAACATACGACTATTTTGACTTGCAAATAAATTCCTGGAACAAATTAAGTTCTTATGTAGAGGTACCACTGTATATATATGTATTAGTTCTTATTTTACAGTATACTGTACACCAGCAGATTGTAAAAAGAGTCTATAACTGCTTTTAAGAAATTGCCAGTATGCTGCACATAAACAGAGGTGTCACCAATATTTCATCTTTAATGGATTTTGGAATGTGCCTGCTTGGCTGTTTAGTATTTGGCTAACCTACCTAAGATTTGTGACAATATGTGACTGGATTCCCAATAGGTACCCTTGAACAAAGAACTCGTTTCAAGTTTTACTTTTCATTTCACATTTCATTTAGCATTTTTGCACATTTCATTTTTAAACTAAACACATTTACAAATGGGCTTTGATTTCTTTTTCTTTTGTTTTGTTTTGCAGGAAGTACATCAGCTTTAGCAACTGTTTTCTTTGAAGCAGAACACTGTTAATTTTACATCCCGTATTTAACACCCTAAAAATTGGTATCAGCGTAGAAGTTATAACTCCAGCATGCATCTTGAGCTGTTCCATCGTGGGATGACATTTTCCTAAATTTAGAGTTGATGAATCCAAAAAAAAAATAAAAAAGTAAGATGACAGTCTTGATTAGACTGTTCAGATTCACAGAGCGTCAAGAGAGTTCACAGGGGCATTTAGATTAAGGGCAAATGCTTCTGGGTGACCTCAAACCAGAGCGACATTCTATATCTTGGGGGAAACAAACAACCAAGTTGTCTGTTGCTAAAAACAAACAAAAAAGTGCACAGTTGCAATGGTCAGTTCTAGATTTTACAAGCAATTACAGTATGCTGCAGATGAAGAGAGGTAGTAGTCAGACACATTTTGGCCTTTTATGTGTAGCTAAAATCTGACCCCAAAAAATGAATTTTAATGGGGGAAATAATGTCCGAAACTCAATTGTTTGTTTGCTGCCTTTTGCATGACATGCATTGTGTTCTAGTTTAATGTGGCTCGATTACATAAGTTTAGTTTATTTACACATTATCACAGCACAAAATACATGATATTTACAAATAAAAAAAAAAAGCTTTTGGTAGGGGGCCCTGTTCTCCACAAATATTAGATAAGATATTGGCCAGATATCTTTATGAATATGGACAACATACACAGACACACAACTCAACATTCAGGTTACATTGGAATTGATGCGAGGTGCAGAACTAGTGTTACCCAAAGAATCAGCACATCAGACATAAGCTAGGAGTTGAGCTTGAATTTTTTATTTTTTTTTTCTTAAAGATGGAGATGAAATGTGACATTTTGAGCGTTTCATAAGGTTTGTTCCACATCTGTGGTCCTCTACATACAACGCTGTAGCTTGTACACCCTCACCTTCTATTTTTCCCAGTGATTTATTATTTTTTTTACTGGTAGTATAGTAGTGCTGTAGAGTACAGATTGAAACGAGGTCACCTCGTTTATGGTTTAGTTTATGTATAATCTGATACATTACACAAGCATTTTGGTAGTGGTTGTTCTCTTTCAGCCTTAAAAGGTGGTAGAAGGTGAAAAATTATCTAGTGGGAGCGTTAAATTCAGACCATATTAGGGCGTGTATAACTTTTTTCAGGAGTAATTCGAGCTTATTTAAATAAGTTGGAAATGTATTGCACCATATGATATTACAGTTATGCAAATAAGTTAATTTGTTCTATTCATTGTTTGTCTTCCTGATTTTAGTCACATTTATAGAACGGTGTTTTATTCAAGAGTAGCTCCAGTTTGTTTCCTGGCCACAAAGGATATCATGCAGAATTTATGATTCTATTTCTTATCATCCTTCCTTTATTTACTGCTGTTTGCGTGCCTTTAATAGAAAATACAAAAGCATTTTTTTCTTCGGTATTCTGATTGGCTGAATTAATATTACAGTCATGTATGCTATTTGTTGCACATTTATTTACATTCATGAAATACCTGTGTGTTGGCAAAAACAGAAAATAAGGGTT
Source organism: Corythoichthys intestinalis (assembly GCF_030265065.1). Taxonomy (NCBI): domain Eukaryota; kingdom Metazoa; phylum Chordata; class Actinopteri; order Syngnathiformes; family Syngnathidae; genus Corythoichthys; species Corythoichthys intestinalis. Next base: position 20,771,080 of record NC_080416.1, read on the forward strand.
AGAAGGGTTTAAAATATATGAAACTTCGTAGGACTTCAGGACATTATTTTTTAGTTTGACTGACAAATAACTGCTGTGCTAAATCTAGGGTTGATATTGATATTGTTACAGATTGTTTTCTTCTACACATTGTATGGTGCAAACAATCTTTCCTGGATTTTCATTAATGATAAAAAAAAAAATCAGCATGAAAATGAACTCGGCTTTAGTAATTTACACATTACATACATTCATCTTATTATTGATTGCTGTCCCACACCTCAAGCATTTTATTAGGTGAGCATTTGTCTTGTGACTTGATTAAAAGAAAATACAAGCTTGTAGATGTCAGCAAAGTGCAATTATTTGGGGGCAATCTCTGCACTGGGGACTGGATATTGCACCTGTGCAGACCTCTGTTCTCAGATAGTGTATGATTTGTCTAATTTCCCAAGATGTCAAACTCAAAGCTCCAAAGAGGATGCCTTCGGTCGGTGATATAAGCCATCGGCTGTTGACATGGCAACTGTCACTGTTGTGGTTTAATTGTTTGACAAAATGTGACGATTGCATACTTTCCGACAGTCATTTGCATCATACTGAATTAGTTATGTACGCAGAAAATGTTCATTTTGTAAGTCAGTTAATCAAAAATTGTTTTCTAGGTAACAATGTGGTAAGTTTGAACGGGTGTTTATATCATGGTTATGTTCTAACATGAAACGGTCTGTATTTATGCATGTCAAGTCGTGCATACTATATATGTATATGAATGCAGAATCTTCCATATGATCCTCTGAAGCATTAAAATCATGTAACCATACAGTCTTGGCTCATTTGCACAACCTCCCTTTTTGTTCCACTACTCGTCAGTGTTGTGAAGCTTTGAAATCCTGAGGTGAGCAATGGGGAAAAAAAATCTTTTGATGCTGTTGCTAAACTTCAAAGCTTGCATGTAATCGACCTTGAAGTAATTAGGTGCTGAATTGTTGAGCCCGACATCAGTTTTTACATTATGAGGTCCAACTGGTTAATGTGTAGCTTGGAATCCTGCTGTGTTCTTGTGGTCAGGTGGATGCCATGATGAAAACAAAACAAACACAGTCTTGATGTAAGTTTTAATTCAAAGGTATTCAATGTGCAGAATGGACATAAAGATATACAGTTGCTACTTGCGTACAGAATAAGCAATGCGTGTATAGAATTGTGTGGGCATGATGGTCTGAAAGTGCATCCCCTATTGAAGTAACTGCAGTGTCACTAATGAACCCCCGGGCACAACGACAGGAGTGAACGCCAACTGTATTGTATGGATTGATGTGGGTGCCGCGTGTATGAGAAGTTATCTCTAAGACTAAGTAACAGAGAGGTTTCTGCATGTGTGCTTCCATGTGAGGTAGAATCGCCTCGTGTGGCCGGTGGGAGCTAAGGAGGCTGCGAGATGGCGATAGCGTTGGCCTCTGTTGTGCTCCAGTTAATCTAGTGAACTGTGAGGCGCGCGGTGAGGTCAAGGAGAGGTCTCGTCCTCTCTGGGAGCTCTGCACAACGATCGAAATCGCTCCTGAGCATTGTGCTCTTCTCCTTTCGGTCTTATTCATACCCTGCAAAGTGGTAAAAAACTGTTGTAACATTAATGTTTACAAGAGAAACTTAATTAGATACAGAGGATGACAATAAAAAAAAAATCTTCATCCAATGTTAAATGTTTTTTTGATGTAGAAATTTTGGCTGAGATACTGCACTTTTTTCATCTCTGTAACATTTGGATGTGATTGTGTGTAACTTAAATTACTGCACCCAGTGGCAGTATAGCATTCTAGCAACAGGCTCTGTGTGTTGGATTTTGTTCTTTAAAAATGTTGGAATTTTAATAAATTACTACAGAGCAATGTATTTAAACATTGACCCTATTCAAGTCGAAATAATTTAATTTTGCTACAACATTTAATCACCCAGATGAATGAAATGATTTTTCAAATAAAGTCAAATGTTAATGACTTTTAATTAACATAACTCTCTGGTAAAAATTATTTTTTCCTGCACTCATGTTGAAAGAGGAAGCATCTAAAGTAAGGTTAAAATCAGTTTGATTAACGCACACATGCCGTTCCTTACTGCTTGCTGCATCTGTAGTCAGTGTAACATCTCTAGCGTGTCTTTGGTTGTCCCCGAGGCCTCCCGCCGGTGAGACATGCCCAAAACACCTCTCCAGGGAGGCGTCCAGGAGGCATCCGAACCAGATGCCTGAGCCACCTATACTGGCTCCTCTCAGAGGGGAGGAGTAGCAGCTCGACACTGAGTCCCTCGCGGATGACCGAGCTTCTCAACCTATCTAGGATAGGAGTCTGAAGCGTAGTGTCATAAAAAAGGGCAAACTGTGATGCTTTTTTTTTATATTACAGCACCAACGTTACACACAAGTCAACCAGCATGGACACGGGTAAAAACTAACAACCTCCGGCTTTTTCCTTAAAAAAAAAAGCCCCCCCACCCCATCCGGAACAACATAACTGTAGCTATAGTTCCGTGGGTGAATTATGTAAATACTACTACAAGCATACGCAGAGTTTAGGCGTCCCCCCGGTGGCCGAAAAGTGTCATTGCATGTAATTGACTTTCCTATACAGTGGTATCTCTACTTGCCTAGTACACCAGACTCACCGCTGTTCCAGCTATTGAGTCTGGCCACCATTCACGCGGATACAATTTCCAGGGCGGAGCAAGCCACAGCAAACAGGCAGCGGAGTGGACCAATCAGCGACGGGCAGACGTGACGTTAGTAAAATGACGAGGGAAGGACGAGGGACTTGCGCGCGGAAGTAAACATACGAAGAGAGCGGAGTTTATTCAACATGGCTAGCACGAGACAGACTGTTGACAATGACTCCTGTCGATGTGTTTTTGGTAATTTAAAACTGATTTCACCGTGGATTGGAACGACTCTCCCGTTCACCATCTGTGTTGTGGAGACGACTTTCGACGCGCAAGAGTGACGTCGCTCGTTAAGAACACGTCACGCAAATGAACGAATCTGATTTGTCGATTGATTTTGTACCTGCTCGAGAGGCCGTTAATGGGCTGGTTCCGAGACTATACTCTCAGTGTTTGAAAAATACAGGGAGAATAGTCTGGCAGAGCCAGGCAAATCTCTACATCTCTACATAGTTAATTCCTTCCAGGATGTTGTTTTTAAGTCCAAATGGTCGTATGTTGAGCAGGATTTTCCCATAAAAATACATTGTAATTCTATTAATTCGTTCCACAGCCCAAAAACCTACACTAAATCGCTAATAAATACTGCTGGTACTATTACAAATGGCAATTACACATAGCAAAACAAATAAATTATAAATAAAAATCTGAATGATAGTATAATAATAATAATTGCTGTAATAATGTAACGAATCGGGTTCTGATGTGGCGGATGTTTTTTTTCTGTACCTGAACGCACCACGTGACTGACATGACAGAGAGAGGGACCGGTCCGGTTGAGAGTTTACTTTCGCTTTCAATGTTTTGTTAAGAACACCGTCAACTGCGGCGGACAGTAGGCGATTTGTGTTGGAAAAGTTCTGAAAAAAATGATAAAAACCTGAAAAAGATGGTGATTTCTTTGGCGATGTTACCACAATTGTCAACTTAATTTATGAACACTGGCGAACGGTGGTTGGAGGAGGACTGAGGAGATGTATTGTTGAGCCAGTTCACAGATGCGCACCCGACGCTCATATTTTTCTATAATTTGCTTCTTCATTTCAATGATAAGCGTCACCTTTTTCCTTGTTTCACCACCTGTACCACCCTTTTTGAAACCTGTTTTGATTTCTCTCACCAGAAAAGGGATGTAAAAACAAATGGCGAGTCAAATTTTACGTCGGATGTCAAAAAGATCGTGTGTCGAAGCGATCATAAGTCGAGGTACTATTCTATATGATTTTAAAATTAAGAGTTTTCCGGTAAAATATTGTCTATAAAAGTTGTAAAGCAATAAAACAAACAACAAAAATGAATGAAATGAACAAAAAAAGATATTTTTATAATGGGTCAAAATTATATTTCGAATAGAGCAGACCAAAACCACCCGAGGACCGAATGGGCAAGATGGATATACGTAATTTTTTCAAACTTAAGCTTTCAAATGCAACAACAACTACTTAGCAACAACCAAGGATTGAAAATGTGGACCATGAAACGCCAGAGACCACCGTCAAAATGGTGAGCGGGTTTTCAATTTGCCCCACTTAAGACGCTAATTGTACAACAGAGCCACGACCGGTGTCAATGTAGTTACCCCCATCAAAAATTGTATCCCCTGGCTGCGGGAGCGCACACACACACATTATTTATGAGTTATGTCGACTTTAACAATTAATTGAAGCCAGAAAAGAACCGCAGTTATAATATTTTGGACATTGACGTCTATTAAATTGGATAAACTCCAAACAGGACTTGAATTACATTCATAAAGTTATAGGTCATCCCATGGGTAAAACTGTAAAACATTGCCTTTTTTTACGTTCAGTCCGTATGTTATGTTACACGACAGGAAAAAAATGTTTTTTTTTGATGGATGTGCCATGTTTTAAATGCTCGTAGATAACTACATCACCAAAACACATAAATCAAGGAAATCAGTGCAGCGCAGTGGCTCCGCCCAGGAGATACAAATTCTGACAGGGGTAACTACTTTGGCACAACACCGATGGGCGTACCATATTCAATGGATGACGATCTTGGTGAAAATTATAGCTGTCCTAAGCAGCCTGATTTTGAATTCGTCTCAAGAATGATGGGAAACAAAAAACACTCCTTTTCAACTTATTATTATAAATACTCTTGAAAGTTAATTTAATTGTTGACACTGCACAACATGTTGTGCCCCCTTTACCCCAAAAGTCAAACTCCCCCTATGACTACAAGGTGACAACAAAAACACTTTTTTTTTTAAATTTCCAATTTATTAATTATATTATTATTCCAATTTGTATTCATAATTTATTTTTTTTACTATGTGTAACTGCCCTTTATAATTATACCTGCAGTATTTCTGAAGGATTTAGCGCTGGTTTTTGGGATGTGAACCGAATTAATCGAAATTATAATGTATGTATAATGCGGGAAATCCCGCTTGACATACAACCTTTTCGACTTACAAACCAGGTCCGAGAACGCATTAAATTATTATGTAGAGGTACCACTGTACTATTTAACTGTAAAAGAGCAATGCATATGACAAAATCAATACATAAGCACACCCGTCTTTTTAAATTTGCCCAGAGCTGAAGAACAGGCAGACAAATGAGAGTTGACTGAAGTGTAGGCACAAACATGTGCACATTCTGAAGGAAAGGCATTGTGTCAAAACTGCTTGTTTGTGTCAGGACACATTAAGATGGTAGTTAGCGCGCAGGGCTTGCTTCTGTTGTCTACTAAGCTAAAATTATACCCAACAGCTGTGCGTACTGTATATGTGTGGCAGGCCAAGAAGCAGTCTCCTTAAGTCAAACTGACACACTGAATGTCACTACTCCTGGTTATCGCAACGCAACATCGTCACCCTTTGCTTGCAGGGATTTATTTGATTGGCACTGCAGCAATATTTGCAATCCTTTTACAATCTCGCCACACAAACACATCATTTACATAATGTGCATATAATGTGCATCGACTTGGCACTAGCAGGTGGATATGCACCTTGAGATAACATTAACATTCACATGCAGAAGCATAAACTTACTTCCATCCCTGGCCCATGTAATTTCAAACAAAGATTGCTGCTTGCTATGTATATGTACTTGGGCTTTGTGATCTTTGCTGTTAAGGGAGGTGAGATGATAAAGGTGGTGGTTGGTCTTGAGTGCTTTGTTTATAAAGTATTTGATAAGTGTCTACAGATAATGCTGATGACTAATCATAATCATTCCTTAAAATTCTGAAATACTCTCCTTACAAAAATAAGTGCTTACATTTTTTGGTATGCTAAAATACATAAATGGAGGAGAAGAGGTCGTTTCAGTGGAAATGTTCCACCCCAAAATAACTTGCAATTCTGTGGAAATGGCTTGCAGGTCTCAGTAATATACTGGCTTGTGTCTCCTCAAGATGGATGATTTATGATTCACAAGCCGAACGAATAATAAGGCTACAAGAGAGGAATGAGATTGTGCTTTAGCTATCCGATTTCTAGGTAACATTATTGACAAGAGGAAATTACTTGTTAAATTCTATTGAGTTTTACGAAGCAGATAAAGCGGAGGCTGTGCTGTGATATTAATAAAAATGGATAAATTTCACTGTTACCTCTTTTCCTGATAAGCCAAACTAGGGCTTGCATCATAAAGCATCCTGGAGGATAATATATAAACATGATGGAAAACACTCAGGTGACTTGAAGTTCCGCTCCGAGACCCCCAATTTGGCCAAATTTTAAAATGGTCCTATATGCATGTGTGATACATCATTGGAAAGCTTAAAATCTCTCTTTTCTGGGAGAAGAAAGTTTTTGAACAGGAGGGCAATTTTTGACACCTTAAAGTAAGTCAAATCAGGTGCGTGAAAAATATACAGTTTTGAGACCTTTGAAATATTTTTTAAGTTTCTCATTTGAAAAAAAAAGGTTTTGGACACCCATCCTGGTACATAATAAATAATGAACAAGATGATCTCCCTTTGACTACTTGAGTTTTTGATAATCAATGCATGCACTAAGACATGTGGATGGATGTACAATAATTAAGGAAATTGGTGTGTGAGTAAATGTAGATTTAATTTAGCCCTGTTTTATTTTGTAAATAAACAGGGCTAAATGAGTAGTTTGCTGTGTAGTTAATGATAACTTTACATCATACAGTTTTTAATTTGGCTTGATTTTAATCTGTGCAGAGAAGAAACGGAAATTTTAGGGGTTAAATTTCAATACCATTTTTGCAGCGGGCTTTTAGAATAATTTTCTCAATTATGATTAAAGAATGTGAATGTGATTGGCCTACTGAGAATAAAAGGCTCCATATGCATAAAGGGAACATATAAATGTGAGTACATAACATATTTTTATTGTATTTAGCCTTGAAGCCTAGGACCTAGGCTTTGTTATTTAAGCATCTAATGTATCTAATACATCAATATCATCCCATAATAAGCAATCCAAATGGCAACAAGGGTTGAAAAGATAATGGACAGCATGCTAGTCAGTTAGCTTACTTTGTTCATAACTCTCGTCCTAGCGTTCGACTGCAATGTACAGTGGGGCAAATAAGTATTAAGTCAACCATTAAATGTACAAGTTATCCCACTTGAAAATATTAGAGAGGCCTGTAATTGTCAACATGGGTAAACCTCAACCATGAGAGAAAGAATGTGAAAAAAAAAAAAAACAGAAAAATCACATTGTTTGATTTTTAAAGAATTTATTTGCAAATCATGGTGGAAAATAAGTATTTGGTCAATACCAAAAGTTCATCTCAATACTTTGTTATGTACCCTTTGTTGGCAATCACGGAGGCCAAACATTTTCTGTAACTCTTCACAAGCTTTTCACACACCGTTGCTGGTATTTTGGCCCATTCCTCCATGCAGATCTCCTCTAGAGCAGTGATGTTTTGGGGCTGTTGTTGGGCAACACGGACTTTCAACTCCCTCCACAGATTTTCTATGGTGTTGAGATCTGGAGACTGGCTAGGCCACTCCAGGACCTTGAAATGCTTCTTAAGAAGCCACTCCTTTGTTGCCCTGGCTGTGAGTTCGGGATCATTGTCATGCTGAAAGACCCAGCCATGTCTCATCTTCAATGCCCTTGCTGATGGAAATAGATTTTCACTCAAAATCTCTCGATACATGGCCCCATTAATTCTTTCCTTTACACAGATCAGTCATCCTGGTCCCTTTGCAGAAAAACAGCCCCAAAGCCTGATGTTTCCACCCGCATGCTTCACAGTGGGTATGGTGTTCTTCGGATGCAATTCAGTATTATTTCTCCTCCAAACTCGAGAAACTGTGTTTCTATCAAAAAGTTCTATTTTGGTTTCATCTGACCATAACACATTCTCCCAGTCCTCTTCTGGATCATCCAAATGCTCTCTAGCGAACCGCAGACGGGCCTGGACGTGTACTTTCTTCAGCAGGGGGACACGTCTGGCAGTGCAGGATTTGAGTCCCTGGCGGCGCATTGTTTAACTGATAATAGCCTTTGTTACTGTGGTCCCAGCTCTCTGTAGGTCATTCACTAGGTCCCCCCGTGTGGTTCTGGGATTTTTGCTCACCGTTATTGTTATAATTTTGATGCCACGGGGTCATATCTTGCATGGAGCCCCAGATCTAGGGAGATTATCAGTTGTCTTGTATGTCTTCCGTTTTCTAATTGCTCCCACAGTTCATTTCTTTACACCAAGCGTTTTACCTATTGCAGATTCAGTCTTCCCAGCCTGGTGCAGGTCTACAATTTTGTCTCTGGTGTCCTTCAACAGCTCTTTGGTCTTGGCCATAGTGGAGTTTGGAGTGTGACTGACTGATTTTGGACAGGTGTCTTTTATAAAGATAATGAGTTAAAACAGGTGCCATTAATACAGGTAATGAGTGGAGCATCATTAGAAGGAGTTAGACCTCTTTGACAGCCAGAAATCTTGCTTGTTTGTAGGTGACCAAATACTTATTTTCCACTTTAATTTGGAAATAAATTCTTTAAAAATCAATTTGATTTTCTGTTTTTTTTTTTTTTTTTCCCACATTCTGTCGCTCGTGGTTGAGGTTTACCCATGTTGACAATTACAGGCGTCTCTAATCTTTTCAAGTAGGCGAAGTTGCACAATTGCTGGTTGACCAAATACTTATATGCCGCACTGGTATGTCTTTTTGTGACTTTCCGGTAACTCAAAGTGAGAAAGAGCATAATTAAAGACACGCAAATTTTAACGGAATATTATCGTGTACTTAACTTGTTTCAATCCAAAGACTCCGTTAGACATGTATAACCGCGTGTCAAGACGCAGCTGTGAATGGCCGCAGCCAGATTTTGTGGGGATTTTATGGATGAAACACGGTAATATAACCAGGGTCGCGATGCAGAAGTCACAGACAAAAAGGAGTGGTGGAGATTTTCTTTTTCAAATATTTCCTTTAGTTTTTTTTTTTTTTTTCAATTTTTCTTTGTTTGGATCGATTATTTATCATCTAACATATTGGGGAAAATGCAATAGTACAAAAAAAAAAAAAAAAAATACAATTAAGCAATAGTTATGAGGTCAATATCCGTGACCTATTTACAGACAATATTGTTTTCATTGTGACGTAATTAATTTTAAAATATGCGAGTGAATGATTTTTTTATAGTCGTTCTTTTTTTGTTTGTTTTTTAAACAACATATTAGACATTGAGTATTGATTCTGTCATATCTGTATGCCTTCTCAGTTGTTTTTTCTTTCCAGCATCTGATTCAGCTGGATGGGCGGGGCTGTGGCCGCACACCTGTGGCGCATTAGGAGCGCTCACTATTTAAGGACTCCTGTCACCGTCTGCGAGTGTCGGACTATTGCATATGCTTGTTCCTGCCTTGCTTACCGCTGTGTGCTCATCGTCATCCTCGGTGCCTTCCGACGTTCTTCGGTCGTGTTCTGGTTTGATCTTATTTACTTTTGTGCTCTTCTGGATTTTGTAGTTAGGATTTTGTACTCTGTTATATTTACGCCATCTTGGGTGCTCTTTTAGTTATACTTGTTATATCCGCGTTTTCTAGCGTGCTCCCTAAGTTGTACTTGTTATATCCGCGTTTTCTAGCGTGCTCCCTAAGTTGTACTTGTTATATCCGCGTTTTCTAGCGTGCGTCCTAAGTTGTACTTGTTATATCCGCGTTTTCTAGCGTGCGTCCTAAGTTGTACTTGTTATACTAATTAAACACAAACTTTTGCTCTATTGATCTCCTGGTCTGTGTTTTTGGATCCACAATAACGGCTTGCCGTCATAACAGAATAGTCCGACCATGGATCCCACAGACTCGGAGGGTATTCGCCACGCGCTTGCCGGTCATGGTCATATGATCAGCAAGCATGAACAATCGTTAAATGAACTAGTGAACGTGATCACCGCGCTAACCACTAGAATTGAAAATATGGCCCCACCTGCACAGTCCGGTGGCGTAGGTCAGGGGTTTTCAACCCAGTCCTCAAGGCACACTGTGGGTCCTGGTTTTTGTTCCAGCCGATCCAGCAGAGACAGTTGAACCAATGAGGCTTCTGCTAAAACAAGCCACACCTGACTGCAATCAACTGATTGCACTTGTAAAACACCAGATTGGGGAAAAAGTGTTGTCATCTTGTTTGGTAAGAATGAAATCCTGCACCCACAGTGTGCCTTAGTGGAATAGGTTGGGAACCCCTGGCGTAGGTAACGCTGCCGCGGCGCCCGATCACTCCGCCCCGTCTCCGGTTGTTCCACCGGCTGCTTTCCGGGAGCCAGTGTTGCCACACCCCCATCGTTACGAGGGAGAACCCGGTGCTTGTCGACAATTTCTGCACCAGTGCTCCCTTGTATTTGACCAGCAGCCATATACGTTCGCGAGTGACAGGTCCCGTGTAGCGTATACCATGAGTCTCCTCGCCGGTAAAGCGGCCACTTGGGCAATGGCGGTAAGCAACGCTAATCCCGCAATCCGTCAGTCATTCGAGACTTTTAAAACAGAGTTTGTGAGAGTGTTTGATCACCCGGTTAGAGGCAAGGAGGCAGGCAGCCGCCTGCTGGATTTTTTTCAAGGCGAGCTTAGCGTGGCGGACTACTCCATCCAATTCCGCATTTTGGCCGCGGAGTGCGGTTACGACGAGGCGGCGCTGTGTGGAATTTTTCGGAGGGGGCTGTCGTCTGCGGTGAAGGACGAGTTGGCGGCCCGGGAGGATTCTTTGGGCCTGGAAGACCTTATCTCCTTGTCCGTGAAGTTGGACAATCGATTGAAGGAGCGCGAGAGGGAACGAGCCTTGGAGCAGCGGGGCCGTCGTGGGTCGTCATCGCGGTACGGTCCGGCAACGTTACGTGCAGACGGCTTCGTCGAATCACCACCAACCTCTACGCCGACGCGGAGTCCGGTCCTGGCGGGGGAGGAGCCAATGCAACTCGGCAGCGGTCGTCTTTCTACGGAGGAGCGGCGGAGACGGATGAGGGCGGGCTTATGTCTTTACTGTGGCTTGCCGGGGCACCACGTTGCCGCCTGTGACGCGATCTCTTCACGTCGTCCTGGATCTTCGGCCCCTGGGGTTCCTCACGCCAGAGGGGGGACCAGGTTCGTACATTATGGCAATCAGTCAAATGATTTGCCTCGCAACGAGTCGATTGAACTAAAACAAACTCGGGGTGAAATGAGACTGCAATTGCCGGGAGAGGTTTCGCATGGGGGGGTTAATTTTAGGTTCACTGCTTTAATAGATTCAGGGGCAGATGAATGTTTTATAGACCAGAGTGTTGTTGATGCTCTTAAATGCCCATTAATAAGACTCTCTACTCCTAAAAAGGTTCTAGATCTCGATGGGCGACCCCTGGCGGACGTAAGGTTTATAACGCCCCCGCTTAAAACAAAGCTGTCCGGGAACCATTTTGAGGTTCGTAGCTTCTTGGTTATGCCATGTAAATCGGCTTCGGTTGTGCTAGGGCTCCCCTGGCTAAAGATGCATAACCCTAATATTGACTGGACTAAAACACAAGTAGTGACTTGGAGTTCCTTCTGTTACGCGCACTGCTTACGCTCGGCGTGCCTACTTCCGGATCAAGCCCAAACAGTTGCCGAGCCTGTAAATTTAGTAAATGTTCCTGCCGAGTACCATGATCTCGAACAGGTTTTTAGTATAGACCAGGCTAAGACCCTGCCTCCGCACCGCCCTTACGACTGCGCCATTGACTTGCAGCCCAATGCCCCACTACCTAGCTCGAGGTTATATCAAATTTCTAAACCTGAGCAGGAGGCTATGAGAGATTATATAACCTCTTCCTTGGCAACTGGCCTAATTCGCCCTTCGTCCTCACCGTTGGGAGCGGGGGTTTTTTTTGTTGGCAAAAAAGATGGGGGTCTTCGGCCGTGCATTGACTACCGGGGCCTTAATGAGATTACTGTTAAAAACAAATATCCGCTGCCATTATTAGATTCGGCCTTCGCACCGTTAAAGTCAGCCACCATATATACCAAGTTAGACTTGCGCAGCGCTTACCACTTGGTTAGGATTCGGGATGGAGATGAGTGGAAAACCGCTTTCAAAACCCCGCTCGGACATTTTGAATACCTAGTCATGCCTTTTGGTCTGACTAATGCACCCGCTGTTTTCCAGAGCCTCATAAATGATGTGCTTCGTGACATGCTAAATGTTTTCTGTTTTGTTTATTTAGATGACATCTTAATATTTTCTAGAAACTTGCAGGAACACCGCCAACATGTCCGCATGGTCCTCCAAAGGCTTCTGGAAAATAGGCTGTTTGTCAAGGCCGAGAAGTGCGAGTTCCACCGCGGGTCAATGCAATTTCTTGGTTTTATCGTCGAAAAAGGGCAATTACGGCCTGACCCAGCCAAAATTCAGGCAGTTGCAGATTGGCCAACCCCCACTTCACGTAAGCAGTTACAAAGGTTCCTCGGGTTTGCCAATTTTTATAGGCGTTTTATCCGGAACTATAGTATGAGGGCCGAGCCCCTTACCAGGTTGACCTCTAATAAACGCCCGTTTGTGTGGTCCTCTGTGGCGGAAGCCGCTTTTGTAGGTCTTAAAAGGGCATTCACTAGCTCACCTGTCCTTGTTCACCCTGACTCAGATCTTCCTTTTGTGGTCGAGGTTGATGCGTCGAGTTCCGGAGTGGGGGCCATCCTATCCCAGAGGTCTGCAGTCGACCAGAGACTACACCCCTGCGCATTCTACTCCCGCCGCCTCACCCCCGCGGAGGCAAATTATGACGTCGGCAACAGGGAGCTGCTCGCTATAGTTCAGGCTTTACAGGAATGGAGGCACTGGTTGGAGGGGACGGAGGTGCCGTTCCAAATACTCACCGACCATAAGAATTTGGAGTACCTCCGGGCTGCCAAGCGCCTCAACACACGCCAGGCCCGTTGGGCGCTGTTCCTGACACGTTTCAACTATGTGATTACTTACCGTCCGGGATCACGCAACGGGAAGCCCGATGCCTTGTCAAGAATTCATGAACCGGTGGAGGAAATGTCTTCAGAGGAGCCTGTTGTTCCAGAGAACCTGATCATCGGTGCACTCCGATGGGAGGTTGAGCGGCTAGTGGAAGACTCTCTACGGGGTGTTAAGGTGCCCGGAGGCTGCCCTGCTGGCAAACTTTTTGTTCCGGACGCTCAGCGTGCAGGAGTGCTAAAGTGGGGGCACACCTCGAAGTTCGCCTGCCACCCGGGTGTGTCCCGCACGTTCTTCCTCATTTCCCAGAGGTTTTGGTGGCCGGGTATGCGAAAGGACGTCATGGACTACATTTCTGCGTGTTCCATCTGCGCTCGGGGCAAATCGGCCCATCAAGCTCCAGCAGGACTTCTGCGTCCGTTGCCTGTTCCATCTCGTCCTTGGTCCCATGTTGCACTCGATTTTATTACTGGCCTTCCACGCTCAAGGGGATATTCCGTCATCTTGACAGTGATTGACCGATTCTCCAAGATGGCGCACTTCGTCGCTCTCCCCAAGTTGCCTTCAGCTCTGGAGACCGCTGACCTGCTGGTAACACACGTTTTTCGAACCCATGGCATTCCGTCTGACCTAGTTTCTGACAGGGGACCCCAGTTTGTGTCTCGGGTTTGGAGAGCATTCTGCAAAGCTCTGGGGGCCACGTCAAGTATGTCTTCCGGCTACCACCCACAGTCCAACGGACAGACAGAACGGGTCAACCAGGAGCTGGAGGCTGCCCTCCGTTGCGTTTGCCAACTGCATCCGGCCTCCTGGGCCTCACACCTGCCTTGGGTGGAATATGCCCACAACACCCTCATTAGCTCAGCCACTGGGAGGTCGCCTTTTATGTCGGCATACGGGTTCCAACCACCACTGTTCCCTTCTCAGGAAGCCGAGGTCGTCGTGCCGTCCGTCCAAGTGCACCTGCGGAGGGCCCATAGAGTCTGGAGGGACGCTAGGGCTGCACTAGTCCGCACTGCAGCCCGCAACCGCCTGATTGCTGACCGCCACAGAAGACCCGCTCCGGTCTATCGTCCGGGCCAGATGGTCTGGTTATCAACGCGGGATTTGAACCTTGCTGGGACTTCCAAGAAGTTGGGCCCTAGGTTCGTGGGCCCTTTTGCTGTGGACTCTGTGGTGAACCCCGTCGCGGTCAGGCTACAGCTTCCCGGTTCAATGAAGATCCACCCAGTCTTCCACGTGTCTCTGCTCAAGCCGGTCTCCACTAGCCCCCTGAATCCTCCACCAGTGCCTCCTCCTGCCCCTCGCGTGGTTGACGGTGGGCCGGTATATACGGTGCGTACTATTCTCGATTCTAGGAGGCGGGGAAGGGGGGTGCAGTACCTGGTCGACTGGGAAGGTTATGGCCCTGAGGAGCGCCAATGGGTCCCCCGCTCCTGGATCCTCGATCCATCGCTTTTGCGGGATTTCCACTCCCTTCATCCCTCGAAACCAGGTGGTCCGCCAGGGGGCGTCCGTTGAGGGGGGGGTTCTGTCATATCTGTATGCCTTCTCAGTTGTTTTTTCTTTCCAGCATCTGATTCAGCTGGATGGGCGGGGCTGTGGCCGCACACCTGTGGCGCATTAGGAGCGCTCACTATTTAAGGACTCCTGTCACCGTCTGCGAGTGTCGGACTATTGCATATGCTTGTTCCTGCCTTGCTTACCGCTGTGTGCTCATCGTCATCCTCGGTGCCTTCCGACGTTCTTCGGTCGTGTTCTGGTTTGATCTTATTTACTTTTGTGCTCTTCTGGATTTTGTAGTTAGGATTTTGTACTCTGTTATATTTACGCCATCTTGGGTGCTCTTTTAGTTATACTTGTTATATCCGCGTTTTCTAGCGTGCTCCCTAAGTTGTACTTGTTATATCCGCGTTTTCTAGCGTGCTCCCTAAGTTGTACTTGTTATATCCGCGTTTTCTAGCGTGCGTCCTAAGTTGTACTTGTTATATCCGCGTTTTCTAGCGTGCGTCCTAAGTTGTACTTGTTATATCCGCGTTTTCTAGCGTGCGTCCTAAGTTGTACTTGTTATACTAATTAAACACAAACTTTTGCTCTATTGATCTCCTGGTCTGTGTTTTTGGATCCACAATAACGGCTTGCCGTCATAACAGATTCTAACTTAAAAATGATCACCATTTCGATTATTAAATATAATTTACTTGCCTTCTTTACTTCTTTTTCTGGCTGGGATAAAACAAAAGCGGTTGAGTAGTGTCTGTAAACGGGCGTCTCCAGGGTAAAACCGACAAATTAATTATTATAGTCCTACTGGACTATAATATACGCCTAATGCATAATACGCCATGCAACTGCTATGGCAGCATATAGACAGATTGTTCTATCAAACATAACAGTTCTTTTGGCTTATAATAGAGCAGGTTATTTTAAAGAGGGGTGCATGAGCAGAAACTGCTTTTTCAGCCTTGTGTATGTTTTCCACCATATACAATACACAGTATATACATATAAAATTCTCAACTCAACTTTATGTATTGATTACATGCCAAATCATTGCAAAATAATTTCATGGTAGATGAGTGTGCATGCCTGGAATAGCTAATTATCTTTCACTCACAATTAGAATTGACCTTTTACATCACTTTCCATCAGTTTTACTGTCAACATGGTTCATCCATAAATGCTTTTTTCTGCACATCTTAATCCTTTTTAACGGACCCCTATTCATGTATAAATTATACAGGCTTTCAACCCCCTCAAAACCCCCTCTCAGCCCCCTCTTTTTATTGTAATGATCAGCTATAATGAGTTGTTCTTGTGCAGTGGAAAACACACTAAGCAAGTATGAAGAAGAGGAGAAAATCCACAAGTAGAGAAGGAAATATGAAAGTATAGAGCTGTTTTATGTGGATAGTAGTGTGTCAGTATATCAACATTCATAGACATTATTGTCATTGTTATCGGTATTCATATCTTTAAATCACTTGGATTAAACCTTTTATGAATTCACTTTGTATTATAGATATTTCCTGAATATTTGGATGTTTTTATTCATGCTAATGCTTATGTGCTTCATTATTTAGAGCAATGTTGCAGTCTCCAGCTAGTAAAGTGCCATTGTCACTGTAATGCTGTTTTCTTTTTTCCTCTCTGATGCACCATCAACCTCTACGCCCTCACTTTCATCTCCCCAATGCCAAGTCACTCTATTTTTGATTTCATTGCCTTCCTCCTACGTCTTTTTTCCTTTCCCCTCATTAGTATAATGTCCATGTTCTGTGCAAGAGGATCACTGAGAACATTTAACCAGTGACCGGCAGTCATTAATGCTACTGACCTGCTGAGCCAAACTCTGCCCTTGACCAGATTTTAGCATCCTGCATGGCACATAGCAAATACAGCAGATGGGCATGGGATGTTAACGATTGCGTGTTGTGCATGAAGGTGTTTATAAAAAATGTTGTCTCTAATATTCGCAAATACACGCACACCCTTACATGTATACACACAAGCAGACGTGTGCTCAATCGAAGTCACAGAGCCACCAGCGTTGCATTAGTGAGCTGACAAAGCTCATTTAGGTCTCCTGGTGATGAAAGGACTCCAGAGCCCCATCCCACCGAGCTTCATGAAACGTTGTGACAACGCAGAGTGATCCACTTAAGAGGTGCATAGTGCCCCTCAGGGGGTGGTAGCCCTCTTTGGTCACTCTCTTAGCCATTGTGAATGTGAGTAGCACACTAAACACTTCACGACGTCCCTTCATTGCTCCTCAAGGCTTACAGTATATGGGAGACACCAAACTATATGCTGAGGCTGCAACGTGGCGACCGAGTTCGACAGTGGTGGAGGGGATGGGGGTGAGCACTGTAAGAGATGCAAGTATTAGAGTGATAAAATTAAATAAATGTGTTTTAGCTGAGCTTCATGAACAAATAAAACAGTTTAGAAGATGAGCACGAAACATCTGAATATTTTTTAAAGAATAACTTTTTAAGCTATTTTGTGACAGCATGATCTTGACCTTCTACAGCAGGGGTGTCCAAACGTTTTGCATAGGGGGCCAGATTTGGTGTGGTAAAAATGTCGGGGGCCGACCTTGGCTGACGTCCTTTACGTAGAACAATATATTTAAGCAAATTTTAGCAAGCCATTCAGTGTGTCACATTTGCTTAATTATTTTTTTCTCTTTCGACTCTCGGTCTCTTGCGAAATACTGCTGCTGTGACATTAAACTAGCTTCAAGTTGTTTGTCGTACATGTCAGTGTATCTTGTTTGGTAATATCGCCTCACATTGAAATCTTTAAAAACAGCGACGTCTCTTTGCAAATGAGGCAGACACAGTTTTTGCGTATTTTAGTGAAGAAATAGTCTAATTTCCACCTATCCTTGAAGCGTCGGCCGTCACAGTCAACTTACTTTTTTTTGTTGATTGTCACCATTTTAGAAAATAGATGTAATGGGTCACACGGAGTATGGTTGCTTAGCCCTTAAATACCTCCAACATGAAGCAATTATCCGAGAATCCCTAAATTTGAAAAATAAAGTCCTAATGAAACCTTTTTTTTCAAGTTTGTAAAAAGAAAAGTCAAAATGAATATGTGTATTAAGCGCTCTATATCTATAACCCATGCTAAATCATGTGTTTTTTTTTTCTCATGGAACATGCAATGTCAAAATTCTAAATTAGTCTCAAAATCATGAAATTTTAGTTGTATCAAATGTGATACATTTGGCAATAAAGGGTTAAAGTGCTGCTGCCTTTTAGTGGGTAAATGAGGGGCAGCATTTTCTGTGTAAACTACTTCATATGCTGGTTGCAGTAGTGCTGACCAATTCATTAAGTCAGTGTTTGGGCCAGAGGTTATTGATTTTATGACAGAGGCTGGGGGCCGGATGAAATTTGACCACGGGCCACATTTGGGCCCCGGGCCGGACTTTGGACATGTCTGTTCTATAGTAATGAGAAAATTGGCAGCTCTTCAAATAACATGCTGACTAATGAATGTGGTAGCATTTACAAACCACCGTCTTGGATTCATTACCTTTAAACGGTAATCTACATGCTAAACTGAGTGATTTTGTTCAAAATTAACCACTTCTTGGTTCATCAAATTAAGGTTATGCGTCTGCAGTAAATGCTTAGTCTTTTATCAATATTGCGTTTCAGAGTCAAGCCGATAAACCACAGCACAGGCTCCTAAATCATGAATCCATGGAGACATTTAAAAAAATATATTATTTCTGAATACACACACCTTGAGGAAATATCCTATGACTGCGAGCCA
The DNA here is from genome assembly GCF_030265065.1 of Corythoichthys intestinalis. Classification (NCBI taxonomy): domain Eukaryota; kingdom Metazoa; phylum Chordata; class Actinopteri; order Syngnathiformes; family Syngnathidae; genus Corythoichthys; species Corythoichthys intestinalis. Next base: position 20,789,440 of record NC_080416.1, read on the forward strand.
AAGGTATAAATGTACGGAAGATTCTATACCTGCATGCTGTAAACAGACTTAAATCCTCAACTGTCACCTGGTTGTTCTTATTCTGCTACAGTCCTGTCAAAATGGGTTGCAAACCAAAGCAGCTATTTTCAGTCTCCCTTTTGAAGGCAGATAACGCCACACAAAAGCTGTACCATTTCATTTAATTATTAACTCACAGTCTAAGTCCATCTAAACCTGCACACTTGTGACATTCTGTATTCCACAAGAGAGAAGAGTTGGGATTAGCTATATTTGATTTTAGTCAGAAATGTGATAAAACCTAACTTTATTGTGTATAATTTTGCAGAAATTGCTTCACATGCACATGCAAAACCAAGATTTCCATATACAGTATTATATTGGACTATTGCAAAACAAATACTGAGCAAATTGAAATATACAGTATTTGATGTAACATGCACTTGTCATAAATGAACTGTATTCCTAAATTATGACCAACCTTTCAAACTAAAGAAAATATTTTGGTCATTAGACCTACTAAAGTGCTGTTTTCCACTCCAATTACTTTCTTGTGCAGCAACCAGAACCCCATCACCGCCCCCAACTTTATTAGAAGTTACTATATGTCCCTATACTGTATATTAATTGCCTTTGTGTCTATAGTCGCTGAGCATCTACAGAGAACCCCATGCAAGTGATTATTAAGATGATTCTTGCCACTGCTTTTCTCTCAGCCTCCTTTCACAAGCTTTCAACCCCCTCAGTTTATCCTCTCCGATTCATCTCCTCAGTACCTCAGTCTCTACTCTGGGTCTTTCTCTACACACCCTATATACAGTGGCATACGGTTAGGGTTGTGTGCATATTGAGCATTTGTGTGTGGGTGTCATGCAGCAACTATGGAAAGCTTTTGAACTGACTTATATCTGAAAAGGAAAACAATATATTGCAGGACACCAATGTTGGATGTTGGAGTAGAATCATGTGACACACAAAACAGCTTTTCTATGTATTAGGCTAAATTTCTTCACTCGTTGACCTACTGTAAAGGTTTCATCATTGATGAGAACCAGCAAGCTACTCTAAATAAAGAATAAATTGACTTAGAGTAAGGTTATATTTATTTATATAGTTTCAGATAGCATTAAAAATCCAAATCATCAAACCCCAAAGGGTCAGTTGTTTGTCGGTGTGTAAAGCCTGAGAAAATTCACATTTCTTCCTTAATTTGTCTTTCAATTGAAAATGTAATCTTTTTATCCACGTCGGTTAAGCACAAAAAAAAAAAAAAAAAAAAAAAAAAAAACATTTAGTGTTAAAAAATTAATAATACTAATGAAAATGCCACTCTGCCACTAATCATATTGTGGCTAAGGTAAAAACAAATATGGCACTGAAGCGGCACATTGATTACTCTCAGTGGATATGCATAGTCTCTGCAACTGTGTGGAATTTTTTTTGGTTGGTTGTTTTGTAAGGTGATATAATCAGTGCTTAATTTGTAAATCATTAGGTGCCGGAACGCAAAGTCCATATGATAGGGCAGGGATGACGAGACAGGCACAGGTCCCGGAACATACACAGAAAATGGTGCTGAAAACAACATGCAAGTTGCCCACTTGCCATTCTGTGAGACTTACAGTACACGCCTCAATTTCAGATAACATCCATGGTATAAATGTTATGACAACAATTTACAATTATTTAGGCTATACTCTGCACAGCACGGGCAATTGCCCACATAACCACAGGTGGGACTTACGTAAAGTCTAACTTTTAAAACATTAAAATAAAATAAATAAATAAGAGATTACAATAAATAACACAAACCCATTCTTTTCATCCCACCGTCTTCTCCGGCCCCAAAGTTCCCACCGTCTTACAAATTGTGCAGCCCTAACCCCCAACCCATAAGGGTTGCTCTGGCTGTTGGACCACGGTAGCAGCTTCCTGCCCCAGGTTGACTGGCTGCCCATGAACCTGGCTAGCTGCTGCGGCGCTAGCCTCCTGCTGCACCAGGTGTTCTGTCCGTTAGCTGCCCTCATCGCCGGTTCTTGCCTTTCTGACTCGTTCTGAACCATCTTTCTTAGTTTTGAAAAAAGACTGTAAATTCAGCTGTCTTTTTGGCATGTTGAACTACCGTTTGATCCTGGCTGCTTGCTCCCCAGATGCTGCAAATTTCCTTATCGCAGAGAAGACAGCAGTAAGACAGCAACAACAAGGAAACTGTGACCCGATCTACCCACAACCTCAGGAGACTCGAAAAGTAAGGGTTACAAGTGCATCAACAAATCTCTGACTCTTTCAAATGACGTTAAATTTTTATAAACAACTTGCAGTTCTTTTGATTTGTTCTGTAAATGAATTTATGCATAGTATTATTTTATTTTATATTGTAATGTCCGTAACAACGCACGGTCCCTTTAGGAGACGCTGGGACTGGAGAGCTGTCAGGTACTAGGAAGGGGGGGGGGGAGCAAAAGTTAGCGGTCGAATGTGCCGGCAGTCCGCTGTTATCTTATTGTTGACACAATATTGTGGAGAAAGCTATCAACGACTAATCTTCTTTACCCCCGTTTGGGGCTATTACAATACATTTTCTAAAAACTTTTTTATATTATTATTATTATTTTCTATAAACGAGAGGTGCCGGATCTGCCCAAATAAGTCCCGGAACACAGGGAGGCCAAAATTAAGAGGTGTCGCATCTTTTTCCGGCAAGATCTGGCACAGATTAACCCCTGGATATAATGACAACATTTCAGTTTTTGCTTACAGTTGTGAATGTGACTGGATGTCACATGGACAAGGATGAATAGGAAAGTTAGTTGGTATTGTTACTGTGACACTGAACATGGTAAGCAGAGGTTAATTAATTCATGGGTGCTGTACTTGCTGTCTATGTAACCAACTAACCAGAGCTTCAAGCATTTTGTAATCTATAATCGATTATAACTTCATTTTGTTGAAAGGGCAGCAATGATGGATTTGAATTATGCAGATTTTACACCAAAGACTTGACTAAAGGGCAGGAATTAGAGTCCATGTGCCTTTTCAGCTCAGTGCGCATGTAAGATGCCATTCAAACTCCAAATATTGCACTTACTTTCTGTTCATGTGAAAAATAAATTGTTTTCCTGGAGAGAAATGCACATTTCGAGAGTGTGACAGTCCCTTTGTGCTTTAAAATGTCACCAAAGAACATAATTAAATGCCAAGTTTTAAGAGGCTATTTCTAACCGTTACAGCCCGTACTAAAGTACAATCCATGCGTACGCTAACAATGCAACCCCTGCATGCAAGGTGGTCTAGAAGGTTGGATAGGTTATCCTAAACTACTGCGTAATTCCTCATACAGCAGTTAGGGCGAGGTTTAATTCCAACATGGTATAGTCAATCCTACAATAATTTTTAACTGTTACAGCTCGTACTAGAGTACAAGCAAAGAGTAAGCTAACAAGGAAACCCCTGCTTGCAAGGTGGTCTCGAACAGGAGTGGGCAAGCAATTCTACAAAGGGCCAAAGTGGGTGCTTCTTTTTCGTTGCAACCCATTAAGAGGACACCTTTTCACCAATCTGGTGTCTTACAACTGCAATTAGTTGATTGCCGTCGTGTTTCTTGTTTCCCCGGAACCCCTCATTGGTTAAACTGCCTGTGCTGGATCAGTTGTAACAAAGACTATGACCCACTGTGGAACCTTGATGACTGGTTTGCTCATCCCCAGTCTAGAAGGTTGTGAAGATTATCCTAAACTACTGTGACGTCTCTCATACAGCAGCTGGGGCGAGCTTTAAAGTGCCTGTGACAGGATAAAAAAAGACTTAAATATTATTATTATTATTTTTTTATTAAGAGGACACCTTTTCACCAATCTGGTGTCTTACAACTGCAATTAGTTGATTGCCGTCGTGTTTCTTGTTTCCCCGGAACCCCTCATTGGTTAAACTGCCTGTGCTGGATCAGTTGTAACAAAGACTATGACCCACTGTGGAACCTTGATGACTGGTTTGCTCATCCCCAGTCTAGAAGGTTGTGAAGATTATCCTAAACTACTGTGACATCTCTCATACAGCAGCTGGGGCGAGCTTTAAAGTGCCTGTGACAGGATAAAAAAAGACTTAAATATTATTATTATTATTTTTTTTTTTAATTACTAAAATAGTATTTTTTAGACGATTCGAAAAAGCAGCAAAATGTCATCATTGTTTCAATCTCTCTACTCCAATATTTTTACAGGATATTCTTTTTATCTAAGTATTTTTCCACGATTGCTAAATTAATGGTACGGTCATGACAAATAACAGTCTTGTGATAAATGGAATATGAAATATTAAAAATGCATTCATTCAGAACGACAGAGCAAAATTATTGCATAGTGGTCAAAACTGCAGACTTTTTAAACCTTCCGAACGGTATTTTATGCCACTGGAGTTAATCCGGCTTTTTGCATTTCCCTGCCCCGGCTTTGGTGACAGAGGAAAGAGCTTAAACAAAACACGAGGTGTGACAGTCAGCTGATATGCTAACCCAAACCGAGCGGCTTTTCCAAGTCTTTTTCTTGCCTTTCGAAAATGAAAAATCACCCAAAACTACCTCGACTCATGTCACACACGACAACGTGTTTGATTGTCTTCGCCAATCGGCCAGCCACCGCAGCGACCAAGTTACGGCTTGTCATTCTGCTGCGGCCTCGGTGGGCATGCAGTGCTCATCGATGAGAGAGGGGAAAGAGGGTAATGAACGCCGAAAATAGCGCATTCTCGGTGGAGAAACCAGCTGACGTCAGTGCAGGGTGCTGCTCGGGGTCAAGCCGAGGAAAACGCTATGTGAGCGGGCACGTTTGCCATGATTCCAGTATTTCACATAATATAAAACACGAAGCTTACTCACTTCCTTGTCTCGTCAATGGTTCCTTGGTTGTCAGACTTGTTTCGGCTATCGTAGTGAACAAGGATCTTTTGGAAATCCAAAAAGCCTAACACCACTTTCCCTGGTGTAGTAACAAAAGCCTGCAGCACTTTGGGCTGGCGCGACACAAAAAATAAACAAATTAATCCGCAAAATCAGCTGAATCCGCCATCCTTCTGCACGCTATCTAGTAATGGCTGTATTATGAAATGGTTACTCGGCTTACGTCACATTCACCCTCTTCCCCAACCCGAGACTGGAACCGAAAGTCACTCATTTTCATGGCTTGTGATTCAAAAAATTGAATGAAATACAGTAATTTTGAGCGCTTCCTCACACATCCAACATTTCATTCAGGAGCATGAAATACTGTTGCGGCGAAGAAAGATCCACTGAACCAGCAAAAGCATATCTTTTCACTTTCTCTATTTTTCTCTATTTTCCACGGATTTTCCTTTCCTGTCTTTACCACTGACTCACCCCTTTTAGAACATAAATGTAGTCACCACTGGCGCCACTAGATGGAGCGCCACCTAAGAGTTGGCTCCTAATGCTCCAATGATTGGGGATGGAAGCCAGGTGTGTCTGTGAGCAATATTATATAGGTAAGGGGAATCAGGTGTGTTTGTAAGCACCTAAACAACAGAGCACAGTCGTTGCTGGTGAGTTGCAGCTTGCATTTTCTGTTAGAATTTGAATCTATTTAGTGAAACATTATATAAAGACCTTTATTTTCCTGTAAAACAATTTCAGCTTGAATGCAAACAATTGCAAGTAACTTCATGTTAAAACAGGCTTGACTGAATTTGAATTATTATTACCATATTGGCCCGAATATAAGACAGTGTTTTTTTGCATTGAAATAAGACTGAAAAAGTGGGGGTCGTCTTATATTTGCGGTCTAGACATTATACCCATTCACGACGCTAGATGGCGCCAGATATCGTTGAAGCGAATGCCGAACTTGAGCGATGCTCTGTCATGATAGATCTCAACTACTCTCAAGTTTAACCAGTTTGCATTATTTTATTGCAATGTTTTTCCTTTATTCAGATTTGTTTCAAGACTACAGTTACGGTTAGACCTCACTTTGATGGTTAATGCAGTTATTGCAATTTTGTTGTTTTATCACAATAGATTGGTTGATTTACATTTCAAAAAACGGAAGCCATTCATTTACGAATGTGATTGCACTTTAGTTTACATATTTAAATGTTCAGATATTAAGATTTGAATGAGGCAAAATAACATGCTTTTTCTCTTAAATATGTTGTAATAATCATTTGTTTCAGATGTACTGTAATTTTCTGTATGAAAATTAATCTGGGGTTCAAAAAGTCTTTTTTTCAAACAGGAGTCTTGGAAAAAGAGGGAGTCGTCTTATAATCAGGGCCGTCTTATATTTGGGCCAATACGGTGTTATGTTAAATTGAAATTAATGATGACTAATTAAATACGTTGATTTGGTAATCAATTGTTAGGGATTGTTTAAGTTTATGACACCAATATTCTGATTATTTGACTCTAAATACACACACATTTTCACTCTTTTCACTGTTTCGTTTTCAACCTGGTTTCCTCCTTTCTAACGAATAAAAATGGGAAGAAGCCGAGTTGGCCTCGCGTCATACATTTTGTGCTTGCCATCTCATCAAGCGGGATAAACATTTAACAGAGCTTGACAAATACTGCGTGTAATATATAATAACCATGATTTTTTTTTTGTGTCACAGGCACTTTAACTCCAGCATGGTATAGTTTATCCAACAACATCAGAAAAACATGGGTTTTCATGGTGAACAGCTACATACATTGTTTATTATCTCGTCATTTTCGGAAGATTGTATTTGATTACAACAGTGTGACGTGCATCTACAGAAACTTTAAAACCATTTGATTGTTCTAAAAATTTTAAAGTGTAGGCCAATTAACATAAATGTTTGCTCCATTACTTCTCCCAGTTAGCTAGCACAATGTGAATACATTCTCAAAACTTGGCTTCAATATTGTCAATCAAACTTGACAGCTACATTGATCTTTAAACCATGAGGCACTGTACACCTTTGGGACAAGCCCGGAGATGTCTGAAATTGTCATCTCTGGCATGGGATGGAGAAATCTATAGTTTCACGCTGTGCCAATTTCACCGGGCTGGAAATGACTACTTTGGAAAGTGGAAGTATAGCACAAGTAGGGTCGAACCCCTAACAACCATGCACGACAGGCTCGAAAACAAACAGTAAATAAACTGCAGTGTCAATGAACTATAACATCCGATCATGTTTTTTTGCTCCCGATCCGATCCAAATCGTTTTAGTTTGAGTATCTGTCGATCCCGATATTTCCCGATCTGATTGCTTTTTTTTTTTTTTTTTTGCTCCCGATTCAATTCCAATCATTCCCGATAATTTTTCCCAATCATATATACATTTTGGCAATGCATTAAGAAAAAAATGAATAAAACTCGGACAAATATATACATTCAGCATACAGTACATAAGTACTGTATTTGTTTATTAGACTATAAATCCTCAAGATGGCATTTACATTATTAACATTCTTTCTGTGAGAGGGATCCACGGATAGAAAGACTTGTAATTCTTAAATGATAAATGTGACTTTGTATATTGTGACTAAATATTGCCATCTAGTGTATTTGTTGAGCTTTCAGTAAATGATACTGTAGCCATTTAACTGTTCTGCCCAAATGCATGATGGGAAGTGCAACCATGACTGTGCGTAGTGGTACCAATTGATATATCTTCTCTGCGTCTGGAAATAACATAGGGTTTTAAGAAAAAGATCAATTACTACCTTTCTTCCCCACATTGCTTCCCACGATATTTCTAATCGTAGGGAGAGGGATTGTAAGGCTTTAGCCAATTAACAAAAGGCTCCACAGGCTGCCAAAATTCACTATACTCATTTTACGCTGCCTTTTAGCTCTATATATAGGTAAAACGGCGCCATTACAGATTGAAAGCGACAATGCGTGAGTGGGTCGTGCAGCGCATACGTTAATTGCGTTAAACATTTTAACGTGATACATTTTTTAAAAAATACCGCCGTTAATGGGATAAATTTGATAACCCTACCTTAAGCCTAAACCAAAGACTCTGGATGAGTGTAACATATTATGTCTGTAACGTTAAATACAATTAGAAAACGATTTAAATAAAAAAATTATATGTATTAAAAATAGGCATGTCCGATATTTTTTTGCCGATTCCGATACTTTGAAAATGACGTGATCTATGCCGATCGATCGGGACATCTCTAGTTTTAGCTAAGTACATCTCCTGGTGAGTACATCTCCGTGTATTGGTACATGCCTACATGGCAGCATTTCCGAGCCTGGAAGTGAATTTCACAAAAACATTAGGACTTAGAAAATCACCCTGCAAAATCAACCTTCTCCACAAATATGGCCAGGCCTCTGTGTTATATTTGACCCATATTTTCTGGGATATTTTTCAAAAGTATTTTAAAAATGGGGTTTGTCAGTTAATTGTTGAATAATCATAATTCAATATTCCTCTGCTTTTTCCTAATGTATAAAACATTATGAACAACCACAATGGAAGTATATCCAACTCCCATGTGGGACATTAAAACTGTTCAAACTACAATAACACTTAGACACTCAGTAAAGCAAAATACAGTCTTGACCATAAATCACTCCACATCCTTTACTGTTCTTTAATCCTGCCATATTTACACTACTGTACAGACGTCTGGGGTAATACTTATAAATGTAAAATCACCATCCATTTTACAAAAAAGAGCCATAAGAATAGTAAATAATGCTGGTTATAGGGATCATACAAATACATTTTTAAATTCCAGAACATTAAAATGCATGGACTTGGTTCATTTTCAAACAGCTCAGCTAATGTATAAGGCTTTACACAGGTCACTTCCTGACAATATACAGAAATTATTTTTTAACAGAGAAGGACATTACAGTTTGAGGGGGGAGCTTCACTTAAAGCATCAGAGGGTACGAACGACAGTAAAAAGTTTTTGTGTTTCAATTTGTGGAGTGAAGCTTTGGAATAAACTAGATGAGGGGCTCAAGCAATGTCCAAGCATGACCCAGTTTAGGAAGTGGTACAAGCACATGGTTTTCACTGGGTATAGGGAAGAGGAAGGGTTTCAATTATAGGGGGTTTTCACATATGTTATTGGCTAAGTCTTGTTTATTTTTGTTTATCTTGCATCTTATGTATATGGTTATTTAGTTTATTTCTTTGTTAATATGAGGACTTGTAACATAGGGCGGACAGATATAATTAAGGAATCGAAATGGGGGGGGGGGGGTGTTTAATAAGCAAATGCTTCATCCTACTCCTTTTTGGACTCAATGAATAAATTCTGATCTTGTTTATTATTATCATTATTATTGTCTTAACTATTGTTGCTGTTATCTCGAGAGTATCATTGGTTTGGATTTTTTAAATTTTGTTCTTTGTTATTTTTGTTTATTTTTATTTTCTTATGTCCAAATAAAGCGTGCGTGCGTGCGTGCGTGCGTGCGTTCGTTCGTTTCTATTCTCTGTGTCTAAGCAGCTGAACAGGACGACAACAAAAAAAAAAATCAATTTTGATATTGTCTAACAATGTACCCACCGAACAGAGATGCGCCCTACTGGGTTTGTTTTTAAAATTCCTGCCTATCTTAAAAATGCATATGCCATGTCAACTTCTTCAGAATAAGGTCTCAGTTACACGAGTCCTTTAATCTCTCAAACACTTAACTAATTAGACATTTGCTGCATGCATCATTTAGATAATTGACTGTTAACACATGATTATTTGTCTACATGCAATCACTAAAAAAAAAGAGTGAACATTTAATTCTGAGCTCGATACATAAGAGTGCCTTCGCAAATTAAACTAATTACAGGGCATTATGCCATTAAGCAACTCTGCTCTCAAAAGACCTTTTAGCCTGACTAAAATGTGCCATTTTTGACTCCCTGTTCGTTTCTGAGGGTTTAGACCGTGACAAAAATGACGTGACCCCACAAGAGTAAAAATATAAAAGCAGGTTGAATATCACACATCATTGTCTCCAACACAATTATGTAGACATCTGTTAATTGAGCGTGAAACAACATATCCCAGGTGATCAGAAACATCAGGGGCCTAAATTAGATGAAATTTGACATGCCATAGCTGTGTTCCCGTTCACATTCACATTGTCACATTGTTGTACGTAATTGAGTTGAGGGAGTTCATTTAAATGAAGCTCTGTCTTCCCGCAAGAGTTTTGTCTAAAAATCATTGAAAAACAATTTCAATATACCTTCCAGCAATATAATAAGGTTTCAATGATACAATTTTAAACAAGTAATACAATAACTTTAATAGTAATTATGATGAAGATAGTACTTTGAGTTAACAAAAAGTCTCTTGTGTATCAAATTAAACAGATAAATGAGAAAACAGACCTGTTGGGTATTGACATCACCAAAATAGCCCAAAGAAACATTTTACATTACAGAAATAATGTGTATTAAATTGCCCTCATATGCATTATTAAGGTATCTGAAAAACTTTGGTAAATAATACTGTGTATGCGCCTTATTAAAATCAACAGGTTACATTTTGAAAAGAAACACTCAAAAACTAACATTTCCCCCATAATTCTTAAAGTCCGTGGCTCTGAAAGAATTAGAGTAGTATTCTAACTCCTATAAGATACTGTATTATCTGAAAATAAAAAGCTTGCCAACACTTTACAAGATGTACAACTTCTGTATCAAACTTACGATTCAGTGGTAGCACGTGACAAACTATCTACAGTGGTATGAAAAAAGTACCTGAATTTCTCAAATTTCTGCATAAAATGACCATCAAATGTGAGCTGATCTTTGTCAAAATCACACAGATGAAAAAAAAAAGTGTCTGCCTTAACTAAAACCACCCAAACATTTATATGGTTTTCATATTTTAATGACTATAGCATGCAAACAATGAAAGAAGGGGGGAAATTAAGTGAACCCTCTGCCTAAGGAGACTTTAGGAGCAATTGAAACCGATTTTTACCAAACAATTTAAGTCAGGTGTGTGCCCAATCACTGATGAGTGGTTTAAAGCTGCCCTGCCCAATATAAAACGCACACCTGGTAAGAATTCTCTTGATGAAAAGCATTGTCTGATGTGCATCGTGGCTTTCTCAAAAGAGCTGTCTGAAGACCTGCGATCAAGGATTGTTGATTTGTATAAAGCTGCGAAAGGATACAAAACCATGTGTAAAAGTCTGGATGTTAATTAATCGGCAGTCAGAGAAGTTGTCTATATATGGAGAGAGTTTGGTGTTGTTGCTTCTCTCTCAAGGAGTGGCTGTCCACCAAAGATGATGCCAAGAATTCAGCGCAGAATACTGAGAGGTAAAAAAGAACCCTAGAGTGCCTGCTAAAAACTACTGGTGCACGATAGTTATTGGTCTGATAACAGGCATTATGACGTCATCTCGATAAATCCAATAACATTGTTAATAGGACCGATAATATGTATTGTGCTGGCTTTACAGTTTACAGTGACTTTACACACTAGTATAGGAAAGCAGTTGACATTTGTGGGACATTGCTCCCACCTGCTGGTCAGAATGATTTGTTGCATCTATTTTTTATCACAGTAGTTTTGTTCACATTACAAGCTCATTCACATACACATTGCGGTGTCTAGCGGTCGCATTGACAATCGTGAATGCTTGCTGTTACGTTTCTGCCTCAGAAATATGTCTGTAAGTATTTTATGTTTACTATAACATGGATGTGCACCATATGTTTAGTTCTGTGGTGAAGGGTCATATGTACAGAACTTAATAAGTTATGTGTTATAGAAGCCAGCCAATGCTTTAGTAGCTCAAGCTAGTGTAATGTGCTATGCTATACATATAATAGTTGTGTATATAAGTGTATTGTGCAGTTTGTTGTATATTGAGTATTGAATATGTGTATTTTTCTGTTGTACTTTCACATTATTATGACGAGTGTCTTCCCATAAAAGCAAGAAAAGACCAAGCCTTGTGGTTTATGGAAGTGTATTGATTTTTAGCTGGCTGTCGGGCAGTGCAGAAGTGAAACACACTGTTTTGTTCATGTCATTATGAAAAATCTGGTGAGATCAAAGGCAAAAATCTATGTTGAATCCACCACATTTGTTTTTTGTTGAAACCTCCAGGTGTTCAAAAACTCAGGTTATACATTTAAAAATATATATATATATTATCGGTTATCGATATCGGTGTTGACTTTGAGGAGCAGGAAGTTATCGATATCTGTTTCAAAAAATGGATATCGTGCACCCCTACTAAAAACTTACAGAAATCCCTGGCACAGTCCATTATCTCTGTGGACACATCAACTATATGTAAAACTATGGCCAAGAATGGTGTTCATGGGAGGACTCCACAGAGGAAGCCACTGCTGTCTAAAAAAATATTGTTGCTCGTTTAATGTTCGCAAAAAGGCACTTGGACACTCCACAGATGTTTTGGCAAAATATTTTGTGGACTGATGAAACTCAAGTTGAATTGTTTAGGAGTAACACACAATGTCTTGTGTGGAGGAAAAAATGGAACAGCTCACCAACATCAACATCTCATCCCCACTGTGAAGCATGGTGGAGGGAGCATCATGATTTGGGGCTGTTTTGCTGCCTCAGGCCCTGGGCAACTTGCAATCAATATTGGAAGAAATAATTCAAACGTTTATCAGGATCTTTTACAGGAAGACATGAGGCCATATGTCAGACAGTTGAATCTAAAAAGAGGATGGATGCTGCATCAAGACAATGATCCAAAACACAGAAGTAAGTAAACTTCAGAATGGTTTCAGAAGAATAAAATACACGTTCTGGAATGGCCAATCAAAGTCCAGACTTGAACCCAATTGATATGCAGTGGCATAACCTAAGGATGGCGATTCCTGCCAGACACCCCAGGAATCTGACTGAACTACAGCAGTTTTGTAGAGAAGAACTGGCGAAGATTAGTCCTGATGAATGTGCCAGACTAATCTGCAGCTACAGATAGTCAGGTTGAAGTTATTGCTGCCAAAGGGAGGGCGGGGACACAAAATATTAAAATGTGATGGTACACTTACTTATCCCCCCCCCCCCCCCCCTTCTGTCATTGTTTGCATACTATCCTAATTAAATATGAAAACCTATAAATGTTTGGGTGATTTTAGTTAAGTTTTTTCACCTGTGTGATTTTGACAAAGATCAGATAACATTTGATGTTGATATGCAGAAATGTGAGAAATTCCAAAAGGTTCAGATACCTTTTCATACCACTGTCACTATAGCAATAACCAACTTCTGGATCAAAAGTATGATTCAGTGGTACCACGTGGCCCCTGCGCTTGTCTCCAGGTGACAAACTATCTAGTTATCATTTAAAGCTGCATTGTTTATTTCTATTTTTGAACCTCATTGATGCAAAACTGAAGAATTTACAGCTACTGTCGTTTAAATCTTTCCCCTTCAAGCCATATGTCACACAAAGACATTTTTTAAACAGTTGCCAAAATAGGTCTTGTTTTCTATACAAATACTAAAAAGACATTCATTGCACTGATATCCAAATGTTCCACTTTTCATGATGATGCGCACTGATCTGTTCTGACCCAAAGTCCCCACCTGATTCTTCCTACTCCACATTCATAAAATGGTGGAACAGAATCCCAACAGTTTGAGCTTTTTTAATTTCAGTCAAATTAGTTTTAATGCTCAAACCAGCATGCGCTAAGGCCCCTTTGGATCAATGACCTCTGAGCCTTCGTAATCTCTCTCATTGATCGTTCACCTCATTGATCATTATGCCAGCATTACCTAATCAAACACAACTGCAGTAAACAAACACCAAATAGAGACATCCCAAGAAGTTTGGTCCCTCAGGAAAGACCCAAAATGATGTGAGGAAAAATATATAAACTGAAATCCTCTTTGGAAGAGAATATCAAATCATAAGATTGCTTAATATTTCACTGGCTTGATGAAATATGCATTGTAGCCCAGAATGGAGAAGGGTGGAAAAATGCAATGATTTGGATGCATTATGTATGAGAATGGTCCGCTGGCAAAAAAAAAAAAAGTGCACTTTTGAATAATCACTATTTCACCATCACTGCAGCATATTGAGATGCCATTGTGCTTCCATGTCACTTCAGTTCAAACAGATTCCCTTTTAAAAATAAATCATATTTATACATAGAAAGTGCTTTACATATTTAGCAAACATCTGAAGAGGAAGAAAGCAATTCCAATCCGACAACCTTTTGCTCACATGTTCATATTTGCAAAAATTGAAGGGATTGAATTTGGAGTGAATATTTTTGCTACTTGATCATTACTTGGGAAGGGAATAATAATTGGCAGGGTGGATTCCATTTCTAGCCCAGAGTCCAGTTACCTGTGGCCCAATTGAGGAAACGCTGCCCTAATGAAAAATAGATAATGGGTTAATGGATTTAATTTGTTTTTGTCCCTATAGTCGATCAAGTAAATTTATTCGAATGCTCATCCCTTAAGCACTTCTGATGAATGTGCGGTTCCCTTAATATAGGAAAAAGGGCTGACAGTTTTGATGCAAGATCACTTGCACTGATTTTTAAAAAAAAATAATAGTGTAAGACTTAACACACAACTTTAGTAAGACAATTTATATTACAAGTAGTATTAGTATAATTATTAGAAGAAATATAATCAAATTCATTCTAAATAGAATGTGTGCAATCCATACATTCTTTCAGATATCATTAATGAAAATGTGCAAAGAACTCAAACAATGCACTACTCATTTGTCTGATATCGCGTTAAACAGATTTTTTTAACATGATTTTACAGCAGATTATCTGATTTGCTGTTGTCTTTGTTGCATGTGAGTCTGACGCACTTTAAAATTCGCCCCTCACAAACTATCACCCATTAGGATCTTGAGTGCCTTCTCCTTACTAACCACAAATGCAATGTGTAGTAAACTAATACATAATACAGCCTATACCTTGAAAACGCATCTTTCTTTCAAATGGTCATGTGTAGCAATGTAGGACATTATAGGACTTACTGTCACAATGCTAATAAAACTATCAATGTACTTGCTTGCAAAAAATAAATAATAATAAATAAATAAATAAATAAATACATTAAAATAAAATGTTTGTGGATTTTAACTCATTCATTTCCAATGTTGTTAATAACCACGTTAGAGTATAATGGAGTTTCTAACCGCGTTATTTTTCGAGTAGTCATTCATCTAACTTTTGCCATCTTTGCAGTGCCGTTATCGTTACTGAGGATGTGAAGGGGCACACTACACTACTACACTACACTACACTTTGGTTGAATGAAGCTCGAGCTGTCTGATTTTGTCTGATTTGAGCAGAGCGAGAGGGAAAGGCGGGAAGGGGGTGGTTATGCCATTGCAAACGAGATGATGATTGGCTAGGTGGCTAGGAGCGTGAGCATAGCATTCACGTTCTCATTAGCATTTAGCGTGGCGAGCGTCATATTAAACTCTCAGGGAACTTTTTATTTACATACAGTTCGTAGTGTCCAGGTGGGCTCAATTCATTAAAAATAATATACTGTTTTCCTGCTGAGTGTGCATTATCATCACCAAGTTGGTGTTGTCCTTGTAGGCGCTACAGTATAATTTTATTTTATTTTTTTTTTCACCAAAAATAATCACTTGCCCCAACCTTTTCTTGAATGACGTATCCACGTTTGACGTTATGACGTTTTTTAACCAAAACAACTCGAGCAAAGACATATTTTTTTCTATTTTAAATAAAAAAATAAGTTCAATCAGTTATTATAAACATTTGATGTGAAAGATGTTATAGAATGTAAAATGTAATGATGTGTAGAATATGAAAAGTAATGTCAGGTACTTTGCTGAGCACGCAATTACTCCAATTACTACAATGAGGTAACTGAGTTACTAACTCAATTACTTTTAATTTGTAGGTAATTTGTAACTGCAACTAATTTTTTAAAGTAAGATTAACAACAATGTTTGTATCACTATCAAATGTTGAATTGAGAAAAATGCACACTTATTTAATGACCCCCCTCCCCCCCCCAATTAAATATGACATAGTTCTCCTGGCTTCATCAGGCCGTGATCTTATTATTATTAATTATTGCAAACAATGTAATATTAAGGGCTCAAAATACATTGATATTGAGGCTGTGTGTGGGCTGAAAGAGTGTAATTCGATGTAGCAGGACTGTCCTTGGGCAAGGCCCTGTTCCGGGACAGGTTTCCTTTCTAAGTACACTGCTCAATGTTTTACAAGGGTGACTTTTCACCATCTAATTTCAACTCTGCTTTTCCCACAGAACTGGATGAATGAACCTGTCTTGTAGTTGCTTCCTGGAGCAGCATGAACAAACCATCGCAGGACAGCTAAGGTGATCTTCCCACTTCTCACACAAGCACCCTTTCCCCTTAAATGTCTATATACATTATTTGAACTTTTCCGGAGTTCAACTGTTGCTGTTAGTGTTTTTTAATAAGACATTGTGTAGTACAGGGGTTGGCAACCCAAAATGTTGAATGAGCCATATTAGGGCAAAATGACAAAAACCAAATATGTCTGGAGCCGCAAAAAATCAAAAGCCTTATATAAGTACTATAATGAAGGCAACACATGTTGAATGTATCTATATTAGCTATATTAGCCTACTATCAAAATGACTAAGTTGGCTATAAATACAGCCTTCATGATCAAATGTTTATTTTCCGTGCAGTGCATTCTGTAGTGAATGACACACTACACGAGTACTTGTTGTTGTCCGAAACTGCCTCAAGTTTAACTTCGTTACAATATAAATGAATTATTTTTAATTGCTTTCATATACCGTATTGGCCGGAATATACGACGGCCCTGACTATAAGACGACCCCCTCTTTTTCAAGACTGAAGTTTGAAAAGACTTTTTGAACACCTAATTAAATTTTATACAGAAAATATTTACAATACATCTGAAACAAATGATTATAACAATATATTTGAGAGAAAAAACATGTTATTTTGCCTCATTTAAATCTTAATATCTGAACATTTAAATATGTAAACTAAAGTGCAATCACATTCGTAAATGAATGGTTTCTGGTTTTTGAAATGTAAATAAACAAATCTATTGTGAAAAAAAAACAAAAAACAAAATTGCAATAATTACATTAACCATCAAAGTGAAGTCTAACTGAAGTCTTGCAACAAATCTGAATAAGGAAAAACATTGCAATAAAATAATGCAAACTGGTTAAACTTGAGAGTAGCTGAGATCTCTCATGACAGAACATCGCTTCAATGATATCTGGCGCCATCTAGCGTCGTGAATGGGGAGAGTAGCTGAGATCTGTCATGACAACATCACTTCAATGATCTCTGGCGCCATCTAGCGTCGTGAATGGGTATACTGTCTAGACCGCGAATATAAGACGACCCCCTCTTTTTCAGTCTTATTTCAATGCAAAAAAACACCTTACATTCGGGCCAATGCGGTGATTAAAGAAATGCAATAAAGAAATCCAAATTTTGATGTCATTTGTATTTTGAAGATTCAAAACAAAAAAAAACAAAAAAATAGAATATGCATAATGTCCCCCTTATCTGGGCAACATAGTGCAAAAAACGCAGCCTGCATTTATAAAAAAAATAAATAAAACGGCACCCTTTTGAAAAGGTAAAGTATATAATCGGAGCTCACATACCTGCATAAAAGTGATGGGTGTTCAATATCAATCACATCACACGACTCATCACAGAGTATGTTGCCGCTGAATTAATGCCCCTGGTTTGCTGATTGGTGAAGTTACCTGCCATTTTTATGGCCCATTCCTTCACTGTCTTAGTGCGAGAGGCATGTATTTGATTTTTTGTATTGTCTCGGTTTTGTTTTTGAAGTCTGCAAATAGGTGTTCTGATATGTTGATGAATGACTCCTTCATTTACCAGTCACCATCTGTGAACAGTTTTCCATGCTTTATTTTTCGTGTTGCAACAAAACTCGCAGCAGTAGTGGAGTTTGGAGATTCAATCCACTTTTTAAATCTATTTTTGCACTCTTCCAATTTCTACAGAATTAATGCAATCACACTTACTGGGGATTCGGCTGAAAAAGTAGTATGCCTTCCCTGCAAATGTCTTTCCACATTACTCCTGTTGTGATTTGACAACTTCTCACTACGGAGCAAACGTTCAGAGAATCCTTCCGCAATGGCAATGAATGCAATTGATTCGGCCCAAAAAACCTTGAATTCTCTGTTCTCCTCAGGACCCTTGGTCTAGTATGTTAATCTTCAGATTCAAACTCGGATGAGAATACATTTTTACAAACAGTGAGCTCGTCTTTATTTACATGAACACATCTGCTTCTAAGGGGAATAACTTCTGACTCATCTCGCTTTTTTCATGCTGGCTCTTTTTGACATTTTTCGGGGGGATATAGTGATACGTGTGACATTAGCGGGACTGAGATGTGCTTCATTGACATTCATGTATGCATTTGATGTCACACTGTCAAAAAGTTAACATTACTTCAGGGCAAAAAATAGGAACATGTTCAAGAAATAAGGGGATGCCAGATTATTGATTGATTATCCTCACTGATGCCAATTTGCTTTGTAGTGTTATCCTGCAGTCACTTGTGCACAAGTCTGTGGGAGTGATTAGCTCTGTGTACACTCTTGTGAGTCAATGCCTGGGGTATCTGTTCGAGTGCGTGCGTGTGGGTGACAGAGAGAGGGAACGCTCATAAATAACTGGGTGTGTGTGTGCGTGCTTACACAACACTGTGTGCTGCATCACTGAGATTCAAATAAAAAATAATAAGGTGAGGATTACATTTGGATGACAGAAAAATATTAGCCTGGCAGTGATGCGCCTTTTACACTGTCACTTTTATAGTTGACAAAAAGATAGGACTCTTGTTTGCATTTATATTCAAAACGAGATAACATCAATATTTTTTGTTTATGAAAGCTAGGCTCTTTCTAACTACTGGACAAGGAAATTCATGGAGATGTTGGCTTAGAGGTTTAGCTATTGTGACACAGAGCAAAATTTTATAACGCACTGACATGGCAAACTCTTTTACAAAACGTGCAGTCATTTGATGATCCCGCTATTCTGCAAATTGCAGTTGGTTTTATATTCTGTTATTCTTTCAGCCTTATCTCCACTTGTTTCAACCAAGTGGTGGAATGAACTTTTTTTGGGAAAACAAAATGCATGTACTGTGGTAGTTTGGCACTGCGTCAAACTTAAACATGTTTTATATTTTGCACCACTATCTGAGGTAACCACTGTGACCAAAAAGCTGATAGAAGGGCACCGGTGAAAGATGGCAAATGAAAATAAGGTCAGCAGGTCTCAAGATGAGGTGATAGAAAAGAGATTGAAAAGAGTCTAGTGGTTGTAAAAAGCCCCGTCACCAAACACCTGTACCTTTTATTCCTTGCAGCATTCCTAAAGTGGCACTGCTGATCCAGAAAATGCTGCAGTATTCACCTTTCACCCGAACACAGATTAAGTCAGAGCAATTTGACACAAACAGTCGCCCTTGCGTTTGTTGTGGAGTTTGATTCATCATCAGCTACTTCCGCTTTGATCTTTGCCTGGCAGAGCTCCACAATGAGAGGAATGAAGTAATGGCAGCAAAACATGAAATTGCTGTTCTTTCAGAAATTATGTGCCTTAAGATCCTATTTCTTAGCTGGAAGAATAACAAAAGGGATTATTAAAAAAAAGGTTAATACACTTCTGGCCAAAAGTATTGGCCACCCCTGCGATTCTGTCAGATAATGCTCAATTTCCTCCCAGAAAATGATTGCAATTACAAATGCTTTGAGAGTAATATCTTTATTTTGCTTGCAATGAAAAAAACACAAAAGGGAATGGGGGGAAAAAAAACAATTAAATCATTATCATTTTACACAGACCTTCAAAAATGAGCCGGGAAAAATTATTGGCACCCTTTGAAAAATATTGTGATGCTTCTCTAATTTGTGTAATTAACGGCACCTGTGGCACATAACAGGTGGTGGCGATAACTAAATCATACTTTCAGCCAGTTAAAATGGATTAAAGTTGACTCAACCTCTGGTGTGTGTCCTTGTGTGTACCACATTGAGCATGGAGAAATAAAAAGAACAGAGAACTGTCTGAAGACTTGAGAAGCAAAATTGAGAGGAAGCATGGGCAATCTCAAGGCTCAATTCCATCTCCAAAGACCTGAATGTTCCTGTGTCTACCGTGCACAGTGTAAGTGTAAAGCCCATGGCACTGTGGCTAACCACCCTAGATGTGGACGGACGAAATCTCACGGAGAAAAAATTGATGTGAGATTTCAACGAAAGATTGTGCGGATGGTGGATAAAGAACCTTGAATAACATTCAAACAAGTTCAAACTGTCCCACGGTCCGAGGGTACAACTGTGTCAACCCGTACTATCCGTCACCGTGTGAATGAAAAGTTACTCTATGGCAGGATACTCAGGAAGAACCCACTTCTGACCCAGAGAAATAACAAAAGTCAAGCTGGGGTTTGCCAAAACTAACCTGAGAAAGCCAAAAATGTTTTTGGAAGAATTTTCTCTGGTCAGAGACAAAAGTTGATCTTTTTGGGAAAAGGCATCATTATAGAGTTTCATGGAAAAAAAAAAAAAAAACGAGGCCTTCAAAGAAAAGAACACGGTCACCACAGTCAAACATTGGCGAAGGTTCCCTGATGTTTTGGGGTTGCTTTGCTAATTATGGCACTGGACTGCTTCAGCGTGTGCATGGTATTATGAAGTCTGAAGACTACCAACACATTTTGCAGCATATTGTAGGGCCCAGTGTGAAAAAGCTTCGTCTCCATCAGAGGTCATGGGTCTTCCAGCAGGACAATGATGCAAAACGCACTTCAGAAAGCACTAGAAAATGGTTTGAGTGAAAGCATTGGAAACTTCTAAAGTGGCCAGCAATGAGTCCAGACCTGAATCCCATAGAACACCTGTGGAGAGATCTGAAAATTGCAGTTTGGCGAAGGCACCCTTCAAATCGGAGAGCTGGAACAGTTGGCCAAAGAGCAATGGTTTAAAATTCCAGCAGAGCATTGTATGAAACTCATTTACGGATACTGGAAGCGGTTGTTGGCAGTTATTTTGTCTAAACGTTGTGCTATCAATTATTAGGCTCAGGGTGCCAATATTTTTGTCCGGCCCTTTTTGGGAGTTTTGTGAAAAATTATATGTTTTTTCATCCTCTTTTGTGTTTTTTTTTTTTTTCATTGCAAGCAAAATAAATGAAGATATTACTACTAAAGCATTTGCAATTGCAATCATTTTCTGGGAGAAATTGACAGAGTTGCAGGGGTGCCAATACTTTTGGCCAGCAGTGTACATCATTAAAGTCACAAGAAACCTTTATGAAGTTACAGTATACCCTTGATTGGATGTTGGAAACATTGACTTTAACTCAAATACTTCCAAAATAATCTTTCCTCATTCAAATCAATGATAATGCCACCAATCTATACAAAAACAAGATCAATTTTGTTATGAAATTTTCAAGAAAACAAATGGAGCTACCAATCTTAATTTAAATGTTTAATAGAATGTAACACCATCACCGTAGAATGGTATCTTGGTTTCGCAGGACCACCATGTAAACAGCCCCTCAGGCAATATAAAATTGGATGGCAAACTACCCCATGTAAAAAAAATAATAATAATAATTAAAGGGGGAAAAGGAATGCTGAAAGAATACTTTAGAGTGAACAGCATTAGGTATGTGCTTAAATAATTACTTATGTACTTATCTGTAAGTACCATGATTAAGAATTATCAGTTAAGTACCTTGACTGCACCTAGCATATCATGTTTCCCTAAAATTATGCTGCATTCCGATTTTCCAGGAATTTTGCAAAATACATTAAATTGACCCTTCCCTCTTTGAACTATATATTTTTTTCCACTTGATGTGAATCCGTGAAGTGGCACACGCTTTTGTCAAAACTTAGTAAAAGCTTTTTACTTAAGGGAAAAGATTAAATTCCACCGGCACAAATGGAGGTGATGATACAATTTCACATTGCTGGAAGAAAAGATTTTGATAAGCATCAAGACCAAGGGAACTGCATATTATGGAGCACCTTTTCTTCCTCTTTAACTTCTGGATGGCAGAGAACTTTCTACAGCATTACCAGGAAAAAAAAAGTTTCAGTCATCGGCACTGTGGCCCAAAAGAAACTTTGCATAGAATTTACAAGCACTGTTCTTTCATTACAAGTACATCTTGTCACCCTACCTCATTGCATAGGTATCAGGAGATTGTATTGGACAACTGTAGTAGACAGCCAGTAGTTTTGCTTCAGTCTTGCTGTCGGCCTCTTAACATCCTCCCTGGACAGTTGTCTTCATAAATCGTAATGAGTCATCGAGTTCCTTTGCTGTTGGACAGTGTCGTCACAGATTACTTGAAAATGTAATTTAATTACTGATTACGCCTTTTTCATCAAAAGCAACTAAATTACTTTAAAAGTAATTTATCTGTTACTTTTTACCATTTTTTTCTCCCTTTGTTACCTCAACATAAGAATCACAACAGAAGAATATCATCGCATGTACCGTATTTTTCAGACTATAAGTCGCAGTTTTTTTCATAGTTTGGCTGGGGGTGCGACTTATACTCAGGATCGACTTATGTGTGAAATTATTAACACATTATGATATCATTTCACATGTTATTTTGGTGTTTTGGAGTGACACTGATGGTTTGGTAAACTTGTTAGCATGTTCTTTATGCTGTAGTTATCTGAATAACTCTTAATAGCTATGGCCAGGTTCGCTTTATGCCTTTGGCAATGTGAGTTCAATTGTATTATTGACATTTTTATACTGAAATGCATGCTATTAGTTTGTAGTGCTTTCACGCCCAAGTGGGGGCGCACTCACACTTGTTTATGCGAAGAAGAGCGTTCACACGCCAGAAGAAGACTGACAGCTACGCGGCGTCTGAGCGCGTGGGCGAGAGAGAGACATAGAGAGAGAGAGAGCCTATGACCTGCGAACCGATGTTAATTGTTTATGCTTATAAAATATCTCTACAGAGGCAACACCTGTGTGGATCATCTGTTGTTGTTGTGTGTTTTCCACCCGCGATCGGACACTTAGAGCCAGTTGTGTGGTTGTTTGAACGATGTGCTAATGCTAGCAAACGCATGCTAACCGTTTTTGTCATTGCTGTAAAAGCGGCTAATTATCATTTATGTACGTTGATGCGAACCTGTTTGGTATCGAGGACAAAATTGATTTATATCATTTCTATTTTTAATTCACTCTTCAAATGATGGTGTCATAACGACGGTCAAAATAAAGTCAGCAAATTATATGCACGTCCAGCATCGTCATTTTGTAGTTTAGCTGGCTGTATAGCCAGGACCAAGACGTAGCGTCCTGGTGACGACAGTATATTTGCATTTCGATGTTAATGCATCCTGTAACATTATCATACTGTACACTTTTCAGCATGTTGTTCTCTATTGTTTTTTTTTATGTTAAATTGCCTTTCAAGATGACATATCTGTTCTATGTGTTGGATTTTATCAAGTGAATTTCCCCCAAAAATGCGACTTATTCTCCGGTGCGACTTGTTTTTTTTCCTCTTCGTTGGGCATTTTATGGCTAGTGCGACTTATACTCAGGTGCGACTTATAGTCCAAAAAATACGGTAATGAATTTTTCACCTAAGGCTTAATCTTTGAGTTAGACGGGGTTTAAGTAGTCGATGGCGTTGATTTCAACCCCCATTGACTCGCACTAACTTAGTCACTCCGGAGCCCTGAAACAAATAACTGACAAACTGCACGGAATTTGTTCAAACTCCAAGGACTAATTAAACCCCAACTAACTTGAAGATGAGGCCAAATGTCAAAAATTCTGAACTTCCCCTTTAAAATGAAGACCTAACAGTTAAAATTTTGTATATGGCGGAAAACACATACAAGACTGAAAAAGCAGTTTCTTCTCTTGCACTCCTCTTTAAAAGAAACTGCTGTATTTTAAGCTAAAACAACTGTTGTGTTTGATAGAACAATGTCTATATGCTGCCATAGCAGATTCATGGCACATTAAGCCCCCAAACTATTTTTAATTTGTCCGTTTTATCCTGAAAACCCCCATTTACAGACGTCGCGCAACCGCTTTTGTTTCAACCCAGCCATAAAACAAAGGTAATTAATTATATTCATTATTCAAAATGTCTGTCGTTTTTAGCTTAGAATCATTCATTGATGTCTCATATTTCGTTTAAAAAAAAAAAAAAAAAAACGACTTTAAAAAAATTATTCACTCACATATTTTAAACTTTTAAACAAATTATGTCACAATGAAAAAAATGGCGTCTGTAAAAAAGTCACGGATATCTACCTCATAACTATCGCTTAATTGTATTTTTTTTTTTTTTGTTACTGTTGCATTTTCTTCGATATGTTAGATGATAAGTAATTGATCCAAACAAAAAAAAGTAGAAAAAAAAAAAAAACGTTTAAAAGGGTAAATATATGAAAGAAAATCTCAACCACTCCTTGATGTCTGCGATTTCTGCATCGTGACCCTTGTTATGTGACCATGTTTCACCCATAAAATCCCCCAAAAATCCAGCTGTGGCCATTCACAGCTGTGTGTTGACACTCAGTGATACATGCTACATGGAGTTTTCGGATCAAAACAAAGTAGGTAAGCGATAATGTCTCGTTAAAGTCATGGCGTCTGTAATTCTGTTCTCGCGTGCTCTCACCTCCAGATAGGGTTTTGATGTTTAAAAAATATATATATTTTTTAAAATGCCCTCCTGCTCAAAATTTGTCTTCCCCCCAGAAAATTGGGATTTTAATCGATTTCCAATGATGTATCACATATGCATATCGGACAATTTTGAAAGTTTGCTAAATTGGGGGTCTCAGAGCGGAACTTTAAGTCACCTGAGTGTTTTCCGCCCTATATGTTGTAAAGCAATAAAACAAAAAACAAAAATGAACAAGAATCCTTGAAAGTATTTCATCGTGGGTCCAAATTTTTTCGAACGGCTCATGTGACTAGCACCTTGGAGACAGTCCTTTGCTGTGCTTAGCCAAAACTACAGCTGAGGAGGCAAGATGGATATATGAGAATTTCTTTAAACCTAAGCTTTCAAAAGCTTCAGCAAACAACTGCGCTTGAGCCGAGGATTGAACACGAACAGTGTCAAGATGTGTCGAGATATATACACAGTACAGGCCATAAAGTTTGGACACACCTCATTCAATGCAATGCAAATGATAGTGCCAACCCAATTGAAAAGGAAACAAATTCCACTTATTATCCCTGATTAGGCATACCTATGAAGTGAAAACCTTTTCAGGTGTCTGTATCTTGAACCTCATCGGGAGAGTGCCAAAAGTGCAAAAAAGTAATACAAGCAAAGGGTGGATACTTTGAAGAAAGTAGAATATAAAACCTGTTTTAAGTTATTTAATTTTTTTTCCGATTACATAAATCCAAATGTTCATTCATAGTTTTGATATCCTCAGTGATAATTTACAATGTAAATAGTCTTGAAAATATAGAAAATGCAGAAATGATGTGTGTCCAAACTTTTGACTGTTTCAGGGTCATCAACATGCTTTTTCCCCCTCCCACAAAAGTAAAACCCTGCCTATGGTTACAAACTGTAACTATAAAATGAAGGTAAAGGCTGATTAAAAACTGTTTCGAGTTTTGTCACGTTGTGCTGTAATTCCAGGTGATTCCTCGAATTGGATGTCAAGTTTTTAGCAGTCGACATTCTTTTTAAACCAGCTCAAAGTTTGCAACGCATGGAGAGTTTGTCATCTTTACTGGACAAAAATGTGAAGTAATGGCTGTATTTCCGGTTCGCAAATGCAGCCATTTGTGGTATCTCTCCTGTCTTTCACCCCTTCGCGTCCTGACGGGGTAGCTAGGCTATGTTGTGTTGGCTGCAAACTCTTAGCGCTCACACACCATGGTAATACGCGTGTCCCGTTTTTTTTTTTTTTTTTTTTTTTTTTTTTTTTTTTTTTTTTTTTTTTTTGTCCTTCGATTAGAAAACGTGACGTGTGATGTCACTCCCAAACTCAAACCAACATTTCTATTTGAAATGCTTTCTGTACATGACTACAGTATTCTTCATTCTACATACATTATGAGGCAATAACAAAATACTAACGCACAGGCGCTAAAGAAAGTAACTTTAATCAGGTTACTGGTTTGGAAAAATGAACGCGTTAGATTGATCGTTAGTGAAAGAAAGTAATCAGAGTGAGTGACAACACTGCTGTTGGACCATATTCTACTTGATAATGACTGCCTTCACTAATTTAATTGGAATACGGTATGCAATGCATTGGCAATTCCTTTTTACCCTTCTCTTGACTAATACTACTGAACACTGAGATCCCTTCCATCTCGAAGCTCTCTGCAGACCATGGCTTATGCTGTAAGATGTGACCACAAAAATGTCAGCAGAAGCTTGCTGCACACTCACAAATATGATAATCACGTACGGTCTTCTGCCACACTGTGTCTGTTTTCCTGTGTGTGTTTCAACTACACACGATGACATTTGGGACAAGGAGTGCGGTATTCTTACATGAAGTAAATATGTAATACAGTGATTCAAATGCAACAAACAGACTACAAAACATACCTGCTGCACAATGTTTACTCATGAGGTTGTCTCACACCTTCAGTTGCAGGAAGAAAAATGTGGAAAAACTAACAAGTGCGGGACTAAGGGAATACAATGATGGAGACCAAGTACGTCTACTGAGTGGGAGGAGAGATGAACAACGATCCCTGATTGTGGTTGTCTTATGAGGGGAATCCATCAAGAGTGACACTGGAACAAATAACATTTGTGCAGCACATGTGAGACTCAAATTTAGCATGTTTTTCTTCCAGAAATAGTCACATCTCATACAATAAGTTCTGTTATATAAACCCACAGCACTTAGGTGCATATTGCTTGCTATTAGAATAAAAATAAAATCCAGTGAAGGATTGTGTCCCATCTGCACACTCGCAAAATTAATAGTCACATAGTGGAATTGGCTTAAAAATTAATGTTGAAGTAAATATGGTTTCTATTGGATTTATAGCAAAGAATTTGAAGGAATTTAGGTTTTTCTCACAAAAGCACATAGCACATATTCATCATCCGTCCGTCCATCTACCAGCGGGCAGCCATGGCACAGTTGGTAGCTGGAGTGGTCCTTGGACCGAAGGGTCAGCGGGTCCATTTCCGGCTGCCACTGTCGAATTGCCCTGTGGGGGTGTGTGTGAATGTGTGCTAATGTAAAACGTTTTGGGCATGGTAGCCATGTAGTTAAATGTGCTATATAAGTACGGTCCATTTACCAATTAATCCAGGGTCGTGTCGCAGAGGGAGTTAGCAGGGAAACCCTGACTTCCCTCTCCCCAGCCACTTCAACCAGCTCCTCCAATACGTTCCAAACCCAAGAGACAGTCTCTCCTGTGTGTCCTGGGTCGTCCTCGGGGACACAAAGTCCCTCCCGGATGACCGAGCTTCTTACTTTATCGGTAAAGGAGAGCCCGGACACCCTGCGGAGGAAACTCATTTTGGCCGGTTGTATGCGGGATCTTGTTCTTATGGTCACGAACCATGTAGGAACAGTGTAGGAACATTGATCAACTGGTAAACCGAGAGCTTCACCTTTTTGGGTCAGCTCCTTCTTCACCACTACGGACCGCATCAGAGTCCGCATCACTGCAGACGCTGCACCGATCCGCCCGTCATTCTCCCGCTCCCTCCTAGCTTCACTCGTGAACAATACCCGAAGATATGTGAATTTCTCCACTGGGGCAGAATCTCATCCCCGACCCGGAGAGGGCAAGCCACCTTTTTCCGATTGAGGACCATGGTCTCTGACTTGGAGGTGCTGATCTTCATCCCAACCACTTCACACTCTGCAGCGAACTGCTCCAACAAGAGTAGATCACAGCTTGATAAAGCCAACAACACCACATCTGCAAAAAGCAGAGATGCAATGCTGAGGCCACCAAACCGGAACCTCTCAACGCTTGGGCTGTGCCTAAAAATTCTGTCCATAAAAATAATGAACAGAATCTGTAACAAAGGGCAGCCTTGGCGAGTCCCACCCTCACAGAGAATCAATTCGACATACTGCCGGCAATGCGGACCAAACTCTGACACATATAGCACATATTCAACTTGTGTGTAAAAATGTAAAAACAACCATCAGTTATTCATCTAAAATTCATAAAATTAGATAGTAACCAATGTTTTGAAGAATAGCTGCCACCGAAAGGTTAGCAAAAATTTGAACATCACCAGACATCCACACTAAAACATGTTTTTGATATTTTTATATCGAACGAAAGGTTTTAGAAGTTTCTTATGCTGTCATTTTTTTTTTTTTAAAACAAGGTGCAATAAAATTATATGCCGAAACTTGCAGGAAAGTTCATTTGGTGGGTTGAACACTAATTTGCAAGTAAGGGCGAGAAGAGATTAAATAAGGGATTAAAAGGGTACAAGTGATTGGACATTGGGTAGACCCAGAAGGTGGAGAAGAAAAGCAAAATTAAGTGTTTTTCCCCAAGAGACAGAGTAGCATGAATCAATGCTCAGGCGGTATAAAAGGCAAGCAAATGTCGATATGGTGTAGTTGTCAGCCATTCCTTTGCAAATTGCATGGGAAGTTGTGCAGAAGCAGCCCCGATGAATAGATAAAGAGATAAATTCACTGAAATGACTGTTCAGGTGCATAACAGCACTGAGTGCAAAAACTCATATTTTCAGGAAAATCCACTTGCAAAAAAAAAAAAAAATTCTTTGAAGAACACCTACGCTGCAGTATCACCGAATAGTATCAAAACGGCAATTGTCATTCTGTCACACAAGTGTGGGGGAGGTATGTTGCACTTGTGCAGTCTCTTGCTGCTATTTAAACAATCCCATTTTCATTATCAAGCCAAATTAGACTTGATCCAAAATGTGAGCCCAGTGAAAGCCAAAATCTTCAACAGTTGGCAAGTTGCTGTTGACTCAGCGCTAATGCATGACAACTAATTCCCTCAAACAGATTATGATAATTTGCGCTGTAAAACTCCCACTGCTTGTATCCAAAAATTTAACAGCTGCTTTTTTTTTCCCCAAATATTTGTTTCAGTTGAAATATTAGTTACTTTCCCACAGGCTCTTGGCATCTTCTAATGCCTGTGCCTCGGTTGAAATATGGATTCGTCCTCATGTTTCTTGACAAAACTATTTGATGTGATTGAGTGAGCCATCCACAAAGTAATAGCATGTTATGTTTTTTTTAATCTCCTTTAATACAATTACATCAAAATGTTAGCAGTTGTAAAATGGTAATAGCAGCAGGTGTCGTTGATAGTCCATCGTGTCCGGTCCCTGGTTCACTCAATTACATCAATATCAAAGATCGACATACACAAACATCAACATGGAGTCATTCACCACCTGCTAGAAACCGAATGAACCTATGTAGCCTAGCAACAGCTTGTAGAGTGGTTTTATTAGCACTGCGAAGAAAGATGAATGTCAAGAGGATGATACCCGGCCTGTCTCTGCCACTTATTCATTTACACAAGCAGACGTCAGAGGGAACATCGGCTCAGATGCGCAAGTCCAATTTCTGCAAAACGCCTCCACTCACATCCCCTCAAACGTGCTTCGTTTCTGACAGCCTTGCATTTGTAACATCTCATCGATCAGACTGCTACACCAAACAATTTGGCCACTATCTTCCCCTTTCTGCCAAGATTTTTTTTTTCATTTTAATTGTCAATTTGTTATTTATCCTTTTTTTTTTTTTTCAGTTCGGGATGTTGTGGCACCCGTGCTGTAAAGTGATGGGTGCCAACAACACAGTTCATTCCAGCCTTTAAGTATTTTACATTATGGGGGCCGATAAAGTATATGGTGACGCTGAGGATATAAAGGTGTAAGTATTTTTATGTGTGAAGGAGGCGATGTCTGCTCAGGATGTTCATTTTTATCAGGTTTGTGTCACTTTAAATCTACTCCGATATGACCAATAGTTTGGTTTCTTTGTTCAAGCGTGAACGCCATGATATAGACCCAGGTTAATGGTGCTTAACATGAATATTCATATCTCTACATTGACTGTCAATGTAAAGATCACACACTGAATTTGCTGAACATAATTCATATACTGCCTTTCTCATGACTATTAACTACAACAACCTTCAGTATTTACCTAAATATGAAGCTTTAATGTCTGTAGGTGAGCTGTTAAAAATGCTTGTTGACTATGTGTGATGAATTGTGGCAGGCCTGTGATTGACAGGTGATCAGTTCAGGGTGACCCTGCTTCACTCCTAATGTCGGTGAGGATAAGCTCCAGCTTTGCACTGTCCCTGACAGAGCTATATGGAAAACGGATAACAAATGAGATCCTTGTGGTGATGCCAGAACCAAAGGTTTAAGAAAAGAATAAAGGACTCCAACCTTGTACCATAACTAGTTTAAAAATTGCATACCTAATTTTATTCCTGGTCCTCTATGTAGTCTGAAAATCGGCGGTACTTTTTTAATAAATTATGTATTATATACTTGTTATTTTCAACAGTTCAATAGTTGTGGCTCCAGTCGAAATCAAATAATTATTGTGTATTTTGTACGTCAAACATTACTCAATATAGTATATACAAAAAAATAAATGTTGCATACTCTACTGATGACGTATGTTTATATTATTAATTTGAAAAGTAATGGTTTGAAAAGTTCAATTCATGCCTTAATTAGTGAAACAACTGCAGTGTTAGTACTAATGCTTGAACATCACATCCTTCCTGTTATTGACAGGAAGTCAATATCTTTGTTGAAGATAGCAACTGTTTGGGGAATTAGCTCTGTGGGTGACTGCACAGATTTCAATTTTCTCCTTAGCCTTGTAGTAGTAGTTGGTGTCACTCCTTGGATCCATGCTAGCTAATGATTGAAATAACTGTCCGTAGCATCCTTTGACACCTTAACTTCACATGTACACTTGTAGTTAAACATCACATTTTTAATTATGTAGAGCAGATCCACCACCCGCAGAGTATAAGTGTCTGGTCACCTCTTCAAATAATAACAATTGAATTAAGAGAGTTCTTTGTTCAATATCCTGCTAAATGTCAGGTTGTGATGTCGTACAACCATTCAACATCCAACAGGTCTTTGGGAAATGACGCTTTTATCACATGCTAATTAGTGTCCTTTAACAGATACCTGTGTCAGTAACGACCAAGAACCTGGATCAAGATTTTCTCAGGCTTAAAAACTAGAAATGAAGGGCTATTTTATTCAAAAGGCATGTCTGGTTCAGTATTAAAAGCACTGCAGTCAAAGTTAATGTCATATATTTAAACGCTGTATGTCTCCTAGTGGCAGCATATACAACACATACATTGTACATACAGTATATGTTTATTTTAGGGCTGTCA
This sequence comes from Corythoichthys intestinalis, assembly GCF_030265065.1. Taxonomy (NCBI): domain Eukaryota; kingdom Metazoa; phylum Chordata; class Actinopteri; order Syngnathiformes; family Syngnathidae; genus Corythoichthys; species Corythoichthys intestinalis. The sequence continues at coordinate 20,820,848 of NC_080416.1, forward strand.
AACGATTAAAATTTTTAATCGAGTTAATCACAGCTTAAAATTTAATCAATCGTAATTAATCCCAATTCAACCATGCCATATTTTTCTGTAAATTATTGTTGGAATGGAAAGATAAGACACAAGACGGATATATGCATTCAACATACTGTACATAAGTACTGTATTTGTTTATTATGACAATAAATCAACCAGATGGAATTAACATTAACATTCTGTCAAAGCAATCCATGGATAGAAAGACGTAGTTCTTAAAAGATAAATGTTAGTACTAGGGCTGTCAAACGATTAAATGTTTTAATCGCGTTAATCACAGCTTAAAAATTAATTGTAATTAATCGCAATTCAAACTATCTCTAAAATATGCCATATTTTTCTGTAAGTTATTGTTGGAATGGAAAGACAAGACGGATATATACATTCAACATACAGTACATAAGTACTGTATTTGTTTATTATAACAATAAATCCGCAAGATGGCATTAACATTATTAACATTCTTTCTGTAAGAGGAATCCCCAGATAGAAAGACTTGTATTTCTTAAAGGATAAATGTGAGTTTGTATATTGTGACTAAATATTGCCATCTAGTGTATTTGTTGAGCTTTCAGTAAATGATACTGTTGCGACTTACCTGTTCTGCCCAAATGCATGATGGGAAGTGGTGCAACCATGACTGTGTGTGGTGGCAGCAAATGATATATCTTCTTTGCGTTGGGTACAATATAGGGTGTTCAGAAAAAGATAAATTCCGGTCATTCTTCCTCACGTAGCTTCCCACAATGTTTCTAGTTATTGTGGGAGAGATGTTAAAGCTTTTACCAAATAATAGCACGGCTCCAATGACTGCTTGGATCCAGTCCACTCACTCAACGCTCTTACCTCTGTATAAAAGTAAAACGGTGCTATTATAGGTTGTTTGCGGCAATACGTGAGTGGGTTGTGGCGCGCATGTGTTAATTGCTTTAAATATTTAACGTGATTAATTAATAAATTAATTACCGCCTGTTAACGCGATAAATTTGACAGCAAAAGTTTATTTTTCTGATTTGAGCAACAAATGCAAGCTCACATTAATTAATCTTTCCCTACATAGTATTGCAGTGCAACAAGTTTGCTAAGTTGAATCCATTGTTGTGAGACTGTTTATGATCATGAAGGTCTGATGCCAGTGCACATTTCATTATCCTGCATGGTGCATTGCAGAAAACTAATCATAACAGCCATATGCAAGCACTGGAAATGACATTCAGTTTCACCAATGGACGTTCCAGACTATTAAACATCAATTTCACGATTAGTGAATCAGACGTGTGCACATCTATGTTAAACTGCTTTCCAATCCGCTGATTGAATAATACATTTTTCATCGCTATGACTGTAATATGATAACAATCAATTATTGGTATTGATGGAAAATAATAATTGTGTGAATGCTGAAAGATATGCTATTGCTTTAAAGTGCAAAACCACTAGAATCAGTTTGATGCTGTAATGTTAAGATGATGATTCCTTTAATAAATTGGTGAACAGCGGGTTTTTTTCATGTATTAAATGTTGATTCATCACGTTTTAACATTTCATCATAAAACACCTTGAGAAAATGTAAAACTGTGAGCCTGCATTTCTAGATCGTAATGAACAGTAATGACTCATTTTTCCCAATAAGCAGGCTTGTCCCCTCTCCTTTCATTAGTGGTACATTTGTTGGTGCAGCTCTACTTGATGAAAGGAGAAATTGCACAGTGAAATAAGCACAGGAGACTACGTTCTCTCTGATCAGTCACATCCATGTGCGGTACCGATCAATAAAAAAAAATGTTTCTTTGACATCGCAGTTGCTAGAAATGAAAAGTTCTTAGGGTTAACCTTTGAAATTCAAAAGAAAGTGCTCGAGTTCCTTTTTTACCCAGCTGTGGAAAAGTATGGTACTATTACAAGTGAATACTTATTTTAATGACATCATGCCCAAGAGAGGGGGGAAAAAAAAAAAAAAAAAAACTACTGTAAAAGAAAATACTGTATGTGCATGCATTTTAGGCAGAGTGTAATGTTTGTGTCTGAATATATTGAGGGCATTTTCAAAGTGTACTGTACTGAGAGAGATAGGGGCACATGCACTACCTTGATATGAAAACTTTAAAGCCTTGGATTGTATGATTGGTTCGTTTTGCATTTAATTAAAAGCAACATCAATAGTGAGAGCATGTGTTGATAAGCACTGTTAGTCAGTGGCGTGGCAAGTGGGGTGCTGAGGGTGCTGCAGCACCTCCTGGTGTTGAGGAGAAAAAGTGTTTTGGTAGATTCTTTGTTGTTGTTAAAAATAAATCAATAAACATATTTAAACAAGTCTATATTAAGCTTAAATATATATTTTGAAAAAGTATTTTTTTGTTAATAACATGGTCACCACCTGACACCTTGCTAGCAACCAGGCCACGTTGGATAAGGCGCTATATTGGAACGGAAATGTTAACTGTTGACAGAGGATGAGTTAGCATTTTTTTCTTGACAAAACAGCGAAATTTTTTTAAAATCGAGTTCGAAAATGAAGATCATTGTGATAGTTCATGAGTAGGACAGCGCCAAGCGAGGAAAAGTTAGCTGCAGTTTTAGACCATGGAGAACTTCGAATGGCTTTGTAGCCATATTATTGTTCATTATTTCTTATTTTGCTTTGTTTATTGCGTATTTCACTTTGGGGAGTAAATATGTGTTGAAAAAGCTTTTCTTGTTAATAACACCACCTGACACCATGCTTGCTTACCGGGTCACGTTGAGCAAGGCGCTATTGGAACGGAAAAGTAAACTGTTGACAGTTTTGTTTTTTGTTTTTTTCCCCCTAACAAAAGAAACACAATTTTCTAAAATTCAATTCGAGGTTGAAAATGAAGATAATTCTCCTTTGGTGTTTTCAGATAGGTAAGACATGACTACAATGTAACCATATTATTGTTTGTTGTTGAGCTGCTGCTGTGCAGAGCACTGTTGGATATTCATGTACAATTTATTTTAATGTTGTGAAATGTGGGTGTTAAACCAAGGCCTATTGGCGCTTTCAGTAACTTTTTTGTAAGGAAAAAAAAAAAACTACCATTTTCAGTCCTGGATTAAACACATTTAACTGTAAACCATTACCAGTGAACATACACACCCACATAAGATATAAGAAAAGACAAATGTGTTCGTGTAACATTGCACTGTCTAGCTGCGGGGATTTTCATTATAATCAGTGAGCGCTTTTATTTCAAATTACAAAAACTCAAACACACTGTAGGTCAAATCGAATGCTGTCTTTGTAGTTGCTTAGCAGTAGTACGTAAACTATCCATTATGTGTGTGTAGTGTCATTGTGCATGCCTTGTATGGCGGAACAGCCAGAGTATGATAAATTTGGAACTGCTGTTTTTGGATGGGGGAAAAACTAAAAAAAAACACTGCCAAAATGGTGAGCGGAGTTTCAATTTGAACCACTAAAGACAATAATTGTACAACAGAACCACCACTGGTGTCTTGCCAATGTCGTTACCCCCGTCAAAAATGGTGTCCCCTGGCCGCGGGAGCGCACACGCACACACACACATTAGTTATGAGTTATGTTGACTTAAAAAATTAATTGAAGTGAGAATAGAACCAATGTTATATATTTTCGACATTGACGTTTATTAAAATGGAGAAACTCGAGACAGGACTTGAATTATAGTAATAACAGTTATAGGTCATCAACACATTGAAACATTGGCATTTTTATGTTCAGTACGTATGTTACGTTATAAAACAGGATTTTTTTTTTTTTTCGAACGGTTGGGCCATGTTTTAAAACCTCGTAGATTACACTACCAAAACATGGAAATCAAGCAAATCAGTGCAGCGCAGTGGCTCTGCCCAGGGGATAACATTTTTGACTGGGGTAACTACATTTGCACGACACCGGCGGGCGTACTGTAGTCAATGGCATACCGCCAGCAACACGTCACATTTGCTCATTAATATTCATGACGTTAGCAATTGTTGCTAGGCGGGTCAACCTCCCGTTTGTCCCTAATAGTAAATGCATGGAAATAGTGTATGAACAAGATGTTTACTGAGCTAAACCTAACAATTCTGTCTGAAAATGATGTCCCTGGTGCCAAATTCACTGGTAAAGATGTGGAAGAACATACAAATGTTCAGTTAAAGACATGGCTTGAGTGTCGAGGGCTGAAAAAGACAGGGAAAAAGAGCCAACCTGATCCAGAGCTTTTTTTTTTATCGACACCTTTTTGTTTGCATTGCCTTGCACCACTGACAATGACGTTCTCCTGTTTTAACAATCTATTCTTTACCACCATATGCCCTGTTTTTTCTTATATATGATAGCCTCTTGTTGTGTTACCTTTCTAGGGGGCAATTTACATTGCTATTTTTGTGTAGCGATCGCAAATGCTACTTAGTGACAGCCAACGAACACTTTTAATTTTTTCATTCATAATAAATCTTAATTCTATAATTTACACTTACCACTTACTAAAGTTTTTTTTTTTTTTTTTTTTTTTTGTACAACAGAAACGTTAACAGTGGCACTCAGATACCATTATATTTTTTTCAGGTCATTTATTCAGACAGAAGTCGCACGACAAAACGCCACGCTAAAAAAATAAGTAAAAATAAGTAAAAATACCTTACCTCTTTGTCCTCTGTTTGCCTGGCATGGCCAGACTGTTCTCCCTCTATTTTTCAAACACTGTGAGAATAGTCTGGGACCCAGCACCTTAATGGCCTCTCGAGCCGAGCGAAATCATCCATGCCATCAGAGTCGATTATTTGCGTGACGTGTTCTTAACGAGCAACGTCATTCTTGCGCGTCGGAAGTCGTCTCCAGCACAACACAGATGGCGAACGGGAGAGCAGAGAATATGTACCAGTCCGCGGTAAAATCAGTTATAAATTGCCAAAAACACATCGACACAAGTCATTGACAACAGTCTCTCACGCTAGCCATGTTGAATAAACTTCTCCATTCTTCGCTCGCGCTACAGTTTCTTGTCACTTTACCAATGTCACGTCCGGCCGTCGATGATTGGTTTACTCCGCTGTCTGTTTGCTGTGGCTTGCTCCGGCCTAGGAATTTGATCCGCGGGACGGTAGCCAGACTCAGTCGCTGGAACAGCGGGTAGTCTGTAGTTCCAGGCTGGTCCTCTGTAGGACCATGACCCCCATTAAAATGTTTACTGCATATGAAATGTAAATGGCTTCACTTTGCTGGCGTTAAACTGGTCTTTTGGATGTCCCCACAAGTTGGTCCATTCTTCTTTTTTTCCTCCGATTTTCTGGTTTCGGGAAACCTATGATGAAAACATTCTTCATTTGTTGTAATGTCTCGTCGTTTCTACAACTTCCATAGCAGCAGTGTTTGATCGGCATGTTCTTTTTTGAAAGATTACTGGAGAAAACAGGCAGAAATTACATGGATTGTATGAGAGGGCGTGTATATGATGACCCACTTCCGCGTTACGATGACGATGTCACGGTCTAAAAATAGCATTCTTTTGTTACGCTGTTGATGAATATCTTGGCGAAAAGTATAGCGTAAGCAGCCTGATTTAGAATTCCCCTCTGCCTATCAGCACCCCCTGCCGTGAATGACTTTGCGCACCCCTGTTTAGTGACTACGTTTTGACATTTTAACACCCAAATAAAATAACGTGAAGTCACACCAGCGCTTTTCATCACATTAATGCATGGAAGTTTTAGGTGGCTAAAGTATATGGCCAGGGTCCTCAATTAGCAGACCGCGGACCACGACCGGACCACGGCACACCTCTCTGCGGACCCAGAGCAAATGGCACTTTTCAAAAAAAAAAACTTTTTTAAACATATTTTTTGTATGAATCGCCGATCTATCGCTATGCGCTACTATTCTATCGCTAAATTCTGTTTAATTTTTTAGTCAAATATCTTCCATGTTCCCACTTCTGTTGTCATCTCTAAGACAACGATGCGCTGATTGGCTGAGATAGCGTGTATGGATACGCTGATTGGCTGAGAGCCTGCATGCTGCTACAGTAGCTAGCTAGAGCGGACGGACCGCAGCAGTGTGTAACACTAGTCGCACCTGGTACTTAGCATTCTGTTTGTTTGCATGCCACCAGTAGAAGACCGAATCTTAAAAAAAAAAAAATTGCATGCTCAAAGTTGACCAAGAGAAGAAAAAGTGGACAATGAAAATTGCTGTTTCATTGAGGAATGGACTGACTTAAGTGACTGAAACATGCGACCATTTTTACCAACTGCAAGTACCAAACCTATGTGCTTAATGTCTGCAGTTGCTCTGATAAAACATGAAAATATGAAATGCCATTATGTTAAAGAGCACAGCTCTTTTGAAGATAAGTTTACTCCTAAATCAGAATTGAAAAGGCACGAAATTAACAGGTTGAAGCAGTCATATCAAGAGTCAAGGAAGGTTATTGTTAAATCTATGACACAACAACAAATTGCAACGGAGTGCTCACTCAGTGTCGTGAATGTTGGCCAAACATAAGAGGCCATTATCTGATGGTGAAATAATAAGAGTGTATGACTGAAGTGATGGCAGCAATGGTTGGAGGAAATGACGACAAAAATAAAAAAAAATTCACTCTGATTCATCAACCACAAGACGCACTGAAGTACTGGCTAACGATATGAGTAAACCGCTTTGTGACCCCCAAATGCCATTTCTCTCATTGAGCAGTGTTTTACAGCTAAAGTTACTGTTAATAATTATTATGTTTGCACCTTAATGACAGTTCTGCACATGTGAACATGTACTGTACTACTTGCACGTTTTCTTTTTTGTCCAGCAGCGTTTTACAGTTTCAAAATGTACTGTCAATAGTTTGCACCTTAATGACAGATCTTGTCATTGATTTAGTGTACATGTGTAAACGTTGTGCTTGTATGTTTTTGTTTTTTTTTAGTCAAGAAAATGTTTTCATTTATTTTTATTTAATCAGAATGTGCACTGTATATTTGTTTGGTCAAAAGAAAACCACCTTTACCACCTTCGACCTGCCTTGTACTTGACCGATATTAATAAATGGACCCATGCTTTTATGAAAAAAAATAATTGTGGACCTTCAAAATTTGTATTTGAGGACCCCTGGTATATGGCATGCAGTAACCTACTGACAACCTCTGAATTTTTCAGCATTCATACAAAATCCTCAACGGAATGTTCCTTTAACATCATTGTCCTGTCACTTCGACTAACTATTTTATGATAGTACAATGGGAAGCCCACGTGGATTGGCACTGGAAGGCGCAGGTGGAGATAGGGAGAGGGAGAGAGCGGGATAGAGCGAGAGGAGAGAGAAGGTCTGCAGTCTGATTTTGGCGTCACACAGAGTCGAGACGACGCTGTCAGACGCCACGCTGACCACCCTGGGAATAACTAACTGCAGATATTTCTCCACACATCAAGATCCCATCGTTTCTACACACAGATGCCGGGCCAAGAACTTTCTGAAACGGGTTTTATTTCGCCGTTTCCGGATCACAACCTTCACCATAGGTATCCGCTCATTTCTATGCGAACCGAGTTTGAGGTGGATTATCATGCCTGCAAATGGTGACTGCCTGGGATAAATATTTAGGAGCAGCGCGGAAAGCCGGAGGAGGAACGTTCGGGTTTTGACGTTGTTCGTGCTTATAGTGAAGCAGACGAGCGATTGTCGTGATTTTTGTGGAATCGACCAGCTTTCACTTGAAGAATATCATTTGGTTTGCGGGTCCCCCCTCCCCCCAAACCTCTTTTCCCCAGGTGTGAAATATATACCCCGCTCGAACAGACTCTGAGCCGTTCGGTGTCTGCAAGACATGGTTCAATCCAGCTGCGAGATCCGAGCCTCCTCCATGCATTGGGATTTTTCTCAGCACCGACACAGAGTGAATCACAATTTTCTGACCATCTGAGAACTATCACTACAGTGAGAGGAAGCTTTGACCATGTCATGTCACACCGCTTCGAGTCGGGACGGGACAACGGGACCTAATCGGAGACCGGAATGCGCAGACCAGATAAGGGACAGAATTGGGATTTTTTCTGTCATGAGAGGGGGAGCGCGTCATTGGAGTCGGGTGATGCTTGTGCTCTATATGGGGCTTCTGAGCGCATCAGTAAAGGGTGAGTCCCCGTATAAGAGCTGAAGTCATGCAAAATGCGGCAGCACCCCCCAGCACCACCACCACACACAAATCCCACCACCTACTACCACTCACTGAATGCAAATGAGCGAGACTCACACACGCACATATTCATTAAGACTCACAAGGATGCGCCGTGTGATGTTGCATCTAATGTATAGCGCTGACAGCGGTTTCCATATATCGTTATTTATTTATTTATTTATTTTTATTTTTTTGGGTAATGCTAAACGGCTTTGAATTGTATGGATTAAAGCACCTAACAAATACATGCTGTGTCTATTTTGATAACTTGAATTGCAACAAGAGGTTCCCCTCCGACAGTGAGAAGTGGAGCTGCAGGGGTGTTTGAGATGAGAGAACTTGGAGAGGAGTTGTGTTAATGTAAAGACGGATTGTGTTTTTTTTTAATTTCAAAACAGCTCAGAGAGCTGCGGGGAGGTGGGAAATCTTGAGGGGGGCAGTCAGCATCAATACAGAGAGGAGGGGTGTCTTTCTTTTGAATCCTCCTTCGCTTATACGTCAGAAGATCCCCCATCTCTTTCGCAGTCCCACATTAATTATGACCGCCGTTCTGCAGCTGAACATTCAACAGACTTTTGAATTCTCCTTCCACCACCTCAAAGCTTTTTTTCCCCAAACAGAAAAAAGATAACATTTCACAATATATACATTAGTCTTTGTTGTCTAAAAATCTGTTTGTCTGTTTTTTTTATACATCTTATATATACGGTTCAGGCCACAGTGGATTTAATAGCATCACACTGCGACTCTTGCCCACTCAAACCTTTGGCACATACTGTAATCCACAAGTGAGTGGGAATGTGCTTCTGAGTTTCAGCAATCTCCTATGGCTGAAATGTACTCCCACCCACCAGATGACCAAACTTGTGTCATATATTATTTTATTCTTAAATCTTCAGTATTATTGTAGGCAGAAATTCTCATCATGGTGTTGAACCTAGAGTGCTTACTTGCCATGACTCTATTAAAGGCTTGGAGGTCAGTGGATGCTGTACACTTGAGGTTTCAGTATCCCTGCACGGGAGCCACCAGCAGTTGCCCCGTACCCCCATTAAGGGGCACCAGAGCCCCACACTATGCTGAAAGGTAAAGTGGGTAACCAAGCCTATGGCCCATGTATCGTGTCCTTTCAGGGACTCAACATGCTGTTTCAAACTGCCAAATATTCTTCATCTGTTGGCTCTTTGATAAGCAACAGTCAACTCGCCTCAGGTGCATAAAAGGTATTCATTTGTCAAACAGCGCCTGACTTTAAAACAACATTCTAGCCTGCCTGTGTGCGCTCTCAATGTCTCCCAAGAGGTGTAGAGATAGAGATGTGTCAAAGAGAGCTCCAAGCGATCAAAAACAACCTTCCCGAAGGACCTGTCGCTCAATAAGCGGTAATCAAGCCGAAACCCACAGAGGAGAAAACCCGAAGGCGGTGTGGGACTGAGGGAGGTTGAGAGAAGATGACGTCTGCATACTGGTTCTGGCTTGAGAGGTGTCTGATCACGCTTCATCTTCCTCCATGTTTTTTTTTTTTTTTTTCATGCTGATGTGCTATGATGATGATGATGAAACCTGCAGTAATGCTATACAGGCTAGTCTTTTTTTTTTTTTTTAAACCAATGTGTTATTATTTGCACACTGATGGAGCTGATGTTTTTTTTTTTTTTTTTCCTACTGTTACAACTTTGGCTGTTTTGCACAAACTCCTTGTTAAATGAATTATGCTCTTATTATCCACAGAAAAGGTTAAGTGAACTCACAGAATTTACATATTACGTGCAATAAATATAATGATTCAATAAAGTTAGTGATTCATTCATACATTCACCCATTGAATTAAAAGTATTGAAAATGGAAAAGTTTGAAGAACTGATGTTACCTTAAAAACAGAAAATACATTTCCTAGACTGGCAAAGTGCAGAAAATGATTCAATCTCATTCAAGGACCTTTTTATATTGCAAATCACCCACATTTGAAAAGGCTTGCTTATTAAACTACCAGGAAATAATGGGGTTTAACCCATGATTGGTGTTAGCGATCTGATATCACTCTGTCAGCCCCTCTTCTATTGCATATGCCTTCTCTCATCACTGCAAAGCTCACAAATAGAGCATTTTTACTGGCTTAAGGCCTATAAAGGTGCCACTGGAGTAGTTATTTTTGTTCATGTTCTTGTGGTCTCTTAACTTTGAAGTCTTACTCCTCTATAATTTGTGAACAAATTGCTTGATTATTGTTTTTTTTTTTTTTAATCAAGGCTGATTAATCAATTGCAGACTTATTGGTGCCTGTGTTGCCTTTAGGTTACAAGTTAGCCAATAAAGGGCATCCACGCACAGCTTTCATCCTGGAGTGTGCTTTGGCACACTTGTGCTTGTTCTTTTTGAGGGAACCACCTTGGGTCTTACCACAAGTCATCTCATGCTTTTACCCTTGTATCGCATGCACAATGAATGAATTTGTCGGTGGTACACTGTGCGTTAAAGGTAGTGTCAAAAGGCCTTTAGTGCAAGCTCTGGTTCCCTCATCGTGAGACGCACGCTTTCACAGCCGCCGGAGAGGCAGTCCTTGGCAGCTGAGCAGGCTTCTCTCCCTGGGCCAATTTCCGGCTGCCGGGGTGGAGAAATTTTGGGTTAACTTCAACGCCTTATACTTCTGCACAGTTCAGCGGGTGAGCATGCGGCGAGGGCTTCACACAATGCTATTAGGCCTGTCACGATAACACATTTTGGTAGGCGATATATTGTTTCAGAAGTAATTGCCGATATGCGATAGTCAATTTTTTTCACCAATTCAACCACTAATGCAGTGACAATAAACCCAAATAAATCTCCCATTCAAATGCAATAAATTGTTATGCTTAAACAAAACACAAACTATGTTAAAAACAATAAATATATATATAAAAAAAAAAACACACAACTTATAAAGAATTATTTGAAAGCTAGAAAGCAAGATTAACTCCAGAAATCTTTAAAGTAAGCACGTTAAAATATTTGACGCATTTAACGCATGCGCGGAATGACCAGCTCATGCATTGCCTCAAACAGATTACAATGACGCTGTTTTTTTTGCACATAAGAGGCAGAAAAATGCAAGTGACACAGGTGTTCATTGGACCGTGCTGTTTATTGGCATAAGCTTTGGCAACTCCTTCACAACAAACATAAGTATCATTTAGTGAAAGCACAACAAAAATCCTATCTCTCAAAAAAATAAGGTCACAAAAAGAAAAGCGCTTCAATCTGGATTAATGAGGCCCTATTCTAACACAGTTAAACAACAATCCAAAGAAAACTGGCATTCCCAATCAAAATAGCTATGCAAAATACACATAAAACTTACTTACTCTTTGGTCAAACTCTATTCAAACATTTCGTTTAGCTCAACAAATACACTAAAAGGCAATATTTAGTCACAATATACAAACTATCAGAGGTCTCATACGTTGTGAAGCCAGCACTCAAATGAGCGTGAAGTGCAATGGAAATGGGGAACTACGGCGTCAGTCGAGGGACAAAACACTCATTGGCTTGATTTCTAAGTAATTTAAAACTTGCCATTGACACCTTGTGGTGTATTTCAATCATTACCCTATGTAGTTAGACACTGGAAGAATGGCACAGATTTTTTTGATTGAACATTTTAAAAATTTTATTAAAACAAAAACATTGAGAGGGGTTTTAAATATAAAATTACTATAACTTGTACTAACATTTATCTTTTAAGAACTACAAGTCTTTCTATCAGTGGATCCCTTTAACAGAAAATGTAAATGCAATCTTGTGGAATTATTGTTATAATAAATACTGTACTTATGTACAGTATGTTGAATGTATATATCCGTCTTGTCTTATCTTTCCATTCCAACAGTAATTAAAAAAAATAAAAATGGCATATTTTAGAGATTGTTTGAATACAGTTATGATTTTTAAGCTGTGATTAACTCGATTAGAAATTTTACTCGATTAGAAATCGTTTGACAGCCCTACTATGTACATGTTGAACATGGCCAAGATTTTATTTTGAAATGTTCACCGGAAATAAGTTCGCTAAACTGCTAACTGTAAGATTTGCACTCCGTTAAAAAAAAACAAAAACAAAAGTGCACTTCTTTCCATGCTGAAATAGACGTTTTTCTTTTTTTTATTATCAATTGCATATGCTGTAAACCAGTGATTTTTCATGTTTGCAGTGTCACCATTTAATTGCAATTTTGCGTTTTGGCGAAGACTACCGATGTTTTATAACAAGCTAAAGTGGTTAGTACATTCTTTTTTCCATTAGCCTCAGTGTAGCAATAAAGTTTTACAATATTTAATATAGATGTGTATCCTTATTTTGTATGTCTGAACTTTAACTACGGCTTTTTGAAGATCAATAAACATCTCTGAAAGGAACTAGAGTCTGAGGAATTCAACACGCTCATGTGCCGAGTGTATGCAGCACATGTAAACAGACGCACGTGGTGATAAATCGCAGCTAGGAAAATTACCGCCCTCATTTTTGTTTAAATGTCTTATTGCATATTGCGACAGTCAATAAATGCAACCTCCACCCGAATGTTTTTTTTTTTTTTTTTTTAAGAATCCTAAGGTAATGTCCACACGTAGCAGGTATCTCACAAAAATCCCTTTTTCTGTGGTTTGGCCTATCATTCGCATGTAGACGCACATTTTAGGGATTAAAAATGAGGGTTTTTAAAAACTTCAACCAAAGTGAAGATGTGCGAATTCTGCGTTTGATGCGACGTCATTTGTACATTAACAACCGTAGGTTGGCGTTTTTTTTTTTTTTTAATAGTCGAAACGTCACAGCGACAAAAAATGTTTGAACGTCTTATGTGCGACTCGCGTTTATATTCAGGAACTGCTCTTACGCTCATCGTACAACATCGCATTTACATTGCGAATGTATTAAAGACATATAAAGCACATTTATAACACATAAGCGACCACGCGCAATAGCGACCTGTGCTAGCATGTTAACTGTTCACGAACATCTCACAAGGCAAGAACCATTTATTTACTTTTTTTCATTCACTCGGTGCTTGGATACACATCAATAAACATGTAAAAAAGGCACTTGTGTAGTTGAGTGTGGAAGGGGCAAAATACTTGTTTTTAAAAAGCCCTGCTATGTGTGGACATGGCCTAAGTCTTATCTTGAGTTACAAGACAGTGCCCGGTGGCATACCAGTTGTGAAGTAGCAAACATGGAATAACAAAAATGCCCCTATGGGCAGTTTTGGGGGATTTTGTTCAGTAAGAACATCTCTACCATGGCCATGAACAGCGAGCCACAGAAAGTTTAAACTTCTGACAAAGGAGATAACAATCCTTATAGAATTTAAGAAAGAATTCAGAGCAAAGTATAGAAATGGCAGATTCCTCTTCTTAACATATCCTCCCGTCTTCCCCATCATTTATACAATAGCTTTAAAAAAGGCAAAACGCAACCATTTTTGTCCTTCCCATTGGTCATTTATGTTCATGCCAAGATTTTTTAAACACTAGAGTTATTGTGTGATATTTATAGAAGTCAGGAACTGATCAATTGGATTTGCATAATTTCCTATGGGAAATACTGCTTGAGTTTCCATTAGGTTTGGTCTCATTCAGTCTTCCTGAACAAATTAATCACAAAAGCAGTGCTTCCACTGTATTTTGCAAACTAGGGTTGTTCCGATCATGTTTTTTTGCTCCCGATCCGATCCCAATCGTTTGAGTATCTGCCGATCCCGATATTTCCCGATCCAATTGCTTTTTTTTTTTTTTTGCTCCCGATTCAATTCCAATAATTCCCGATAATTTTTCCCGATCATATACATTTTGGCAATGCAGTAAGAAAAAAATGAGTAAAACTCAGACGAATATATACATTCAACATACAGTACATAAGTACTGTATTTGTTTATTGTGACAATAAATCCTCAAGATGGCATTTACATTATTAGCATTCTTTCTGTGAGAGGGATCCGCGGATAGAAAGACTTGTAATTCTTAAAGGATAAATGTGACTTTGTATATTGTGACTAAATATTGCCATCTAGTGTATTTGTTGAACTTTCAGTAAATGATACTGTAGCCCATGGGTGTCCAAACCTGTCCTCAAGGGCCACTGTGGGTCCTGGTTTTTGTTCCTACCAATCGAGCACAGACAGTTTAACCAATGATGTTTGTGCTAAAACAAGCAGCACCTGACTGCAATCAACTGATTACCCTTGTGAGACACCAGATCAGTGAAAGGTTGCCCTCATGATGGGTTTGAACAAAAACCTGCGCCCACTGCGGCCCTATGTGGAATAGTTTGGACACCGCTGCTGTAGCCATTTAACTGTTCTACCCAAATGCATGATGGGAAGTGCAACCATGACTGTGTGTAGTGGTACCAACTGATATATCTTCTCTGCATTGGGAAATAACAAAGGATGTTAAAAAAAGCTCGACTGCTATCTTTCTTCCCCACATTTTGTCCCACGATATTTCTAATCGTTGGGAGAGGGATTGTAAAGCTTTAGCCAATTAAATACAGTCTCCAAAGGCTGCCAAAATTCACTCTACTCATGTTACGCTGCCTTTTAGCTCTATATATAGGTATAACGGCGCCGTTAAAGATTGAACGCCACAGTGCGTGAGTGGGTCGTGCAGCGCATGCGTTAATTGCGTTAAATATTTCAACGTGATAAATGTTTTTAAAAATTTAAAAAATTTGATAACCCTACTTTAAGCCTAAACTAAAGACTCTGGATGAGTGTAACACATTGTCTGTATTGTTAAATACAATTAGGAAACGATTCAATTAAATATATATATATATATATATATATATATTAAAAAAGGCATGTCCGATGTTTTTTTTGCCGATTCCGATACTTTGAAAATGACGTGATCGGACCCGATTGATTGGTCGGGACATCTCTATTGCAAACGTTGATGCGTCTTGCTTTGACATTGCAAATGCAAGTGTTCTCAGTCACTCATTTACGGGACCATGGATAGCTCCAGCAGCCAACAACCCCAGCAAACAGCTGCTGCTTGCAGGATCACAAGCTGGCTCTTGAAATTGGGATTTCTCCAATATTTTCATGGCTTTGCAACCCCAATTAGACACAGTCACACTTTAGAAAGCTATCTGACATGATCAGATCAGATTTCTGCGTCTAATTTCATACTAAATTAGGCAAATGCGAGATGTTTACATGAAGGCAATGTGTGAGCGGAAGTGAACTGAAGGCAAGTCTCGGACAGACCTACTGATAGCCCATACTTTTACCATCATTATTAACTACTGTTACTGTGAGTTTCATTAATTTGAGTTGGTGTATGAAGTCCCTCAACAGAAATTAAGTGACACTGACTGATTATGTCATTAACGTAATTTTAAAGTGTAATGCCAGCTCTTAAATTAAAGCCTTGCACTATTTATCATTGAAGCAGACGTTTGATATGGTGGTTATGTTGGTGGCAACCTTGTGATAAGCACTCAAACACCTAACTAACTAAAATGATACTTGGTCAGAAAATCTTTCAAAAAAAAAAAAAAACAAACTCAAGGACTATAGAAATGATCATGATGTCGTATATAGGAACAAATATAGAAAAACTGAGTCTTCTGGATCTCAACTAAAATAAAAATATTTGTGTCAACGTTACTATTTGTGCAAAATCTACAGAATTGTCTTGAGAACAGGCTCCTAGAAAATTGTTCTTTTAACCTCCTAGAAGACATATTGGCCCAAAAATTCGGCAAACACGCCCATATGTCCAATGCATTTAATGTTGCATTGCTTCACCTCACCTTTCTCCCACCTGTCCTCCTGCTACATTCAATCTTCAATCTGCCGCATGCTCTGTTGCCTCCCATCTCCCATCTGCTCTCTACATTCACCGGTGAGCAATAAATGGAAAATAGGGAGCTAGAAAATGGACATCGTAACACTTATTCAACATTAGCACGTTTGAAATACAGAATAAACGATGAGTCAAAAAGGAACATGGGAAAATAAGAAGCAAGAAAAGACCATGCAGCTATCGGAAATAACTATTAAGAGGACCTTTGCGTTTATGTGCATTTGAAGTGTTGAGTGATTTTCCGCTGTATAGTAGATGATCAATTTGGAGTGCTTGTTTTCTTATCGGTCATTAAGTAGAATCCTATTTGGACAAACAATAGTGTGTGTGCCAGTAGGGGTGTGCTTGTTCATGTGTGTCTGTGTGAGCTGTCACCTCATTTCGCTCACAAGTGATTGAATTGTTGACAAGCAGGTCATGACCTAGAGTAAAAGAGCCTGTGAGTGTTTCCTCGAGTCGTACATTTTGTTATTCCTAATCCCACCTGCTGATGTGTCGCCCCCTCTTCCTTGCGTCTCCCTCTGCCACTGCCCTCTCGCGCTCCTCCTTCTCGTGCTGTCATCCGTTTCCAGATGGCCTGAGCTCTGTTGCCGCGCTTTGTCACACTAATCTCAGCCACAACGATGACTCACACACTCCCAGTCGCTTACTAATTCATACACACTCGCAAACTCTCCCCCAAAAATTCATAAATGCATGCATGTAGCCATTTGCTACTATGCAAAGGCTCATTAACTTTCACACACATACACACGACAAGTTAAGGCTTCTGAATGTAAAAGTATGATGCCCTTTTGCAATTGACTGATTAAAGGGGCACTCATTGGGATGGAAGAAGATCACAAATGATTGTTTCAGTCCAGCCAATCCCTGTAGTAGGCACTAAACAATGGTATTTAAATTTAACGGTATTTTAATGGTATTTATAGACAAGTTTCCGAGGTACTTCCGCTTTACTTAATTTTTGCTCGCAACTTCCATTTTACACTTTCTCCAACCAAAAAAAACAGTGGAGCTGGAGTGGCATTACTCTCAAAATCCCTCAAAAAAGACAATTTGGAAATGCCCCTTCTATCTGCAAACATCACAACATGCAAGGACAACATGAAGAAATGGCTAAGAGCACAACCAAAATAGTTTTGTATTTTATTGATTTAATAGCAGTGGATGGAAACGCAATCAGGGACCTGAAAATCACTGAAGCATCCAGTTGAATGTGTCCTAATACATGAATATGGGAATTTTGTGTTCATGAAGGCAGATGTGGAACCATGACAGTGCTACCACAAAGCAATAACAGGTACATTTATGTTACATTTGACTACAATTCTGTGTGTTGCGTCACAGCTGAGACATCATTAGCTTTGCATTAGCTTCAACGATAAAGAAATGGAACACTCATCTACTACAAGTCATACATGGGCTTTTTACCCTAAATGCATAAATTCAAGTTTTACACGTTTTTTGTTCGTTTCTTAGCAGGTGGAAAACTTGGTTAGGCAAAAGATGACAATTTGATGTGCCTCACAACAACACGTTGATGGACATACAGTATATCGAGACTACGTGCATTCTACCTTGATGATGGAAGGCTTGATTTACAGTGCTGGCCAAAAGTATGGGACCCCCGCAATTCTGTCAGATAATGCTCAATTTCTCCCAGAAAATGATTTCAATTACAAATGCTTTAATAGTAATAGCTTAATTTATTTTGCTTGCAATGAAAAAACACAAAAGAGAATGGGCAACAAATTAAATCATTATGATTTTACACAAAACTCCAAAAATGGGTCGGATAAAAATATTGGCACTCTTTGAAAAAGTATGTGATGCTTCTCTAATTTGTGTAATTAACAGCACCTGTTACTTACCTGTGGCACATAACAGGTGGTGGCAATAACTAAATTACACGTGCAGCCAGTTAAAATGGATTAAAGTTGACTCAACCTCTATCCTGTGTCCTTGTGTGTACCACATTGAGGATCGAGAAAAGAAAGAAGACCGAAGAACTGTCTGAGGACTTGAGAAGCAAAATTGTGAGGAAGCATGGGCAATCTCAAGGCTACAAGTCCATCTCCAAAGACCTGAATGTCACACACATTAAAAAAGCACTAGAAAATGGTTCGAGAGAAAGTACTGTAGACTTCTTAAATGGCCAGCAATGAGTGAAAATGGCAGTTTGGAGAAGGCACCCTCCAAGTCTGAGACCTGGAGCAGTTGGGCAAAAAAGAATGGTCTAAAATTCCAGCAGAGCATTGTAAGAAACGTACTGATGGATACCGGAAGTGGTTGTTCAGTTATTTTGTCTAAAGGTTGTGTGACGAAGTATAAGGCTGAGGGTGCCAATACTTTTGTCCGGCCCATTTTTTAGGTTTTGTGTAAAATGATAATGATTTTTTTTTTTTTTTTTTTTCATTGCAAGCAAAATAAATGACAATATTATTACCAAAGCATTTGCAATTGCAATCATTTTCTGGGAGAAATTGAGCATTATCTGACAGAATTGCAGGGGTGCCGAAACTTTTGGCCAGCACTGTATGCTTCACCTTCGTCAATATTTTGATTTGTTTTGCATATGCACCAATTGTTTTAAATAAAATACATTGACGTTGACCAAAAGATGTATTGTGATCAATATCTGCAAATTAAAAAAAAAGAATGACATACTATTTGTCTTTATATGCACATGTGCGTTGAGCTCATAATAAATAATAATGAAAATTACGTCCTTGTAACATCATTAACCGGGTCAGCCCTTTTGCATTCGGCAACTGTAATATTATTTGTAATTTTGCCTTATTTTGGTCACTGAAATGGCCGGCGTATCAATCTACACCCCATGTTAACGCCAGCTGCACAGATTGGTACAATTTTGTCCTTGAATGATCAACGAAGTGATAAGAACAAACATGCAATCTTTTAGGTGGATAGTTTCAGGTTGAAACTGCGAGCCAAATCCTTCATCTGCTGCTGGTTTCGATTTAAGGTGTTCAAATCAATCCACTTCCAAGCATACGTATATACACACACATATATATATATTAGGGGTGTCAAACGATTTAAATTTTTAATCGAGTTAATTACAGCTTAAAAATTAATCGTAATTAATCACAATTCAAACTATAAAATATGCCATATTTTTCTGTAAATTATTGTTGGAATGGAAAGATAAGACACAAGATGGATATATACATTCAACATACGGTACATAAGTACTGTATTTGTTTATTATAACAATAAATCAACAAGATGGCATTACCATTATTAACATTCTGTGAAAGCAGTCCATGGATAGAAAGACTTGTAGTTCTTAAAAGGTAAATTTTAGTACAAGTTATAGAAATTTGATATTAAAACCCCTCTTGTTTTCGTTTCAATAAAATTTGTAAAATTTTCAATCAAAAAATAAACTAGTAGCCCACCATTGTTGATGTCAATAATTACTTACACAATGCTCATGGGTGCTGAGGCCTATAAAATCAGTCGCACCCAAGCGCCAGCAGAGGGCGGCAAAACTCCGAAAAACAGTACACCTTTCACTATACTTTTATTTTAATCTGAGCGGGGCATTTGTGCGTTAATTGTGTCAAATATTTTAACGGGATTAATTAAAAAAATTAATTACCGCTCGTTAACGCGATAGTTTTGACAGCCCTAATATTTAAATATATATATATATATATATATATATATATATATATATATGTAATATAGGTGCTTCCAGGAGTTCACACAACCATGCACAGCACAGAAAATCCTGTAGTCTCATCTACATCGTGCTGAATCCATTTTTGGAGATTCCGTGGATTCCTCTGGTTTGATTGGCAGTTTAAAACTTCTACTAACGTCTACTTCAACCGCAGTTCATGGTGTTCTGTCTGAACCGGAAGTTCGTAGCAGAAAATGTCAAAGATGGCACCGGCCATGTTTCGTTAAGGAAACTTGTCTATAGTAAAACTGGGAGAAATAATAATGTTGTATCTGTATTAAATATAATACTGTACAATGATAATGTACAATTTTACAAATTATTTGGCTGTGAATCCATATGAGGCTGCATACCAGTTTGATTGGTGGTACTTGTCCAATGCTGTTCTGGACCAAAATGTTACATTTACGGAATTGTATTATAAAACAAGAGTTCAGTAGACTCACTTCTTTGTTTTTCGTCTGTGCATTTACATTGGACTATAGTAGTGCTGCAATGATTAATCGATTAACTCGAGTAATTCGATTAGAAAAAAGATTCAAATTAAATTTTGCTGCTTTGAGTATTCGTTTAATTAAAGTGGCATTGTAATGGTTTGCTTTGAAAGTGTTTGCATTTTGTTTTATTGACTTGGGTGGATACACTGCCCTCTTTTGGCAGCAGTGAAAATAACATGACTCATTTAACATGGCTGAATCCAGCTGCTCCCTGTTAAAACCAACATAAGGTTGTAAGTTTTTGTTGGAGCTAATGTTTGTTTTCATAATTTAGTTTATAGGTATATTTAGCCATTTTTTTGTCGGAATATGTGTTTGAACGATTTGTTAAGAGCATTGTAAAACAACATTAGCATTTTATAGCATTTAAGCTTGCGGACTTTTTCAATGTAAATTAGCCAATTTTTCTTTTGTTGTACTAGGATCCTCATTTATTTATTTTTTTAATACCGTTTGAGGCTCAGCTCAGGTATTTTAATTGTTTTATGTTCCTTATCCGATTACTCGATTATTCAAACTAACTAGTTCATCGATTAATCGACTACTAAAATAATCGATAGCTGCAGCCATAGACTATAGGTTCACCTTTCTTACCACAATCTCCCACTGGAGATGCTTAGTTGTGCAAGTTCTATCACGCTTCAGAAGATTAACTCCCGATCTAAGGGTAAAAATTAATCAATACATAACTTGCATTTCTATATATTGAAGAAAAAGCTGCCGAAGACACAGTTTTGAGTTTTTCTACCCGTCCTATGCTGCTGTCTTTGTCAGACAAGGCTTTTTTTTTTCTAAATCATTCCATAGAGGGACTGATGTAGATGCCCTGGCTGTCTTGTAAAGACGGCAAGCTCAGGGAAAGGCTTTCATTGGCTTCCTGACTATGGCTAGTCTTATCTGACTGCAATGATCCAGGAGATTGGAGATTAGATCTAGGGCAGGTAACTCGTCCTTGTCTTTGTCTTGTTAGTTTCCTGTGCTATTTCTCTTTATATCCAAGATAGACACAATCTGTCTGAGGTCTTTTTGTTGGACTGGAGCAATATAATTGTGTAGAGAAAACTACTGCTGCACTTGCCATCTAGTTGCAGCACTTAAGGTGAGGTATAGAGAGAGTGTAATTTCATTATCTGTTCAATAAACCAAGATTATTTACTTCACAAAAAGCAAAACAATTATATTAAAAACGAATCTATATATTAAATATAAATAAATGGAGCTCACGTTAATTAGAAATGAAGCTCATCTTGGCAACCATCTCTAAATGAAAAGAACAGTGTGTGTGGGCTAATGTTGCTGATTCATTATGATTATCTACTTCTGACACACACACTGACACACACACAAGACCTTCTTCGGGGACATTTTAGATCAGAATCGAAAGGTTAAAGTGTTCCACACTAATTTGAAGTGAGCTGATTGATTATTTGCTTCTCAACCATCTATTGGTGATAGATGGGATAGGCCTGCTGGGGCACTCATGATCTGGCCTTTGGATCACATCTCCCTCTTGGGTTTAATATACAACAGTTACGAGATTTCCCCCACTTACTCTCTCCCATGCTGACTAACCCGTTCGAAAAGGGTGATTGTGTTATTCAGAGCACCTATTTTAGTTCATGGAAGCGATGAAACGAGAGATGACATGAAACAAAACTAAATATCAAAACAAACTTAACAAAAACACAAAGATAGATCTATAGAGAAACCCTGATGGGTCTCACTTTATGATGACAAGGTAGCCGCGCCTCAAGCATTTCCAGTTTCATGTACATAGAACAAGCCCACTTAAATAGAGCCATAATTCTAAAAACTAAATTTAATGATGTGCCAAATGAAGACTTGATAGTAATGACTGAGACTATAAACTCTGATAGGAAAATGTTTACTGCACCAACAAATCAATTGAACTGTGAGGTCAGTTCTTCTATGGAGTTCCACACAATTTGACTGGGCTGAACGAAGGCTGGTTTTAAGCTTCTCTAAGTACGAATCGTCTATGGATTACCTACTTGAAATAAATGTTTTGTTTCAGGTCATTCAGCGCATAGGGCACACCACAAATACCGTATTGGCCGGAATATAAAAGTGTTTTTTGCATTGAAATAAGACTGAAAAAGAGGGGGTCATCTTATGCTCGCGGTCTAGACATTGTACTCATTCAGGACGCTAGATGACGCCAGATATCATTGAAGTGATTTTCTGTCATGACTGATCTCAGCTACTCTCCCCATTCACGACGCTAGATGGCACCAGATATTATTGAAGCAATGTTCTGTCATGACAGATCTTAGCTACTCTCAAGTTTAACCAGTTTGCATTATTTTATTGCAATATTCTTTATTGCAATATTGTTTTCCCTTTTTCAGATTTGTTTCAAGACTACAGTTAGACCTCACTTTGATTGTTAATGCAGTTATTGCAATTTTGTTGTTTTATCACAATAAATTGGTTTATTTACTGTACATTTCAAAAACCAGAAGCCATTCATTTACGAATGTGATTGCACTTTAGTTTACATATTTAAATGTTTATATTAGGGGTGTCAAATTTTTTAATTGAGTTAATTACAGCAAAAAAATTTATTAACCGTAATTAATCGCAATTAATCACAATTCAAGCTATCTATAAAATATGCCATATTTTCTGTAAATTAATTTTGGAATGGAAAGATAAGAGACAAGATGGATATATACATTCAACATACGGTACATAAGTACTGTATTTCTTTATTATAACAATAAATCAACAAGATGGCATTACCATTATTAACATTCTGTTAAAGCGATCCATGGATAGAAAGACTTGTAGTTCTTAAAAGATAAATGTTAGTATAAGTTATCGAAATGTTATATTAAAACCCTTCTTCATGTTTTCGTTTCAATAAAATTTTCAAATTTTCAATCAAAAAATAAACTAGTAGCCCGCCATTGTTGATGTCAATAATTACTTACACAATGCTCATGGGTGCTGAAGCCTATAAAATCAGTTGCACCCAAGCGCTAGCAGAGGGCGGCAAAACTCCGAAAAACACAACAAGTACACCTTTCACTGTGCTGACATTTTAATCTGTTTGAGCGGGGCATTTGTGCGTTAATTGCGTCAAATATTTTAACGGGATTAATTAAAAAAAATAATTACCACTCATTAATGCAATAATTTTGACAGCCCTAGTTTAGATATTAGGATTTGAATGAGGCAAAATAACATGGTTTTTCCCTCAAATATATTGTTATAATTATTTGTTTCGGAAGTACTGTAATTATTTTCTCTGTAAAAATGAATTTGGTGTTCAAAAAGTCTTTTTTCAAACTTGAATCTTGAAAAAGAGGGGGTCGTCTTATAATCAGGGCCGTCTTATATCCGGGCCAATACGGTACATAAAAGGGAACTATCCCAACATACGTCTAAATGAAATCTTAGAATAGTTGTTTGAAATGTTTTAAAGGGAACCTCGGACTTAGACTTATAGGGTCTAATAAGCCACAATTTTTCTCTTTTACTAAAATATGTTATTAGAAACACATAAAATATTGCCATTGATTTTAAAAGCTACAGTAGTTAGTACATATTTTGACCTACGGAGGGCGCCATGTTTTATACGCGCAATGGACGCTTGGGGTGATTATGCAGTTCGTCATTGTCACTAGACGAACACTACTGGGTTACTGCAATTCCTTCTACGCGGCAAGACGTCCAACACGTGCACATTGGTTAAAAGCAGCGAGTATTTTCTATGTTTTGATTGAGTCTTTTATTATCTTTTCATTGCCCCAAAATACTTTTTGCATGTGTTTTCCTCTCATACTTTTAAACATTGTTTTTTCTTGTGGTAGCTTTAAAGCAGATTGTTGATCTGTTCACCACGTTAGTCACGTAGCATATTTAAACCACCCTTATTTGATATTACTACGTTTAAGTGTTTTCTTAAGGCATCTACTATGTTTAAGTATTTTCTTAAGGCATCTTTAGTATGTTCTGTCTGTCTGTATGCACCCAAACAATTTAAGCTGAAAGCACACGCACTTTGGGTGTCAAATTTCCCTCTTGTATGACATTTAGCCAGTGTAGCACATTTTGGTAGAACACAGTTTTGTTTTTTCTACTCTTGTTTCGTCTCATCCTGTCTTTCCTGTTTATTTTGCTTTTGCTGCTCGTTTCGTGAAATATCGACAGTGCTGTCATGCTCATTAATGTTCCTCTCGGGTTCAAATTGAAAGGGTTGAACACTTGTTTTTGGCAGCCCTTTTAATTTTCTTCTTAATCTTAATCTTTTGGACAATAATACTTATAATAATTAGTCTGACATATTTTAGTCATTTCAAAATGTGTTTGTCTTCGTATAATTTTTGTTGACGAAAACAGACTAATTTTGTGTAGTTACAGCCGATGTTTACTCAGTGTTTTCGTCTGTAAAATTAAAAAATAAAGAATTCCAACTATTTCAAATGAACATTGACAGACGAGCACATTGTAGCTTCTACAAGCAGCAGCAAATATATCACAAACTTGGTGAAAATGCACAGTCAGCAGAAAAACGGTATTAATTATACCCATCTGACACCACAAACTATGTGGGGGGGGGGGGGGGTCAGTTTAATCGGACGCTCGCGGTTAGCATTAGCCTAATGCTAATGGGGAATGCTATGCTAACTCTATGAATTACATTTAGTGTGTGATCATCACTTAGCACAGACCTTTAAAAGCTAAAGCAAAATTGCATTTTCTCTCTTGCCAAGTTAAGAAAACACATTTTACCGTATGTGTTTCATAACAAGCAATGGGGAGACTGGAGATTACACTGGTGAGTTGGGGGGGGTGCAGCACATAACTTTAGTGACACAACCAGACACTGCGACGATGCTGGCTAACTACACATAAAAATGTTACACATTGTGAACATGTGACAGAAACTATGGCACATTTTTGTCTTGTTATCGTCTCATCAGACGAAAACTGGCATTCGTTTTGTTATGTTATCGTCTCCGAAGACACATTTTTAGCTCGTTATCATCTCGTCATGAAAAAATTTTTTGTCGATGAAATATTTTAGTTATAGTCATGGCTGACAAAAATCATATTGGTTGAACAGATGACATGTTTGTCGCTAAAGCCATACTCTGGAAACTCGGCAGCGTAACCATGTGACGTCACCACCCTCCACGTCAACAACAATGGCGATCTACTACGGTAGTTAAACTAATTTTACAAATTGTATAAAAACAAAAATATCAAGAGGGGTTGCACCACCAAGTCTTTCTATCCGTGGATCACTTTAAGTTCGCACATAACATTAAAATAGGTTTTTCATATGATTGTTTTTTTTTTTCTTCTTTTTCTTGATAATTCAAATTTGATTATCACAACATTGGGAAACGGGGAAGAAAGTGATAATGAGCTGTTAATCGACTTCCACTGTTAACTTAGGTGAGCATTAATGGAATGGATTCAAGACATGAATGTGCATTTGCTAGCAAAAACTGATTGTGTGACATTAAGTGTTAAGGCAGACTGCAGCAATAATAAATAATTGAAAGAAGGGATTTGTCTTCATGTGTTTTCCTGCTTTTTTTTGTCGTTGCTATGGCAACAACATGCATCTTCAATGAAGGGAACTATTAATGAGGCTTCTTGAACTGCACTACACATTAAGCCTGTTTCTTTTTCCTCCAATGGGATTTATTATTTGTAAAACTGATAAAAACACTCCCACAGAAACGATTCTTTGTGAAAGTGGGGGATCATCAAATATAACATGCCTTTGACTTTGAAAGGGGTATTTTTCTGTTCATCATCTTTAAGCTTTATGCGTGGGCTGCTGAGAGTGGTGTTCTTCATTGCAGCACAGAATAAACATGGTGCTTCTCAAGTGGGATAATGAGGAGAAATAATACCTCTATTGACTCGCGAGTTCGTAGAATGCTTGAGTAAATTGGGAGATGGGCTACTTGGCTGGTACTACTGGTTAAAAAAGACCCTGCTAGAAGGGAGCACCACCCTGCACATCCACCTCTCTGTTTTGGACAGCGTTTCTCAATTTGTGTTACGCAACCCCCCCCACCCCACCCCCCCACCCCCAAGAAGACGTAAATGTTTCGCACGCCCCCCTAAATCATTGCCTTGCTGTAAATAGAATAATTTGTCTATAAAATTATTATCAGTATACATCTACATTGTGTCATTTTTTATTTTAATGAAAAAAGTAATATACACCAACATCACTATTTGAAAAGTACTGCTTTAAGAGAACACATCTGCCACTGTGGCTTATTTTTACCAGGCTGGACAACAAGCAGTGAGACATGTAAACCATTGTGTCATTATGTTTTAAGTAGTTGATTATATACGGTAAATACCAAAAAGCTTGATACAATACTTACCCATTGTGTTTTCAATTACGCCAAAACTGTGGTCTAAAAATTGAATGTCCAAACGCTCAATATGGCTTAAAATTATTACGTGAAAGAATCAAATCTTTCAGGGTTTTCTGGGTTCATGTGTCCTATCTGAATAAAATACTTGTTTTTCATTAAATCAGCTTGTGAAATGTCTTCCATCAAATAAACTCAAAATAAGCTGTCATCGAAAAGCCAAAATGGTTAGAAAATGCTGCAGTTCCATCCTCATCTGGCATAAGAGGTGTGCAATGGGATCATTATTGCTTCACAAGCACAATGCCAAGTGTTGGATGCACGCCGTCACTGGAGTCCATGCAGCGGAAAGGTGTTCTGTCAAGTGACAAATTATGCATCTTTATTTGGCAGTCTAATGGACAAGTCTGGTCTTAGCCAGGAGAATGTTACCTGCCTGAATGCATTGTGCCTATTAAGTTTAGTGAGGAGATAAATGGCTGTTTTTGTGGGATTCCCAATTAGAATCCAGTGAAGGGAACACTTATGAAGACATTTTGTACAATTCAATGCTTTTTTTGGAGAGACATCCTTTATTCTAGTTTGACTGGACTCCGATGCACAAAGCATGGCTTATAAAGGCATGCTTGGATGGGTAAACATCTAAGACATCAACCTAGGTAAACACTGATTACTGCCATTCCTGATACGAACGATATTGGAAAAAACGTTGCTATTTTTGGGGGGTTTACGATATATTGCGAGATCATATTGCGATATTAAAAGTTGAAGAATTTTCACCAGATACAGTGGGGCAAATAAGTATTTAGTCAACCACCAACTCTGCAAGTTCTCCTACTTAAAAAAAAAAAAAAGAGAGGCCTGTAATTGTCAACATGGGTAAACCACAACTATGAGAGACAGAATATGGGAAAAAAAAAACAGAAAATCACATTGTTTGATTTTTAAAGAATGTATTTCCAAATTAAAGTAGAAAATAAGTATTTGGTCACCTATAAACAAGCAAGATTTCTGGCTGTCATAGAGGTCTAACTTCTAACGAGGTCTAACGAGGCTCCACTCGTTACCTGTATTAATGGCACTTGTTTTAACTCATTATCGGTAAAAAGACACCTGTCCACAATCTCAGTCAGTCACACTCCAAACTCCACTATGGCCAAGACAAAAGAGCTGTCGAAGGACACCAGAGACAAAATTGTAGACCTGCTCCAGGCTGGGAAGACTGAATCTGCAATAGGTAAAACACTTGGTGTAAAGAAATCAACTATGGGAGCAATTATTAGAAAATTGAAGACATACAAGACCACTGATAATCTCCCTCGATCTGGGGCTCCGTGCAAGATTTATCCCGTGGCGTCAAAATGATAAGAACGGTGAGCAAAAATCCCAGAACCACACTGGGGGACCTAGAGAATGACCTCCAGAGAGCTGGGACCACAGTAACAAAGGAGAGCTGGGACCACAGTAACAAAGGCTACTATCAGTAACACAATGCGCCGCCAGGGACTCAAATCCTGCACTGTCAGACGTGTCCCCCTGCTGTAGCCATCAAACGTCAAGGCCTGTCCGCGGTTCGCTAGAGAGCATTTGGATGATCCAGAAGAGGACTGAGAGAATGTGTTATGGTCAGATGAAACCAAAATAGAACTTTTTGGTAGAAACACTGGTTCTCGTGTTTTGGAGGAGAAATAATACTGAATTGCATCCGAAGAACACCATACCCCCTGTGAAGCATGGGGGTGGAAACATCATGCTTTGGGGCTGTTTTTCTGCAAAGGAACCAGGACGACTGATCTGTGTAAGGGAAAGAATGAATGGGGCCATGTATCGAGAGTTTTTGAGTGAAAATCCTTCCATCAGCAAGGGCATTGAAGATGAGACATGGCTGGGTCTTTCAGCATGACAATGATCCCAAACACACAGCCAGGGCAACAAAAGACTGGCTTTGTAAGAAGCATTTCAAGGTCCTGGAATGGCCTAGCCACATCACTGCTCTAGAGGAGATCTGCATGCATGAATGGGCCAAAATACCAGCAACAGTGTGTGAAAAGCTTGTGAAGAGTTACAAAAAAATGTTTGCCCTCCAGTATTTTCAATTATCAACAAAGAGTAAAAAAAGTATTGAGATGAACTTTTGGTATTGACCTATTTTCCACCATGATTTGCAAATAAACTCTTCAAAAATCAAACAATGTGATTTTCAGTTTTTTTTTTTTTTTTTTCCACATTCTGTCTCTCATGGTTGAGGTTTTCCCTTGTTGACAATTACAGGCCTCTCATATTTTCAAGTGGGACAACTTGCACAACTAAGGGTTGACCAAATACTTACTTGCCCCACTGTAACTTGAGTAGCTGTGTTTGGGATAGGCCTGAACAATGGGAAAAAAAAAAAATAATAATAATAGCGATATATTGCCAAGGCTCCACATTTTTTGCATTTACTGTGTTTTTCGGACTATAAGTCGTTTTTTTTTCATAGTTTGGCAGAGGGTGCGTCTTATACTCTTGAGTGATTTACAGTGGGGAGAACAAGTATTTGATACACTGCCAATGGGTTTTCCCATTGTGAGTGTATGAAATACTTGTTCTCCCCACTGTATGTGTGATTAGTAACGGTCGGGTCGGGCCGACTTCTCTCTCGCTAACTTTTTTAAAAAATAAATGTAAATGTATTTATTTATACTAAAACGATGTATGGATGTTAAATAAATAATTTGGATAAAACAGAGAAGGCGCTGTGCATGTCTGCACACGTGAACACAGTGGCCCCGCTCTCTTTTCAATCTTCCCCTCCGCGAGCATCCTGGTATTTCCTTTTCGATATGGAGCAGCTATAAGAGTGAAAAACAAACTAAAGACAGGGGAACTGAAAAGCAAACAACTGCGGTAGGAGTGGGATATGGAAAGGATTGAATTTGATTATTGCAGATACAGAAACCTGTGTCGGCTTCACTGAATGTAAACAAATGTGGCGTTTTGATCTCATACGAAAAATATAACAAACTTTTCCAGCGTTATTTCGTTGTGTAAATGCATTTATAATGATTATAAAAATGTGTCAACTATTTAAACATTGAGAAAACCTTATCTGTCAACTCGAGGAGATTAAAGTAAATGTCAAATCCACTATCCGCCTGTTAGAACAGACACACAAATATAAAAGATATCAATGTTTATTGAATATCCATCTTACAGTCTTGTCTAACTGGGAAAATTTGTTACAAAAGACAGGCTTTAATTTGTTATCACTATGCATATATGTACCGGCATCGTCACAAACGTAATCACACAAAACGCAACCACGCATCGCATCCCCGCATTTCCCCCGACTCCTGAGTCCTCACAAGTAAAACATAAAATTTCGGGTTTTTTCGGGCTCGGGCAAGCAAATCAAGTTAATTGGTCAGGCTCGCGCTGCGTCAGGCTTTAATACCCGCGGGCCCGTCGGGTCAGGCTGGATTTTTTTAGCGTCATGTAATGTTAGCATACGGTACACCTATTCAGCCTGTTGTTCTCTGTTGTATTTTAAATTGCCTTTCAAGATGACATGTCTGTTCTTGGTGCTGGATTCTATCAAATAAATTTCACCCCAAAAATGTGATTTATACTACGGTGCGACTTATGT
Organism: Corythoichthys intestinalis; assembly: GCF_030265065.1. NCBI lineage: Eukaryota > Metazoa > Chordata > Actinopteri > Syngnathiformes > Syngnathidae > Corythoichthys > Corythoichthys intestinalis. Next base: position 20,851,082 of record NC_080416.1, read on the forward strand.
TTTTTTTTCCTTTTCATTGCGCATTTTTTGGCTGGTGCGACTTATACTCAGGTGCGACGTATAGTCCGAAAAATACAGTACTTTTTTTCTTAAGGTGCACCAGCACAAAATTTAGGCAGATTTCTCATTGCATGACTTTTACGACATACTTTTAATCACTCTCCATAAAATTCATATAATTTTTATTCCTTCATCTTCTGAACCGCATATCCTCACGAGGATCGTGGTGGTGCTGGAGCATATCAAAGTAAACTCCAGGCAGAAGGCGGGGTAGACCCTGAACAGGTTGCCAGCCAGTTGCAGAGCACATATAGACACACAACCATTCATGCACACACTCACACCTATAGACAATTTGGAGTATTCAATCATCATACGATGCACATTTTTTTTTTTTTTATGTGCCAGGAACCTGGGGAAAACCCACATAGCCATGGGAAGAACATGCAAACTCCACACAGGAAGGCCGGGGCAGGGTTTGTGCCAACAATCCACGAACTGTGAGGTGGACGTGCTAACCACTGTCCCACCGTGCCGCCTTCATTATGTGAATTGTTTTAAAACAACAATAATGTTGAAAAATCATAAGCGGAGTTTGACTTTTGAAGCAGGGGGGGCACAACATGTTGATGACCCCGAAATGCAGTGTAAGCAATAAAATTAACTTACAAGAATATTTATCATAATAAGTTGACAATGAGCGTTTTTTTTTCCCATCATTCTTGAGGGGAATTCTAAATCAGGCTGCTTAGGCAATACTTTTCGCCAAGATCGTCATCCATTGAATATGGTACGCCCGCCGGTGTCTTTCCAATGTAGTTACCCCAGTCAAAAATTGTATCCCCTGGAAAAGTTGCTTCAATCAAAATATATATTTTCAACCAAAAAAGGTAGCTTCAATAAAAAAAAAAAAAAAAATTAAAAAGTGTTTGAATGCAAAAATACATTTGAAACTCAAAAAACTAAAAAAGAAAAAAAAAAAAAATGCATGTGAAAGCTATTTTTCTTTGATTGATTTATTTGGGCCATATTTTGGCTAAGACATTTGTGTCTTTATTATTCAATCAAAAAATAAGTTGCTTAAAAAAAATATAGATTTTCAAAAAGAAAATCACTTCAATCAAAAGACAAATTTTATTCATGGAAAAAGGTTTTGAATGCGAAAAAAATATTTGACATTGAACAATTTGCATTTGAACACTTCATTTTTCATTGAAAAAGTTGTCTTTGATTGAAGCAATTCGTTTTTGTGTTTGGGCCATATTATGATTAGGAAATTTGTGTCTTAAATCATTCAATCCCCCCAAAAAGTTGCCTCAATCACAAAAAATGTTTAAAATAAAATAGTTTTTTTTTTGTTTTTTTTTTTTTTGTTTTTTTTGGGGGGGGGAATTTTATGCAAAGCAAATGGCCGTCTAAGGTGCTTGACAAATAATTTTGACCCATTTTAAAAAAATATTTTTTTGTTCATTTCGTTCATTTCTGTTGCACTTTTATTGCTTTACAACTTTTATATACGTATATAGGAACGTCAATTACATGCAATGCCCCTTTTCGGCCACCGGGGGGGCTAGCCACCCCTTTAAAATCTGCTTATGAGAAAAATGCTTGTCCTTATTAAATGCTTCATTGAAAGAGTCCACTAAAATATCAGACTTCAGACTGGGCTGCAAGTTTAACAATGATTAGCACATTTGTGCCTTTGATCGTAGAGCTACCGATGCTTCCCTAGCCAGATGAAAGCTACAAACCAGTCAGTCATTGTAACTTTAAGTCCCAAACGCTAGCTGCACTGGTGACCATGAAAAACAGTTTGGTCACACTGCTTAGCAGGATGGAGAGTGAGAGGCTGTACGAGCATGAAGCAGAAAACCATAAATATATTTTAAAAATCTAAAACCCGATCTTTTTCACCCAATTCCGATCCTCTGAAAAATGATGCGATCAGTCAGCGTTCCGATCACATGATCGGATCGGAGACATCCCTAATTTATATAAAGCCATTTAATCCACGCTTGATGACTATAAACGGGATCCAGGATCTGAATACTTGCTGCTTTTCTGAGGTAAAACAAAAGTTTACATGTTAAGAAAAACAATTGCACGTCCTGCAGTGTGACCATTACGCATGTGCACATTGCGATGCCGATGTTTAAACAATATATTGTGCAGGCCTAGGCTGAGTCACCCAATTTTTACCCCCTTTGGCATACCATTAAAAAAAACAATTTAAAAATGCATTTCAATTTATTTCAATGAGGAAAAATTATTAGCAGGATTTTAGTCACAAGCATAAACAAGCAAAAAGATAAATTTATTAGCAAAGGCACCCTTATAAGTTGGAACAAATTTTTAAAGCGATATCAGAAAAAGCTCATGCAGATGTGACTTGTTCCAGTGGGTTTGTTCATGTATTATAACTTAGAAATCCAAGTACAGTTCTATCATATCACACCTTTCAACACATTCAAAAATACCTTTAGCATTAAATCTCAAACTGTTGCAAGTATCTAACATGTGACCTTCGGATAGAAAGGCAGGAAAGCTAAAAAAATTCCCTTGTTTATGTTTACTCCTTTCAGACTCATTTACAGTGTGCTCTTGCTTAACATTGTTCTTCACCGTGCTGACCTTCAGACGCAAAGCCTCCGCCATTGACTTTCATTTCTTCTCATCTGCTACTCTTTATTGCCTTCAGACGTATCTCTTCACACAACATTCCACTTCATGTCCTCTGAATTCTATGATTTTCAACACATTTTGCCTGCCTTCACACCTCCGTTCTGCTCCTCTACCTTCCTCCTTCACTGTGTCCTGACGTAGTGCAGTGCACTGGTTGTAAATTCATCAAAGTGTCGCAGCGCATTGCAAAGCAAACACTATAGCTCTCCTCGCACCTATAATAAACATACAAATAAAGGCCTGGAGTGCCTCTTGGGCAAGGTCACATCTCTCCCTGTGCACCCATTTGGCAACGTGCAGACTAGAGATGTTGAGTGCCAGCCGCATAGTAGCCTGCAGCGAAGAGACCAACACTGTGAATGATGAACATCGCTGTCTGTTAAAATTCCAAATTCACTCTGTAATGTTACCACACCGGCACAAACACATTGTCCCCTTAGCACTTTACGCTGAAACTGCATTTTTTTTCAACTTGGAAAACTGTGACATTCTTCTTTGCAACACAGTCAGATTTCACTTATTGGCATATTATGAGGCCTGACTGCTGGCCAGGCGCTTCCCTTTAAATCTACACCGAGAGGCTTCAGTGTAGGTCATCAGCCACCAGCAGCTAATTTCATAATGCACCTCAGGTGAAGTTTCAATTATTCATTCATGCCCTGAGTGCTGGTTCTGTTAATCAAAGCTTCTAGGCTTTTAAAGCAAGCTAGAGTTGCATTGCAATGCCTCAGTTTACATTTAACACAACTGTATGTTATTTATACACTAAACCAGAAAACAGTCCGTAATGACAATGAACATCGTTCCCCTCAAGCTGATTAGTAGTGAGAATAATTCAAGTCTACTTGTACCATAGACTTCATAATGTATTGACGGGGCGCGGGGCTGATTCATAGGGGGTCTATCTCTGTCAAATCTGACCGAGTGGGAAAACAGACAGAGCATTTTCCGTTGAAAATTCTGGTGAATAAATGCTTAAATCCCTGTATTCTTGATAGATATGGATGTAAAACAGTCTCGATTCTTGGTTCATATCATGTCATGTTTTATTTTGAAGGCTTCACCCTCCTCGTGTCTGCGTACTTGCCTTTCCTCTGGTCATCTAATCACCTGTTGTTTCTACCTGTTCCCCATTACCTCCTGTGTATATATTGCCTTAGTTTTCCTTGTCTTGTGCAGAAGTGTCTTACTACTCATGTTGGTCACGTCAGCCTTATCTCATCACAGTTGTCTAGATGTTATCCTCCATTTGGAGTGTCTTTTGTTTGAACTTTTGATTATAGTTATCTTGGCTTTTTCCTCCATTTGGAGCGTTTTATGTTTATGCTTTTTCTCCTTCTGGATTGCCTTTCGTTTGTACTTTTGATTGTGGTTATCCTGACTTATTACTCCGTTTGGAGCACTTTATGTTGGTACTTTTCCTCATCCCCGCATGCCAGCGGAAGAACCTCTGTCTTCTAAATAAAAGTTTTTTGCCTGTAACTCCGCAGCTGAGTCCACCTCGTCGTCTCGGTCTGACAGTTAAAAGAAAGAAAAAAAAAAAAAAAAAAAAAACGTGCAGTTAGCATTTATTTTACGTAAATATTGCAAACTATGATGCTAGTCGGTAAGTAAATTAGTGGCTGCCATATGTAAACAAAGCTTTTTCCGTTAAATTCTTGTGAAGAAATGCTTAAATCCCTGAATTCTTGATAGATATGGACGTATAACAGTCTTGATTCTTGGTTAAAAGAAAAAAACTGGGCAGTTAGCTGTTATTTTACGTAAAATAAGTATAATACCAATGCAGTAGCGGCTAATTTCTCCCATTGATTTTTTCACTACATTTGAAAATGCATGCATGGTAGGAAAAATATAATAATTACCCTGAAATCCTACTTCCAGTTTGTATGCAGTACAGCATTCATACTTTTTCAACCTAAATCCGGCGAACTATGATGCTAGTCGGTAAGCAAATTAATGGCTGCCATATGTAAACAAAGAGCTTTTTCTGGTAAATTCTTGTGAATAAATGCTTAAATTGCTGAATTCTTTATAGATATGAATGTAAAACAGTCTCGATTCTTGGTGAAAAGCAGAAAAAAAAAAAAAAAAATGGTCAGTTAGCATTTACTTTATGTAAATATCTCGAATGTCCTGCAAGTCTTTAAGTCACTGTGGCGGCCCCCTTAGCACAACAAAGAGCTTTTTGCAATGAAAATGTTTGTGAATAATTGCTTAAATCCCTGAATTCTTGATAGATATGGACGCATAACAGTCCCGATTCTTGGTTAAAAGCAAAAAAACGGGCAGTTAGCAGTTATTTTACGTAAATATTGCAAAGTATAATGCAAATGCTGTAGCGGCTAATTTCTCCCATTGATTTTTTTTCACAACGTTTCAAAATGCATGCATGGTATGAAAAATATAATAATTAGCTTGAATCTTCGACCAAATTCTCCTTCCTGTGTGTATGCAGTACATCTTTCGTAATTTTTCAACCTAAATCCAGCGTTAGATCGCTACATATGACCGACAGCTAATAAATGAAGCAGAGTGTGTGACAGCCCCCTTGGGGAAGGCGTGACGCAGTGTATGGGGAATGTGTCATTTCAATAGTCTATGCTAGTACCTAAAATTATACCCAATTTTTCATATTTTGCATGAGAGGATTTTTATTAATTGACTGATTATTGAAAGAACGCAAAATGTGGAAACTGACTTTGCAAATGTTTTATTAATTAGTCATATTAATCTTGTTCAGGGTGAGAACTGACTTTAGCCAAGTGCTTGAATCAGTTCCCCTGCACATGAGCAAGCACAGAGAGAACAAGTAAAAGCTACACAGAAAATATCATAGCCAAGCTTCAAGCCCTAGCTGGACTCAAAGCCAGTTGCGCTTGACTTATGCACCTCTGTTTCACCCGTTGTGATGTTCCAAGTAATTTGTACAGTATATTTTTAGTAAGGGGTCATTTTCTTTTTTATTCACAGTGTGTAATTATTCAGAAAGTTTTCTTTTCAGCAGAATATGAAGTTCTTGCCTTTTAGGTGAGAAAGCAATCAAAATCACTTACTCTTAAAGCCAATACTGTGTGTCAGTATCGATTGTAAAATTGGCACCGTGACACTTCTGCTCATGCTTTGAAATACCTTCACTGTGCTTATTTATTTTTTTCCCTCAAGCCTACAAGAACACATGTCGACTTTTAATAGCAAATATACAATGAAGTAGCCCCCCCCTCCAAAAAAGATTTTTTTTTTTTTTTTTTTTTTTTTTGTGTGTTCAATTTATTTATTCAGATTTAGCATTGGAAAGAGATACATACAGTGTATCACAAAAGTGAGTACAACCCTCGCATTTCTGCCGTCTTCAGAAGAGGCTTCCTCCTGGGGTGACAGCCATGCACATCATATTTTATGTATAGTGCAACATATGGTCTGAGAACTAACAGGCTGACCCCCCACCTCTTCGGTCTCTGGAGCAATGCTGACAGCACTCCTGTAACGAGTCACATGACATTTTGGAGGGAAAATGACAAGCAGTACTCAATTTGGACATTTAGGGATGTACCTAGTTTCTAAGGAGTGTACTCACTTTTGTTGCCAGGGATTTCGATATTAATGGCTATATTTTGAGTTATTATGAGGGGAAAATAAATGAAAATAAATAAATAAACACAGACTACTTTTCATTGTGTCAAAGTGTCATATTGTCAGTCTTATCCCATGAAAAGGTACACTTAAATATCTGCAGAAATGCGAGGGGTGTACTCACTTTTGTGATACACTGTATATGACATTTCTAATTAAAAAAAAAAAAAAAAGTTTGTATATTTATATACTGTATTTTAATAAATGTTTTAAGCACTTCTAAGGTCATAATTATAAGTTTTAAACATGTTACTGTCCCACCAAATTATTTTTTAACAAAAATAAATTCAAAAATGTTTTTCTTTATTAAATGATTCATTGAGTGAGTTCACTTAAATCCGCTCAAACTGCTTACTTACACACAATGAGTTGCCATTGCAATTGTTTAACAAGTTAAACGATGATTGACATATGCGGCACTTTGATGTTTCGGCTTTCTGGCATCTCTGGAAAGATCAAACTGTATTGTCTGTTAATCATCGTTAACTTTAAAAAGCAACTCCAGTGCAGTGCCTGACCAAGAAAAGGAGCAGGAGGGAGAGTAAGACTATGTGATCGGATCAGAACAGCTCATCTGTATGTATTTTTTTAATTGGAAAAAACAAAAAGAACATGATGGATTGAGGGTGTGAAGTTTAAAACTCACTGTAGCGAGGGATTACTGTACCCCAATAATGCTACTCTCTGGACTTCAGTTCCATACTAGTTTGTTTCAATGGCATTTTTAGTGAAAACATAAGATGTACTACTTATTCTAACAGATATAAATGATTTTGCCTTCAGATCACAGGTTATCTTTTGTCATTCATACCTAAATATCTTATTGACTGTTTACAAGAGGTTCACTGCCTAGTCTGACCCTATTAGGTCCTCCATCAGGCTGCTTGTATGAGCAATTGATTGCTCTGATGGAAGCCCATAATGAAGGGAGCTTACTGACCTAACTGGGTGTATAAAATAAGGTAGAGGTGGATGTGGAGGTTTTACGTGGATATTGGTATTGACCTGATGCTAATGGGAGGGTATCAACTGACTTGCTGGGCCTATTTCGAAGCTTGAATGAAAAAACACCTGGTCATTGATTACTTGGGTCTTTTTTCTGGTTATAAATGAGAGCCGGTAAAATGAAGAAAATTATTGAGTTGCATGGTTGTCGCATAACTCTGAACAACCTTGAAGCAATAACCAAACAAAAATTGGTTACTGCTAATTGCATTTCATAGTAATAAACAGCTTTCTAATGAAATAACCGGAAAGGCAGAAGAATGCCACCATGCAGAACAGCTCCATACACCGGAATTGCATTTCACACGAATTAGGCATCTTTTGGATGAGGTCAGGCACACGTGCACTGCCTAATAAGAGAATAGCTGAGTGGCTCCTGCTTTTCATTTCACAAGAAAGCCCCTGGGAATACAACGCAATAGATAAACTGTGGCGCTCAGCTATTGTATTACTCCAGCTGTTGAACCCAATCCAACCCTTCTGCAATACTTTCATCTACCCCCCACCCTGACACACACATCAAACTATTACAGTTTTGTGCAGCTACCATAAATACCAAGCGATGATAAATGTGTCTATATTTACAGTATTGTGCACTAGTGTGTATATACAGTGAAGAAAATAAGTATTTGAGCACCCTGTTATGTTGCAAGTTGTCCCATTTAAAAATTATGGAGGGCTCTGAAATTTTCATCGTAGTTGCATGTCCACATTGAGAGAGATCATCTAAAAAGAAAAAGCCAGAAATTAAAATGCATGATTATTTAACAATTTGGTTGTATGATAGAGCTGAAAATAAGTATTTAACACGTGAGAAAATCAATGTTAATATTTGTCCAGTTGCCTTTGTTTGAAATGATAGAGATCAAACGTTTGCTGTAGTTTTTCACCAGGTTTGCAAACACTGAGGAAGGATCTTGGCCCACCTATCAGTCAGGTTTCTGGGCTGTTACTGAGAAACACGGAGTTTGAGCTCCCTCCAAAAGTTTTCTATTGGGTTTAGGTCTGGAGACCGGCTAGGCACTGCTAGAACCTTGTTATGCTTCTTACCGAGCCACTCCTGGGTTTTCCTGGCTGTGTGCTTCAGCTCATTGTCATGTTGGAAGACCCAGGCACAACCCATCTTAAATCCTCTGACTGAGGGAAGGAGGTTGTTCCCCAAAATCTCCCAATACAGGGCCCCAGTCATCCTCTCTTCAATACAGTGCAATCGTCCTGTCCCATGCCCAGAAAAACACCCCCAAAGCATGATGCTACCACCCCCATGCTTCACAGTAGGGATGGTGTTCTTGAGATTGTATTCATCATTCTTTTTCCTCCAAACACGGTTAGTGGAGTTATGACCAAAAAGTTTAATTTTACTCTCATTTGACTACAAAATTTGCTCCCATGACTCCTCTGCATCATCCAAATGGCGATAGGCAAACTTAAGACGGGCCTTGACATGCTGGTTCAAGCAGGGGAACCTCCCGTGCCATGCATGATTTCAAACCATGAAGTTTAGTGTATTACCACTAGTCACCTTGGAAGCGGTGGACCCAGCTCCTTTCAGGTCATTGACCAACTCTTGTCGCGTAGTTTTGGGCTGATTCCTCACCTTTCTTAGGAATATTGAGACCCCACATAGTGATATTTTACATGGAGCTCCACTCCGATTGAGATTGACCGTCATGTTTAGCTTCTTCCATTTTCTAATAATTGCTCCAACAGTGGACGTTTTTATCACTAAGCTGCTTGGCAATAGCTCCGTAGCCCTTTCCAGCCTTGTGGAGGTGAACAATTTTGTCTCTGGTGTCTTTGGACAGCTCTTTGTTCTTGACCATGTTACAAGTTTGAATCTTACTGATTGTATGTGGTGGACAGGTGTCTTTATGCTGCCATCGACCTCAAACAAGTGCATCTGATTCAGCATAATACATGGAGTGGAGGTGGACTTTTAGTAGGCGGACTAACAGGTCTTTCAGAATCAGAATTCTAGCTGATAGACAGGTGTTCATTCAGTATACTTGCAGTATTTGCAGCTGTATCACAAAAATAAATTGTTAAAAAAGTCATGCATTGTGATTTCTGGATTTTTCTTTAGATTATCTCTCTCACAGTGGACATGCACCTACGATGAAAATTTCAGACTCCTCCATGACTTCTAAGTCGGAGAACTTGCAAAATAGCAGGGTGTTTAAATACTTATTTTCTTCACTGTATACTGTATGTGTATATGTATGATGTACCGAAATGGGGGAAATGGACAAAATGGGATGAGCGTAATCTTAATACCGGAGACATTTGGCTAAAAAACCGAAAGGCTGAAAAATACAAATGTATATAATTTTTATTATAATTTTCATTATTTTGAAAAATATTTTATGAATTTTCGCATTATTGCCCTTTGCCTTGGCATTGGTTCTATCGCCCTGGAGTCTTGAGGCATTTAATTTGAAAGTTTTTGATTCCGAAACCCCATGGGAGGGTACGTTCCAGGTGTTCTGTCAGATTTTTCACCCCATCGACAATTGCAAATCACTGCAAATTTGAGACTCTCGAAAAATGGGTCTCATGCCTCCAACTGCTAAGTTAAATAAGATCTCGAAGTATGTATGTGTGGAACTGTAGTTCACAATAATTTATATATATCTATATTACTAATACAATTTCACCGAAACTAGTTAAGCTCTTTACAAGGCTAATACAATCTCTCCTACTCCATAAAATAAGGCTCAGCATTTTCTTGTGCAAAAAGTGGAATCGATCGAGAGCCAGGCAAGTGGGCCGAGTTCTAGCGGCGACGAAGCCTGATTAAACGGCGACTGGAAGAGGGGTGTGTGGAAATCATGGAAAAAAAGTTATCGTACTATAAACATATTGTACCAAACCACAGCAAATGCACATGTACTCATTTAAATCCTACTTTAATCAAGTGAACAGTCAACAAATGAACTCCAAACTACTCATGCACGGGCTCACATGCACTGTACTCGATGTAACGCGGGATATCAATGGAAAGCAACTTCAGAACAAGCGTGTATCAGCGATGAAGTCTATTTCATTTTCCTTCATTTAATTATTTATATATTTCTTTGATACCTCAAAATACTTCACAACCGCTGACATGTTGGCTGTGAGGCTGTTGGCTGTGTCGCCGTGTTTTGTTTACGTCATCACAGGAGAACTAAGGTTCTTCACATTATTTGGTGGTAAACTTTCGGCCTTTTAATCGAAAACCAAAGATGCAATTTCAGCTATTTTCGGAGCCACATTTTTGGTCACATCTTAATATATATATATATATAGACTGGCACGAATATAAGACTGTGTTTTTTGCATTGAAATAAGAGTGAAAAAGAGGGTGTCGTCTTGTATTCGCGATCTAGACATTATACCCATTCACGACGCTAGATGGCATTAGATATCATTGACGCGATGTTCTGTCATGACGGATCTCAGCAACTCTCCCCATTCACTACGCTAGACGGCCCCAGATATCATTGAAGCGATGTTCTCTCAAGTTTAACCAGTTTGCAATTTTTTATTGCAATGTTTTTCCTTATTCAGATTTGTTTCAAGACTACAGTTACAGTTAGACTTCACTTTGATGGTTAATGCAGTTATTGCAAATTTGTTGTTTGGTTTATTTACATTTAAAAAAAACCCAGAAGCCATTCATTTACGAATGTGATTGCACTTTAGTTTACATATTTAAATGTTCAGAAATCAAGATTTGAATGAGGCAAAATAACATGCTTTTTCTCTCAAATATATTTTTATAATCATTTGTTTCGGATGTACTGTACTTATTTTCCGTATAAAAATTAATTTGGTGTTCAAAAAGTCTTTTTTTCAAACTTGAGTCTTGAAAAAGAGGGGGTCATCTTATAATCAGGGCCGTCTTATATTTGGGCCAATACGGTGTATATATAATTTATATATGGCGGAAAACACTCAGGTGACTTGAAGTTCCGCTCTGAGACCCCCAATTTGGCCAAATTTCAAAATTGTCCAATATGCATGTGTGATACATTATTGGAAAGCTTAAAATCTCAATTTTCTCGGGGAAGAAAAAATTTGAATAGGAGGGCATTTAAAAAAATAAATAAATAAACAGCAAAACCCTATCTGGAGGTGAGACCACGCGAGAGCATAATTACAGACACAATGACTTTAACGAGATATTATTGCGTACTTACCTTGTTTTGATCCAAAAACACCATGTAGCATGTATCATCGAGTGTCAAGACACAGCTGTGAATGGCCACAGCTGGATTTTTGGGGGATTTTATGGGTGAAACATGGCAATATAACAAGGGTCGGGATGCAGAAATCACAGACATCAAGGAGTGGTCGAGATATTCTTTTTCATATATTCACCCTTTTAAACTTTTTTTTCAATTTTTCTTTGTTTGGATCAATTATTTATCATCTAACATATCGGTGAAATTGTGACGGTAACAAAAAAATACAATTAAGCGATAGTTATGGGGTAGATATCCGTGACTTTTTTACAGACGCCATTGTTTTCATTGTGACGTCATTTGTTTAAAAGTTTAAAATATGCGAGCGAATAGTTTTTTAAACAAAATATAAGACATCAATTAATGATTGTAAGCTAAAAATGACAGACATTTTGAATATAAATATAATTAATTACTTTGGTTTTATGGCTGGGTTGAAACTAAAGCGGTTGCGCGACATCTGTAAACGGGGATCTTCAGGGTAAAACGGACAAATTAAAAATAGTTCGGGGGCTTAATGCGCCATGAATCTGCTACTGCAGCATATAGACATATTGTTCTATCAAACCCAACGGTTGTTTTGGCTTAAAATACAGAAATTTCTTTTACAGAGGGGTGCAAGAGCAAAAAACTGCTTTTTCAGTGTTGTCTGTGTTTTCCGCCATATACACTCACCGGCCACTTTATTAGGTACACCATGCTAGTAACGGGTTGGACCCCCTTTTGCCTTCAGAACTGCCTCAATTCTTCGTGACATAGATTCAACAAGGTGATGGAAGCATTCCTCAGAGAGTTTGGTTCATATTGACATGATGGCATCACACAGTTGGTGCAGATTTATCGGCTGCACATCCATGATGCGAATCTCCCGTTCCACCACATCCCAAAGATGCTCTATTGGATTGAGATCTGGTGACTGTGGAGGCCATTTGAGTCCAGTGAACTCATTGTCATGTTCAAGAAACCAGTCTGAGATGATTCCAGCTTTATGACATGGCGCATTATCCTGCTGAAAGTAGCCATCAGAAGTTGGGTACATTATGGTCATAAAGGGATGGACATGGTCAGCAACAATACTCAGGTAGGCTGTGGCTTTCCAACGATACTCACTTGGTACCAAGGGGCCCAAAGAGTGCCAAGAAAATATTCCCCACACCATTACACCACCACCACCAGCCTGAACCGTTGATACAAGGCAGGATGGATCCATAGTTTCATGTTGTTGACGCCAAATTCTAACCCTACCATCCGAATGTCGCAGCAGAAATTGAAACTCATCAGACCAGGCAACGTTTTTCCAATCTTCTATTGTCCAATTTCGATAAGCTTGTGCAAATTGTAGCCTCAGTTTCCTGTTCTTAGCTGAAAGGAGTGGCACCCGGCGTGGTCTTCTGCTGCTGTAGCCCATCTGCCTCAAAGTTCGACGTACTGTGCATTCAGAGATGCTCTTCTGCCTACCTTGGTTGTAAACAGTGGTTATTTGAGTCACTGTTGCCTTTCTATCAGCTCAAACCAGTCTGGCCATTCTCCTCTGACCTCTGGCATCAACAAAGGATTTCCGCCCACAGAACTGCCGCTCACTGGATATTTTTTCTTTTTCGGACCATTCTCTGTAAACCCTAGAGATGGTTGTGCGTGAAAATCCCAGGAGATCAGAAGTTTCTGAACTACTCAGAACAGCCCTTCTGGCACCAACAACCATGCACGTTCAAAGTCAATCAAATCATCTTTCTTCCCCATACTGATGCTCGGTTTGAACTGCAGTAGATTGTCTTGAACGATGTCTACATGCCTAAATGCACTGAGTTGCCGCCGTGTGATTGGCTGATTAGAAATTAAGTGTTAACGAGCAGTTGGACAGGCGTACCTAATAAAGTGGCCGATGAGTTATATACAGTGCCTTGCAAAAGTATTCGGCCCCCTTGAATCTTGCAACCTTTCGCCACATTTCAGGCTTCAAACATAAAGATATGAAATTTAATTTTTTTTGTCAAGAATCAACAACAAGTGGGACACAATCGTGAAGTGGAACAATATTTATTGGATAATTTAAACTTTTTTAACAAATAAAAAACTGAAAAGTGGGGCATGCAATATTATTCGGCCCCTTTACTTTCAGTGCATCAAACTCACTCCAGAAGCTCAGTGAGGATCTCTGAATGATCCAATGTTGTCCTAAATGACCGATGATGATAAATAGAATCCACCTGTGTGTAATCAAGTCTCCGTATAAATGCACCTGCTCTGTGATAGTCTCAGGGTTCTGTTTAAAGTGCAGAGAGCATTATGAAAACCAAGGAACACACCAGGCAGGTCCGAGATACTGTTGTGGAGAAGTATAAAGCCGGATTTGGATACAAAAAGATTTCCCAAGCTTTAAACATCTCAAGGAGCACTGTGCAAGCCATCATATTGAAATGGAAGGAGCATCAGACCACTGCAAATCTACCAAGACCCGGCCGTCCTTCCAAACTTTCTTCTCAAACAAGGAGAAAACTGATCAGAGATGCAGCCAAGAGGCCCATGATCACTCTGGATGAACTGCAGAGTCTACAGCTGAGGTGGGAGAGTCTGTCCATAGGACAACAATCAGTCGGACACTGCACAAATCTGGCCTTTATGGAAGAGTGGCAAGAAGAAAGCCATTTCTCAAAGATATCCATAAAAAGTCTTGTTTAAAGCTTGCCACAAGCCACCTGGGAGACACACCAAACATGTGGAAGAAGGTGCTCTGGTCAGATGAAACCAAAATTGAACTTTTTGGCCACAATGCAAAACGATATGTTTGGCGTAAAAGCAACACAGCTCATCACCCTGAACACACCATCCCCACTGTCAAACATGGTGGTGGCAGCATCATGGTTTGGGCCTGCTTTTCTTCAGCAGGGACAGGGAAGATGGTTAAAATTGACGGGAAGATGGATGCAGCCAAATACAGGAACATTCTGGAAGAAAACCTGTTGGTATCTGCACAAGACCTGAGACTGGGATGGAGATTTATCTTCCAACAGGACAATGATCCAAAACATAAAGCCAAATCTACAATGGAATGGTTCAAAAATAAACGTATCCAGGTGTTAGAATGGCCAAGTCAAAGTCCAGACCTGAATCCAATCGAGAATCTGTGGAAAGAGCTGAAGACTGCTGTTCACAAACACTCTCCATCCAACCTCACTGAGCTCGAGCTGTTTTGCAAGGAGGAATGGGCAAGAATGTCAGTCTCTTGATGTGCAAAACTGATAGAAACATACCCCAAGCGACTTGCAGCTGTAATTGGAGCAAAAGGTGGCGCTACAAAGTATTAACGCAAGGGGGCCGAATAATATTGCACGCCCCACTTTTCATTTTTTTATTTGTTAAAAAAGTTTAAATTATCCAATAAATTTTGTTCCACTTCACGATTGTGTCCCACTTGTTGTTGATTCTTGACAAAAAATTAAAATTTTATATCTTTATGTTTGAAGCCTGAAATGTGGCGAAAGATTGCAAGGTTCAAGGGGGCCGAATACTTTTGCAAGGCACTGTGTATATATATATATATATATATATATATATATAGTATATTGTACACATTATAATAGGCTGTCAAATACTTTCAATTATTTTGCGCATTAGTTTATAATGGACGCTGGAGCAGATTAAAGTGGCTCTTCGAAATAAACAAACCAAAAATCAAATCCATATTTGGCAGTGGCTTGTTTGTTCCGTTTGAATAATGTCTGCTCTGCAGATGACAGATGCCCCCCAATTATTCTCTTCTAATTACATTTCATGCAGTCTGCAAAATGATTTAAGTATGTGACATCAGCAAACAAAGAGAGCGCTTTCATTTTTATTAATGGCACATTTCTCACATGACTCTGTTTAGTCCAGCAGTGAGGACTGTACTAATAAATATAATTTTGACACTTTTTTGTTAACTTTAAAGTTGTTAACACTTTTTTTTTTTTTTAAACACGGTTGTTAATTATGTTCTTTCACTCAGATTTAGCAGAATAGAATGTTTGAAAGGATAAAATAAGATTTAATAATTTAATAAAAATGGCTATTGCCATTATTGCAAAAACATGTTCACATCATTTCATTCAGACACAAACAAGAGTTTAGTGAATGTGAGCTGCTAAAAAAAAAAAAAATTGCAATATTCCACTTTTGTACTCTGTGACAAATCAATTTAGTTATTTGTCATTATGTATTTTTGTGAAAATCGTTGTCTAATGTTGAAAGGGATTGTGTGGTGCTTTGTGGTAATGGAAGTGGTACTGAGAGTGTGAATATAGTCAAGGCATCTTTCTTCACGCTGATTGGAATAAAAGATACATTTTAAAGTACAGACGTTAATGTGCACCTCTCCATTAAGCAAACACACTTCTAAAATCTGTCCTTTTTTCTCTTTCCAGCTCAAAACTGTAGCTACACACTACACAGTTCAAACGGGACGATAGAGAGCCCCGGCTACCCTTACGGTTATCCCAACTATGCCAACTGCACATGGGTGATTGTGGCAGCTGAGCACAATCGGATACAGCTGGTGTTTCAAGGCTTTGCCTTGGAAGAAGACTTTGACATCTTGTCCATTTATGATGGACCATCCAGTCCTGGGAACCTACGGACAAGGTAACTACAGTTGATTTATAACCATTTACTGCCTCCAAGGGCATTTCTATGTCAATTTAAAAGGGAATTTTAGTGTAGGTTATGATTGCATGATTAAATTGCCTGATTGACAACCAATGTATGTCAGATCAGATAGTTATACTTACCTGTTCACATCTCTTCTTCCAAAATCTGAAGGCTACTAACTGCAAATTGCATAGATGATGTAGAAAGACCAAAATTTATGAAAGCACAAGAAGATCCAGCTTGGTGGCAAACTATGCTACGTTCAAAACATCATTACACCCACAAGTTAAAAACCTAACAAGCAGTTCCCTCCATTACCTGGATTTTATTCGTATTAGTCGCAAGATGCGCCCACGGGCCTATTATTCACTGACATACCGATGCTATTTGGGGTATTTATGCCTGCAGACCTGGCAGTACATCATGTACATGCATTACCTCTAATTGGTCAATTTCCTCTTCTCACAAATTGAAGCTATTTTACAATTTTATGCACCTCTACTCAATTTTGTAAAGTAGTGACTCCACATTTCACCAAATGTATGGTTTTATGTGTGTCCATCGACTTCATAATGGTATTGACAGGACGCGGTGGCGATTAATTGGGGACCTATCTGCGTCAAAGCTGACCGAGTGGAAACAAAAAGAGCTTTTTACGTTGAAAATTCTTGTGAATAAATGCGTAAATCCCTCAATTCTTTATATATATGGACATAAAAGTCTCGATTCTTGGTTCAAAACAAAACAAAGTAAAGTAAATATTTCAAATGTGCTGCTCCTTTTTAAGTCACTATGGCTCCGCCTTACCACAACAAAGATCTTTTCACATTTAAATTCCTGTGAATAAATGCTTAAATCCCCAAATTCTTTATAGATAAAGATGTATAACACTCTCGATTCTTAGTTAAAAGCAAAAAAAAAAAAAAAAAAAAACGGACAGTATCATTTATTTTACGTAAATATGTTGAATGTGGTGCTTGTCTTTAAGTCACTGTGACGCCGCTTTACACAACAGAGACCTTTTTACATCAAAATTCTCTTGAATAAATGCTTAAATCCCCAAATTCTTTATAGATATGGATGTAAAACAGTCTCGATTCTTGGTTAAAAGCAGAAAAAAAAGGTGCATTATTATTCAGTATATTTTAAGTAAGTCGAATGTGCTGCTACTCTTTAAGTCACTGGGGCGTTGCCTTACCACAACAAAGAGCTTTAAACATTTAAATTCTTGTAAATAAAGGCTTATATCCCCAAATTCTTTAAGATATGGATGTAAAACAGTCTCGATTCTTAGTTAAAAGCAAAAAAAAAAAGTGCAGTATTTAAATTCTTGTAAATAAATGCTTAAATCCCCGATTTCTTTATAGATAGGGATGTCAAACAGTCTTGATTCTTAGTTAAAAGCAAAAATAAATAAATAAATAAAATGGCAGTATTATACAGTATATTTTACATATGTCGAATGTGCTGCTAGTCTTTGAGTCACTGTAGGGCCTTACCACAACAAAGGGCTTTTTACGTTGAACTTCTTGTGAATAAATGCTTAAATCCCTGAATTCTTTATAGATATGGACGTAAAACAGTCTTGATTCTTTGTTAAAAGAACCGCGCAGTTAGCATTTATTTTACGTAAATATTGCGAACTATGATGCTAATGCCCTAGCGGCTAATTTCTCCTATTGATTTTTTTTTTTTTTTTTTTTTTATTCGCAACGTTTCAAAATACATGCATGGTACGAAAAATATAATAATTACCTTGAATCCTCGAACAAATCACTCCTGAGACAATCCTTCCTATTTGTATACGGTACAGCTTTCGTACTTTCATCCTAAATCCGTCGTTGCATGTGTCGTTGCGACCGACCGTGAATAACTGAAGCAGATTGTGGGATGGGCCCCCTGCTTGAAGGCGTTGTGCAGTGGCTGGCCAAATACAATTATGAAGTCTATGGTGTGTCATCGCCAAGCCACATCATACGTAAAGCAAGAACTCTAACGTATACAGTATACAATAAGTTGCTACTCTATACTACCCCAAGATGCATCCATGGGATACCATACATGTGTTAATGACCACTCCATTTTGTCTTGTATTATTGTATAAACATGAACCAGTAGATACAGTAGTTTACCTATTTACGGTACATTAGATAGAGAATTTTTGAAAATTTTGACCCCTTGCCCTCCCCGCCCTTACCACACTGACCTGAAAAGTAACATGTTTTACTAGCCAACTTGAAAACTTGCAAGGAAAAATTGATCTTCCCACTTCTAACAGTGTTTTGCTTCACAGTGAAACTCACAGTCAATATTTCCCTGCTCTATTTGTCCTTGCTCCTCTCACTCTATGCCATTGTTGCCTTTGCTGGCTGGCTCTGCAGGAACCCGAGGAATTTGAAGAGGGTTGCATTATGGATCTGTGTTGTGCTGTTGTCCTTAGTTGTGTTTACATACTACTTCTAGAGGAAGAAAGTGCTCCAAAGTCTAAACAACCTTTGACCAGTCTGTAGACTGAGGCCCTTACACGTGAATTAGCTTCACAGATTTCCGAATTGTTTGCCTTTGTGGCGCCATTGAACTGCGAGTCATTGTCAATAATGTAAATTGTAGAAGGACTGTGCATTTGGCGGGCACTTGTTTGTTAAATATAATTGTTTTTACAGGTCCGTGTGAGTTTCAAAAGGAGAATAATTCCTGAATGAGAACAAGCATCCTGCTGTAGAAAACAAATGGTCAAGGTTATGTAAGGACCTTCCATTAACCCACTTGAAACTGTGTCACATTCACATTATTCATTTTACCTCCACACCCTACCATTAAGCTTCTATATAATCAAAATATACATTTTGCAGCCCCTCTTGAACTCTCATTTCCTTAAGGTGCCACATGTAATTTTCTTTCCATCTCTCAAGCATCCTTTTCTCTAAATTGTCTGTCACATAGTGCAATCTTTTTAAAGCGATTCTAAAGCATTACTCTGATACCTGTGAAACTCTGTGTTCTGCATTATATTTGGTTGACTCGGATTAAATGTACACACATTTGTGTACTTGCACATTGCAAGCTGTTCTCGATCAAAATGGTTCAGCCATCCTCATTTTGAACTATAGAAATTTAGATATTTTCCAGCGGTTTTGTCACTTCTGAAAAAAATAAAAAATAAATACTGTAGACTACTTGTACAGCGCTGGTTCTGTCATACAGTGGGGCAAATAAGTATTTAGTCAACCACTAATTGTGCAAGTTCTCCCACTTGAAAATATTAGAGAGGCCTGTAATTGTCAACATGAGTAAACCTCAACCATGAGAGACAGAATGTGGAAGAAAAAAAAAAAACAGAAAATCACAATTTTTTTTTTTTTTTTAAAGAATTTATATGCAAATCATGATGGAAAATAAGTATTTGGTCAATACCAAAAGTTCATCTCAATATTTTGTTATGTACCCTTTGTTGGCAATAACGGAGGCCAAACATTTTCTGTAACTCTTCACAAGCTTTTCACACACTGTTGCTGGTATTTTGGCCCATTCCTCCATGCAGATCTCCTCTAGAGCAGTGATGTTTTAAGGCTGTCGTTGGGCAACACGGACTTTCAACTCCACAGATTTTTTTATGGGGTTGAGATCTGGACACTGGCTAGGCCACTCCAGGACCTTGAAATGCTTCTTACGAAGCCACTCCTTTGTTGCCCTGGCTGTGTGTTTGGGATCATTGTCATGCTGAAAGACCCAGCCACATCTCATCCTCAATGCCCTTGCTGATGGAAGGAGATTTTCACTAAAAATCGCTCGATTCATTCATTCTTTCCTTTACACAGATCAGTCGTCCTGGTCCCTTTGCAGAAAAAGAGCCCCAAAGCATGATGTTTCCACCCCAATGCTTCACAGTGGGAATTTTTTTGCTCACCGTTCTTGTTATCATTTTGACGCCACGGGGTGAGATCTTGCATGGAGCCACAGATCGGGGGAGATTATCAGTGGTCTTGTGTGTCTTCCATTTTCTAATAATTGCTCCCACAGTTGATTTCTTTACACCAAGCATTTTACCTATTGCAGATTCAGTCTTCCCAGCCTGGTGCAGTTCTACTATTTTGTCTCTGGTGTCCTTCAACAGCTCTTTGGTCTTGGCCATAGTGGAGTTTGGAGTGTGAATGACTGAGATTGTGGACAGGTGTCTATTATACCGATAATGAATTAAAACAGGTGCCATTAATACAAGTAACGAGTGTTAGACCTCGTTAGAAGAAGTTAGACCTCTTCGACAGCCAGAAATCTTGCTTGTTTGTAGGTGACCAAATACTTATTTTGCACTCTAATTTGGAAATAAATTCTTTAAAAATCAAACAATGTGATTTTCTGTTTTTTTCCCACATTCTGTCTCTCATGGTTAAGGTTTACCCATGTTGACAATTACAGGCCTCTGTAATCTTTTTAAGTAGGAGAATTTGCACTATTGGTGATTGACTAAATACTTATTTGCCCCACTGATGACGCACTATTGCAATTTTCCAAGAAAGGATTGCTGCGTACAGCAGCGTAGGCATATGAAAACACTGGAGTGACAAAATATTTTATGGTGAAACTAAAGCACGTGTCGCTAAATAGACAAGAAGGTCTCCGACACCTTTTATCAGTCACTAAGACTACAACGTCAGAGGTCTTGTCCCTGTGGCACATTCACACCCAGACACACTTTGACTACTGTGACCCTGATGTCTCGCATCATGGCAAACAGAGCCAATGACTCACATTTGACATTTGTTCCCATAAGTGCTCATGTGATCCCACAATACTAGTCAGTTACATCTGATGTGGTAAAACGTCTACTGTGTTGTTCTCTTCAGGAAGTAAGATATGAATGTTTGCGTATTTTCATGCTCCCTGGTGTGGGTTTTATCCTGCAGCAATGCAAGGATGAGTCACAGTCCCACTTCAGAAAGCATACTGTACATACAATGAGGCATTCCGCTGCAGAGGCACCAACTGCTGCTTAAAACAGTGGTTGGAAAAGTAAAAACGATTAAAAAAAAAAATAGCAAGCAGGAAAATCTTTCCTTTGATACATCAGCTAAACTAGTGCACCTTCCTCCAGCTGTGCGCTCATTCCTGCCCACTCAGCCACATCATTACAGCCATACACAAATACTATTTGCAGCCCAAGCGCCTGTGAATTTGATAACATGATTGGCGTGTGCATCTAAGAAGCATTGACACGATTTATAATGTTCCAAAAAATCTCAAATTGGGGAGATACTATTGTGATTTGTATTGAAGATTAATTTAAAAACTACACACATGATATTGGCAGATGTTTGTACAGTGGTATGAAATAGTATCTGAACCTTTTGGAATTTCTCACATTTCTGCATAAAATCGCCATCAAATGTGATCTGATCTTTGTCAAAACAACACAGATGAAAATACAGTGCCTGCTTTAACTAAAACCACCCAAACATTTATAGGTTTTCATATTTTAATGAGGATGGCATGCAAACAATGACAGAAGAGGGGGGAAAATAAGTAAATTAATCCTCTGCCTAAGGAGACATAAAGCCATTGAAACCAAATTTTACCAACCATTTTAAGTCAGGCATGTGCCCAATCAGTAATGAGTGGTTAAAAGCTGCCCTGCTTACTGTAAAACACACTCCTGGTAAGAAAAGTCTTGATGATGAGCATTGCCTGATGTGCATCATGGGTCAGTCAAAAGAGCTGTCTAAAGATCTTCGATAAAGGATTGTTGATTTGTATAAAGCTTTGAAAGGATACAAAACCACCTCTAAAAGTCTGGATGTTCATCAATTAAAAAAAATAGAAGTTGTCTACAAATGAAGAGAGTTTGGCACTGTTGCTTCTCAAGCAGTGGCTGTCCACCAAGGATGAGGCCAAGAGTTTAGCGCGGAATACACAGAGAGGTAAAAAAGAACCCTAGCGTGTCTGCTAAAGACTTACAAGAATGGCAATCTCTGTCCAGTGCACACATCAACTATGTATAAAACTATGGCCAAGAATTGTGTTCATGGGAGGATTCGACAGGAAGCCACTGCTGTCTAAAAAAAACATTGTTGCCCGTTTAATGTTTGCAAAAAGGCACTTGGACACTACAGATGTTTTGACAAAATATTTTGTGGACTGATGAAACCAAAGTTGGTTTGGGAGTAACACACAATGTCATGTGTGGAGATAAAATGGAACAGCTCACCAACATCAACATATCATCCCCAATGTGAAGCATGGTGGAAGGAGCATCATGATTTGGGGCTGTTTTACTGCCTCAGGGCCTGGACAACTTGCAATCATTAATCGAAGAATGAATTTAAAATTTCATCAGGATGTTTTGCAGGAAAACCTTAGGCCTTCTGTCAGACAGTTGAATCTAAAAAGAGGATGGATGCTGCAACAAGACAATGATCCAAAACACAGAAGGAAATCAACTTGAGAATGGTTTCAGAAGAACCAAATACACGTTCTGGTGTGCCCAAGTCAAAGTCCAGAGTTGAACCCCATTGAGATGCTGTGGCATGACCTAAAGACAGCGATTCATGTCAGACATCCCAGGAATCTGACTGAACTACAACAGTTTTGTAGAGAAGAATAGGCCAAGATTAGTCCTGATCGATGTGCCCGACTGATCTGCAGCTACAGGAAGCATCTGGTTGAAGTTATTACTGCCAAAGGGGGAGCTAGAAAATATTAAATGTGATTGTTCACTTATTTTTCCCCCCTTCTGTCATTGTTTGCATACTATCCTCATTGAAATATGAAAACCTATGAATGTTTGGGTGGTTTTAGTTAAAGCAGACAATGTTTTTCATCTGTGCGATTTTGACAAAAATCAGATCACATTAGATAGTCATTTTATGCAGAAATGTGAGTAATTCCAAAAGGTCCAGATACTTTTTCATACCACTGTATGTACTTTAGCTCTTTTAAGTGGATACATAATGTGACCCAAACATTATACCAATGTGATCCTTTGCAGTTTATCACAATTATAAAAGTGCAACACCTTTCTATACAATAGGTGGTTAGATGTTCGTGTTAGTGTACAGTAATTATTTTTACAAAATGTATGAGAAATATGAAATAATTTCACAATAAAATATTGTACATAAAAATGGCAGAGCCAGATGTGCTTCCATTGGCGATGACCAAGTAAAAGAATGTGGTTGATTTGAGGTTAGAAATGGCAAAGAGGAGGTGGCAGCGACATTGGAACTGACATATTTTTAGCCTGCAGACTGGATTGGACTAAAATAAGGATCACTAGTGCATGCTGCTGGGAGCAGCATTGACACTCCAGTCAGCCTTCAGCTTTGTGTAGTGCACCATGTCAAAATAAGAGCTTGTGTGAGCATGTGGGAGAAATAGATACTTTGTGTGTTTGCCATGGTGATGCAGGCGAGGTTATCGGCCATCCCAGCTAGCTGACAAAATGGGAAAAAGAACAAAAAAGTGTTATTGGTATACAAATAAAATGTTCATATTGTAGGCCCAATACTGTATATGAAACTACATTAAATAAACACGTGGTAATTTTTCAGTTTTGGTTGATTTTAGCGATGTCGGTGTTTTGCCTTAATGAAGACTGCATTTTCCATGAGGACCAGCGCACACCTGCAGTGGCATAAGATCATTAATCAATCAAAAATCAATCTCCCGGTTGCCTCCAGATGGATTAAACAACATTTCTATTTCCAGTGGCTGTGTGCTAGCAACAGTGTGGCTCAGTGTGGTAAAGTCCCCCACCCCACCAGAACTCCTTAGCGCTGACAAGTTCGGTTGGGTGTGTGTGTGGGGGGGTGTCACATCAGCGAGTGAAAGCCAATGTTTGTTTTGTAAATCCTGGTAGCCTGCAGTTTTTTTCCTCCTCCGACAAAACGTTGTCTCTTGTTGCTCTGCCATCTTTGCAGAGCTCACGAGAAAGCAGTCGCATTGACTTCCACCTTTATAACGAATGGGGAAAGGGTGAAGTGACATATGTCGTAAAGCAGTCAGCACATTTGAAGTTTTTTGTGCCTCCTCAAAGTTAATCAGTGCCGGTGAAAGCGATACGGACTCCCTCAAAATATAAAAGAGGTGTCTTTCAACAAGTTTTCAGTAGACATAAAAAATGTTATGAAAATATTTTATAAAGGTTGAAAAGTTAACCAAGTGTTGCTTTAAGGATCATGAAACACCACCTCCAAAAATAAGTATATGGTGATTGCCCTGATGCCCAAAGAAGTATTAATAACATTTGATAACTGACATTTCTCGTTTCATTTTTCCTATGCAGTCTTGTGTGAAAGTATTTTCTTTTTTTCATGCAGTTTATAATGCATGCCTGCGCATGTAATGTGTCACTCAATGATGCAAGCTTCTAAAGAGCCCATGTCAATGGGTCAGGGTAAAGAAGTGGGGTGACGTACTATACTTGCCGCCTAAAGACTTGACTGAGCTATAATTTTACCTAAGTGAAGGCCTTGCCCATTAATCTCTCACAGCGCACTTTCGAAAATGGCCTCCGTATGTAAACACTGTGATGCACATTGTTGAGCGTGTGTTTGCAAGTGCATCCACCCATTGTGCATCTTCAAGCTGAACAGTCTGTACGCACAGTATATAATATATTCTAATTACATGGAGAGCAGTTTCATTGAAATCGGACATTTCTTCCTCACTGTGAGCGATATTATGCCCTCTAAGTGCAATATTTGTATTTCATCCAGTTGTGGGTAGATATTTTAGAAACCTTGCGAATATACTCACACCTCAGAAACACTTACCTTTAAGTTTGTATCCTACAATTTTGTTTCAGCGTGCTTTTGTAATCAAGCCCCTCATAGAAAATTGCATCAGATGTAAAAAGCTACAAAAAAAGAAAAAAAAAAATCCACAGTTGCCTGTTTTTACAACCTTTCACCATGCTTACTGATCGCAACTGTTAAATGTAATAACACAGGCGATAGGGTTTTGGTGCACGTTTTCCATATTAACCAGCTGTTAATGGATAGGCGACCACTTAAAAATACCAACTTTTAGCAACAGCTAAAAACAGTGGTGGTTGGTGTCCAAATTGGTCCTCAAGGGCCGCTGTGGGACCTGGTTTTTGTTTCTACCGATCGAACACAGACCGACTAACCAATGAGGTTTCTGCTAAAACAAGCAGCACCTGGTTACAATCAACTAATAATACTTGTAAGACACCAGTGGCCTATACTACGAACCGAGTTCAACCTCCCCAGAAGTAATCCAGTTTACCAGCGGGTAACCGGAGTTGACAAAACCTGGTTGTCTAGTTTGTGCTCAATCGGTGCTACGACGCTGATTATGAGGTTGATTAGTCGAACCTGTGTCAACCCAGTCAGAGTTACTGCGCGTTCACATAAAAGGGGGCGGAGAGCAGAGTCAAACACTACTTGTGACGATGGCACGGGCACCTTACTTCACAGAGGAGGAATGCGCGATGATTAAAATCCACCCTCACCGCGAAATCCAACACCGATTCGGCGAGTTGAGCGCGACGGGTCTGTTGACAGCGAATTTACAGATCGTGTGATTTGTGAATGCGTCAATATGCCAGTTTACTTATGTCCATGAAAAGAAATAAAGCCTGCTGTCAGGACAATAAAAGAAGATTTGGTACGTTAACAGTAAGAAATAATTTATCGCGCATCACCACATGAGGCAGGATGATTGTATGTTTAGTCTCCTTGACTGTATGAATACGTATGTTCTTTTTTTTAGTTTGGGCCTAAAAAATCCAGCTCGACCCGACCCGAGTCCGATCAATCAACTTGATTTGCAGGCCCAAGCCCAACCCCCCCTCCCAAAATTTTATGTTATATTTGTGAGGACTCAGGAGAAGAAGAAAATGCCGGGATGCCATGCGTTGTTGCGTAAATTAAAGCCCGTCTTTTGTAACGAATTTTCGCTGACAAACAAGACTGTAAGATGCATATTCAATAAACATTTGTATCTTTTATATTTGTTCGTCTGTCCTATCAGTGGATTTGACAATTTAATCTCTTCGAGTTGGCAGAAAAAAACGCAAGTTTTCTCAATTTTTAAATAGTCTACATATTTCTATGATTATTATAAATATTTACACAACGAAATAACGCTGGAAAGTCCGTTAAATATATTTCTTGTATGAGAGCAAAGCTCCGCATTCGTTTACATTCAGCGATTTCAACAATCAATTTGAAGCGTTTCCATACCCCACTCCGAATCGCACGGCATACAGTGTTCTTACGCAGATATTCAGCATCACCGATGGACTCATGGAATACATATATTGTTCCTGGCAAAAGAGCGCACGGACAGGCACACAAGCTGAGCGGTTGTGAGGGCCTGACTCGGCGGGTTACATTAGTGACGTCCGCCTCGATCAGTTGGCACAGGTAAAGAATTTCCTCACTTGAAAATATGTCTTTCATGGAGAACATCTTCCGGGTACGCCAGCGAATTTTGGCGGTCCCGAAATACCCGTGCCCTCCGGAGAGAGCCCCTCACAATCCGCGCGCCAATGTCGAATTGGTCGTCCAAGTACGCTGTCATTGTCAGGAGGACACGTCCGCGGAGGGGTGCTGTTTAAATAGAGCGTGGTTAATTGGAATCCTGATGTTAAGCAAGATCTAACTCTGACACGACCAGGTTTGGCGTGTGGCGTGTGTTGCCATGGCAACACTTCTCGGTTCCAACATATCCACCTTTCGTAGTCTCGCATAGCCGCGAACTTACGTCGCACGTGATAAAGTTACTCTCGAAGTTACCCTGCTAAGCCAGAAAACCGGCTTCGTAGTATAGGCCACAGATTGGTGCACTGCGGCCCGATGTGGAATAATTTGGGGACCCCTGAGCAATAGTACAGAAAAGTGAAGTAATGCAGGCATAGGCTTTTAAGGGGGGGGGGGGGGGGCAGGCCAGGTCATTGCATGTGATTGACTTTCCCGTATACGATTTTAAAATTAAGAGTTTTCCGGTAAAACACTGTCTAATAAAAGTTCTAAAGCATTAAAACAACAAAAATGAATAAAATGAACACAAAAAAGAAATGTTTATTATGGGTCAAAGTTATTTTTCGAACAGATCATCTGGCTAGCACCTTAGATGGTCATTTGCTTTGCTTAGCCAAAAGCGCCCAAGGACCGAAGAGGCGAGATACATAATTTTTCAAACCCAAGCTTTCAAAAGCAACGACAACATTTAAAAATGTGGACCATGAAACGCCAGAGACCACCACCAAAATGGTGAGCGGAATTTCAATTTGCCCTACTAAAGGCGCTAATTCTACAACAGAGCCACCACCGGTGTCTTGCCAATGTAGTTACCCCCGCCAAAAATTGTATCCCCTGGCCGCGGGAGCGCACACACACACACATTAGTTATGAGTTATGTCGACTAAGCCTGTCGCAATATGCAATAATTCCATTTATCGCACGATAAATGAAAATGAAGGCGGTAATTTTCTCGCTGCGATGTATCGCCTCGCGTGCGTGCATGCGTGTGTACGTGCGTGCGTGCAGCAGATGTGCGGTGGAGGTGCTGTTAAAAGTTCGGCTTCCTTGTTACCAACAGCACAATATGCTGTGATGAGGATTCACTCTGTTTTATTGACTTCTGGGTATGTTGGTTTTAAACATTTGAACCTAGCCTAAGGCTACGTTCATACTACAGGTCTTAATGCATGAATCCGATGTTTTCGTGTTTTTCCGACTCGAGTGAGGCATTAACTTGACTGTCTGAACGTGACAAGTCTCATAGAACTGGACTTTTTCAAAACCGATCTGGGTCACTTTCGTATGTGGTCTAAATCCGATTTTGGCCGCATTTTTCCAGACTGTGGCTGGCAGTCTGAACTTTCAAGTGTCCCAAATCGGAATTCATGCAGCAATGACGCCAGCAAAGCGAAAGCGGCAGGCAGGACGGGAGGGATGTAGCTATGCATTGGCTTCCAGCTTGAACTCTGCTTTTATGCACAAAGCGGGCTTGAACACGGTCATAAAAAAATTAATGAAGAAAAGGATAAGACAAACAATTTTCGATTTTAATTCTATTCGCCGAATGAGCAATATTTTAGTATTGCTTACATGGCCGAGATGGGGCAAATTTACACACCTACGTCATGTCACGCACACAAGTCAAGGTTTATGTGCGTGCGTGTATGCGTTCTATCAGTCAATATAAACTTTGCATAAAGGACTAAACGGGCATTATTAATGTCTGTTATTTGTGTCATCTTTTTGGAAATCAAAGTATGATCACCCTGGAATGACATACTGCTCGCAAGTGTAATTTGTTTTGATGCTTCTGCGCATGCGGTCACTTTGCTGAGTGCATCTCGGACTGCGAACTAGTGCGTATGTGTGATACTTGAACGGGCTCCATGGACAAAGGCAGTCTGAACGGGCACGCCAAAAAAATCACATTTGTGCATTAAGACCTGCAGTATGAACTTAGCCTTAGTGAAACCAATTTTTTGTTACTGCTACTTAATTAATCTATTTTTCTCTGTTGTTGAAGTGCAATTGTTTGTGTTACTACAACTTTATACCTCTGTGCCTAAATGCTTAGGTTATTGAAGTGCAATTTTATCTTTCCTTGAAAAAGACATTTTATTTATTCTGTGTTTCTGTGCGGTATTGATATTGTTGTCTTTTACTGAAGAGGCATGGTCTTTTGTTTTTACTTGGGATTTCTTAAGTATTTTTGAATTTAAGAGTAAACGTTTATTGCGTTTTAAATGGGTGTTATTGTAAATTTTTTTTTTTTTTTTTTTTTTTGGGGGGGGGGGCGCAATAATATCACATATCGCAATAATTTATGAGAGAATTTATCACCCACTAAAATTTGTTATCGCGACAGGCCTAATGTCGACTCAAACACTTAATTGAAGCCAGAAAAGAACCACAGTTATATATTTTGGACATCGACGTTTATTAAACTGAAGAAACTCCATACAGGACCTGAATTACAATAATAAGAGTCATAGGTCATCCTATGAGTAAAACAGTAAAACATTGGCTTTTTTAGGGTCAGTATGTATGTTATGTTATACGACAGAAAAAAAATGTTTTATTTATTTATTTATTTTTTTGATGGATGGGCCATATTTTCAAATGTCGTAGATCATCACCAAAACCTAAAAATCAGGCAAATCAGTGCAGCGCAGTGGCTCCACCCACGGAATACAATTTTTGACGGTGGTAACTACATTGGCTACAATGGATGAGAATGTTGGCGAATAGTATAGCTGTCCTAAACAGCCTGATTTAGAATTCCCCTTCACGAATGATGGGAAACAAAAATGCTCATTTTCAACATATTATTATACTAGTAAATATTCTTGTAAATTAATTTTATTGCTGACTCTGCGTTTCGGGGTCATCAACATGTTGTGCACCCCCTGCCCCAAAAGTCAAACTACACCTATGAATGCAGATGTTTATAGGTGTCATCAGACTTGTGAGACAAAATTACTGGACTCAGATGACAGAATTAATCAACTAGATAGCTGTGCATTGATATGCAACATCCTGTATATACTCCATTGTGGGTATTGCTCTTGACATATTAACATCCTTGTAATTATAAAGTGTCTTCACAGAGAGCTCTTCAGCTGCATCATGAAATGAAATGAGATTACATAATGAACATACGACACAACCCAATAAAACATGCTGTTGAAGCAACATGGTAATTTATTAAAACATTTATAATAGTAATGTAAACAAATTTGGTATATTGAAATAGTGGAACTCGGATTGATCCATTTGTAACATTTCGGGTGCAAAAGTATTTTGATAGGTTTGCATATAAACCTTATATATATATATATATATAAACCCAAACCTAATAATCTTAGCCTTTAATCACTTATTAAGTGATTTTCTATTCACACGTTTCCGATCATTCAGGTAATTTTAGAGTGAAAACTATATTACGCTTATATAAAATTATGTGGCTATGCATCACATCAGATAAGTATATAGAATAAAGCAATAATTTAACTTCTTTGTGTTTATGAAAGACTTAATATTTTTCAGCGTGTCTTGTTTTTTTCCCCGACTTGCACGGCTGCAGTCACATTTGTCTCCTTTGATTTTATCCCTTGCCTTTCTTTGCTCTTTTAGACATTGG
Source organism: Corythoichthys intestinalis (assembly GCF_030265065.1). Classification (NCBI taxonomy): domain Eukaryota; kingdom Metazoa; phylum Chordata; class Actinopteri; order Syngnathiformes; family Syngnathidae; genus Corythoichthys; species Corythoichthys intestinalis. The sequence continues at coordinate 20,881,375 of NC_080416.1, forward strand.
GTATAGTCTTCTGTTTAGTGATCCAAACACCTTGAGAAATGTGATAATGGTTCGAGTAATGACTCTGCCAATACGCCCACTAGCTTGACTGTTTTCAAAGAATATGTCTGGCATTTACTCAAGACATGTTTGGCATGACCAAGGTCCCAATTAACACATAATATTCCGTTGTAAACAATGCAGGGATTGTGAATAATTATACAACAAACAATGCAGAGCTCTATAAACATCCCGAAAGCCAGCACATAGGAAAAATGTACGGTGGCTGAGAGGTTTCAGGCAAAATGCAAAGTGCAAACACTTTGCAAATAGAAAAAAAGCATGAACCCCAATTGCAAACGCTTTGCAAATAAAAAAAAAAAAAAACACAAATGCAAGCTGGCACAACACAACTCCTACTTGCCAAAGCATGACTGCAAGTTGGCAAAAGCGCAAACCCCAATTGCCACAACACGAATGCAAATGGCTCAAAACACAAATGCAAAAGAAAAAGACACAAATGCAAACTGCCACAGCACGATCCCCAATTCCTAAAGCGCGATTGCAAATTGGCAAAAGCACGAACCCCAATTGTCACAACACGAATGCAAATAGTTTGCAAGAGGAATCCAAAAAGCCACAGCACAACTGCAATAAGCCATAGTACAACTGCAAGAGGACGACCCGGCAGTAAAACAAAAAGGAGCCACTTTGTACAGTATATTGCTATACTAGTATGTACTTTGTGACCATCTCTACGGACCTCCGTGAAGATGGCCCCCCAATCAGACACACATTTATTTAAAAAAGAAAAAAATATGTATATATGTCAATCGTTTATTTATTTTAAAAAAATTATATATATATATATATATATATATATATATATTTTTTTTTTTTTGTCCTGCTGTTGTTTAGGATATCTATAACTCTTTTATAGCTTAATCTGAGGTCAATCAGCCTCCAATTTTGATAAAAAATGGTGTCAATTGTTTTTTCCTATAAAAGCTTGTCGTTTGTGCTGCAATCGTTTTATAGATATTGAGATAATTAATTTCGAGTGAGGACGCCATTGAATCCCGTGGCTGAGGCTAACATCTCTCTCAGCAACAGAGGGGTGTCCAAAAAAATAGCACTAACGTATCAGAAACGAATGGCACCACTTCGGGTCCATTTTGCAGTAAATGAGGGGCTGAGAGTGACGTCATAACTCGAAATTCAAATCCCAAGCCCCCCATTTACAGCAAAATGGACCTGAATTCATTTGTGCTAGTTGCTGACACCGTCGTTATTGAGAGAGTTGATACGCTCCGTCAGCCACGGGAGTTATGACGTCCTCACTCGAAATTAATATAGCAATATCTCTAAAACGATAGCAGCATAAACGACTATTTTTTTACAACACAAACCATTGACATCAGTTACATTTAAATTTGCGTCTGATGCGGTGGGGGTAACTTCACGGAGGTCCGTAGAGATGGTCACAAAGCACATATAGCAATATACAAAGTCGGAACATCATCTTGGAGTCGTTCTGTGGCTTCTTGCAGTTTTGCTGTGCCTTCTTGCATTCGTCTTGGGAGCCATTTGGCATTTGTGTTGCGAGCCATTTACATTTGTGTTGTTGCAATTGGGGTTCGTGCTTTTGCCAATTTGCAATTGCGCTTTAGGAATTGGGGATGGTGTTGTGACCGTTTGCATTCATGCAATTTACTTTTGCATTCGTGTTGTGGCAATTAGGGTCCGTGCTTTTGCCAACTTGCAGTCGTGCTTTGGCGAGTGGGAGTCGTGTTGTGCCAGCTTGTATTTGTACTTTTTTTTTCTTTTGCAAAACGTTTGCAAAGTGTTTGGACTTTGCATTTCGCCTGACAACTCTCGGCCATTGTAAAATGAGGTCTAAATTAAATCAAACAATGTTGGCTAAGCCTCAAAAGAGGCATTTTGAACTAATAGGAGCAACTTGTCAATGACACGCAGATGCACTTGAAATGTATTCATAACAATCTGCTTTGGCTTGAATATAATTGAAGATCATTAGAACAAAATTCTTTTGAACGTCAATTGCACATGTCTGGCTCCTCTTCAAATCCTCCAATCCAATCTCCTAACATTTCCATTGCGGTGTCCTTGTTTTTGTATTTTGTATTGCTGCTTTTTGATCAGCTATCCAACTGGAAGCCTGGAACCAAAGATGTTTGCTGCTCCATAAGTAAATATCATTGCTCAAGCACTCCATTGGTCACTGTCTACCTGTTATCTCTGCTAGATAATCGGATCTTCTGCCTAACCTTGTTTGGAGTCTATTAATGACACCCTTCTGTGAAATGGAACTGAACATCGCCGTGTCCTAATGGTGGAATTCAGCTTTATGCTGATTTGGAGTCCTCGAAGACGTAGTTATCCAATTTATCAGCACATATACAAACATGCTCCTTTAAGTGTTGGATTTTATGACATACGATGATTGCATGTTGCTTGCTTCATATAGGAATCAAATCAGAAGGTAGGGTGAAAATTATTAGTTTTTTTTGTGCTTATGTAGAGTCTATGGCTTGATGTGATTTATTTAAAGGAGACAAGAATGCATTTTTCATAATCTGCAACAATGAAATGTCTGCAACATGTTTTTTTTTTCCATAGCACAATACCATTTTAATGTCCTGAGAAGCATTCCACTGTCACTAGTGCCATTGTTACATCTGTTGAGTTAAATATGCATGATAAAAAATATTTTTAGAACCCAAAAAATAGCTGTTATTTGTTCATCCATGCTTCTTCCCTGTTGTCTCTTTAGCTTTAATTGTGTTTGCTTGAACGTCTCAACAATGTTCTCTTGATTATTCGTCATATAGTAGTCACTTTGCTGACCCCCTGACTGACACTGGGGGCAATACTGAATAATTAGATGGCATTTCCCTCAGCAACTATCTTGATCATAACCTTTGTCACTTACCTGCTGATAAGAGTCACGCGACATTCAATCAATGTTATTTCATCATTAATTGTATTCCTCCCAAAGATTATTGCAAGGTGATTGGTGAGGAACAAAAGAACTGCTCAAGACATGCGAGTGTCATTTAATTTTATTTGGCGGCCTTGTTTTGTTGGCTACATGATTAATTGATATGTCTTCACAAGGGCAGACACAATCCATTGCAATTATTTGTGCATATCTTCACTTAGGCATATTTAATCTGCATGTTTGTTCATTATGTACTTTTTTTTTTTTTTTTTTTTTTTTTTAATTTAATAAATAAAGCATTTCAATTGCTTACATTATTAATTTTCCCTATTATGGTTATATTGTTTGAGCATGTACTTAAGTACTATTATTTTTATTATTTTTTTATTTATTTATTCATAGACTTCATAATGATATTGACGGGACACGGGGCCGACTAATAGTGGGCCTGCATTGTTGGCGTGGCTGTCAAAGCTGACCGAGTGGAATCGCAGACAAAGAGCTTTATTTGTTGAAAATTATTGTGAATAAATGCTTCAATGCCTGAATTCTTCACAGATATGGACGTAAAACGGCCTCAATTCTTGGTTAGAACAAAAACCAAAACGTTCAGTTAGCATTTATTTTACGTAAATATGTCGAAGTACGATGCTAGTTTGTTAGTCAATGTGGCGGCCGCCATATGTAAACAGATCTTTTCCGGTGAAAATTCTTGTGAATAAATGCTTAAATCTATGAATTCTTTACAGATATGGATGTAAGACAGTCTCGATTCTTGTTTAAAAGTAGGGCTGTCAAACGATTAAAATTTTTAATCGAGTTAATCACAGCTTAAAAATTAATTAATCATAATTAATCGCAATGCAAACCATCTATAAAATATGCCATATTTTTCTGTAAATTATTGTTGGAATGGAAAGATAAGAAACAAGACTGATATATACATTCAACATACTGTACATAAGTACTGTATTTGTTTATTATAACAAAAAATTCAACAAGATGGCATTAACATTCTGTTAAAGCGATCCATGGATAGAAAGACTTGTAGTTCTTAAAAGATAAATGTTACTACAAGTTATAGAAATTTTAGATTAAAACCCCTCTTAATGTTTTCGTTTTAATAAAATTTAAAAAAAAATAAACTATTAGCTAGCCATTGTTGATGTCAATAATTACACAATGCTCATGGTGCTTAAACCCATAAAATCAGTCTCACCAAAGCGCCAGCAGAGGGAGACAAACAATAGTAACAAGTGGACATGATGCTGTGCTGTCATTTTAATCTGTTTGAGCGGGGCATGCACATTAATTGCGTCAAATATTTTAAGGTGATTAATTTAAAAAATTACCGCCCGTTAACGCGATAATTTTGACAGCCCTATTTAATGGCAAAAAAAAGTGCAGTTAGCATTTATTTTACGTTCGAAGTTATTTCGAAGTACAATGCTAGTCTGTTAGTTAGTGTGGCGGCCGCCTTATGCAAACAGATCTTTTTTGGTGAAAATTCATGTGAATAAATGCTTAAATCGCTGAATTCTTTATAGATATGGACGTAAAACAGTCTCGGTTCGTGGTTAAAAGCAAAAAAAAAATTAAAAAAAAAACGTGCAGTTAGCATTTGTTTTAAGTAAATATTCCGAAGTACAATGCTAGTCTGTTATTCAATGTGGCAGCCGCCTGATGTAAACAGCTTTTCCGGTGAAAATTCTTGTGAATAAATGATTAAATCCCTGAATTTTTCATAGAGATGGACGTAAAACAGTCTCGATTCTTGGTTAAAAGCAAAAAACCGTGTTGTTAGCATTTATTTTACGTAAATATGTCGAAGAATGATGCTAGTCTGTTTGGACAACCTGGCGGCAGCCTTACAACAAAGAGATTTTTACGTTGAAAATTCTTGCGAAAAAACAAAATCAAATCACTCCTGAGGCACTCCTTTGTGTTTGTATGCGGTACAGCATACTTCATACTTTTTCATACTTTTTCAACATAAATCCGGCATTGGATCACTTCATGTGTCGCTGCGACCGACTGCGAATAACTGAAGCGGATTGTGGGGTGCACCCCTACTTAAAGGCGTGGCGCAGTGAAGGTCAAATCTGACCTGTCAATATCATTATGAAGTTTGTATTAATATTATTATTATATTATAATGATTTGCTGGGATATAGCATATTTTCCTCATAGGCAATAATTCAGATAAGAATGGTTTATTCCATGTTCAAATTGTTGCTATTATTATTACACAAAGCCATATAAGTCTGGGCATCACTTACAGACATTACACCCCAATCACGCTGATAAGTGCTTGACCTTTTTCAACAAAAATGTGCTGAGTATTGCCAACATTCATCCCTCTCTGTGAGTGCTATTGCAGTAAAGGGAGGAAGAATGTCTGCACAATACAGGACCGCTACTTTAAAACTTTTGTGGTCAGCAAGACCATAGAAAATAGGATCAGTGTACTGATATTTATCGATCCTCAAGATCGTTTGACTAAAGCCTTTTATAGACCTCTTATGGAGAAAACAGGGAATTGTTTCGAACATGAACTCAGCACAATGAGTCTTTAATAATCTCGCTTAAACCTGTAGCGTATGCTCTAGGTGTTACCTTAAAATCATGTGTAAGGCAGAACAAATGCTGCTGGCATCACATTCATGTACTATACTGTTAATATAGCGCACTTACCCAGAGGGGATACGACACGCCGCTTAGTCACTGACCAGCTGATGCTCCACAATGTTTGATTGAGCGCGTGATCTGTCATGTACCGGTAGTTCCTTCATTCCGGACATTTCTACTTGTTATAAATGATGGACGGATGGATAAATATTTTATCAATCCCAAAGGTGAATTCAAATTCAAGACGTGGCATAATTTTGCCGGAAATAAATGTGAACGTCACGACGATGAAACATGTTCATAATGCCGACTTTAATTTCGAAGAATTATGATGCGACAAAGGAAGGCATCTAATTAAAGACTCCAAGAAGAAGTTATCTGTGGCGAAGCTCCGCCATTTGTGTGCAGTCATCTGTAACTCTTCCACTCATTCACATGCATGCATGAGTCCATTAATTCAGCGACTGATGACTTTAACAATTCTGCTGAGCAAATGACAAATACTCAGTAGTGTGTTGCCACATAAATGAATAATGCTGATGACTCATTTTTTTCCCCCCCGAAGCTGCAAACAGTTCAGTTGTTGGTAAAACACACCTGCTCTTATTTCACACCTTGGTTTGCTTTCACTCACATATTGCCTTTGTTCTTTTTTTTTTTACCCCTTCAATGTAGCAGCTCCCTATATCCCCCAATGCCCGTCACTGTCGAGAAACCAGTTCATTAATGACTTCACGGCGGTTCATCTCTCAGTGGGCGCTGACTGCGGGTGATTATCTCACCATCAACGCTCTGCATCCGTGACATAGAAGAGACTCACCAGGCACTTGCCGCTCAGCGGCTGCATGCAAACCTTTCGTGATGTCACGAAAAGTTATTTGAAACATTGCTGTGTTATGGAATGGGTTGGAAGTCAGGAATCATGTTTACAAATCCTATTTTCTTCAAGCTATGACAACATCTTTATTTTTTCTATTTATCTTTTTTTATGCTGCATGTCCTAAAGATGTTTGAGTTTAATGATGAGCGGTGTCACAGTATGAAGAAATTAACTTTTTTAAAACTCATTATAACCCTTCAGGACCACAAATGATTAGTTTTAAAATATTTACTTAACTTATGGATTCAATAGAAATAATTTTGCCACAAATCCCATTGACTACATCAAAGTCGAGATCCCAGCCTTGGGCAAATTGACTTGATACTTTACAGTTGCCCTGACACGCAAGGATAAAAAGGGCCGATAGAAAGCTAGTCTAATTGGTTGTGAATTTCTTTTTATAAGCTGTAGGAATTAAGTTGTGCAAATTAAGTTTACCCTCCAACAGCTCCAGTCACACTTAAACTTGGAGCTTGTGATGAGTCACACACAAATGCACTCAAACTGAACTTCAGCTTTTAAAACTTCAGATGTCTTTTTTTGCATACATCATGCCTTTAGAAATAACAAAGGAAGGCATTTACATGGAATGTATTATTTCCATTTTCGGGGACAGGAATTGTTTATGCATGCGAATACTAGTCCATGAAATTATTCTTTTTTTTTTTTTTAAACACTCCTGAAGTCATAAGGTACCCTCCAGAGAACAAGGTTTCACATCATTGACTTAGAGATACCACTGGTAACTGCTTTATGGTATGCATTCAGGGAACAAAATATGCTATTTCACTTCACTCATATCATAATAATAATCCATTTTATTTCTAGAGCGCTTTTCAAGACACGCAAAGACCCCATACAAGAAAGATGGGAACACAATAGCTCAACTGAAATAACAAAATACGGTAATCATAAAATTAGATTAAAAGCAGGATAAGAGTAAATAGTTGAAGAGGTCAGGATAAAACCGAGATAAGGATCATGGTGGATAAGAAAGTGTAAACAAGTGTGTTTTGAGTCAGGATTTGAAAAGTGAGAGGGTAGATCGAGGGGTAGGGACTTCCAGAGCTGGGGGGCACAGTGACTAAAAAGCTTTGAAACTGTAGGTGGCGAGACGGACATCGGGGTACTGTGTGAACAATGGGTGAGGGAGGAGTGTGGAAGGGAAATGTGTCATCCGCGTAGCAGTGGAAGTAGGCATGTGCCGGTTACCAGTTTCAAGGTTTACCGTGGTATGAAAACGTCACAGTTTCAAAATCACTAGAATTTTCCGTCATAACATAGTACGGTATTCACTATTATACATTTCCCAAAAATGCAGCCAGAAGTGTCTTGGAGCGGTAGCACTCACCCCTCCCTCTCTGGTTGTTGCTGTGTGTGTCAATTGCCACGTTTACATGGAGCCAAATATTCCAATTACAATCGGAATATTTGTTCAAACCGAATAAATGTGAATCGGAATTTCATTCCGATTCACAGGGTGGAATATTCCTTTTCCCAAACCGATTAGAAGTAAAATTATATCATGTAAACAGGGAAGCGGAATGGTGTCTGGTTGCGTTCTTTCTGCACATGCTCCGTACTGACGTGGTGACGTCACTTTGTGACGTAAGTAACGTCATTTGCAACATGGCTTCCAAGCACAGCGCACCTAATTGGAGTCCGGCGGAAAAATTGTATTTAATTCAAACTTTAAAAGAATTGAATATAATTGCTCGCTTAGACGGGCATAAAACGAGGAACAGTGAACTATTTAAAAAAGTTCACGAGAGGTTACACGAAGCCGGAATAGACTGGAGCATTGACCAGATTAGAAACCGGCGGAAAACCGGCTACTACAAGGCAAAAGAGCATAACAGCAGAAGCGAATACGACCCCACAAACACAACAAGTGGGTTAAAGTTAAAACAGCAGCACTCCGACGATCGATCTCCATGTTTTGCAACGTGTCGCTTTGTTTTGATTAATCTGCGCATGTCAGACGGCAGTTGTCAAACGTCCTTTCGGAATAAAGGCAGTCACATGTAAACGCTGGATCGGAATAGATGAAGTGACATGTAAACAGCTGATCTGAAATTTCCATTCGGAATGATTTGAATCGGTATGAATAAAAGTCAGCATGTAAACGTGGCTAATGATGCTATTCTGCTATAGACCCTACTCACCAACGTCACAGAGTGACGTGTCGCTGTATCCGGCCGCCATATTGTCCGTCAGTTTTTATCCGTATTCTCAATGGTTTCAATTTGTTGTGCAATTTATGGTGCAATTCATGGAAGCCCCGGTGCTTTCAGACACTGTAAACTCATTGGATGCGTTGCATAAAAGGCGTTATGTGGAAAAGCTTCAGTCTATCCATTCGCCAGATCCATATTTGATGCCTAAATCGGTATTTTTCGACCCGCTGTCTTCGCCCTCTCTGCCTGACACCCTTATATCTACAACTATCTTGTCCACAGAAACTCAGCCTATTCTCACGAAAGTTTGAAAAACTTTAAGAGCAGTACTCTAAGCAACATTACCCCGTGTGACCCTTTACTTCCAATTTTCTAAAATGGCGACAATCAATTTAAAAAAAAAAAAGTTGACTGCTATGGCCGACGCTTCAAGGATAGGTGGATATTAGACTATTTCTTCAATAAAACACGCAACAACTGTGTCTGCCTCATTTGCAAAGAGACAGTCGCTGTTTTCAAAGAGTTCGATGTGACGCAATACTACCAAACAAGACACGCTGACATGTACGACAGCATTACAGGGAAGATACACAGCGAGAAATTATAGCAACTTAAGCTAGTTTAATTTCACAGCAGCAGTATTTTGCAAGAGCCTGAGTGTCGAAAGAGAACGCCACAAGGACGAGATTGTTGAAATTATTAATTTAAAAAAATTACAAAGCAAATGTGACACACAGAAGGGCTTGCTAAAATTTGTTTGAATATATTGTTCTATATAAATCAGCCAAGGTAGCCCCCCGCATTTTTACCACACCAAATCTGGCCCTCTTTGCAAAAGGTTTGGACACACCTGTTTAACTTCTTTCACTTGGTACCAGCTAAATATTATTAAAAAAATAATGATGGTGGAAGAAATAAGCATCTTGAATTTGAAACTGTATGTTGTCGGCGATTAGCCTCGCAATGATCTTAATTGTGGTTGTCAGCCCAAAACCCTCTAAATATATATTAAATGCATCTTCTCAGATATAAAATGACTACTACATAATCTGTAGTGATCGTTTGGTGCCCAGTTTTCTCGTTGAATTGCAGCAGTCCATCTCGCTCTCCTCTCCGGGTCTCTCGGAATACGGTTGAACTTCAAGTCTCTCCGTCTATCTTCTCTGTTATTGCAACCAACCGCCACACACGCCTTCACCATTTTGATTATTAATGTTAACGAGCAGAAAAACACGCCATAATAGGAGGAATTTACGTAGTGGTAATGCTTAAACCCGACGAGCCGACGGACAATATGGCGCGGAGGCGTGGTTGTGATGTCATGTGAGTAGGGTCTATACAGCAGTGAATCAAAAAAGAAACACTCCAAACACAAGGCGTACTTTACTTTAATTTTTGGACGTCTCAAATCATGGTAACTGAATTCAGCAAAACGAATATATTTAAAACGTTGTACTATACTGTACAACTGTATTTTTACACTTGTGAGTAGCTTCATAAGCACAAACACAGCAGAATGTCGTATCCATGAACACCATGAAAAGGTTTGTCATAAGCACAAACACAGCAGAATGTCGTATCCATGAACACCATGAAAAGGTTTGCTAAAAACAAAACACATTTTCCTTTCAAATTCAAAATGCAAACTGACAAAAAGCTTACAAAGACGAATGTTAGCCTCGTCTTAGCTGCTAGAGCAACTTCGTCAAGGTTTTTAATCTCACGGACACAGAGAAACAAGCTTGAATAAAGGAAAAGGGATAACATCAAAGATCGCTAATTGCAACGGATGATCTTGCTCTAAGCACAAATGCACGTTCGCTGGACAAGAAGAGTTCTCACTCCCAATGTTTTTTAGATGAAACCTTTACACAATAATATTTGCATTTTAACTAACTTATTCATTTTTAACTCAAAATGGCGAAGCTTCACTTGAGCTTTTTGCCCCCCCCCCAAAAAAAAATAAAATAAAAATAAAAAAAGTCGTACAGTAGATATATTTTTAATTAGAAGTGTTTTTACTTTTTATAGCAATTATTTTTGTTCTTACTCTAATCTGGAGCAACCTGAGCTGTGACTGTGGGTAGTCTATAAATTCTATTGATTTTGATTTTATATATTTATTTAACATTATATTCATGTTCCAATTTGGAAATATTTTCTGAAAAATAAAAAATCCCAGGAAAAAAAGTGTTTTTTTTTTTTTTTTTTTTTTTTAACCCATACATCTCTAACACATTTTGGAGCTAAAATTGCAATACCGTGAAACCGCGGTATTTTTCCTCAAGGTTACAGTGTATCACAAAAGTGAGTACACCCCTAGCATTTCTGCAGATATTTAAGTATATCTTTTCATGGGACAACACTGAAAAAATGACACTTTGACATAATTAAAAGTTGTCTGTGTGCAGCTTATATAATTGGGTTAATTTATTTTCCCCTCAAAATAACTCAAAATATAACAATATCTAAACCCCTGGCAACAAAAGTGAGTACATCCTCTTGAAAAAAACCTACATCCCTAAATGTCCAAATTGAGTACTGATTGTCATTTTCCCTCCAAAATGTCATTTGACTCATTACAGCAGTGTTGTCAGCATTGCTGCAGAGATTGAAGAGGTGGGGGTCAGCCTGTTAGTGCTCAGACCATACACCGGACTCTACATCAAATTGGTGTGCATAGCTGTCACCCCAGGAGGAAGCCTCTTCTGAAGACGGTACACAAGAAAGCCCGCAAACAGTTTGCTGAAGACATGTCAACAAAGCACATGGATTACTGGAACCATGTCCGATGAGATGGGCGGGCTTTCTTGTGTACCATCTGTACATTTTTTCAAAGGGGTGTACTCACTTTTGTTGCCAGGGGTTTAGATATCAATGGCTATATTTTGAGGGGAAAATAAATTAACTCAATTATATAAGCTGTGCACAGACTACTTTTCATTGTGTCAAAGTGTCATTTTGTCAGTGTTGTCCCATGAAAGGATATACTCAAATATCTGCAGAAATGTGAGGGGTGTACTCACTTTTGTGATACACTGTATCATACCGTCAAAATCTCATACCAGCACATGCCTAAGTGGAAGTGAATTTTATGTTTATGGAAGATGGAACCGAGGGAGAAAATATAAATAATGAAGAGGACTGGCTCCAGGACGGAACCCTGGGGCATGCTAGGGAGGGGTATGGATTTGTGGTGAACTTATTTGACACATGGTGTGCGGTCGAACAGGTAGAAAGTGAACAAAGAGTGGGGTGAGTGGGTGATACCAAGGGAGGAGAGACGGTCGAGAAGGATTTTGTGAGAAATGGTGTAGAAGGCACCAGTGAAATCAAGAAGGACAAGGATTGATAATAAACCGCATCATATGATTAAAAAATGAAATAATCTACATATACTGTAGGTATCAATGCTTCCTAGGGATGTGAAGATAATGGTTTTTAAACAGCACAACAGACTACTTTCACCCAGTCCACCAAAGATTTATAGCTACGTATGTACATAGCCCAACACAGAAAATACACATACCTGTGTATTGCTCAATACCTTTATACAGTACTTAGAGCAGCAAAATTTTGATGGCTATCTATTTTTTTTTTAGTTTTCCAATGCTGTACACTCTTATTAATAGCTGTTTCAGCATTCTGGCTCTCTTCCATCCTGAGAGCACACATCCATGTAAACACACAAGTACTGAGTGATGATCTCGACTAAAGGATGATGGCACTCTTCAGTCTTTGTTTACAGCCATCGCTGTGCATACATTTACAAGGTAGATCACAAAAACACGCTGGTATGTTCAAATGAGTCAAATGGTGTATGGGTGAACACGCGCGTGTGCGTTAGGTGTTCGATGATGAATTCAAGTAGCTGCAGTGCTTAATGAAGGAGATGATGATTCATCCGCTCATGACCAGAGCTTCATACCTGTCCTCCAACTAGCTACAAAATAACATAGGCAAGCCCCTATTATTACCAGCGCCCCAATGTTTCTTCATCTCTCGCTATCATCCTGTGTGCTCTCCTTCAGTCTGTCTTCCCTCCATTCCATGGGTGGAGTGGAGGGATAATTGGAAGCAGAGGTTCCTCATTGAGATGAAGCTGAAGCCAGTCAGGTGAAACATTTCACTTTATGGACGATTGCCTGACACACCCATTTGAATTTGTTGCTTCAATATGAATGCACATGTATGAAGGCATGCATACCAAGATAGGTAATAATCAAGTCTTCCATTCAACGGCAACGTCGACTGCTTTGGCCTCAAATTTTGAACCATCATTATGTTTTTTGGCTTCTGAATAAACAAGGCCAAATAATACTGCTGTGAGTCAAGAAATAAATGCAGCATTCTTCTCAAATAAATATAATTTGAAATGGGTGGTCGAACAATTTTGAGTGCAGCTGTACAAAAGCGACAATAAAGTACCTGAAACAACAGTTGATTTTTCTTTTGCCAATTCAGCTAATAAAAATTATAAGTTTAGTATGCACCTGCTGCTTGTGTGACACTCGCAGTTGTAACTCTATTTAGCTTCAAACTGATGCTCCTGACCAACATAAAACTATTAACATAAGCCAACTATTGGAGAAATGGAATTTTGTTTTCATCATTGAATATCCCTCGCACTGCGTTGGGGGTCAGAATCGACCTTTTTTTCAAGTTTTTGTATGCAAAAATCAGTGGTACTTTTTACATGCCCAAACTTGAAAATGGGTCAATCTTGACTGAAAAACAATATAATACAAAGGTTTAGTATTTTCAGGCTAAGTTAAATCACATATTAAATTTGATCCACTAGCAAAAATATGGGCAGATTTCGAACATAATACAAGAGATAATATAATAGCAACGATGTGAAAACTATTCACATACAGTTAACTGTCTGTAATGGTTGAAATAAAGGTAAAACAATCAATGTGACCAAGCCTTTATCCTTCGCCTGTTATCAGTGTTGGGAAACTTCATTTTCGACATGAACTAGTTCAAATTGTAGTTCACAAATTTTAAAATGAACTGTTTGAGTTCATAATACACATTTTTTTAAACAAAAATTTATGGTTAAAAAAAAACAACAAATAGAACTTTTGTTTTTTTTCTTCTCCCCAATAATTGCTGAAAGCTACAGTATTATTGACAGAGTTGACACAGAACCACAGAAAGCAATTATTTTATCCACTTCTCACTGAAACTGTGTCACATTCATCTTAATATTCAATTTCAAATCTGTGTCAGTCCTGACCTGTTTGTGTAACTTGCTGAAATGTTGACAGTGAGCCGGTGTTCTGGCATATTTTGCATCCCATCAGAAATTTCTTTGTGGTTCTGTGCATGCGCATAACGTTACAGACAGCCGCAAATGCAGTGATTCCAAAGTAAACACCAAAAACTTTCTATATAGAAAGCAATATGTACTTACCTTTGGTCATGGACGCACATGAAGGAAAGTTCTCCTTATACACATCCTACCATGTGGCTGTGCTCAACTCGACTCCACACCGCTCTCTTCCCGCTAACGTCTTCCACGTGCAGTTAATCATTTTTTTGTTTTTTAGCCTATGGCTTTATGAAGTTTGTCCAAAAGGCTCTAATTCTGAACTCATGAGCGAGGTTATTAACGCCACTCACAACCGCTAGAATGAGCGCGTTCACAGTGACGTTCATTGAACAGATATCTAATGTGTTCAGTTCACATTCGCTCAAAATATGAACGTGTCCATGAACAATCGTTCATCGAACGCATTCATGCACAACACTGCCTGTTATCTTGTGCGCTGGGAATGGGACATTTGAGCAACTCAAAAATAAAATACTAGTGAATAGGAGTGGGAACCTCTTGGTACCTCACGGTGCGATACGATTTGCGATACAAAGCTTGCGATAACGATGATCACACGATATGGCGATACAACGATTATGATACGTAGATTGGTCAGGAAATCTTGCTAGTGTAACCGGTTTGAAACGCGCCGCGCCCCGACGCGATCCGCTCCACCCTCTCTGACCAGGCTGGGACGCAAACCCACGCCGTGCTACACGACGCGCTCCATATCAACAGTGCAGGGACGCTAACCACTGCGCCAATAAAGCTCGAGCCAACGGCGCAGCTGTCAGTCCCTACTTGAAGGTATCGGATGGAAGGGTTTCCATGCACCGCCTCACACACACTGACCTGCGGGTACCTGTCACACTAGTATATTCTTCAAAACAACTAATAAACAGAAAAACAAGCTATCTTTACCCTTCTGCTGTGAGATCATCACAAGTAGATGTCCTATCCATTTGAACTGGGAGGGTGACAGCGAATGAACGCCTCCCTCTTCAAACGGGCCCCTCCCACTCCTATACTTGTCAGTGGCAGCCAATGCCAGGCAACGAGGTCATTTTGGGCCATTTCACGTCATTACCTGTTGATTTGTAGTCACTTCCTGTTGATTTTGGAGCATTTTATAGGTCACTTCCTGTTGATTTTGGTTTACAGAAGAGGAAGTGACCTGGGAATTAATATGTAGGCGGTGACTCAAATTCAACAGGAAGTGACCTGTAAATGCCCCGGAAATCAGAAAGAGTGACTGTGAATGATCTGGTTTCGAATGGTCATCAGTTAGTTCACCCTTCCCAGTCTTAACGGAATGGGCGTTGAGTGCCGTCAATGGCAGTCATAGAGTTAACTGAGACACTATTATGGTGGAAGAATTTGGTAGCAACTTGTTGGTTCCTTTTTATTTTTATTTTTTTTTTTTTATACCTGTTTTAAAACAATATCTCAATTCTTGGCATTAGCGTATCGATAACCTTTTAGGACGCAAAGTATCATATCACCATTTCGATATTTTGTCACACTCCTAGTGAAACAGTAAGTTAAGTCGAAATAAGGGGGGTAAACAACACATTTTATATTAATTTGGTCTCTTTGCATCGTCTCTCACTTGTCAGTTTTTGTTCTACAGCTGCCTATTCATTATACTGTACATACAATAGCTTTTGTTTTGCACCTCTCAGTTGCAATCATAGTCATCTCCACCTCAGTAGAAGTAGCATGCCTCATTCACTCTCACGTTGTAGTCTCTCACTTCTCTTATAGAAACAGCTTATTTGCATTTTTAGAATGGTATCAACTATATTTGGTTGGCTGTATTATTCTTTTGGGTTGGTGTCAAGAACAGGCAATTTGATCTTGACTTTGATGCAGCAATAACCCACTCCCTTTTTGCGTCTACCATGCTCTGTATCATCCCCCACTTATCCTGCAGTACGCTGCTGAACCAAGATGGCTACCTTCCAATTCAATTTGTGGTCAGCGAAGGGCTTTTCTGCTTAAACATGTGTTCCATTATTCAGCTGCTATAGCCCACTGTGAGGTGTACAATTATGTATCTTGAATTTTTTCGTTAGTGATACATCTCTATCTAATTTGGTATTGTGCACTGCTTCCTCCAATAAGTGAAAATCTATGAATCAATTCCCTGCAAGACATTGAGTTTTTTTGTTTTTTTTTCATCTTTCAGCAATAATTAAATATATTCGACACCCTAAAATGTCTGCATTATCAGGATAATTCAATAAAATTTCCAACAAAAATGTACATAATCAAAATTCCTTCCGAGCTTTTTTGTGGTCTGAGAACATAGGACAACATTAAGTAGTTGAACACTTCAACAGTCTCCTTATTGCCCTGCTTCCTACTTACGGTTGAACTTGTTTTCCACTGACAATATTAAGTCATACATTAAACCTTCACTATATTGTATAATAAACCATTTCTAGGCAATTGCGCATTGGAACAGGGTTAAGTGCCAAATGATGAACTTCTTATGCCACTGCACGAAACTGTTTTTGAGTGGGCACAAGTTGCTTTTACAATGAAAATGTTTGAATACAAAACTCTTTGTAATACATATTTTACAGGAAACATTGCATATGGCATTTTTAAATATTGTGTATACAGCACAAGAATATTAAATAGAACTAGGCCTGCAAGCAGGACTGAACGTGCCCTCAGAGCTTGGCGCAACTCTGATGTTTAGCAAACTCGTACGGCATACAGGTCAGGATGATGGCAGATCGTCCCTCTCTAATCATCTCATGAAAACCTAACATACTTGAAACTCGCCTCTTTTTTGGGATTAGAAATACATTCACACACCTAGGAGAAAATAACAAACTATTGGAGAAATTGTTACAAAAAAGGAGGTGGTACTGAGCTGTGCAGCCACGCCCATATTCAAATACAAAATAAATCTTCTAATTGGGCCAATTCGACCAAGTATGCCAAATTTCGCTAGTCTATAAGCTGCCTGAGACCCTGAAAAAAATATACTGGACATATATAAGTAAAACAAGTGACTTTCTGTTGCCACTAGTTGGCGCTGTAGGGTTGATGCAAATGACCCCTGCATGACCCTTCAGGGTATGACTCTCAAAAAGCACAGGAAGTTTGGGGAAGATATGTTGTATATCTGCCATGTTTGTTCAAAATTTGTGGTGAGACAAAAGGGCAACGGTCTTTTTCACGTTCCTGTTTGGACCTCTCCATTTCAACGAAACCTCAATATTATTAATGAGGCACTTTAAATTGTCTTAAGGCTCCCCTGATGGAGGTTTGAGGTCAGTTGATTTTTTTCCCTTAGAGGAAGAGCCTGTCTAGTAAAAAAGTGTTTCCTAGTCCCAGCAGGGGGCGCCAGGCCTAATGGGTAGTATTTCAATACAGTCGTGTTCAGGCTGAGATACCTCACATACATTCCAGATTGGAAAAACACTGTACCTTGGATGAAGGAGTTATTAGTCATTTGCTGAATTTGTTGTTTTGCCAAATACAATGGCCGACTTTGGCACCCCACCCAGGTCAGGCCCATGAATGAGAACTCACCATTTTGAAAACTTAACATTTCATATGTCTCATGGACAATCTTACCAATTTTGAGGAGGATCCACCTAACTCCGTAAGCGCCAAGGTCTCAAATGTGCACCCTGTAAATCGATAAAAGTGTAACATTCAATCCAAAATACCTGATTTTCTGTTGGGTTTGGAACATGGGTGCAAGAGACTTTTTGGAGGAGTTTTGCACCAAGTATCGACTCTCCAAATTTCATCGTTCTACATTTAAAAAACCTGATAGGAGAGGCCTTTTTAAAAAAAAATCAAGGGGCGCCACTGAGTCATAGTTGGTGCTCGGGCCCTAAATATAGGACCACTTCAATACCTAAATGTGAAATGAGCTCCAGGTTTTGACTTCAAAGTATACTTTGTCCCAAAGTTGATTGGTATTAGCAAGAGTTCAGTCATTTCAATAAACTAAAGCATCCGCTGTAACTGCAGATAAACAATGAGGCTGCCAATACCATGAATGCTTCACTGTTTGTAAATTTGTACTATTGTTAGTCAAGACGATGAATATTGTTCTCATAACAGCAGAAGGATGGATCACTGTATGTGACAGTGAACAAAAAGTAGTACTGTATAGCAGATGACAATTTTTGACTCAGACATAAAACATGGATATTTTATATTCAAAATATGGCAAGCTGTGTATCTGGGGTGTGTATGTGCGTGTGTGTATGTGCACAATGATGGGTCCACCTGTCATACAAAGGTGAGTGCTTTATGGTGAAAGGGTAAGAATGATGTCCCCCACTGTTATTTATGACAGCGGAGCTGGATGACTGTGTTCGAAAATGAGATCTGCCTTCCTGTGGAGAGGTCTGGGATGGATTGCCAATGATGGACCCGGTTGGTTTTGGTGATCTTCTGCTCCTCCCTGAATAAAGTGTGTTCATATTTTGACCTTGTGAATGAGTTTATGGATGCAGCTCTGATAACTGGAAGATATGCTGCCCTTCACAGACTATCTTTGTAATAAGGGTAACATGCTCATGCACCATCATATTTAAATATTGTATGTTTATGTGTGTTTTTTACACAATATAAACATGCTTTAAAGTATTATCCTCGTTAAACAATTATATCTGTATCATACCCATCATCATACACAGTCAAACCTAAACAGAGGAGGATTTGCTCTCTGAGACACTAAACAGCGAAGATTCTCAGTGAAAGCACACCGACTGCTCTCTCAAGGCAATGCACACTAATTAAAACTAATTATTGAAATATAATATTCAATTTCTGCTTCTTAAATTCCACATGGTGGACTCTTAGCACAACAAAGCAATATGAAATCCAATAAAACCACAAGAAGTCATAAAGGACTCGTAAATGTTATATATTTATTCAAGGAAGTCAAGCAAAACAAACAAATAAAATGAAACCATACAAGCTAGAAACAACATTTTAATGTAGGAAGTAAAACATTTGATCTTATCACAGACACAATTTTATTTTTGTCACTTCAGATATTAAATGAAATATCATGCAATTAGCATACATTGGAGAATAGTATTTAAACACCCTGCTATTTTGCAAGTTCTCCCACTTAGAAATCATGGGGGGGTTTGAAATTTTCATCGTAGGTGCATGTCCACTGTGAGAGCGAAAATCTAAAAAAAAAAAAAAAAAAAAAAACAGAAATCAGAATGCATGATTTTTTAACAATTTGAGTGACACACCTGCAAATAAGTATTTGAACACCTGTCTGTCAGCTAGAATTCTGACCCTGAAAGACCTGTTTGTCCGCCTACCAAAAGTCAACCTTCACTCCATGTATTATCCTGAATCAGATGCACTTTTTTGAGGTCGATAGCAGCATAAAGACACCTGTCCACCCCATACAATAAGTAAGACTCAAACTTCTAACATGGTCAAGATCAAAGAGTTGTCCAAAGACACGAGAGACAAAATTGTTCACATCCACAAGGCTGGAAAGACGTCATGGTTTGAAATCATGCATGGCATGGAAGGTTCCCCTGCTTAAACCAGCACATGTCAAGGCCCGGCTTAAGTTTGCCTATGACCATTTGGATGATGCAGAGGAGTCATGGGAGAAAGTTTTGTGGTCAGATGTTAAAATAGAACTTTTTGGTCATAATTCCACTAACTGTGTTTGGAGGAAGAAGAATGATGAGTACAATCTCAAGAACACCATCCCTACTGTGAAGCATGGGGGTGGTTGCATCATGCTTTGGGGGTGTTTTTCTGCGCATGGTACAGCCCTGTATTAAAGAGAGGATGAATGAGGCCCTGTATTGTAAGATTTTGGGGAACAACCTCCTTCCTTTAGTCAGAGCACTGAAATATGGGTCGTGCCTGGGTCTTCCAACATGACAATGACCAGAAGCACAAAACCATGTAGTGGCTCGGTAAGAATAGTAACAAGGTTCTAGCATGGCCTAGCCGGTCACCAGGCCTAAACCCAATAGAAAAACCTTTTGGAGGGAGCTCAAACTCCGTGTTTCTCAGTGACAGCACAGAAACCTGACTGATGGGTGGGCCACGTGTGTGAAACCTGGTGAAAAACTACAGAAAACGTTTTATCCCTGTAATTGCAAGCAAAGGCTACTATACCAAATATTAACATTCATTTTATCAGATGTTTAAATATTTATTTGCAGCTGTATCACACAAATAAATCATTTTAAAAAATCATACATTGTGGATTCTGGCTATTTCTGTTTAGATGATCTCTCTCACAGTGGACATGCACCTACGATCAAAATTTCAGACCCCTCCAAAATTTTTTAGTGGGAGAACTTACCAAATAGCAAGGGCGTAGGTTTGGTCTCAACATTGGTAGGAACAATTTAACAGCATAACCTGCATGTACACTTTTTGCTAGGGACGGGACATTAATAAGACCAAACAAATTGGGTGAACGGTCAGGGCTGCATTTCTCACGAATATGAACCTGATTAATTGATTGGCTAAATGATCAATGCAAAATAAATGTGTATTGACTTGTATTAACTTTCATGTGTTTTGGTTCAGGTGATACACCGTTCGATTCAAACCTTTTGTGTTTAAAAACTACCAAAGAAACATTTTCAAAACATCCAGAATAAATGTCTGGATTTTTTTAGCAAATTTAAATCGCAATATTTGAGCATCACTTATACACAAGTGCAAACTTGTTAATAATCTCTTATCTATAATGAATGCAAAACAAATCTTAAGACCACTCAAATTGACTGCCTAAATAAAGAAATTAAGTATAACTGAAAAAAAAAAAAACTTGTTAAGGAATAACAAAAATAAATAAAATTGGAGCCTTCTTTCAGGTGAAACATGACTACTTTTGTCCACAAGCACAGCCAAACTCAACAAAAAGTGAAAGCTCCATTGGGCTAAATAAAACAAAAATGAAAATTGAGATGGAAAATTGAGTGAAACCTCAGTTCACTACATTTCTCAGTTTAACGTTAACAGTAGAAAACATACAGGACAACACTTCTCTAAGCAGCTTCCTACTTGAGTTTTGCAGGTTAGCAAATACACAGTTTAATGTTTTGCTAACTCAGATGCAGGTCGGACTTTTAGTAGCAAAATTTGTGGTGTGTTCCCCACCTCCACCTTTTTACATTACTCACGGGGGCTGCTGCTGGCCAAAAAAAACTTCTAATATCCCTCCTCTTCGAAGGTGGTCGAGGAGGTGGCATTTTGTCGACATGTTGTATAAGTCATCAAACAATCAAATGTGCGTTTCAGGGGAAAAAAATGGACTGGCACATTCAACAAATGAAAAGGGGTAAATGTAAGTCTGAACATAATGAAAATAATTCACTTAATAATGGTAGGTTCAATTCTATCCTTACAACATATGGGAAGACAATCTAAATTACCAATATACTGTACCTGAACTCAGTATATAGTGCAAATCAGGTTGCTTAAAAGTTGGTGGGGACAATTTGAGCATCCTAAAAATTTGGGAGTGTTATGTCCCTACCGTCCCAATACAAACCTACGCCCTTGCCAAATAGCGTGGTATTCAAAATACTTATTTTCTTGTCTGTATCTCATTTGCGATAAATTTCAGACTACCAGTTATGCATCTCTAATTTTTACCTTGTTTGATTAGAGCACACCTGCCAAATATATTGTTTACTGTATGCATTGTTAAAAAAAGTCGTTTACTTTAAGGAAGGTAAGACAGAGCTATAGTTTTTACATATAGGCATAGAACATAAGTGCCAATATTAAGCCTAATCTAGGGTCCCAAACCACTGTACAGTGGGGAGAACAAGTCTTTGATACACTGCCAATGGGTTTTCCCATTGACTGTGTATCAAATACTTGTTCTCCCCACTGTATATGCCTTACATTTGAGTAGTTTATCAACTTTCCCACTGTGCTACTCGATATGTAATGCAAATCGCCTGTCTATGTGGAAACTCATACTTCAAGGGCGGAGATGTCCCTAATGTCACACGCATATTTTGCATTTTCCCAATCATGTTCTGGTGGAGGAGAGCCAGGATTGCCTGGCAAACATAGATTTACTGTATATGTACTCTGCTCCCTCTCTTAAATAGCAAACATATTTTCTGTTCCAACTAACTCTCGCATCTAAAATGTTCTGCATGGTTATTAGGGATGTTTGTTGACTCAGGACCTGGCAGTTTTATGTTTGTCTACTCAACTGTTTGCTCATTCTTACACGGTGTCTGATTCACTGCATGATTGCAGTCCCTCAGTGTGTGCTGATGGGAACAAATCTATCGCGCTCTTCTGTCTTGAAGAGTTGTCATTTTAAATGGCTTCTCGATGATTCAGAAACTCATTAAACAGATACAAAAAAAAGGTTGGCCACAAATGCGTCATGAAGCAGCTGGCTAAAGATGTGACCTTGCTCTCAGATTTGTTGTTGATTCTTTGGTTCTGATTGTTATTGTCCCTCTGTTCGTTGGTTTTCAGGTTAACCGGATTCCAGCTGCCACCGCCTATTGTAAGCACAGGCTCCAGGCTCACCTTGTGGCTGCTATCTGACTACGCAGTGAGTGGCCAGGGATTTAAAGCATCCTATGAAGGTAAGATACCTTCATTGCTTCCCATTAGAACATAAAATGACGCTGTATATCATCCAGGTGACGACTTTAAAGAGATGGTGCTAAAAAAGAGAAAATAGTCTCTCCAAGGGCGGAAAAAGGCTTGTTATCTGAGCTTGTTGAGGGAAACATTAAGAAAATATGTCCTTCGTTCAAGTCTTCTTTGAGGGGAACCTACTTGATTAAGAATCTGCAGACATGACTGATTAGCAGTCTGCAATAAATGCCCACACTGTTACACAGTTTCATTTAAATCCACTCCATCCGGCCAGGTTATCGCTTTCTTCACAGAGCAGGGTGTGAAGCTTCAACACGGTGACATCGGATGCTTTATGACCCATGCTGTAATGATATTAATGAATGCACTCCTCAGGCCTGTACGGGTCGAACAGTGAACCCAGGGAGGGAACGGCAAGACGGGTGAATCGACTAATTAGGCTAATTACCTGACAGAGGGATTGTCAGTCTTTTTGTAGTACCGTGAATATTGAGATTTGGCTCAATGGAGCAGCGTCAAGCCCCAGGGGAGGCTTTAAGACCACATTGCATGAATACATGAAACTGAGGAGCAAAGAAAATGTTTACGGGCGTGCAACTGGTCTGTTTGTAATGAACAAAGACGGAAACCAACAAGGCACATATTGCTTACTGATCTGATTCAGACCACTTGATCATGTTCCGCGTAAGGTCGCTCTCATTCAGTAACCCAAGTCCACTTAAAGAACACCGCTCGAGGTCTGGTCACGTGGAACGTTTCCTCGAATGCCTTCCAGATCTCAGTGTCATTGGCTAGCTGAGCTTTGAAGTACCTCAACGGAAAGAGATAGACCCCTGGAGGGGACGCTAGTTTGTCAGGTTATAATGTTAAATTAATAGGTTTGAATAGGTTTCAATGTAATCATTCTTCAGGTTTGAATAGGTTTCAATGTAATCATTTTTCAGTATTTTATTTCTTCAACAGTTACATGTCTCATCTATTTATATAAAAATCTTTCATTTCATTCTTTGCAAGAAACCTTTATTAAGTGGAAGATTTACTTTGACCATAGACTTCATAAGGGGGGGCTGTCCAACACTCCGCTTGATTCATTAGCGTCGGTGACATGCAGTGATCTAACGCCGAATATAGTCCGAAAAAGTATGAAAGCTGTAGTATGAAAGGATTGTCTCAGGAGTGATTTGTTGGAGGATACAAGATAATCATTATATTTTTCCTACCATGCATGGATTTTGAAACGTTGTGAAAAAAATCAGTGGGAGAAATTAGCCGCTACAGCATTAGCATTATACTTCACAATAGTTACGTAAAATATATGCTACCTGCACGTTGTTTTTTTTTGCTTTTAACCAGGAATTGAGACTGTTTTAGGTCGATATCTATAAACAAATCAGGGATTTAAGTATTTAACGTAATTTCCCGAATATAAGGCGCACCCGTGTATAATGCGCACCCCAAATTTACTTGTAAAATCTAGGGAAAATTATTGTACCTATTTATAACATGCACCCTAATTTTAGCACCAATAAATAGAAGAATACAAGAAAAAAGAGCTCGTGTACAGACACAGAAATGTGATTTTACTGACTGGTGAAACACAGCACAAGCATAGCACATTGGTAGTTCAAAACATTACCATGAACTGACAATATTTACGGTAATAATATGATTTGACAACTTCTCCAACTTGCCAGAATCTTGGAGAAAACAAAACATATGTGACAGGCTGCTGTATAACTTGCTCGTTTCATCATGATGAATAAATGTTTCTTCCATGGATTGATACGGTAAAATGAAAGTGAGAACGTAAGTCGGAAATCCGTGAGAGCTCATCGCTGTCAACACGACAGTAGCAATAGGAACTATTGTTATTTGGGTTTGAGTTCCCGAGGGACAGATATAGTTGACGGACACAGGAAGAGTGTGCTTACGTTTGTTATGGTTAGAGTTGCCGAGCTGCAATAAACGTTGACTCAAATGAGTTCAAGAAAATAAATTCTGTGCTTTAAGAAGAGTGAAAAAAGCAGAATTTAATAAAGACGAAATCATTCGGCCGATTAGAGTGAAGTATTACCGAAACAAAATAGTGACGTCACGTACCGTAATGGTCGGCAACGGGTTGCCGCATATGTTTCATCAACACAACGTGGCCGTGTCAATAAAAACAAATCGGTTTATATATATAAATGTAATATATATATATTTCTGTCTCCATCCATGTACCCGTTTATAATGCGCACCATGATTTTACAAGTTGATTTTGGGGGGAAAAAGTGTGCGTTATATTGGGGAAATTACGGTATTCACATGAATTTTCAGTGGAAAAATCTTTCTTTACATATGGTGGCCGCTGATTTTTTTACTGTCTAGCCTCATAGTTTGCAATATTTACGTAAAATAAATGTTACCTGCACATTTTTTTTTTGCTTTTAACCAAGAATCAAGACTGTTTTTCGTCCATATCTATAAAGAATTCAGGGATTTAAGCATTTATTCACAATCATTTTCAACGGAAACAGCTCTGAAGCTTTGACGGAGATAGGCCTCCTATGAATCGGCCCCACACCCTGTGTCCCATCAATGCATTATGAATTCTATGCTTTGACTGGCAACGATATATCATAGAATTGGTAATACTGCAGCCTGTCAATTTTATTTTTTGATTGCATGGATATTTTTCATTTGTATTCTTGGATAGAATTTTACAGTCAAATAAATCTCTCTGAGAATAATACTTTAGTTTCAGGGGACCTTTAACTTTTAGTGTACATTATGCTTATACATTTAGTGAGTCTTGTTTACTTTGAATAAACCATTATATGTTAAATAGTCATCATTAGAAAAGTTTTGCATTAGAAGGTGTTATTCAAGGTTTATTATCGGGTCGTATATACTGTTGGCCAATTTCTTTTTTCCTCCTACACTCCCTGTGGAGTGAGGGCCAACTATAACTTGAATTATCTTAAGGGAGACTCAATATTTGCATAATGTACATTATAGAGAAAAGAGTGGATCTGTGCAGGAGGGCATTATCCATAATACTCTATGTAAGACCAGTCTCTGTGCAAAATTATCATACAATATGTGCTGGACAATCTTTGGCTGTTCTACAGTAGCCATGTGTAAGCCTTGTAGTTTTAATGTTTATAAATCAATTTCTATTACGTATTATAAACCACTTACACATGTACAGCACAACAAAAAATGGTGTTAAATTGACGATGATCTGATTGGATAATAGAACTAAAGATATACATGTAATTTTGCAGCTCACCTTAATTTTGTGTAACCCATGTCACAGTGAATCTTTTTTGGGTTGCAAATCTGTTTGTAATTTTGTGCATATTTATGTAACTTTTGTGCGTGTGCATGTATGTGTGTGTCTTTCTATTCTTCCCAGCCACTATTATGATCAAAGCTCATCTCGTTAATAGTATATTTCTTTTACTTTCAGCCCATTCATCAATAGGCCTAAATGATACCCCCCATCTCCCTCTAATAACTGAGACTCAGGTAACCATGACAACCTTCAGAGTCCCCCATTTTCTCATCCCTCGCTGTCTCTTTACAAAATACTTTCCTATATTTAATCAATATCAGCAAGACAGAGGGCAATCAGGTATTTTTGCAATTTTTCTTTTTATATATTATGGGTCTTTTTTTTCCCACTCATCTTGTAAGCCTCCAATAAAAGATTACGCTTTCCTAAAAAGTGCTCCCAGAAGTACCAGGATGATTATCTAGCTGTGTGTTGCAGATGCTGTTTTGCGTTAGCTGCATAGACAATGTGTCCCCCAAATGGGTCAGCCAAAGAGGAAATGCATAGATAAACAAACATAACTTTACAGCTAAATCAATCTATTCTATAGTGACTAATTTAACATTTTTACACCTCTAATTTAGATTTTTTTTTTTTTTTTTTTTTAACGTTAGAACTGGATAAATGAATTGGTACATTAAATGCTGCAAACACTTATCATCTTAATAATGATTAATATTCATAACGTATATATTGTAGTGTGAGCAAGTCGACCTTTAATGAAAATGTGTGACTCCTGTTTTTTTCTTCATTCATTTTAACATTTTTCTCCAGCATAATTGACGGGATAAATACATACATACATACATGTGCTGTATGCACTATATGTATACAGTATACAGCTATCCCCATTTTTCGCGGTTAATGGGGACCAGAAGCCGTCGCGATAAGTGAAAAATCGCAAAGTAGCACCAAAAAAAAAAAACCCCTTTTATTTATTTATTTTATTTGTGTCCAATGTATTCAGATTTAGCATTGGAAAGAGATCATGATAAAGAAAAGACATGTTTTTTCACTTTTTTTTCCAAAGGGAGAATTTAAAAAAATATGTATATATATCAATAAATGTTTAAGCACTTCAAATGTAATAATTATCATAACATGTTACTCTCCCACCGAATGATTTTTAAACAAGAATAAAGTAGTAGTAGAAAAATGCTTGGCTTTATTAAATGCTTCACTGAGTGAGTCTACTCAAATCCGTTCGGAGCTGCTCATTTACACACAATGAGTTGCCACAGCAACTGTTTAACTAGTTAATTAATGATTGACAGATGTGGCGCTTCAGAAGTTCGTTACTCTGACAAGATCAAACACATTCCATCTGTCAATCATCGTTAAATTTAATAACTCCAGTGCACGTGTACTGCCTGACTAAAGAGCAGGGAGAAGGAGGGAGCGATAGGGAGACTGCGCGATCCGCTTGGGTCAGCTTATCTGTATTTTTTTTTTTAATTCAAAAAGTATTTGCGATGGACGGAGGGCGCGAAGTTTGAAGCGCGAAGTTTGAAGCGCGAAGTAGCGAGGGATCACTGTACATGTACTTTGAAATCCAAGAAAAACACCACCTTCTAAATGTGTCATCGCATATATACTAGTACATGTTTATAAACAAAAGCCTGAGTTATGCTCCCGCGTTGCGGTGACGGCGCAGCGGCTACGGCGTCATTCGACATTCGATGGTTCTCCGTCCAGGTGACCTGTTGCTCTGTAATTCAGCGCCAAGCCACTAGAGGGGTGTAGCGTTATGTTTGTACGGTTTTGGGCCATGCTTGTTGACTTCCTCTTGTCTAGTTTAACGGAGAAAAAAATAAACAATGCAAGATGGAACGCTTGAATGTGGATCTTCAGCTCATCAACATTGAATAAATGTTGATCATACAAATGTTGAGGTGCAGGCGACGCAGAATACGGTTTCGTGGCATTCTGCCCAACTTTTGATGCCGCATAGTTTTAGCCTCGGATGAAAACCAACTAGCTGTGGCGGCTAGCTTCAAACTGGCGTCGAGCACTGCGTCCAGCATTTTGTCCGAGGTCTGCAACGCCCTCCGGCCCGATTTTTATGCCATGTTCTACAACCAACCAGTTGGAAGCCATAGCAGATTTCTGGTGTCTATGGAACTTCCCAAACTGCGTTGGAAGACTTGATGTTAACGTTATCAGAAAAGCACCGAGGCACTCTCAATCAGTGAAGATGTACCATGTGTGAACTGTCTGTTGTTGAAAATGAAACATCAAAACAACTCTTTTGACACCAAACCTGTGCTTTATTCTTCATATACTTGAAGTGTGACAAGTAAATAAGTCACAGACTCACAGCAAACAGATTAAATGATGAAGTGCACAAACCAAAAATACGACATAAAGCGATAAAAAGCTGGCGGTTTTTGGCCGACTTAGTCACCGCTTCGTGTGGCCACTCGATTCCGAACAAACACACATCTCGGTGGTTCTTCCATTTTTTTATTCAATCACTGACCTTTCCATTTGGCAATCTTAATGATGTCTTGACGAGACTTGCTCTTCGATGATGGGTCATTTTTGCGTGTAGAATGGCGGTGATTTCGAGCTGAACCGGAAACAAGAGTCTGAACGGACCAATCACAGTCCATTTCCGCAACGTCATATGCGTCGACATGATGCTTGGGTTTGAAAAATCAATAGGACCGCGTCAGGCTACGGCACAGGGTCGTAAATCGGGTCTTCCTTGATGGCGCAGGTCTGACGCGGAAGCATAACTCGGCCTTAAATATCTATAGACACCCACTTCCCTTCCAACCTGTTGAAAAATGCAGTGGTTGTGAGTTAATAAATTCCATGTTTTTTTCTTAGACTGTAAATGTGTATATTTGCTTAAAAAAACCTAGATAAATGTGACTATTACCTTACAGCATAATTGACTTTTTGAAAAAAATGAACAAATTGCCACTGTATATCCTTAAAGGTCAGTTATGGACCAGCAGTCATGTGGCCTTTCTCTGTGTATACATACATTTTATTCCGCAGGCTATTAATGGTTACTTAATTTTTTTCTTTGGTTAATTTTGGATGTGCCTGTTTGAGGATAATAAAACATAGCCAACAAGACAGCATATATTTTCTCATGCTATCAATACTAAAAAATGATGTGTGAGTTATAGCCTACCGCCTCATTCTCTGACAAGCTTCAAGCATACTCAAGCATTGATGCTGTTCTAAACTAAAATAGTGTGGTTAAATGTATGCTGTAATTTGCTTCAATACTTTGTAGAGGGTCTTTGTATTATTATCTTTTTTAGGATTTCTACTCTCATTTACTCTTCCTTCTGGGACTTTTTGTCAGTTTTTTTAGGGGGTGGGTGGACAGCAAGACAGGCTAGTCTTTGTTCTGCTCAGTTGCTATGTACATTTCCATGGTATAGACTGTGTGCAAATGTTCAAAAGAAAGCCTTCAAATGAGTAAATGCTTAGTGTTGTGTCCAATACACAGTGGCGCATAGACGGAAAAGTGATCATTCTACATGACATTTTGACTTTGAATGCTGAAGTTTGCAGTATCAAGAGACTTAATGCATTAAACTACATCCACTTTGTTATAAAGCAGAACAAATGTCATATGTGTGCATATATTATACACAAATATTTTACACTAAAATATACAGTATGTATCTTTTAGAATAATAGAATTAAGAGAAATAAAATGTGGTTGGTTTTAATTGTGGCTAATAATCTTAATTTAAAATGAGAGAGATCACTCATAAATGGCAATGCCCCCTCAGGGGATCTATACAGTGCGTGGGGGGAGGGTGCAAAAGTTGGTACAGAGGAACAAGAACATTCCTCCCACTCTGAGATTGTGCTCTCTGGCCAATGAGATGTCTGGTGCACACAAAGCTTGGTAAAACTTTAGCTTTCGGAAAAACGAATGAGGTGGTTTTCTTTTATTAATTTATTTTGGTAAAAAAAAAAAAAAATATATATATATATATATACATATATATATATAAAATCAGGGGTGCACATAAGTGGTCTGCATGCGCACTGGACGCAGACAAACGCGCTGGCCCTCAACGGGTTCCATACGCTTTTGCGTACCGATGGCTGACCACTGTATTTGCGGCGGACACGAGAAAATCACTTCTTAAAATGTCAAAGAGGCAGGCCCCACTGAGTAATTATTTCCGTGTTCCCCTGCTCCCGTCAAAAGACAGACAGACGACAGAGATGTCACTGGAGCTACCGGGAAAAAAAGGACTTTTGCTGAAAAGTGGCTGCAGGAGGTACCATGGCTAGAAGCAAATGTTGCTCGCACGGAAATGTGGTGCAACATTTGCCGGGAGAATCCCAATGTCGTCAATAAGAGCAGCGCATTTTATGTAGGGTCAAAGAATTTTAGCCATCCAAACTTTGAATAGCACGAAAAAAAACAGCATGTGGCAATTAAGCAAACTATCGATGTCATACAGGACCCCACTCGCCCTATGGACAAGTGGCAGAAAAAAGTTATTGAAGAACAGCGCCATGCACTGACAAACGTGTTTTTGCTCGCATTTCACAAAGCTAAACATGCACGTTCAATGAGCTCTTATGAGGAGGACATCCCACTTTTACAAAGGCTTGGAGTTAATGTGGGAGCCGCATATGAATGCCCTTTATTTTGAATTAGTGCTTTTATGTTTATTTCTTTACATTTCACTTCAAAGTAATGGCACTTTTTTTGTGCCAGTTGATGTTAATCAAGCGTTAATTGTTTATATAATTAATTAAAGGTAATTGGCTCTAAGTAAAGCTTGTCATAATTTTATCGCATCAGGCGGGTCGGCTCTCAAGCTCAATGAGGACCAAGTCACATCTCCAGGTCCTCCTCTGAGAACCTGGGCAAAAAAAATATGTGCACCCCTTTATATAATATATCCAAAAGCCCGGGCTAGCAGCTTTAGCTGCCAGCGCACCCTCTTGAAGGTATCGGGAGGGAGGTTTCTACGCACTGCACACAACGGACCAGCGTGCATCCGTTACATATACAGTATATGTACTATGTACAGTGGGGCAAATAAGTATTTAGTCAAACACTAATTGTGCAAGTTCTCCCACTTGAAAATATTAGAGAGGCCTGTAATTGTAAACCTAGGTAAACCTCAACCATGAGAGACAGAATGTGGGAAAAAAAAAAGAAAATCACATTGTTTGATTTTTAAAGAATTTATTTGCAAATCATGGTGTAAAATAAGTATTTGGTCAATACCAAAAATTCATATCAATACTTTGTTATGTACCCTTTGTTGGCAATAACGGAGGCCAAACGTCTGTAACTCTTCACAAGCTCTTCACACACTGTTGCTGGTATTTTATCCCATTCCTTCATGCAGATCTCCTCTAGAGCAGTGATGTTTTGGGGCTGTCGTTGGGCAACACGGACTTTCAACTCCGTCCACAGATTTTCAATGGGGTTGAGATCTGGAGACTGGCTAGGCCACTCCAGGACCTTGAAATGCTTCTTACAAAGCCAATCCTTTGTTGCCTTGGCTGTGTGTTTGGGATCATTGTCATGCTGAAAGACCCAGCCACGTCTCATCTTCAATGCCCTTGGTGATGGAAGGAGATTTTCTCTAAAAATCTCTCGATACATGGCCCCATTCATTCTTTCATTTAGACAGATCAGTCGTCCTGGTCCCTTTTTAGAAAAACAGTCCAAAGCATGATGTTTCCACCCCCATGCTTCACAGTGGGTATGGTGTTCTTCGGATGCAATTCAGTCATCTTTCTCCTTCAAATACGAGAACCTGTGTTTCTACCAAAAAGTTATGGTCAGATGAAACCAAAATATAACACATTCTCCCTGTCCTCTTCTGGATCATCCAAATGCTCTCTAGCGAACTGCAGACGGGCCTGGAAGTGTACTTTCTTCAGCAGGGGGACACGTCTGGCAGTGCAGGATTGAGTGCCTGGGGGCACATTGTGTTACCGATAGTAGCCTTTGTTACTGTGGTCCCAGCTCTATGTAGGTCATTCACTAGGTCCCCCCTGTGGTTCTGGGATTTTTGCTCACCGTTTTTGTTATCATTTTGACGCCACGGGATGAAATCTTGCACGGAGCCCCAGATCGAGGGAGATTATCAGTGGTCTTGTATGTCTTCCATTTTCTAATAATTGCTCCCACAGTTGATTTCTTTACACCAAGCGTTTTACCTATTGCAGATTCAGTCTTCCCAGCCTGGTGCAGGTCTACAATTTTGTCTCTGGTGTCCTTCGACAGCTCTTTTGTCTTGGCCATCTTGGAGTTTGGAGTGTGACTGACTCAGATTGTGGACAGGTGTCTTTTATACTGATAATGTGTTAAAACAGGTGCCATTAATACAGATAACGAGTGGAACCTCGTTAGACCTCGTTAGAAGAAGTTAGACCTCTTTGACAGCCAGAAATCTTGCTTGCTTGTAGGTGACCAAATACTTATTTTCCACTCTAATTTGGAAATAAATTATTTAAAAATCAAACAATGTGATTTTCTGTTTTTTCTTTTTTTTTTCTTCTACATTCTGTCTCTCATGGTTGAGGTTTACCCATGTTGACAATTATAGGCCTCTCTAATCAATTGGTGGTTGACTAAATACTTATTTGCCCCACTGTATGCAGTGAGGAGAAGTATTTGCATCCTATGTGATTTTGCAAGTTCACCCTCTTGGAAAATAGTAGGTTAAAAAAAAACTCTCACATTGTATGATTTAATTTATTTTTAATTTACTGGGCTTCATAAATATTTGTACCCCTGAGAATCAGCAATAATTATGACTCACAGAGTTCTCAGTCTACCTTAAAAAAAGTCCGCCTTTATGAGTAACCACCCACCCACCACCCGTTTGAGCGCATAGTCACCTGTGCACCCCACAGTCAGTCACAATCTAACACCTAGACCAGAGAGCTTAAGAATGAGACCAGAGAAAAAAATGTTGAGCTCCACAAAGCTGGAAAAGGCTTTGGGAAAACTGGAAAGCAGCTTGGTGAGAATACATCAACAGTTGCAGTAATTGTTATAAAATGGAAAAGACAAAACATGACTGATAATCTACTTCGGACTTGGGTTCCATGTAAAATCTCTCCTCGTGGGGCATCACTCATGATGAGAAAAGTGAGGGCTCAGCCTAGAACTACATGGCAGGTGCTGGTCATTGACCTGAAGAGAGCTGGATGCACAGTTTGAAAGGCTACTGTCAGTAGAACAGTACGGTGCAATGGTTAAAAAATCACGCATTGCTCAGAAGATTCCCCTGTTGAAGCCAGTACATGTGAAGGCCTGTCTGAAGTTTGCCAGGGGCCATCCTAATGATGCAGGGAGGTTATGGGAGAAATTAATTTGGTTACATGAGACCAAAGTAGAACTTTTTCGTGCAAACTTACTCGTCGTGTGTGAAGGAAAAAGAAGGATTAGTACTATCCTAAGATCACCATGCCAACTGTGAAGTAAGGGGGTGGAAACCTCATGCTTTGCGGCTGCTCTTTGGTAAAGGGGACAGGACGACTTTACTCTATTAAGCAAAGGATGAATTATGAAATGTATGGTCGGTTTTTTAGCCACAACCTCCGTCCATCAGTCAGAGACTTGAAGATGAGTCGTGGCTGGATCTTCCGACATGACAATGATCCTAACCACACAGCCAAGATGACCAAGGAGTGGCTGCGTAAAAAGCATATATAGGGTCTGGAGTAGCCTAGAGAGTCTCCAGACCTCAACCCAATAGAAAATCTTTGGATGGAGCTGAAACTGAGTTTCTCAACGACCAGTTGTTAATCTTACTTTAAAAAAGTAATTAACCCTAACCCTAACCCTACAGTAGGAATTACCTCTCCCAAAAAGTAATTGTGTTAGTAACTCAGTTATCTGAATGTAAGAGTTATTAGTTACTTGGCAAAGTAACTGGTGATAATTTTCATGTTTTTTTTTTCTCAAAAAAAAAAAAAAAAAAAAGGTCACACAATGTGAAGTTTGAAGGGTTTTTGGGACAGTTGGCCCTAGCCCAATTCTTTACCCTAAACTGAACTAGACATAGGGGTATTACGGATATTGCGATACCTAGATAGTAACTTTTGCTATGTGTGGAAGTCATGGGGGTGGGGTGGCTCAGTTCGATTTTCCGCCCTGATGAACTTGTCTAAGTATCCTTGAGCAAGACACTGAACCCCACATTGCTCCTGGTGCTATTTCACCAGTAGGTGGATGGCGATGTAGTGTAAAGCACTTTGAGGGCCTTGAAAGGTGGAAAAGTGCTATGGAAGTATAACAACACTTACAATTACCATTTAATATTGTGAATCAACCGTTTAAGTTGTTAAGATTGCTCCCGTTATTGCATTAGTTCCCTTCTGTCTACTTTCGACATGTGTACGTTTTGAAACCGTTTCATCATTTCAAAATAGGTTAAAGTTTTGCCGATTTAGGAGCATTTTAGATAAAAAGTTACTTAGGTTCGCTAGGAAGGTTCTCTACAACAGAGCCTTCCTGAGAAGTCTACTGCTTTAAGTTGGCAAAATTTTACTAACGCGTCTAGTTCTTTATACATGTTGCTAATGCCGCCGTGTCTCTCATTTGCATCTAGTTCTGTATACTGTATATGTAATATTGACCGTAGCATCATGTGAGCGTAGTTTGTAGGCTATCGGCTACAGTCAGGTATTATTGGAGCCACCTAGCATAGTAGCATTGCGTTTGCAATGACGTCACACTCCCTTGCCTCCTCCCCACTCCTGCTCTGCTCGCTCGTCTCCGTGAGTCAGTCATTCTCAGACTTTTCTCGCGTCAGTCAACCAACATGGTAACGCAGAGTAGCGCAGGCCTTTCCCGTCTCAGTAACGGTACCGGCATTGCTCAGATTAGAAAAGTAATTACCGTATTAGCCCGAATATAAGACGGGCCTGATTATAAGACGACCCCCTCTTTTTCAAGACTCAAGTTTGAAAAAAGACTTTTTAAACACCAAATTAATTTTTATACGGAAAATAATTACAGTACATCTGAAACAAATGATTATAATATACTTGAGAGAAAGAGCATGTTATTTTGCCTCATTCAAATCTTAATATCTTAATATTTAAATATGTGAACTAAAGTGCAATCACATTCATAAATGAATGGCTTCTGGTTTTTGAAATGTAAATAAACCAATCTATTGTGATAAAACAACAAAATTGCAATAACTGCATTAACCATCAAAGTGAAGTCTAACTGTAACTGTAGTCTTGAAACAAATCTGAATAAGGAAAAACATTGCAATAAAATAATGCAAACTGGTTAAACTTGAGAGTAGCTGAGATCTGTCATGACAGAACATCACTTCAATGATTTCTGGTGTAAGATGACCCCCACTTTTTCAGTCTGTTTTCAATGTTTTTCGGGCCAATGGGGTAATTAGATTATTCACTACTAAAGAAAATAACGTCGTTATTAACACCGTTATTTACAACACTGTCAACGACAGCCCCGAACCTGACACATCTAGAGAAGATTTGGGTGGAGGAATGGGCCAAAATCCCTGTTTCCATATGTGAAAACCTGGTTAAGAACTACAGAAAGTTTCTGACCTCAGTAAATGCAAACAAAGGCTTCTGCACTAAAAAAATACCACCGATTTTCCGAGGGGTACAAATACTTATGAATTTCAATAAATTACAAATAAATTACTGAAAAATAAAACCATATGAGTTCCAGTTTTTTGGGGGGGATTATGTCTCGATAAGCGGGAATGCAACAATGATTGAAATTTCAGACCTCTATTTTCTAAGTGCGTGAACTCAAATCACAAGGGGTGCAAATACTTCTGACTGGAACAGAAAAACCCAATTTTAGTCATCGTTCGTTTAATTTGTGCAGGGGCCCTGCAATGTGCCTGGTGCGGACTGCGGAGGAAGTTAGTATTAGCTGTGAGCATTCCGCAGCAGTTTGCGAGCAGCCACCAGGGAAGTCAATGGCTGTTTTTTTTTTTTTTTCATTGAAAGGAGCTTTGTGCCACCTACTGTTCCCATAATGACAACTACACTTTAGGAGCACCTACCCTCACTGCACTCTAACAAACAAGGAGGGTTGAGATGGCATTACCTAATGCGAAAGATGCAACATAAACTGTAATGAAAAAGAAGGGGCAATAGTAGTCAAAATAACAAGGTGTGAAAGGCTTGGCGAAAGGCAGACAAGGGTGACTCACAGCTGTGAAGCAATGCAGCTATGCGAAGAGCAGGTTTGAAGCCCAGCGGCACTGTTCCTGCATCATTATTCCTGCGCTGCGCTCAACACCCTCTGCAGCCATGCATTTTTTATTTGTTCATCTCCAACCCCAAAAAATGCTCAAATGATCTTCTTCACTCATATAATTGTTAGTTAACTCTACCAATCATTTTTTTATTCATTTGTTACACAATTAGGTGGGAGGACGCTGCAGCATTGCCATTTAGTTAGAACATGTCAAATGCTACTTCATATTCGCCCTCTAACTTTCCATATCTTGACATCTCTAAAAGGTTGCACATGCTGTTATTCATCTATTGTTTTGTGAGGCACCAGTCTTCAGTATAAAATCTGCAACTTTACATTAGTGTGGAATTAACAAACAATTGCTTGGCTTCTTGTAAATGTCAGCTTCCCACCCCTCAGGATTGTAGACTAGATGTTATTACACCCAACTGCCGTTCCCCCTCCTGTGCTACATCCCCCCATCAGCCACAATTATGTGAGAAAATGACATGTTCAGTTGCTGTTTTGATGACTATACAGTTGTCTGATGGATGGGTTGCGTAATTACAGCATGAAAACTGAGAAGGCTCACATTTGGATTGTTTGAGTATATACTATACTGTATAAAATATATATGGTGGAAAACATTCAGGTGACTTGAAATTCCGCTCTAAGACCCCCAATTTGGCCAAATTTCAAAACTGTCCGATATTTATGTGTGATAAATCATTGGAAAGCTTAAAATCTCAATTTTCTGGGGGAAGAAAATTTTTGAGCACGAGGGCATTTAAAAAAATAATAAAATTAAACAGAAAAACCCGTACTGGATGTGAGAGCACGTGAGAGCAGAATTAAAGACGCCAAGATTTTAACAAGATATTATCACATACTTACCTCTTTTCTATCCAAAAACTCCATGTAGCATGTATCACCAAGTGTCAAGACCTAGCTGTGAATGGCCACAGCTGGATTTTTGGGGGATTATAGGGGTGAAACATGGTAATATAACAAGGGTACAGAAATCGCAGACATCAAGGAGTAATCGGGATTTTCATTTTCATATATTTACCCTTTTAAACGTTTTTTTTTTTTCAAATTTTCTTTGTTTGGATCAATAATTTATCATCTAAAATATTGGGGGAAATGCGGCAGTAACGAAAAAAAAAACAATGAAGCGATAGTTATAAGGTAGATATCCGTGACGTTTTTACAGACGTCAATTTTTTCATTGTGACGTAATTTGTTTAGAAGTTTAAAATACGCGAGTGAATATATATATATATTTTTTTTAAACTAAATATTAGACTGCAATTAATTATTCTAAACTAAAAATGACAGACATTTCGAATAATATATACGATTACTTACCTTCTTTTTATGGCTAGGTTGAAACATAAGCGTTTGCGTGTCGTCTGTAAACGGGTTTTCATGGTAAAACGGACACATTAAAATAGTTTGGGGGCTTATTGCGCCACGAATCTGCTATGGCATCATGTAGACATAGTTCTATCAAACGCAACAGTTCTTTTGTCTTAAATTATACAGCAGTTTATTTTAAAGAGGGATGCAAGAACAGAAACTGCTTTTTCAGCCTTGTCTGTTTTTTCTGCCATATATAAGTGAGGAGCAGAAGTATTTGCACCCCTTGTGATTTTGTTCACACACTTACAAAATAGGAAGAGGTCTGAAATTTCAATCATAGATGCATTTCCACTTACAGAGACATAATCTAAAAAAAAAATAATAATCTGGAGCTCGTATTATTTTTCAATAATTTATTTGTAATTTACTGGGATTCATAAGTAATTGTACCCCTGAGAAAATCAGTGATAATAGTTAGTTCAGAATCCTTTGTTTGCAATTACAGAGGTCAGACGCTATCTGTACTTCTATCACGAGGTTTTCACATATGGAAACAGGGATTTTCCTCCACACAAATCTTCTCTAGATCTGTCAGGTTTTGGGACCGTTGTTGAGAAACATGAAGTTTCAGCTCCATACAAAGATTTTCTATTTGATTGAGGTCTGGAGACTGGCTAGGCCAATCCAGAACCTTGATAAGCTTTTTACGTAGCCACCCCTTGGTCAGCTTGGCTGTGTGCTTTGGATCATTGTCATGTTGAAAGACCGAGCCACGACTCATCTTCAAGTCTCTGACAGACGGAATGAGGTTTTGGCTTAAAATCTGACGATGCATTTTACCATTCTTCCTCTGTTTTATACAGTACAGTCGTCCTGTCCCTTTGTCGAAAAGCAGCCTGAAAGCATGTGGTTTCCACCCCCATACTTCACAGTGGGGATGGTGTTCTTGGGATTGTACTCATCCTTCTTTTTTATCCACACACGACGAGTAAAGTCTCAGTCCAGAAGAGCACAGTCCTAGGAACAGCAAAGATACTGCACAGGACCCTCAAGCTCTCAGGCCTCTCGTAGAGAACCCAAGCTAGACATGAACAGCTACCAGGGGGATAGGGGCTGGGTGAGGAAAGAGTTTTTTTTTTTTTTTTTAAATATATATGTTTATATAGGGGTTGGACAAAATAATGAAAGCACATAATATTTCGGCTCCATAATCATTGAACGTACAGTAGTTGTTAAAGAATGGCACGAGGAACATTCTAATGAAATTGAGCGTCCCGTATGTCCAGTGTTCTGACAAATGGGTATCCCGGTCGAATTGATATCAAAAGCACTACTGAGCATGCGCATGGCATTTTGTAATGCTTTTTGTCCACTAAACTCTGTAAGCAATTACGTATATGCACGAAAAACCACAATAGAATATTGATGATATTGCGAGAAAATAGCGTTAGAACGTTAACGTTGTCTGATAAGCAGTAAACATGTGGTTGCCTGGGTTTTAATAGTATTAACTGCTCAAGAAAGAATATTGATATTATAACGGAAGTATTTAATTTTTAATATAATAATATATCTATAGTACGTATATCTAAATAGACGTGTCAAAACGTAAAGTAGGTTTGTTCAAGATTAAGCTGCTATCAACAGCGGGGATACTACTTCGACATGGGATACCCATTCGTCAGAACACCGGCACAATCCTCAGACATCAACATTATTGAGCATTTATAGTCAGGTTCAATTACGACGTCGACTTCCACTGCCATTGTCTCTAAAAGAGTCAGAGGGTATTGCAACTGAAGAATGGTTTAAAACTCCTTTGGAAACAATTCACAAGTTGTATAAATCAATACTTCTGAGAATTGAGGCTCTAACTGATGCAAACGGTGGACGTACACCGTATTAAATTTGTTTTTGTTGATTTATTTTTTTTTTAAGGTGTTTCCATTATTTTGTCCAACCCCTGTATATGCTGTATATGCATACAAATATAAACATCTGAAGTCACTTTTTTTCGTCAGCAGCCCATCTTGATTGTCAGCACATGTCATCTATAATAATTTCAATTGCACGGTATGATGCTAATTTGCTTGTAAATATACAGTCTTCTTTAAGCCATTCCATTCACTCTTTGTACTCTTTTAGCATCCCACTCTTTGTATCCTCCTGAATTCATCTTTGCTCGTCCCGCTTCACTCTCTCCTCAGGATTAGCCACCGTTGCTCGTTTGCATGCTATTCTTTTTTACTCCCACATTTCCACTTAGTCTCTCTCGACACAATCTGTGTATTGTGTGGATTAGTAGATGTGTTGTCTTCAGATTAGTCATTGTTTTAGAATGGGATGAGATAGGAACTCACCCATATTTTTTTCTGGTCTACTCATTTACTGCTATAGCCGCCCAACCCATTCAGAATGGTAGGGCTGGCAATGAATAATGTGTTCCAGTGCCACTGATGGCGGGAGACATGTAGTCCATTTGTATTGGGTGGGCTAGTAGTGAATGATTACTGAAAAGTGAGAAATAGTATAACCTTCAGTCAGCCTTTTTGAGTTTTGAAATACAAAGCAAAATCAAAACATGCACCGGTGGGATGCAGGTAATTCGCTGTTAGCTGCTGCAGTGGTTCTACAGGTAGGCAAGTAGGTTGTTGGGAATAGAAATTACTGGAAAAATAACTTGATACCATGGTGAGACTGAGATGAATTGCTAAATGGAAATTATCTATTGCTGATTTTTGACAAATATCATTTTACAT
The DNA here is from genome assembly GCF_030265065.1 of Corythoichthys intestinalis. Lineage (NCBI taxonomy): Eukaryota > Metazoa > Chordata > Actinopteri > Syngnathiformes > Syngnathidae > Corythoichthys > Corythoichthys intestinalis. The sequence goes on from NC_080416.1 coordinate 20,921,572, forward strand.
TCTTTACCCACTGGAGATGGATGACTTTTTTTTTTCATATAGCTTGCTCTTTATGTATCCTTTTCAAAAGAGTTCCCTACCTCAAGCCCATGGTAGCTATTACAACCTACCATTGAATGTTTTTTCTTTCATATAGCTTGCTCTTTATGTAGTCTTTTCGAAAGGGTTCCCTATTTCAAGCCCATGATAGCTATTATGACCTACCATTGATGTTTAAGTCTATATGTTTAGGTCTATACATTTTGCACCACTGTTTGTAGGCCTGGGACACATGATCCCTCCAAACACAAACTCATGGTCCATGTAACCTATAAAGTTGGTATTTCCTTCCATTTTATGCCTAAAAGCCATTATGATGATATTTTGCAGGCATCTTATGGGTACTGAAAGCCAGTTTTGTACTCTCATTACTGCACCACTGCAATAACCTCCCCTGCTGTGTTAGTCATTTACCTGTTTCAATCTAAACTATTTGCACCGTCGTTCCTGAAATCAGTGAAATATTTCACCTTCTCATTTAGACTGATTAGAGTACATAAGCAACTTTCGTAAATGCCTTTTTATAATTAAGCAGCTGCACAATAAATCCAATTAAGGTTTCAGCAATGTTATCTTCTGTGATTAAATACCCTGGTGGTTATAAAAAGGAACGTGTGCATTTTCACCCCGGAATATTATTGATATCAACAAACTTGGCTGCAGTGTTTAATCATTTATCCACGCATGTGCTCTACTCTAATGTGTAGTCATTCATCAGGAAAGAGTTATATCGATCAAGCCTCTTCCCTCCTCTGGTCCCTTTTGGAGCCTATTGACTCTAGTATACTCACTAGTTAGCCACCTAAATGTCAGAGGTCAATCATGGAGGTCAGAGGAATTTACTCTGGGTTGTCACAACAGGTATTGCATGTAAAACCATCTGATTGAGCCGTTCCATCTGACTAGATCGTGTTGCCAGCCAGTCACAGTTACTAATATATTTTTAAAAATAAATGCTTTGGGCTTAAAGTGCCTATAACAGCAAAAAGCATGTTTATTTCATATTTCACACGGTATTTTATGCTCCTGAATGAAATGAAATGGACCGCTTGGATGTGTGGGGAAGACATCGATAAATTAATTCTTTTTTTTTTTTTTTTTTTTTTTTTTTTTTAATCCCGTGCCATGAAAATGATTGACTTCCTGGATTGACAAAGAATGCGAATGTGACGTCAGCAGGATAATCATCTTCAGTATACGGCCAATACTACATTATGTACAACCACTTTGGATTCAGCTGAATTTGCGAATTATTTTGTTTATTTTTCGTATCACGCTGGCCCAATGTGCTGCAGGCTTTTGTTTCTGCACCAAGGAGAGGTGTTTGAGCCTTTTTGGGTTTCAAAAAGTTCCCGTTCACCGCGGATAATATCCAAAACAAGTCCGACAGTTGTGGAACCATTGTGAGGTGAGTGAGCTACGTGTTTTATATCATGTCAATTACTGGGATCATGGCACACGTTTTAATAAGAAGGTGGCTTGCATTTTGTGGGTGAAAATACTCCCTGTCCAACGAGAAGGCCACACGGCCGATGACTGGTGGCTTTCCTCGGCTTGGCTGGCCGATCCAGCCCGTTCGGTCCTATTCACATGCCCACCGAGAATGCGCTTTACTCGGCTTGGCTACAAGCAGCTCCCCGCTACGACGTCGGCCGATTTGTCCGGTGGTCATTTTCCAGCTGCGTCCCCAGCAAAGAGCACTCCTGCCAGCAGCAGGGCAATGACAAGCCGAAAGTTGCTCAGCGCCAGGGGCTGGCTGATCGGTGAAGACAACCAACCCTGCCGCCGTGTGTGAGATGAGTCCCAAAGGCGAGAATAAGTCTTGGAAAAGCTTCTCGTTTCACGTTAGCATGTCGGCTAGCTGTCATGCCTCCTGTTTTTTTATGCTCTTTTCTCCGTCCCCGAAGACGACGCAGGGAAATGACAAAAGCCGGACTAACTTGGGTGGCATAAAATACCGTTCAGGAGAGGAAGAAGTTGGCAGTTTTGACCATTATGCAGTAATTTTGTCCTATCCTACTGAATAAATGCATTTTTAATAGTTCATATTCCATTTAGCACAAGACTGTTATTTGTCATGACCATACTATTTATTTAGCAACTGGGGGAAAAAAAAATACTTCGATAAAAAGAATATCCTGTAAGAATATTGGAGTAGAGAGATTGAAACAATCATGACATTTTGCTGCTCTGTGTCGTATTTCCCTCGTTCTGAATCTTGCCCCTCAATGGGCTGAATTCTAAATCAGATGAAATAGTTACCGTCTTCATCATCCAGTTGGGGACGATAGAGCGCTATAATGACAGGCGGGTCTAAACGGCAGATTAAGACTAATTTCTCGTCATCTGCGCTTTGCCAAATTGTTGTATATCGTCGAATCGTCTCAAAATATAATTCTAATTCACTAATGTTAATATTAATATGCTATTTAAGATTTTTTTAACGCTGTCACGGGCACTTTAATGCAAATGTGAAATATAATATTCACTTGTCACCTCAGCGTGACTTTAAACTCTACATGGCACTCATATGGCCATAAACAACATCACATTGTATTGGTTCATACTGATCCAAGAGTCGGTATAAATTTAGCGTTTCAATGCTCGCTAATCCTCGATAATTTGCCATAACATCTCCCCCCAAATAAGCAGTGCCAAAGCAAATCATTAAGATTTAAGCGCATACTCCTGACCCAGAAATTTGCTGTTCCAATACACATTGGGGAGGAATGAGTTGAATGATATGCAAGGAATTTTAGGCGAGTAGACAGGGTTGAGTAAGCTTGTTGTTGTGATCATTTTCTTTCTCTAGCCAGTGTTGCTTTTAACTTAATTAAGAAGCGATAGTTAAATCACCTATTGACATTCCCGTTTGTTCACGTGACAATGACAGTAATGTTCCTTTGTAATTTGATGGAAGGTGTTTTCATTTGAATGCCTCCACTACATAGTCTTGTTATAGGTGAGAGAAAATTAATGTAAAAAAAAAAATTAAAAAAAAAACTAAAAACAGTGACATATAGATTACCTACATACATGACTTCATACTTGAAGGTTTTTAAGTTCATTGCATCCTGAGCAATTACAATGATACATTTTGTTTTGCCTCATATCCCTCATGGTTTGGCCCTTCTTGTTCACGTATTCATCTTTGGTGTGCCTCGACTGTTTCCAAGGCAACCTGCTGAATGAGGGAGAGAAGTATAGCTGAGGAAAGGGAAAAATCTGTACAAAATTTAAAGAAAAAAAAGATACAAAAAAGTATTATGTAACCTAAACAAGTATTAATTATGATTATGTTTTCTAACATACATTGTATGAGCGAAAGTACAACATTTTTGGTACCTTCATTTTATTCTTTATTTATTTTTTAGTACATGAGTCAATGCGTATGATGATTTTGGCTTTCCTTTAGGCTTTCCTTGCTTCTCTGTCATTTGAAGCATATTGCTTTAAAAATGATTCCCTTGTACAAACATATCTGCATGATCTCTACATCTCACCTCAGCAGTCGTGACTCTGCAACCCTCTCTTTTATTAAATTTGCTGTCAAATATATTGAACACATTTACATCTGTATAATGTCATCTAGGTAGGTCAACAGTATTTCTTTTATACGTGTTTTTTGGTAAGCATTTTTAGATCTGCAGGTTCAGTGAACTGCTGCACTCCAAAAATAACACAAGTAGTAAGCCTTTCCTCAACACTCTAGTGAAGAAAGAGAAGGAATTGATTGAAATATTCCTTGTTGAAAAAAATTCTGCCCATCGAGCTAATGCACTCCAACTCACAATGTAATGCAAACACAAAGCAGGAAGAAGAGGGGAAAATATCATGAAACATATTATTTGCACAACTTCTTTAAATCAAGAAAGAAATGAGTGTCTCTTCGTAGTTTTGATTAAGAAAAAAAAAAAAAAAAAAAAAAGTAACAGCACATGAACAGTTATGTGTTACACAACATTTAGTACGGTCTCTGAGCCACTGGTATTTGGCTTAATAGAACAGAAAGATTTTATGCTAATTTATGTTCAAAATATATTCATTTGTGGAAGAAAAAGAGCTTTAATGAAAAAAAAAATAAATAAATAACGCTAATTTCATGTATTGTTTTAGGTTACCTTTGGATAGTTATGTCATTACATACAGCATTCATTTATTTATGTACATTAATTTGAGAATACAAATGAAAAAAATGTAATTCAATTTTCAACATTATTACAGTGGTACTTCGACATACGACGTAAAATTTAACTCGTCTTTTGTCTTGACGTATGACGACATGCTCAAAAAACGAAGACTTATGACAGCGTCGCAATTTCATTGTTTATGGTGGATTTTTTGTGAGAGAAATCAACGTCAGTCCCAAGAAGGTTAGTGCAGTTGGTAAAAAAAGGAAAAATGTGACGCTTACAATTAAAATTAAGAGGGAAATGATAGAAAAATATGAATGCGTTGTACGTGTCGGTGAATTAAGCCTGAGTCATGCTTCTGCGTTGCAGTGTTGGCGTAGCGACTACGGCGTCAATGAGCATTCGATAGTTCCACGGCAAGGGAACACAATGCTCTGTAATTCACAGCCAAGCCACTAAAGAGGTGTGGCGTTGTGTTTGTACGGTTTTGGGGGACTCTTGTCGACTACCTCTAGTTTTCATCCGGTTACACAACAAATGCTGAGGCGCAGGCAACCCAGAAGACGGTTGCAGAGGTGGTCGTTAGCGCGAGAATGTTTGTAAGTGGCGGTAATTTCACGCTGAAATAACAGTCTGAGCGGACCAATCGCATTCCATTTGCGTCACGTCACCACGCGTTGACGCGCCGCGTAGTCAGAATTTTGTGGAGCTGCACGTCAGGCTACGGCGGAGGGTCATAAATTGGGTCTGCCTTGACGGCGTAGCTCTACCGTAGAAGCATAACTCAGCCTTTAGTTTGACAATCCGGCTGGAATATGTCTACGATCTCGAGGATGAGTCTCATAATTATTACCATAACATCGGCAAGGAAGTCGTCAGCTTCGTCAGGTTTTCATTAGAGCTGTCAAACGATTAAACATTTTTAATCGAGTTAATAACAGCTTTAAAATTAATCGTAATTAATCGCAATTCAAACCATCTCTAAAATATGCCATATTTTTCTGTAAATTATTGTTGGAATGGAAAGATAAGACGGATGTATACATTCAACATACTGTACATAAGTACTGTATTTGTTTATTATAACAATAAATCCACAAGATGGCTTTAACATTATAAACATTCTTTCTGTGAAAAGTATCCACGGATATAAAGACTTGTACTTACATTTATCTTTTAAGAATTACAAGTTATAATAATTTTGATAGTTTATATTTTGTGACTAAATATTGCCATCTAGTGTATTTGTTGAGCTAATGAAATATTTAAATAGTTTGACCAAACTGAGTATTATTTTGCATAACTATTTGGAATGCCAGTTTTCTTTGCATAGAGCACTTTTCTTTTTGTGATTATTATTTTTTGAGAGTTAGAAATGTCATTTTTGTTGTGCTTTCACCAAATGATACTGTAGCGACTTAACTGCCCAAATGCATAATGGAAAGTTTACCATGCAACCATGATTGTCAGTGGTGGCAGTAAATGGTATATCTTCTCTGCGTCGTGATCAATACATGGTGTTAAGAAAAAGCTTTTCCCCACACTGCTTGCCACAACAATTATTACCGCCCGTTAATGCGATAATTTTGACAGCCCTAGTTTTTAATCATTTATTTCTGAACTTGTGTAACATAACACGGCTGCTGTCCGCCGTAGCCAACACCAACAACAATAGAACATGTTAACAGAAAGTAAAAACTTTACCGTACCTCTCTCGCTCCGTCATCTGTCACAGGAGCAGCATGCAAAACACAACCGCCACATCAGAACCCGATTCATATTACCGTATTATGATTTGTATTTATAATTTATTTGTTTTGCCATGTGTAATTGCTATTTGTAATTGTACCTGCAGTATTTATTTTTAAAAAATGTGTTTGTTTTTTTTTCAGGCTGTGTAATGAATTAATTGAATTATAATGTATTCTTTTGGAAAAAAATCTAGCTTCCCAAACCAGGTCCTGGACCGACTTAAATTCATATATAAGTATAACACCATTAACACCATATGTCAAGGTACCACTGTACTGCTCATACTGATGAAAGAGTTGGATTCATTGTGTGTTGATTGGTCATGCCTAGAAAGTGGAGCACTTTGAAATGGTAACACAGCAACAGTTGCCCTTTTAATATGTCCTCAAATACAACATTAAAGGCAATGTATTGTACACTATAGTAAAAATTGAAACTAATAGATGTTTCATCAGAGAGTAGTGCCTTCTTTGAAATGTTCCGAACCAAAATACAGGTCCTGCATGTGATGTCACCGCACATTTGCAATGCAAGAGAAATTGATTAGCAGACTCATCAGGCAAACAAACGATTCCTAGGAATCTAATTACTTGGAACCAGTCCTCAAAAATAAGTGGTTTTCGATTACTGTCCCTAACTGTAATGATCATTCACCTCCGTGATGCTTAACTGTGAGTCAAGGTTTTGTAAGTTTCCTTTCAAATCAAAAGCTTTGTAATAATAGTTTGAATAAAACTGGTACAAAGAGAACATAAGATTATAAATGCAGGAAGAGAACTTCACTCTTGTAAAGTCAAAAGGTCATTCTGTGAGACCAGTTTCATGCTGTCTAAGTCACCAGAAAAAAGAGGAAAATTGGAAGAGAAAGGGATGAAAAAGTGCAAAGGGTGTGATGAATGGCAAGGTTCCTTTGTGTGTTCATGTGGGTGCACGGGGGTGCGTATGTATTAGTGTGTGTGTACAGGTTTGTGGGCACTTGATCACCTTTGCATGGCCGCTCCGTTTTCTGTAGACAGGGATGCGTTGATGGACGAGGAGCATCCTTTGCCATCTCAGCAAGAGGAAGCGCGTAAAGCGTCTTGACCCCAGGGACGAGCAATGTCACTGTCTCCCATCCTGGTGAATTATTGAGCTGCCATGATGCCGCACCCTCAAGGGAGATTGTTGTTGGGGGGCTTTCCACGATGGTCAGAATTTAAAACTGCAAGATGCTAGACCCTTTTGGATGCACTTAAACATCTTGCAAAATAAACTACTTGCATTGCTTGCAATGTAAAATTATCAGATTAATGGTGAATAAAACTGGCTTGTTATGTAAATCAGTTGTTTTTCCTCTTCAGCGATTTTCTTTGTTTTTCTCACTCACTTTAGTTTACTGTTATTGGTTCAGCAATTATACATAAACCTTTCGTGTCACAGTTATTGTTAAATCCTTACGATGTGATGCAATTTTGCCACTGAATCAAAACTTCACAACAAGTCTTTTTTCTGCGAACAACATGTATATGTGTACAGTGGGCCAAATAAGTATTTAGTCAACCACTAATTGTGCAAGTTCTCCCACTTGACCTGAGGCCTGTAATTGTCAACATGCGTAAACCTCAACCATGAGAGACAGAATGTGGAAACAAAAAAAAATCTAATTTTTTGATTTTTAAAGAATTTATTTGCAAATCATGGTGGAAAATAAGTATTTGGTCAATACCAAAAGTTCATCTCAATACTTTGTTATGTATCCTTTGTTGGCAATAACGGAGGCCAAACGTTTTCTGTAACTCTTTACAAGCTTTTCACACACTGTTGCTGGTATTTTGGCCTGTTCCTCCATGCAGATCTCCTCTAGAGCAGTGATGTTTTGGGGCTGTCATTGGGCAACACGGACTTTCAACTCCTTCCACATATTTTCTATGGGGTTGAGATCTGGAGACTGGCTAGGCCACTCCAGGACCTTGAAATGCTTCTTACGAAGCCACTCCTTTGTTGCCCTGGCTATATGTTTGGGATCATTGTCATGCTGAAAGACCCAGCCACGTCACATCTTCAATGCCTTTGCTGATAGAAGGAGATTTTCACTCAAAATCTCTCGATACAGGGCACCATTCATTCTTTCCTTTACACAGATCAGTCGTCCTGGTCCCTTTGCAGAAAAACAGCCCCAAAGAATGATGTTTCCACCCCCATGCTTCACAGTGGGTATGGTGTTCTTCGGATGCAATATTCTTTCTCCTCCAAACACGAGAACCTGTGTTTCTACCAAAAAGTTCTATTTTGGTTTCATCTGACCATAACACATTCTCCCAGTCCTCTTCTGGATCATCCAAATGCTCTCTAGCGAGCCGTGGATGGGCAGGGTGCAGGGTTTGATTCCCTGGCCGCGCATTGCGTTACTGATAGTGGCTCTTGTTACTGTGGTCCCAGCTCTCTGTAAGTCATTCACTAGGTCCCCCTGTGTGGTTCTGGGATTTTTGTTCACCGTTAGTTGGTTATCATTTTGACGCCGCTGGGTGAGATCTTGCATGGAGCCCCAGATCGAGGGAGATTATCAGGGGTCTTGTATGTTTTCCATTTTCTAATAATTGCTCCCACAGTTGATTTCTTTACACCAAGCGTTTTACCTATTGCAGATTGTCTTCCCAGTCTGGTGCAGGTCTACAATTTTGTCAAATTTTTAAAATTAAGTATTTGGTCACCTACAAACAAGCAAGATTTCTGGCTTTCAAAGAGGTCTAACTTCTTCTAACGAGGTCTAACAAGGCTCCACTCGTTACCTGTATTAATTGCACCTGTTTTAACTCATTATCCGTATAAAAGACACCTGTCCACAGCCTCAGTCAGTCACACTCCAAACTCAACTATGGCCAAGACCAAAGAGCTGTCGACAGACACCAGAGACAACATTGTAGACCTGCACCAGGCTGGGAAGACTGAATCTGCAATAGGTAAAACGCTTGATGTAAAGAAATTAACTGCGGGAGCAATTATTAGAAAATGGAAGACCACTGATAATCGCCCTCGATCTGGGGCTCCATGCAAGATCTCACCCCGTGGCGTCAAAATGATAACAAGAACGGTGAGCAAAAATCCCAGAACCACATAGGGGGACCTTATTTGCCCCACTGTATATGATAATCTTGTCATGATGGAGGGGAAGCTATGATAATAAGACATTTTTTGGTCAAAGCCAGAGGTGGGTAGTAACACGCTACATGTACTGTTGCATTTACCTGAGTAACTTTTTGAGAGAAAAATGTACTACTAAGAGTAGTTATACTAAGCTATGCTTTGACTTGCGCTACTTTGCACAACACGTCGTTAAAGTTTTCCTCTTTATTCTACGTATTAGATTTATTTATTTAATTTTTTTTAGCGATGCTATTGCAAAGAGTAGCGCTACTAATTTTACCAATGAGACGTCGCAGCAATAATCACATGACTCCATTACACCAATCGGACGCAAGTTTGCCTTTCTATGATCACGCAAGCCTGTTCAGTCACGCATCTTTAAAGCTCCGTAACAAATTAAGTGTTTGACATAGGGCGCTGCCCTCATGATGAATCGAAATCGCGGATTTAAAACTCTCTCCCAGTTTTTATTTGGCACTTATTGACCAGGGAAAACCGGTGTGATGTGGTTATGTAATGGGTTATTGTACAGTATCAGTATAGCAAAGGTTCATATAGATTCGTTTGTGCTGAGAGAAAAAAAAATTCCATTCCAAAAAAAAAAAAAAAATAAAAAGTAAAATAACATTTACTACAAATGTTACTCATTACTTGAGTATTCTTTTCACTGGATACTTTTTTACTTGTACTTGAGTACATGTTTTTATGACTTTTACTCTTACTTGAGTAATATTATTTTAAAGAAACACTACTCTCTGACTTGAGTAAAATTTTTGGCTACTCTACCCACCTCTGGTCAAAGCACATATGGCATCACACTGGATGCTGAAAATAATTTAGACTTCAAAGGTTATCATGATGTACAAACCATATCTTGTGAATTCTGTATAAATACAATGTTTTTGGACAATGGTAGCCTCCTCCCATGGTCTCCTCCAATGATGTAAATTCTTATTTACTAATTACCTCAGCCGATAAATACATAAATAAAGTGTGATTGGAATATATTAACGTTTGTGTTGAAAAACAAACAAAACCTGATTTTTAGATAAATGCAGTTTATTTTATTTATTCATTTTTTAACCTGTCCTGTTCAGCTTTTTGACTTGGAGAATGGAGATCTGAGGGTCCGATTGATCTGAACAGTTTTAATGTATCACATGGGAGTATGACATACTTCCATTGTGATCATTCAACGTACCTCGTTTATTAGGAGAAAGCAGCGAACAGGAAGGGGTTATGAGGGAACAAAAGAGAAGAGGGAGAGACAAACAGAAAAAGCACAAACAACAACAAGAAATACATTAAACACCTACTCCAACTAACTATGAATATGTTGGAGCTATCGTTTGCTAGTTGTATTTCCAATTGACACCATGTGGGGGGCCTGATAACCTAGGAAGGGGGGGTGGGGGGGGGCTACTGAGAGATAAGTGAATGGGAGGGGTAAAGTGTACCTAAATCAGCTATGTGGTTTAGAACCCAGTATTTATGTGAATCCCTTGTGAGTGTGAGTATTTTGACATCCTATTCTATACTGTCTCATTGCTAATCCTGACACCAAGGTTTCCTACTTGAGTGTGTCTAATTTCACCTAGCCAATCCGGGGGAGGGAATGCAGTTTTAATTTTCAATCCATGCAAATTTTTCAAAATTTATTAACATAGAACTAAACTCGTGGATGTGTGAACCTAAAAAACCCACACTGTGTCGTAGTATTATATTTAGGTGGACTTGGGACATGCAGTGGCAGTATTTTGCTTCACAAAGAACATTTGCACAATTTAAAAACTTATCTCAGTGCCAAATGCATGTGAGGGAGTGAGTCAGGTTAAGATTTGTTTGGTGGGGAAAAAATTATAAATTGGCATTTTACTAAAGCTCTGTTTTTTTAATAGGTTGTTTTGTATGTTTTGTTTGTTTTTTTCTTTAAAATACATTTTCGGCATTGTAATCCTATTTAGGCTTGCCCGACGTTAAGCATGGTTTCCAAGCAAAAATACATCAAATAGAGCACAGGCTGTGATGTGACAAAATGGCCATTAAGCCTGCTGGAGTGCTCTGGGATTGATACTGTGCAAAATGTCAATGTCCCTGATATCAGACCTAATGCTCCAAGATTTAACACTCCAGCTTTAATATCAATACTTGGTGAGGTGAGAATAGTTTTTGATACTTCTAATAAATAATGTGAGATAGACAGGCAACTATGTCCAGAATAACCAAAATGATCACACAAACAAGAATAATAACTTGAAAAATAGAAAAAATGGGATAAGGAAAAACAATAAAGAATTTAATCATATTTTTCAATAAATTCTGGACCTGAATAAGTTAAAACAAAAACGGAACTGAGGTGAATGTTCTGGTGGAGCGATGCCAGTAAAATATGTAGCTGCGTGAAATCCATTCTGTCCTCTACTGAGTCCCTGCAGAGACACTGAGTTGCATCCAAAGTCCAGCACATGTTCTGGCCAGCCCGCTTGCTTTGTGTGGAACTGCACAGGACTTAAAGCGGGAAGTCACAATACATGCTCATGTGCACAGTGATTTATCCGCACACTCTAAAGACCTATTGTTCAAGACCCAGCAAGCTAAGGCACCATCTTCCTACCAAAATAGCCTGTTTACCGTAGGCACATCCATTTTGCTATCATTTCCCCTCTGAATGGTGCTTAGAAAGCTGCAATTTGCGTTTTTTTTTTTTTCTCCTAAACTGGAATATGACAGCCAAAGCAAAGACAGGTCCAGAAAGTAAACTCAAGTAACTAAACAGTACATTTTTCTATATACACAATTTGCATTATACTGTATCAACAGTAAGATATGAGTGAGTGAATAGTGTAAGTTATGACAGTTGTTGATAGGTGCTAAATTTAATTGTTTTTGTCTTAATGTACTGTATGAACAGGTATATTGTGTTGTTTACACGACACAATCGTGATGTTCAAAGTAAAAATCACTCTTGTTTTTTTTTTTTTTCCAGCTTTGCCTAGCTACACTTGTGGTAATCCCGGACTGCTACTTAACGGCCACCAGCAAGGGTCTACATTCAACATCGGCGACAAAATCCGTTACAGCTGCAACACAGGTTATGTTTTGGAGGGACACACAACATTGTCTTGTCTTGCCACTTCAGCGGGTACTGCTGCTTGGGATTTTCCTCTACCCTATTGCAGAGGTATGTACTTTAGCATCAAGTCATTAGAATGGTGTGCCAAAAGTGATTTAGTTATAAAACAGCAGACAAACAGTATTAGAAAAAGGTTTGCATCGAGACGGTAGGGACATAGCGCTACCAACTTTTCAACATGGTCAAATTGTCCCCACCAACTTTAAAGCAACCTAATGTACATTATGAAATGAGTTTAGTTATATAGGTAATTTCCCATATGTTGTAAGGATAGAATTGACCCTACCATTATTAAGAGAATTATTTTCATTATGTTCAAACTTTCATTTACTTTTCACTTGCTGAATGTGCCTGTCCATTTTTTCCCGTTCAAACGCACATTAATTGGCTGATGACTTGACCAACCCCGACACACACACGCATGCTCACACCCCCACAGCCCCAACAGAAATACATGCCCCCGTCGAAGAGGAGGGGTATTCGAAGTTATTTTCAACTAGCAGCAGCCACTGTAAGTAACTTAAAAAGATGCCAATGTTGTGGAGGTGGGAAACACACCACTAATTTTGCTATTGAATGTCTGACTTGCATCAGAGTTACCATAACATTAAACTGTGTGAACTTGCCAACCTGCAAAACTCGAGTAGGAAGCTGTTTAGAAAGAAGGGTCCTTCTGGTTGTGTTTTCTACTGTTAATGTTATTTAAGCTGTGAGAAATGTAGGGAACTCTACTGGAAACTACAAAACTAGAAAAACGGGAGCAAGAGGCTGCTTAGAGATAGAGGGGTGCTGCATAACCTCATATGTTGCTCACACACCACAACATAACCACAAAATATTCATAATTAACTATGTTCAGTACTAGGAGTGGAAACCTATTGGTACCTCACTATACAGTACGATTTGCGATACAAAGCTCACGATAACGATGATCTGACAATATGGTGATACAACTATTATCAATAAATTTATAAAATATCCTAGAATGATTTTCTGACCAACAACTAATAAACATAAAAACAAGCTTCTGCTGGGAATTGGAATGAGTTTATCACTAGTAGACGTCCAATCCATTTGAAATGGAAGGGTGGCAGCGAATGAACGAATTCTCATTTGCTGCCATCCCTCCCACTTCAAACGGATTGAATGTCTATGGCTGTCAGTGGCAGCCAATGCCAGGCAATGAGGTAATTTTGGGCCATCTAAGGTCAATTACCTGTTGATGTTCAGTTACTTCCTATTGATTTTGGGGTACTTTATGGGTCACTTCCTGTTGATTTTGAGTTACAGAACAGGAAGTTGAGTTTGAGTCACTGCCTATTCATTTGGGTGATTCCCAGGTCACTTCCTGTTGATTTTGAGTTACAGAACAGGAAGTGACCTGGGAATCACCCAAATGAATAGGCAGTGACTCAAACTCAACAGGAAATGACCTGTAAATGCCCTAAAATGAACCACAAGTGACCTGTAAATGCCCTGAAAACCCACAGTCTAAATGGATTGGGCATCGTGCACCATCAATGCAGCCTTACAGTTAGTTGAGATACTATTATGGTGGAAGATTTTGGTAGCAACTTGTTGGTTCCTTTTTATTTTTAGATATTGAAACCTTTTTAAAACGATATCTCGATTCTTGGCAGGAGCATATCGATAACCTTTTGGGATACAAAGGATATCACGATATATTACCATTTCGATACTTTGTCACACCCCTATTCAGTACATAAAAAAAATAAAATAAAATTTTTTGCTGCAAGATACCCACACTAGCGTTGCAATCTACTGGTCGATCATGATTTAGCATAACAATTAATGTGATTCATATTCATGAGAAATGTAGCCGATCCCCGTTCATCAAATCTGTTTGGTCGTATTAATGTTCCATGCCGAGCAAAAAATATGCATGCAAGTTAGGCTGTTATATCGTCCCTACCAACGTTGAGACCAAACCTACGCCCATGGTATTAGATATCCCTTCAATTAATGCTTGCGGGTAAAAATGTCAAAATATACAGGTATATTATGGAACCTCACACATCAGCTGATTAACAATTTTAATATTGTTGGAAGTGTATGATGTACTGATTGCCATTCTATTCTGTTTTTGGGAAAAAAATCCACAGGCTAACTTCTGCACTTTGCTTATGCTGATATCTTATTTAGCATGACAGGACCTCATATGTTCGCTCCCAGTCAGACGCACATGCCAGTTGTCTCTCCTCACAGTCAGACGGTACCCCTGCAGCAACACCTGCCAGTTTGGACCGTCTGAGTCAAGTTGACACAATTTTTCCCCTTTCTTTTTTGGAGATAGTTCACTAGAGGTCATTATGCTGCTATCAGTCCTTATTTTAAGGAGTGTCAATCTGCATATACGCATATTGTATGCGTATCCAGCATGAACATTTGCTGCACCTGAATATGTCAGCGTGCCTGCTGAGTGGGGAGCTGATACACGGAGCCATCTGCATCCAGGTCAGGAGTCAGGAAGTCCACACGTGAGCACACATGGCTGGGCATGCTCACATGCCAAAATGTGCAGACACATGCCTAGACAAAAAAAAGTATGGGTACATGGTTATAACCATTTTTAACATGTAAATTCATTTTTACTTATGAGTTCTTCTTTTTTGCCTTATTATTATTCACCACCAGATTGCCATTAAGAACTTAAATCTGCTATTTCATTTTCCTCAACAATGCTCACCCAGACTCCTCAGGCACTCAAGGAGGTGTTTCTGTCAGCTACTCAGACAAAATTACATACAAGTTGTTGAGGCTGGCAATTTCTCTGGTGATTAATTCAAGTTTCCCAGTAGCACATGAAATTCAACATGTATGCCTGCGGCCATCTTCACAATGCACAAGAGAATTTTTAACGACACTCCAGTTACAAACAGTGGCTGGCCATTTCTGGCAGAGCAGAGCTCGCAATCTGCTGTTTATGGCTGCTGCCAAATATTCTTGCACAATTCGGGCAGTTGACCTTTAATTGAGTGTGCCATTGGCGCTATTAGATGACTAATACCTATACTATGTTGTAGCTTTCTTTTTGGGTCAATTTATTACATACTATCTATCCCAATATAATTTCTTGACATTGATAAAAGTTAACAAAACAAAATATTTATTGGAACTTACAGGTTCTATTTAAAGTTGTCATTTTGGCAAAATATTTTCGATCTGCTATGGGTAAAGTCACCAATTAATTCATCAATTGGTTTTCTATATGGAATTTTAGACTTATCAAATTGTATTATGTCAGCAACAGTCAGGCGGTAGAGTGATTCACTCCCAATCTGAGGGTGGAAGGTTCAATCCTGAGCCCTTGTGACATTTCGAGTGTCCAGAGTTGATGAAAAAAATATTCACTATGAGCAAGGGCATAGGTTTGCATAGAGACGGTAGGGACATAACACTACCGACTTTTCAGGATGCTGAAATTGTCCCCACCAGCTTTTAAGCAACCAAAAAATGCATTTTATAATGGCTTCAGTTATATAGGTAATTTAGATTTTCTTCCCACATGTTGTAAGGATAGAACCGACCCGACCATTATTTAGTGAATTACAGTAGTTTCATTATGTTCAGACTGACATTGACCTCTTTTCACTTGCTGAAAGTGCCAGTTCATTTTTCTCCCTCAAACACACGTTTACAATATGCCGCCTCCTCCGCTCCCTTCGAAGACGAGGGATATTGTTTTTTTGTTGTTTTTTTTTTCTCCGCCAACAGCAGCCCCTGTAAGT